>NC_053397.1:226113934-226723946 GCF_905171765.1 Bufo bufo
TCTCTGTGACGTCAGCCAGCAAGGAGGAGATTCGCAGGACGCGGGGCGGTGCTGGGCTCCTTTCCGCTGGACTCCTCTCCGGACACAGGACTCATATCAGGTCATTTGCATATGGATCAAAACGGTTTTTTAACCCAATAAAAGCGCAGAGAGCTGTAGGGACTGGGTATTACGGATGAGCTAGTGGCCATCTAGCAGCCCATGTCCCCAGCTCTGTGCACTAAATCCTGGTGACAGGTTCCCTTTAAAGACAGTGAGCCAGCATTGTGCTGAGAGAATCAGTCACTTATTTATGTCGCCCTTAGTTAGGACACCATAAAACTGCTGACGGGTTCCCTTTTAGACTGTAATAAATGTGGTTTGACGGGAGCAGTTTATCCGTCAGTAAGCAGCTTTACAAAAGTCGCATAAGATAAGCATGGTCCTCACTGGAGTGAAATTGCGCTTTTTTTGCGACTTTTTAAATAGTCGCATTAGTAAATCTGTCGAGATTCATTTACATAAGAAAACACGCCCACTTTCAGAAAACTGGCGAGCATAGTGCAAAGCCAATAAAAGTCGCACATTTTTGCCCAGTTTAAGCGATTGCGCAAACATTTGCGACTTTCACTCCATTATTCTGACTTGAGCTAATGATAAATCTGTCCCAATGTAGTTGAGCGGACGTCGCTCCCATCATGCACTGTAGCAGAATGCTGATTGCAGCTCTGGATGTGACTGGAGCATATGTGATGTAACAGGATCGAGTGAAGTAATTGCTGGTAATATAGTATGTTCTTCGCTGCGGTTCCGTGTGATATCCTCTCCCCGCTGTGTGCACCATGACCCGTCATATAGTGTTGTGCTGGGGTGACGTTCCGACACCACTGAACGTGGCGAGCGCTGCACGTGTCCGTTTGGGCGTCTGCTCTGGACTTCGTTCTGCTCAGTAATACATTGGTTTTGTCTGAACGCGGCAGGACACGGCTTTTCAGCCGTTCGTCTCTTCTTTGATCTTATTTTAAGTCCGAGGCTGATCATTAAAGGTCGTCTTTCATTCCCGGGCTGCAACGTGTAATTACCGCGCCCGTCCTGCCGCGGCCTGTCAGGCGGGTTCCATCTTGTCTGTGTGACGAGATGAAACGCTCAGTGAACTGGAAGAGGACTACAAGTCTCAGCGTGGCTTCCACGGTGTGTACGTACCGAGATCTAACCCTATAATTGGTTTTTCATTTATTTACATTGGTTTTTGCTCACCATTTTGTCTTGCTGTTCTCAATAAAGCTTGTCACATTCAAACATTCTGCCAGTGCAGGAGACCAATCAGGACACTGTTCAGACAGAGCACCTGCACATGGCGCCCATGTTGTGCCGCTAGACGGAGCGGTGAATCCGGTTCGGACGTCTCGGAGGCACCGCGGCAGATTAGTATTACACCTGGTGTCCTGTGGCCGCCGCTGCCATCCCATCCCCCGCTCTAGTGTCTCTGGACATTTTAGTTTTTTTTCTGTTCCTGCAGAAAGATCATTGATGTTTGTTGTTTTCAGCTCTGATCATGAGAGAAATCACATGAAGTCGGCGTTAGAGCGACACCATCCCCCCCCGGAAACATCAGCTCTCTGGATGATCTCCTACTGTATCTAGAACACCAGCCCTGTATCCAGAACCTGACCCCCGGATTCTTATTTTTGGTTGCACCCATGAGCGGCAGCAGCGCCCCCTCCTCATGTGCTCCTCTTGTATTTGGTTGCACCCATGAGCGGCAGCAGCGCCCCCTCCTCATGTGCTCCTCTTGTATTTGGTTGCACCCATGAGCGGCAGCAGCGCCCCCTCCCATGTGCTCCTCTTGTATTTGCTTGCACCCATGAGCGGCAGCAGCGCCCCCTCCTCATCATGTGCTCTTCTTGTATTTGGTTGCACCCATGAGCGGCAGCAGCGCCCCCTCCCATGTGCTCTTCTTATTTTCGGTTGCAGCAGCGCCCCCTCCTCATGTGCTCTTCTTGTATTCGGTTGCAGCAGCGCCCCCCCCCCTCCTCATGTGCTCTTCTTGTATTTGGTTGCACCCATGAGCGGCAGCAGCGCCCCCTCCTCATGTGCTCTTCTTGTATTTGGTTGCACCCATGAGCGGCAGCAGCGCCCCCTCCTCATGTGCTGTTCTTATTTTCCAGGTTCGTCACCGGACGTCCGACCAAGTCATGGCGCTGAAGATGAACACGCTCAGCAGTAACCGGGCCAACATGCTGAAGGAAGTCCAGCTGATGAACCGCCTGTCACACCCCAATATACTGAGGTATGAGCAGCCAGGCCTATACTCCAGTCACCACTAAAGCTGCACAGAATCCTTCAGATACCCCCTAATCACTGTGGTTCTGGGTTGCGCTGTGCTGGGGGCAGATTTTGCATGAATCAGTCTTCTGGGAGTGAACTCTACTCCTTCTGCTATGCAGCGCAGCATGCTCGGTATGCGATAACGCGCTGATTCACATTGCCAGAAGCAGGGGTTTGTCACCGGCTCTTCTGATGTAGAACTCGTGGGATCACTGCTACATATGATTGAGGGTAGGATCCTGGGATCTACAGATCTATGAGCATCTGGCACCAAAGCCGTGTATCTCGGGATTAGATCTGCGCACAAACCACAGAACCGAAGTTCGGTGCTCGACCTGTGGGTTTGACAATGTAGACGTCCTAGGCTAGAATGGCAGTCAGTGAATGGAGAAGTTCTAGACTTGATCGTTCTGTGAGAGATGAGATTCTAGATTAGACTACGGGTCCATGTGTGGAGAGGTTCTAGACTGCTGCACGGGAAATTGAGATGTTCTAGATCAAAAATCTGGACAGTAAGTGAGAGACTGATGCTGGACCGTGGACGAGTTGCAGACCAGACTGATGCACTGCAAGCAGAGGTTCTATATATACTGGGCGGAGTAGGCCTGGTTGTTTAAAGTAAAAAAATAACTTTTATTTATTTCTAATAAAATAAAAACTAACTCCCTAAACACTCGGGGTTGCTAGATCTTAGGATTCAGCAGCGATCTCGTGTCGGCTCAGTGCAAGCAAACAAAAGGCGCAAAACTATTTGGCAACTGTAGCGGGGCGAGCCGCGGCCGCAGGTAAGGCATTGGGCGTGAGCCGCCTCTTAACCCCTTCCAACCCTGCAGGGCTCGCAGCTCAGGGCGGACTGTTGTTGTTGGCGTCCTGCCCTTGGCTCGGCTGCGGAAGTTTTTGGCAGCTTTCAGCCATTTCTATTTTTGCTGTGAGATCTCCTCGTATCCGCTGAGTCTCCGGCGTGTGTTGCTGTTACGCCGCGCCGCTCTTTATGAGGTATTTTTAGCAAGTAAAATGTTTGCCCAGTGTGCTCATGCTCCAGAGATTGCCCGGGCTGGGGGGGGGGGGGGGGCTGCGGGGCGTGCCCAAATATTTTCATTAAAGTTGAACATTTTTTCCAGGTTCACCCAGAATAATAGAGAGAAACTATGAATGGTTCCTGACCGTGTGGAACGTTGTCAGATTTAACGCGACGTTCCGGCCGCTGAGAGAGTTTTATTTTAGGGAGTTAGGCGACAACTGATATGGCTGCCATTCTAGCTTTCTCAGGGTTGTCACCCAGCTTTCCCAGAATCCTGCCTGCTTCCCGTACCACTCCAGCTGACACCCCTGATGAAGCAGCTGGGGCGAGGTTTGTCGGGGGGTCTGTGGGTGCTGTTGATTGCATCCCGTATGCCCCGATCGTTGGGAGGGGGGGGTCAGAGCTCGACTTGACCCTCTGACATGGAGCGGTTTGCGGAGCGTAACGTTAGAATGTCAGCCCTTTTAATGGTTGGCCGCTCTCCAGCCGCCGCGCCGCGGAGGATCCGGTTACTGTTCAGTGTGTTTGACTTTTACAGGAGATGAAGGTTTGATTTCCCTCAGATCCTGATGATACGGATGATGGGCTTCCTCCTATTAACCCCCATATGTATCATTTCTTAACTCTTCATTTCCTGGTGGCTTGCTTACAGTTGCTCGTTCTCCTTATGTCATATTTAAAGGGCCGGTGTCCATATAAAACTTCCTCATATCCTTTGTTTTAACTCTTCACCATTTTTTAAGATCTCTGCTTGTTGTTACTGAGTGGGAACATCCAGAGATTTCTTGCAACTGTCCATGGTTTCACAGCTGAGGGTTTGTTGCAGTGCATCACAATAGGCGATATGAATGTTTCTGTTCACTGACGGCAAGTAGGAAATGTTATTTGTGCTATTGATGCATCCATTCCTGCCAGAAAACAGACGGTACAGGTAAGTGTATCCGTCTGGAGTCCAGGCAGTGTATGGGTCCAAACTGTAACAATGAATGTTTCAGCAAGCAGAGATCTTACTAATGGGAGGAAATGAAACACAAAGTCTATTAGAAAGTTGTAGAACTTTTCATTGTTCGGTGATTGAGATTTATTGACATGAGATTGGACGCCGGCCCTTTAAGGCGGGATCCATGGGGCCGTATTTTCACAGTTTTGTCTGTTTTTGACGATCTCATTGGGAAGCAGGCGATGCGCTGCGCTCCTGTGGTCTGCTGTAACACTCGTCTTATTATCTCTCCCTGCAGGTTTATGGGGGTCTGCGTCCACCAGGGGCAGTTACACGCTCTGACGGAGGTAAGACCCGGGGGCTTCTGTCCGTCTTCTAACTTCATGTCTGTCTAATGTGGGAAAATAAAATGTCACAGTAATTTCCAGATGTCAGTCGTTTAGAGAAACTGCAGTCGCTTGTGAAATATCCTGCGGGTGCGCTAAGCAGCACTCCTGCTGTTAACCCCTTCATAACTATCAGTGAAAGTTGCATTGTACGGTCAGCCGCTGTCCCACACCCCTGCGCTAGGGGGTCATCTTGTCCCCACAACAGTACCCAAGTCTCAGTGTCCCCCCTGACTGACGGTGGGGTATCCAGGATGGTTGACACAATCGCATTACACAACTCGTCATTGCAGGTCCATCCGGCCACAGACCGCATGTGCTCCATCCCTGCCTGACCTGCGGAGCTTACAATCCGTTTCCTCTGTCACCTATAAGTGTGACTCTGAAGACACCACAAGGTGCAGAGCAGCACAGGAGCTAGGAAAGCTGGGTGACAACCCTCCCAATCACATTTATCGGGGTTGTCAGGTGTCTTAGACCTCTGCTACATGCACACGACAAGTAAAAATGGCTGTTTAATGGCGGCCACACGGGCATTTTTAGCACCAATGAAAGTCTATAGGGCTATTCACGTGGCCACTGACTATGGGCCGTCAGAATGTAGTTTTCATGGCCAGACGGACCCTGTTTATAACGTCCGCTTAGACCAGAGTGCGCCCTTGTAATGGCCATTAAAACGGGTACACTAGAACAATATGGCCTTTTTAGGGGTAAAAAACAAACAAAAAAACACTCATCCACGTGCATCGGCAGTCCCTCCTCTCTAGATTGAAAAGGACCTGCGCTCAGCGTGATGACGTCATCACACACTCATGCTGGGAGCGCGTGATGACGTCATCACGCTGAGTGCAGGTCCTTTTCAATCAAGATAGGAGGATAGGAGCGACTGCGTGTAAAAGTGGATATGAGTACTTTTTTTTAAAATTTATTTTTTTGCTAAAGCAAAACATTACAGCTGGGGCCACTATGGGGAACATTATTACAGCTGGGGGCCACTATGGGGAACATTATTACAGCTGGGGGCCACTATGGGGAACATTATTACAGCTGGGGGCCACTATGGGGAACATTATTACTGCTGGGGCCACTTATTACAAATGAGGGTCACTATGAAGGACGTTATTTGTACTGAGGGCACTGCAGGCGTTGGGATCTTTATATATTCGTTTTTCATGGTAATTTTTAACCACCATGAAAAACAGCCAGAAAATGGACACAGAAATGGTTAAAAAACTGCCATTGTGTCTGTTTTTAACGGACCTTTTTTCCATGTGGATGTAGCCTTACTGCAGAACTAGAGTCGGGATTCCGGGAAAGTTGGGTGACGGCCCTTAGACGAGCTCTGCCGGTGCCCAGTGCCTCGACTGCCGGGACCCTCCTCCTGTGTCTGTGATCCCCTTGAGTTGCCGGGAATTATTCCGCCGGTCTGGCTGTGAGGGGAGGCGGCAGCGCAGGGCGGTGTTATCTGCCGCGCCGGTAACATTCCTCTGCCGGATGATTGATTTTAAGGGCGAGCCCCCTCCTCCCCGGATCATTTAGATGGAGTCAGGTTGCTGCTCTGTAAAGTATTAATTTGTAAGACAAGACTCCATCTCAGGAACAAAGGATCCTGCGCTGTTATCGGGTAATGGTATCCGGCCGCCGACGCAACATTTTTACAGTCCACCATCTTTGTATTCAGTTTTTTTGAGGCACATTAATGCGGGGAGCGATCTGCACGAGGCGGAGATGCAGTGTGTGTGTGTTCCTACCGACATCAGCAGAGGTTATAAAGTCTGATGCCTGACCTTCAAGAAGAGACCCATCTGATGTATGGCGGCCCATTTTCAGGCAGTGCCCCATGGGAAGAAATATGCCAATTAGCTCATGTCGGCCCAACCTGAGACTTCCTCTTGGAAGAGTAACTGGTTTGCGCTCATTTGCAAGCTGTAAGGGAACACGTGTCACCTGTGGAGGAGGGTCCAGGGGCGGCCGCACTGGTTGGCTGGAGTGTTCAGGCCTCTACAGTTTCGGTCGCCTCATACAGCATAGAGCCCGCCTCTAAAGAAAACACAGCGTGCGGTGAGCGGCGGCGGCTCGGTCCTGTACAAGCCCGCATTGTTCACGCTCGGTGTAGTTTTCATATACACAGGCGCCGGTCGCTGCCAAATCAAACAGGCTGATCTCATAAAAATTCCAGTGTTGTGATTTCGGAAGCCTGGAGATGAGATGTGTGTTTTATGCTGAGGTGGAGCGTGTGACGGTGACATCACTCATCGGCCCCCACAGCGTTCTGTGACTGTCGGGCCGCATCAGCCTCAATGTGTATCGTGAGATTTCCAGGGCCCGCTGCTATCCGTACTAATAGCACCCGACCGCCAGAGCGAGCTGGAACTAGTGAGTTAGCTTCCATAATATAACCGATATCCGGAGAGCGGTGATGTCACCTCCTGTATAATATAACCAATATCTGTAGAGCGGTGATGTCACCTCCTGTATAATATAACTGATATCTGGAGAGCGGTGATGTCACCTCCTGTATAATATAACTGATATCTGGAGGGCGGTGATGTCACCTCCTGTATAATATAACTGATATCTGGAGAGCGGTGATGTCACCTCCTGTATAATATAACTGATATCAGGAGAGCGGTGATGTCACCTCCTGTATAATCACCACTCTCCAGATATCAGTGATATTATACAGGAGGTGACATCACCGCTCTCCTGATATCAGTTATATTATACAGGAGGTGACATCACCGCTCTGCAGATATCAGTTATATTATACAGGAGGTGACATCACCGCTCTCCAGATATCGGTTATATTATACAGGAGGTGACATCACCGCTCTCCTGATATCAGTTATATTATACAGGAGGTGACATCACCGCTCTCCAGATATCAGTTATATTATACAGGAGGTGACATCAGCGCTCTCCAGATATCGGTTATACTATACAGGAGGTGACATCACCGCTCTCCAGATATCAGTTATATTATACAGGAGGTGACATCACCACCCTCCAGATATCAGTTATATTATACAGGAGTTGACATCACCGCTCTCCAGATATCGGTTATATTATACAGGAGGTGACATCACCGCTCTCCAGATATCGGTTATATTATACAGGAGGTGACATCACCGCTCTCCAGATATCAGTTATATTATACAGGAGGTGACATCACCACCCTCCAGATATCGGTTATATTATACAGGAGTTGACATCACCGCTCTCCAGATATCGGTTATATTATACAGGAAGTGACATCACCGCTCTCCAGATATCGGTTATATGTCACCTCCTGTATAATATAACTGATATCAGGAGAGCGGTGATGTCACCTCCTGTATAATATAACCGATATCTGGAGAGCGGTGATGTCACCTCCTGTATAATATAACCGATATCTGGAGAGCGGTGATGTCACCTCCTGTATAATATAACCGATATCTGGAGGGCGGTGATGTCACCTCCTGTATAATATAACTGATATCTGGAGAGCGCTGATGTCTCCTCCAATTCATTGAAAGACAGAAACATGCAATGCGACAATTAACTGCAATATAGAGTACAAAATTGCATAATAATAACAAGTGCTACACTATAAGTGCGAGATAAGTGTATGGCGGCCGTCATGGCACCTAGCAGGTAGAATTTAGCGTAGGAACCCGTCTAACAGAGATCGCCTTGACGCTCGGCAGACGGGCTCAAATAATTTTGTACAAAACGATTTGCCAAGTATCTCGCACTTATAGTGTAGCACTTGTTATTATTATGCAATTTTGTACTCTATATTGCAGTTAATTGTCGCATTGCATGTTTCTGTCTTTCAATGTTGTTCCCTGCCATAGCAATGTGCTTCTGCGGTTTGGTGTGTGCTGACTGACCCCCTTTTTTGGTTTTTCTTTTTCACCTCCAATTCATGTTGGACTGGTTAGGCTATATCTGCGGCCGCGCTCATGGTCTCTGGGACATGTTACTACTTCATGGACAGTGATGTCATACCGTGACTAAGGAACAGACTTTCTTAAACATGTCGTCCACTATTTTTAATTGTACCTGAATAGAGAAGATGTTTTATGGAAGTGCTGGAGAAGTGGATGTTTTTTTCTGGAATCCCGATTCCGGTTCTGGATTGTCAGTGTTTCTTCTTGAGCATCTGACAGATGTCGTCCCCTTTTATGTGGAGTTGGGGGGTTTTCTTTGGCAGCATAGTCTGTGTTTTCTGAGTGTCTGGCCCTCGACCTCCAGACGTGGCCACCTGCCTCAGAGCAGCCATCATCACCAAGGTCTTCTGCACATGTGTGAAGCACATGGCGATAACAGCAGATGGGGGCAGAGCAGCCGCCACCGTCCACAGCTGAGGTCTGAAGCGGAGCAGCCGCCACCGTCCACGGCTGAGGTCTGAAGCGGAGCAGCCGCCACCGTCCACGGCTGAGGTCGAGGGAAGGGGGAGCAGCCGCCGCCGTCCGCGGCTGAGGTCGAGGGAAGGGGGAGCAGCCGCCGCCGTCCGCGGCTGAGGTCGAGGGAAGGGGGAGCAGCCGCCGCCGTCCGCGGCTGAGGTCGAGGGAAGGGGGAGCAGCCGCCGCCGTCCGCGGCTGAGGTCGAGGGAAGGGGGCAGAGTCACAGGTACCGTATGTATCCAATGTTTTGGGCGGGGAGGGAGGCGGACTGGTTCCATATACAGTTTAACCCTAAGCCACCATCATCAAGTTCCTACAGTTGACGCTCTGTTACTCCACGGACTTGATAAAGTCCTGACGCCCTGGCACGATTGGCATCACATAGCTTTCTTTATACAGCAGGGGGTCTGGGGTTTATTGCAATCATCGGGCACCAGCTCAGGGCCCCGTGACCCCCGGCTTTAGTTGCCCTGAGGCCAGACAGTGTTTTGCCCTCTCAACTGTCCTGTGACATCATCGGTCTTCTTCTCCTTCTTCTCTTGCAGTATATTAATAGCGGGAACCTGGAGCAGCTTCTGGACAGCAACCAGCACCTGTCGTGGGCAGTCCGGGTGAAGCTGGCGCAGGACATCGCTCTGGGTCTGGCATATCTGCACTCCAAGGGGATCTTCCATCGAGACCTCACATCCAAGGTAAGCTCCATACCGTCCTCATCCTGTGCAGAGCAGGTACCTGGGGCCACATACCCGTGACTGCACAGGGGCCAGTACAGTGGAGGCTGCAGAGGTAACAGTGGCTCCTGGGCCCCGGCCCCTGAGGCGGCAAAAAAATCCTGTCTGTGCATACAGGGTCACCAGTGTTCTACATGGCAGGTGGGGGCCCTGCTCCAGGTTTTACATGGGGGGCTCCAGAGCTTTGGAGAGACTCCTCTGAGGCTGGTGGACATCGAGGTCACATGTTTGTTGTGCATTAATACCTCTCCATTTTCAAGATCTCTGCTTGCTGTTAGTGACTGGAAACATTTTAAAATTAAAGGCTAAAACCTTTACACCTGATGCTTCTCACAGCTGGGGGTTTGGTACAATGTTTGGTACAATGTTGGCAGTTATGAGCTGTTTTAGGGTTCTCTTCTGCTCCTTGACGTGCTGCAGGGACACTTATCCCGGAGTCTGTGATTTACGTTTATTCTGCGGTCTGTCAGATGCAAATAAGGCCCCGTTTCAAGCAGATTCTGTGCCCGGGTCCAGGTTCGGACTCCATATTTATATAAGGACAAATTGTGCCATTGCCTTAAATACTTTGTACTTCTATTCTTCACTATTTCAAGGACCTCTGCTTGCTGTTAGTGAATGCGAACATTCATAGGCCGTAAACCCACCCTGACCTAGTTCTGCTCACGCAGCTCAGGGTTTGTTACAGTGTATCAGTGGGGGTACGAGCCATCAGCTTGAAGTCCAGGACAGGAGGGAGATTTGTGCTGAAAATGTTTCGTTCAGAGAATTGTCTACACTGATACATTGTAACAAACCCTCATCTGTAATCAGGACTAGGTCTGGATGGCTTTTTTGTTTCTGAACAACCTCCGGTGTTCCAGCTGTTGAAACTACAACTCCCAGCATGCTCACTTGTTTGGCTGTACTCAGAACTGAATGGAGCATGCTGGGATTTGTAGTTTCACAGCAGCTGGAGCGCCAAAGGTTGCTGTCAGCTTGCATAGAAGAATGTACTAGTTCAGTGACAGCAAGCAGTGATTGTTTCTGTACTTAAACATTGTCACCAAGTCCATTAGAAATTGCAGAGTTTCCATCTCTCCCTTTATATTCCTCATGGAGCAGGAAGCATCGGGAGTCGCACACTGGTCGTATACACGTATAGGGGGAGGGGCGCCGACGGATAAATGGTGAGTTCCCTTTTATTGGCAGGCATCCGATAAAACAAACGGTTTCACAAGGAAGGGGGAGGGGGGGCAGGGAGGTAACCGGTGGGAGGCCGGAGATTATATATGTAAAGTGCGAGATTCCTTTAATAGGGAGTTGTCCACAGCACCCCTAGGAAGTGACATCACCGCTCTCCAGATATCAGTGATATTATACAGGAGGTGACATCACCGCTCTCCAGATATCAGTGATATTATACAGGAGGTGACATCACCGCTCTCCAGATATCAGGTTATATTATACAGGAGGTGACATCACCGCTCTCCAGATATCAGTTATATTATACAGGAGGTGACATCACCGCTCTCCAGATATCGGTTATACTATACAGGAGGTGACATCACCGCTCTCCAGATATCAGTTATAGTATACAGGAGGTGACATCACCGCTCTCCAGATATCAGTTATATTATACAGGAGGTGACATCACCGCTCTCCAGATATCAGTTATATTATACAGGAGGTGACATCACCGCTCTCCAGATATCAGTTATATTATACAGGAGGTGACATCACCGCTCTCCGGATATCAGTCATATTATACAGGAAGTGACATCACCACCCTCCAGATATCAGTTATATTATACAGGAGGTGACATCACCGCTCTCCAGATATCAGTTATATTATACAGGAGGTGACATCACCGGTCTCCAGATATCCGTTATATTATACAGGAGGTGACATCACCGCTCTCCAGATATCAGTTATATTATACAGGAGGTGACATCACCGCTCTCCAGATATCAGTTATATTATACAGGAGGTGACATCACCGCTCTCCAGATATCAGTTACATTATACAGGAGGTGACATCACCGCTCTCCAGATATCAGTTATATTATACAGGAGGTGACATCACCGCTCTCCAGATATCAGTTATATTATACAGGAGGTGACATCACCGCTCTCCAGATATCAGTTATATTATACAGGAGGTGACATCACCGCTCTCCAGATATCAGTTATATTATACAGGAGGTGACATCACCGCTCTCCAGATATCAGTTATATTATACAGGAGGTGACATCACCGCTCTCCAGATATCAGTTATATTATACAGGAGGTGACATCACCGCTCTCCAGATATCAGTTATATTATACAGGAGGTGACATCACCGCTCTCCAGATATCAGTTATATTATACAGGAGGTGACATCACCGCTCTCCAGATATCAGTTATATTATACAGGAGGTGACATCACCGCTCTCCAGATATCAGTTATATTATACAGGAGGTGACATCACCGCTCTCCAGATATCAGTTATATTATACAGGAGGTGACATCACCGCTCTCCAGATATCAGTTATATTATACAGGAGGTGACATCACCGCTCTCCAGATATCAGTTATATTATACAGGAGGTGACATCACCGCTCTCCAGATATCAGTTATATTATACAGGAGGTGACATCACCGCTCTCCAGATATCAGTTATATTATACAGGAGGTGACATCACCGCTCTCCAGATATCAGTTATATTATACAGGAGGTGACATCACCGCTCTCCAGATATCAGTTATATTATACAGGAGGTGACATCACCGCTCTCCAGATATCAGTTATATTATACAGGAGGTGACATCACCGCTCTCCAGATATCGGTTATATTATACAGGAGGTGACATCACCGCTCTCCAGATATCGGTTATATTATACAGGAGGTGACATCACCGCTCTCCAGATATCAGTTATATTATACAGGAGGTGACATCACCGCCCTCCAGAGATTCCCAGTGCAAGATTATCTGGTGAATTCCTGTTTGAGTTTACTGCACTGGGATCCGTGGAGGTCGGGTTTATACAGAACACATTTTCTTCTTTCTTGGCAGATATTCAGCCTTAGTTCCTTTTTTTTTTTTTTACTGTTTTTTTCCTGAGAAGCACAAACTTCCTCATCGCTGACCACTAACTGTACACAAGTCACGTTCCCCATCAGACGATGTGATAAATATAACTGGAGCTTTCTTCAGCTATATATAATGTGTACACAGGGACTGCACCAGCAGAATAGTGAGTGCAGCTCTGGAATATAATACAGGATGTAACTCAGGATCAGTACAGGATAAGTAATGTATGTACACAGTGACTGCACCAGCAGAATAGTGAGTGCCGCTCTGGAGTATAATACAGGATGTAACTCAGGATCAGTACAGAATAAGTAATGTATGTACACAGTGACCGCACCAGCAGAATAGTGAGTGCAGCTCTGGAGTATAATACAGGATGTTACTCAGGATCAGTACAGGATAAGTAATGTATGTACACAGTGACCGCACCAGCAGAATAGTGAGTGCAGCTCTGGAGTATAATACAGGATGTAACTCAGGATCAGTACAGGATAAGTAATGTATGTGCACAGTGACCCCACCAGCAGAATAGTGAGTGCAGCTCTGGAGTATAATACAGGATGTAACTCAGGATCAGTACAGGATAAGTAATGTATGTACACAGTGACTGCACCAGCAGAATAGTGAGTGCAGCTCTGGAGTATAATACAGGATGTAACTCAGGAACAGTACAGGATAAGTAATGTATGTACACAGTGACTGCACCAGCAGAATAGTGAGTGCAGCTCTGGAGTATAATACAGGATGTAACTCAGGATCAGTACAGGATAAGTAATGTATGTACACAGTAACTGCACCAGCAGAATAGTGAGTGCAGCTCTGGAGTATAATACAGGGTCAGTACAGGTGGGTAAGGCTTCTGTCTCTTAGTGCTCGTCCTGTGTACTCAGCAGTTTTATAACCCGATGTTCCATCCTTGGTTTACAGACGTATTGGGGGCTTTGCACCGAAGGCACATAAATCCACCTGTTATGTCGTCTACGTTGATTATCTTTTTCTCTGATTGGATGCAGCCATTTTGTTCTGATGTGGGGCCAGATTGGGAAACCAAGTGTACAGATTTTTTGCCACTAGTTGCCTTCATTAACGCACAGATCTTGGAAGGTGTAGAGATTGCCATTTTAAATTTGTGTTCATGAATCAGGCAGCTCTGGATAGACAGAAATTTTGTCCACATAGAATCATTACCAGTGCTGCGTATGTGGCCAATCTAACCCATTGAGAATCTCTCTCATAGATCTATTTTACTAATAGAGCGCTCCAAATCCCCCCCCCCGCCCTTCACACAGCCACCTAATAGTTACATGATGAAATTAAGACTCCCTCCTACTGCCACTAGGGGGAGCTCTCTGCACAGGTTCCCATGGCCCCCTTTTAAAGCTGTCTAGCGCTCCAGAGCTCCCCCTAGTGGTTCTTACACTGACACATTGTGATTGCCATAAACGTGTCAGCAGGACTAGGATTGTATAGTTTTCAGCTCAAAGTAAATAATGACTGGTTCTGTTCACTGACAGCAAGCTGTGGTCTTGTAACACACAGTATGTGAATTTGCAAAAGTCAGAAAACCCGGATGTGCATGGGGGCCCTGCAGATTGCTCCCCTTTCCCTGATGGGCGAGGATTTCTTGCATTGATGCGGGGTAGGTGGCTGACGGTCTGCCCCCCCCCCGACATGGCAGTGCCGTATCCCCGGGGGCGCCTCGTTCAGGGCAGATCTCTGGTTTTGCAGCCTCTGCTTCTTCTCAGGGAATTAGCCACGGTTAAGCTGAGGGCCTCTCATTAACCCCTTAGTGGTCAGTCGGTGGGATCACATCCGTGCAGCTCGTGACCCTCTCCTTCTTCTCTTACAGAACTGTCTCATCAAGAGCGACGAGGGCGGATATTCGGCCGTGGTGGCAGATTTTGGGCTGGCAGAAAAAATTCCAGATTACAGGTAAATACCCCGGATGGAGCTGCGATTACTGTAATCAGACGGTCCTGCAGATTACAGCGTGCCCCGCTCACATGATTCTGTGTCACGGCAGGAGGGGCGCTCCACGCTTCAGCCACTCGCTTGCATCACATATGATACTCCAAATGCACCCAGAGCTGCTTTCACAATTCTGTTGGTTTCTTCTTACCCACAGTTACTCTGGCAGATGAACTACAGGCTGCTACTAACAGAATTGTGAATGCAGCTCTGGACACGTTTGGAGTATAAGATGTGATGTAGCTGCCAGGAAAGATCTAAACCAGTTACCACCAATGGAGCAAATCCCCATCATCCTCTGTCGTCCTGTGATTAGAGCTGTAATCTCCAGTGGTCGTCTTGTACAGCCGGATCATCAGCGGTTAACGCTTTGTCTCTGGACGGATTTCTGGATCGCTCAGGGCGGCCTGAAGCTGCGCGCCTCATTAAGTGCAGTGCTGGGGAGCTGGCACAGACCACAGCCGGCGTACATGACCACAAAAGCTCCAGACGTGGCGGCCGGAGCTCATACCTGGCGGATCAGTAATGTCTGCTCCACAGAACAGCAATAAACCCACAAAGCAGGCGGCGGCTGCGGTGTAACGAGACCTGTCCTGAAACTGGAGATCTCCCCGCTGATGGGAGATTCCCCCCCCCCCCCCAACTCACTGAACTGCACCGATGTTGGCAGCACGATCGCAGGCCCGAGGAGCAACGCTTCAGCTTTAAGATTTCACAGCCTTAGGCCTCTTTCACACTAGCTATTTAGCTATTTTCCGATCTTGAGATCCGTCATACGGTCTCAATACAGGAGAAAAACGCTTCCGTTTTGTCCCCATTCACTGTCAATGGGGACAAAATGTAACTGAACAGAACGGAATTCTCCAAAATGCATTCCGTTCTCATACCGGAGAGCAGCGTGCAGCGGTTTTCTTTCCGTCCTGGGATGCGGAGAAAGATGGATCCGTCATGACCCACAATGCAAGTCAGTGGGGACGGATCCGTTTTCTGACACAATAAAAAATGGATCCGTCCCCCATTGACTTTCAGGGGAGTTCATGACTGATCCGTCTTGGCTATGTTAAAGATAATACAACCGGATCCGTTCATAACGGATGCAGACGGTTGTATCATCGGTAACGGAAACGTTTTTGCTGAACCCTAGTGTGAACGTAGCCTAAGGCCTCTTTCACCATGGCGTGTGCGGCCCGTTGCAGTATTGCGGCCTGCAAAATGCGGGCTGCAGTACAAGAGCACAGTGCGTGGGGCAGCCGCAGCGGATCGCAGACCCATTCACTTGAATGGGTCGCGATCCGGCCGTTCCGCAAAAAGATAGGACATGTACGGAAGTACGAGAAGAAACCCCACGGAAGCACTCCGTATCGCTTCCGTAGGGTTCCGTGGTTCCGTTATGCACCATTCCGCATCTCCGGATTTGCGGACCCATTCAAGTGAATGGGTCCGCATCCGTGATGCGGAATGCCCACGGAACGCCACCCGTGTATTGCGGATCTGCAAATGCGGTCCTCAATACGGCAACGGGCCGCACATGCCAGTGTGAAAGAGGCCTAAGTCTTTACAAGACTGTGCAGCATTTCTACTACTCCACTCACAGCCAGAGCTGACATCACAGTTCTGTCAGTTGGCTGCACTCTGCTTTCACATATAGGGTCAACTGTGTGTTAGTTATTGAGCTCCTGCTTGATGGTTATGGTAAAGCAGCAGAATTGAGGATGTAGGTTTGGATGTGACTGGAGCATAAAAATTGGTAGAATTTCCTAAAGAGCCATCATCCTTGAAAGATGCATTTATAATAATGATGGAGCGTTGTATTCTCCTGTCCTACAGTCATCCTCTCCCCTGAAATGGCTGATAACAGGAGGCAATAGACTGTATTCTCCTGTCCTACAGTCATCCTCTCCTCTGAAATGGCTGATAACAGGGGGCAATAGACTGTATTCTCCTGTCCTACAGTCATCCTCTCCCCTGAAATGGCTGATAACAGGGGGCAATAGACTGTATTCTCCTGTCCTACAGTCATCCTCTCCCCTGAAATGGCTGATAACAGGGGGCAATAGACTGTATTCTCCTGTCCTACAGTCATCATCTCCCCTGAAATGGCTGATAACAGGAGGCAATAGACTGTATTCTCCTGTCCTACAGTCATCCTCTCCCCTGAAATGGCTGATAACAGGGGGCAATAGACTGTATTCTCCTGTCCTACAGTCATCCTCTCCCCTGAAATGGCTGATAACAGGGGGCAATAGACTGTATTCTCCTGTCCTACAGTCATCCTCTCCCCTGAAATGGCTGATAACAGGGGGCAATAGATTGTATTCTCCTGTCCTACAGTCATCCTCTCCCCTGAAATGGCTGATAACAGGAGGCAATAGACTGTATTCTCCTGTCCTACAGTCATCCTCTCCCCTGAAGTGGCTGATAACAGGGGGCAATAGATTGTATTCTCCTGTCCTACAGTCATCTTCTCCCCTGAAATGGCTGATAACAGAGGACAATAGACTGTATTCTCCTGTCCTACAGTCATCCTCTCTCCTGAAATGGCTGATAACAGGGAGCAATAGACTGTATTCTCCTGTCCTACAGTCATCCTCTCCCCTGAAATGGCTGATAACAGGGGCAATAGACTGTATTCTCCTGTCCTACAGTCATCCTCTCCCCTGATATGGCTGATAACAGGGGGCAATAGACAGTATTCTCCTGTCCTACAGTCATCCTCTCCCCTGAAATGGCTGATAACAGGGAGCAATAGACTGTATTCTCCTGTCCTACAGTCATCCTCTCCCCTGAAATGGCTGATAACAGGGGCAATAGACTGTATTCTCCTGTCCTACAGTCATCCTCCCCCCTGAAATGGCTGATAACAGGGGCAATAGACTGTATTCTCCTGTCCTACAGTCATCCTCTCCCCTGATATGGCTGATAACAGGGGGCAATAGACAGTATTCTCCTGTCCTACAGTCATCCTCTCCCCTGAAATGGCCGATAACAGGGGGCAATAGATTGTATTCTCCTGTCCTACAGTCATCCTCTCCCCTGAAATGGCTGATAACAGGGGGCAATAGATTATATTCTCCTGTCCTACAGTCATCCTCTCCCCTGTAATGGCTGATAACAGGGGGCAATAGACTGTATTCTCCTGTCCTACAGTCATCCTCTCCCCTGAAATGGCTGATAACAGGGGGCAATAGACTGTATTCTCCTGTCCTACAGTCATCCTCTCCCCTGAAATGGCTGATAACAGGGAGCAATAGACTGTATTCTCCTGTCCTACAGTCATCCTCTCCCCTGAAATGGCCGATAACAGGGAGCAATAGACTGTATTCTCCTGTCCTACAGTCATCCTCTCCCCTGAAATGGCTGATAACAGGGGGCAATAGACTGTATTCTCCTGTCCTACAGTCATCCTCTCCCCTGATATGGCTGATAACAGGGGGCAATAGACAGTATTCTCCTGTCCTACAGTCATCCTCTCCCCTGAAATGGCCGATAACAGGGGGCAATAGATTGTATTCTCCTGTCCTACAGTCATCCTCTCCCCTGAAATGGCTGATAACAGGGGGCAATAGATTATATTCTCCTGTCCTACAGTCATCCTCTCCCCTGTAATGGCTGATAACAGGGGGCAATAGACTGTATTCTCCTGTCCTACAGTCATCCTCTCCCCTGAAATGGCTGATAACAGGGGGCAATAGACTGTATTCTCCTGTCCTACAGTCATCCTCTCCCCTGAAATGGCTGATAACAGGGAGCAATAGACTGTATTCTCCTGTCCTACAGTCATCCTCTCCTCCTGAAATGGCTGATAACAGGGGGCAATAGACTGTATTCTCCTGTCCTACAGTCATCCTCTCCCCTGAAATGGCTGATAACAGGGAGCAATAGACTGTATTCTCCTGTCCTACAGTCATCCTCTCCCCTGAAATGGCTGATAACAGGGGGCAATAGACTGTATTCTCCTGTCCTACAGTCATCCTCTCCTCCTGAAATGGCTGATAACAGGGGGCAATAGACTGTATTCTCCTGTCCTACAGTCATCCTCTCCCCTGAAATGGCTGATAACAGGGAGCAATAGACTGTATTCTCCTGTCCTACAGTCATCCTCTCCTCTGAAATGGCTGATAACAGGGGGCAATAGACTGTATTCTCCTGTCCTACAGTCATCCTCTCCCCTGAAATGGCTGATAACAGGGGGCAATAGACTGTATTCTCCTGTCCTACAGTCATCCTCTCCCCCTGAAATGGCTGATAACAGGGGTAATAGACTGTATTCTCCTGTCCTACAGTCATCCTCTACCCTGAAATGGCTGATAACAGGGAGCAATAGACTGTATTCTCCTGTCCTACAGTCATCCTCTCCCCTGAAATGGCTGATAACAGGGGGTAATAGACTGTATTCTCCTGTCCTACAGTCATCCTCCCCCCTGAAATGGCTGATAACAGGGGGCAATAGACTGTATTCTCCTGTTCTACAGTCATCCTCTCCCCTGAAATGGCTGATAACAGGAGGCAATAGACTGTATTCTCCTGTCCTACAGTCATCCTCTCCCCTGAAATGGCTGATAACAGGGGGCAATAGACTGTATTCTCCTGTCCTACAGTCATCCTCCCCCCTGAAATGGCTGATAACAGGGGGCAATAGACTGTATTCTCCTGTCCTACAGTCATCCTCTCCCCTGAAATGGCTGATAACAGGAGGCAATAGACTGTATTCTCCTGTTCTACAGTCATCCTCTCCCCTGAAATGGCTGATAACAGGGAGCAATAGACTGTATTCTCCTGTCCTACAGTCATCCTCTCCCCTGAAATGGCTGATAACAGGGGGCAATAGACTGTATTCTCCTGTCCTACAGTCATCCTCCCCCCTGATATGGCTGATAACAGGGAGCAATAGACTGTATTCTCCTGTCCTACAGTCATCCTCCCCCCTGATATGGCTGATAACAGGGGGCAATAGATTCTTCTTCTGCTGTAGAAACGTAGAGAACTGTAGACTGCAGGAGACGTTTTCTTTTTAATGCAGCATTATAAGTTTTATTTGACAGATTGTTGTCTGCAGGAAGCTGCGGTTAATTTAGCAACTGAACTGGAGATATCCGGAGTTTACAGTAAACATTAGTCCGCAGGAGACACAAGGTCCAGCCTCAACATGGAGACCAGAGACTGGAGGCTCCGTCCTTTACATATACATTACTTATCCTGTACTGATCCTGAGTTACATCCTGTATTATACTCCAGAGCTGCACTCACTATTCTGCTGGAGGGGTCACTGTATGTACATGGTCATGGACTCCACCAGCAGAATAGTGAGTGCAGCTCTGGAGTGAATGTTTTTTCCTCATGAGTCATTCACTGTTGATTTTGTTTTATTCCGTATTCTCTTTGCAGCGTGGGTAGTGAGAAGCTTTCAGTTGTGGGGTCTCCATATTGGATGGCTCCGGAGGTTTTGCGGTATGAACCTTACAATGAGACGGTAAGTGTGTCCTGTCTGCTGATATCTGCTGTACAGTAAATCACTTTCTGATCATTACCATCACTTCTGATGGTTTGTTACAATGTTCCAGTCCTGTGGGATAAATCAGCTGCAGCCTCTCTGCAGGCCACTAACTGTTACCATCAGCCGTGTCAAGACATCTAGTTTTCTTTTTACAATGGTTCTGTTCACTGACATGAAGCAGCTATGTGGAAAATGATAAATCTGAACACAAAGTTTATTAGAAACTAAAAAAAAACGTCATTTTATGATGATGAATCTTCTGTCCTCATCGCGCCGGGGGCGAGGCTGTCACCTACCTCTCACCTACATGAAAGGTGCGACTAGTGGAAACGTACACAGCGGTCGCCACGGTAACCAGCATTGATCAGAAATGTCAATATTCCTCCGCACATTGCCCGAGAAATACGTGAAATTCCTCTGGAGTATAATCAGCCCTCGCCTTGCGCTGGATGCGCCGTCACTGGTGGTAGAAGATTAACCAGCCTCTAATCTCGTACACAGGGAGCGACTCCACTGTGCAAACATCGCCCGCTGCTCGCCCGCTCATCAAAGGGTTACACACAGGTTGTCCTATGATGGGGGCAGTTAATTAGATGAAATGACACCGCACACCCTCCCTGCGTCTTGTCCACGAATTACGGAGTCTGGAAGGTCTAAAAAATATTGCGTGGAGGCCGCCATGATGTGGACTGAACCATTATTAAAGGGGGTTTCTGCAAACAGAAAATGACAATCTGTGTATAATGAAACCTTTGATGCATGTTGTGTTCTCTGCATGCTGTCAGTGAATAGAAACCTTATGTACTGTCAGATCATGGTCATTGAACAGGGGGTTGTGAAGACCCCCAGCATTGTTCTAACCTGTGGGTTTTCAGAGTGGAGTCCGCCATGTCTGAATGGAGTCTCCCCGTTCATGTCCAGCTAGCACAGCTGCAGTGATACATTGTAACGACCATACAGCTGTGTCATATCCTCTCTACATGAAGCTGTGAGGCAGGAGGTAGCCAGCGCCTCCTCCTATATGTGCATTTAATAGAAGTCAGTAGAGCTGCGGCTTGAAACGTGCCGCGGTTTGTGCTTTAATTCTTCACCTCCTTCCTCCAGGCTGACGTCTTCTCCTATGGGATCATCCTGTGCGAGATCATCGCCCGGATACAGGCGGACCCGGATTACCTGCCCCGCACAGAGGTAAGATATTTGCGGTTTCGGTCCATATCCCCCAGTACACCCCCACACCCTAAATTCTCAGGTAATGGACGTGTGGATCGCCGCTGCGCCGCCGGCCTCGTCTTTAGTTTGTGACTAATGTTTTTCCAGCCGCCCAGTAAGCGTAATGAGGGGAAGGTGCGTAATCTTTATCCTTGTATCCATGGCAACAAAATACTGATCAATATACGATCACCAAAAAATACCTGCATCGGGCGGAACGTTACATTAAAGGGACGGCCTCACTATGTAAATCTATGTACGAGTGTGCCACCTACTGGCCACAAGTGGAAGTACAAGACAAAATAATTGACCGTGGCCACCGTGAGGGGAGTTCTGCTCCGGGGGTCCCTGTAGTGCAGTGCTGGTGCCAGTGGGTTCTGATTTGGGTTTGTTTGTGCTACATGATCACATGACAACAAGGTGACCCGTCCTGTTTCTTTCTTGTGTCTAGAACTTCGGCTTGGACTATGATAGTTTCCAGCACATGGTCGGTGACTGCCCCCCGGACTTCCTCCAGCTGACGTTCAACTGCTGCAATGTGAGTACCCCCCCCCCCCCGATAACAGGAGCCCCCGGCAGACCCCCAGTGCGTGGCGCTGCCATTGTACTGTGACCTGGCACCTACAATGACAATGAGCCCCAAGTAAGCCAACTAGTCTGCGGTGTCATCCAGCCTCTGACCACTACAGACGGGGTCAGAAAACTGCAACGTTGTTTCAAATCCGTAAAAGCTGAAAGACCAATGTAGTGACATCAATGAGGGGGGGGGCCGCAGTGAATAGAGCAAGCAGGTGCCCTGAGATCAGTCACTGCAGCTTGATATCTGGCATCTTAATGGGGAGGCGCCATGAGGCGCCGCTGATCCCTGCCTCCAGGGTGTGCTTTATCAGTAATGCACTTGTCTGACTCTTCGGCAGATGGACCCAAAGCTCCGTCCTTCCTTCGTCGACATCGTGAAGCAGCTGGAAGAAATCGTACAACGCTTGCGAAAAGAAGAGGCTGAAAACGAGCGGCTGCAAAACAGCCCTGAGATTGAGACCAAGCTCCTTACAAAGGGTGAGTCCTGCCGTGCGCTGAGGGTTTGTGACAGTTGTATCCAGTACAGTCTTCTAGTTACAAGGTGTCGGTCCGGAGTCCAGGGTGTTTAGATCATGTCACGGGTCCCACCTCTGCCGTGAATGGAGCCGGTATTGGACTTGGGATTCGGGCCCCGTGCTGCAGATAGAAGTGGCCCCCGCACAGATCTGACACTGGCAAGGACGAGCCGACTCCTTTACAGCCTCCCGCCATCTTGCAGAATGTGTTTTCTTTGTGTCCATGCTGATTGAAATCTTATGAATCGTATAATTGAGCTTTTTTGTATTTTTTTTATTATTTTTTTTTGTTCTCCCTCAGTTTCCAGTGAGAAAAGTCAAGGGGTCAAACGTCTCATTACAATCCCGCAAGATGACAAAATCCCGCAGAAGTCGCCGCGCCCCCGACGGAACATCACGCTTTCCCGGAGCCAGTCTGATGTTTTTGCCCGGAAACCTGTGCGCAAGATAAATGTTCAGGACCCTTTTTATACCCCCAGCAAGGGGATGATCCGTAAGGTTAACCCTTTCAATGCCAGGGAGGACTTAAAAGGAGGGAAGATTAAATTCTTCGATATGCCCAGCAAGTCGGTCATCTCCCATGTCTTTGACTTGCATTCCCCCGAGCTGGAGGGGAGTCAGGCGGCGGGGCTGCTGCGGCAGCCCTTCACCCAGGACTCTGTGGACTATTGCTACGTACCCCGGAGACGCTGCAGTTCTCAGCCTGTCTCTCCCGAGCTCATGAAAAGAGACTGCTCCCCCGCTGCGGCCCTCTCCTCCACCATGGGCAGGAGTGACTCTGTGCAGCTCAGCAGCGAGGTGCGAGCGAGGCTCCTCTGTAACATCAAATATGGCGTATCTGAAATCCCACTCTATAAACCAAGATCCCCGGGCCCCGACTGCGTGCAGACTGAGGACATGGAATGCATGGATGGGTCTGGGGTCGTGGAAGGAAGCCACAACAGGAAGCCCGCGCCGTGTACGCAGCCCCCCTGCCTCCCCGAGGATGAGCGCTCGCTGGGCTGCAGCTCCGAGGCCATGGAAATAGAGGACGAACTGAACGACAACCAGCGGAGCTGCAGCCCGCCGGGGCCCTTACTGCCAGTGGACGGGACGGAGAGCAGGGACTGCCTGTGCGACTGTGTCCAGCTGCCGCCGTGGCGCGGTGAAGATGTGACGTTGTAGGGTTTACATGACCTCCGCTCGTAGGTTCCACTAGAACTGCTCCGTCCCTGGGATCCGCGCCATTCTTTAGAGGGCTTATGTCCCTGTCCCAGGCCATGTCTGCCGCGGTTATGGATGACCAAGGATCACAAGTGTCCTAAGAAGTCTTATAGGAAAGTGGCTGCATGGGGGAGGGGAGTGCTGTAACCCACAGCAACCAAAAATAAAAAAACAGAACCATTGACAATGCAAAAAAGTGGATGTTTGGCGCCTTCCACGCCTGTTTACCTCACGTGACCTGGAGTAACCCAGTATTAACCCCTTGTCAGCTAAGTCTGGCGTGACAGCACACTTGGGGGTTAATTATCAGTCTGGGATGATGTTGCTATAGGTGACAGCCCACTCGGGGTTAATAATTAGTCTGGGATGCCCGAACCTGTTCAGCGCCCTTGCATCCTGGGGTCCGATGTGACGCCCGCCCGGTGTCTGTCCCTGCGACCAGCAGCGTAAGTTACGTGCAAGTGTGAATTTAACTTTAAGATGTTTCCTGAGATTTTTTTTTGTGCGCCCCTCCCCCATCTGTGATGTCTTTTGCGGCCGGATCCTAGAGGGGCTGCTACGTACGGCGATTGTCGCTTTTAAGAGTTTTTGTTTTTTTCTGTCTAGCATTTGAATTGAATATTTTTTTATTTTAGAGAAGCAGAAATATATGGGGGACTGGGAGAAAAAAATACTGCAACCCCCATTATCCATCTGCACTGTCAGGTACAAGTGAAAAATGCGTTTAAGATGTGACTGCGACTGGTAGGAACGCCATCGCTGTGCCCCTCATCCACTGTGATGCTGAATACTGTAGAAATAAGCTGCCCCCTGGTGGTGGAGCGGGCTCCAACACCTTGTCTTGTCTAGCTTATGGTGCCCGGTCGCCCCTCCACTGAGACGGTATGAGGGCGCATTAATGCTTCGCACTCCTTTTACTCTGTTTTGTCATGTTCCACCAGTTTCGGGGAGACCTTTCTATTTCTTGCAGTACCAGTGCTCACCACTGGGGGCGCTGCAGCCAGCTGATATCTGCTACCTAAGGCAGTGGGTCTGAAATGTCGGGTATTCTGGTTATTTAGACTTGGACCTCATACCCTGTAGATGCTCCTTACAATAAACAGAGCGACATGTCCGGCATTCGTACGCCCTCTCCATTGATTTCTGTGGGAGTTCCGAAGATAGCAACATGCTATCCTATTGGGGCTGCAGACTATTGCCCCTGTATCCCAACACCCCACCATATTGCTGCCGGCACAGGACCCGAACTGTGCAACACTCATCAGGTGACCGGCGACTTTCGTCTGTGGTGCGGATTCTAAATTCCCAGCCTTTTAGTTCTCGCTACAAGGCCAAAGGTGCAAGCTGCGCTGGTTTTACGCAATGACTTCTGCGCCCTATGGTGCGGACTTGTCCGTCGTGGGGGTGCTGCCCATATATATATATATTTTCTATGTTTCCTTTGGTTCCTGGGGAAATGAGTTGGAGACGGGCAGTTTATATAAAGGGAGCAAAGCGTTATCCAACTGGTCACGGGGCCCCATGCGCTCCCTGCGTGTGGGGGGGCGAGAACTCTGCTCCTGTATCTATGATGTATAACGCTGTCTGTCTCTGCCCGACCTCCACTGTGATGATTTGTACTGAACTTATTACAGATGAGGTCGGACAGGGACACACAGCGTTATAATAGGTCCGGTCCCAGGAGCCGAGACTTTCCAACCCTGGATCTGTAGAATAAATGATGGCCACGTCCTTGGACCAATCACTGCACGAGTCTTAACTTTGCGCCGCTGATCTGTATCGACTGCAGCGTAGCTCCCAGTTAGAAGATCCAATTCCTGCAGTCGCCTCTCCCCCTCCTATAGATTATAATGGATGATTCTACCACCGATTATTTACAAATCCGAGAAAAAGGTGAAAATAAAATGTTTTTATGAGATTTCTGTACTTATTTTTTTAACTTTTTTTTTTTTTTTTACAATTTTATTATTTGTAAAACACTATGATCAAATTAAGACCCTGCAGCTGTGACTACAACTCCCAGCATGACCGGGCAGCCTGGGGTCACTGCTAGGTCCTCTGCTGCAGGCGAGCCAGAACCAGTCCATATCATATAAGCTATCTGGACGCTGCCCCCCCCGACCACGTGGACACTTCAATCCTGCTTTTTGCACAATCAGATTCTGCTGTCAATAAATTTCTATGCAATCGTCGTATTTCCTGCTCCGGTTTTTGTTCCTATTTATAAAGTTGTTTTATTGAAGTCTTACGTTCGCGCTGATGACACTGCCGCCACCCTCGGGTGTCTGCGCGCTCTGTCAATACGATGTCTATAATGAGGAACCAAAGAGGAAATGAAATTTGTCCATTCACACTTTATTTTTTGTAGCTGTCATTTTCTCATTTACCTCTTGCAGCCGAGCGCGAGTCTGTGCGCCGCCATTTACCGCCTGCTGAGCCGGAGGACCGCACTGTAGCTTTAAATGGATAGACTTTGGCAGGAATGTGTGTAGCGGCTACGGGTTGGCGTAGGTTTGTGCCATAATTTGTCATGGAATATAAATCCGTGGCCCGCGGGAGGCTAAGCCCCACCCACTGTTCAAAGGTAGCGTGCGCTGTGTAACATTGTTCCAGTGTCTTATGTAAAATTGCATCTGTTAATGTTTTCACTTTTACGCAGGAAACCGCCATCCGGCCTTTGATGGATTCCCCCTTTGTGTTTTAATTTCTCATAGTCCAGATCTCTACTTGCTGTCAGTGAATGGGCACATTGTTAATACGCAGAGGAACCCTGCCCATAGGGTCTTGCACACGAGCCTACTTGCTCAGTGTCTGTGCTGCGGACCGAAAATTGCAGTGCACGGGCCCCGGCCGCGTGTATTCCACTTGCGGATGACGACCCATTGACAGTGATCCGCACCATATGCCCAAAGCTAGAACATGTTCTATCTTTTTGCGGTGCAGAGGTGCGACTTGGCACTTCTGATCCCTGCGCACACACAAAAAAAAACGTATCTGGCAGATACGGACGCGTGATACCAGCACGGTTCAGGCTACCAATGTGGCCCCTGCCCTATAAGCTAACCTCAATCAATGAGCATCAAGGCCTGGACCTCCCTCCACAGATACATTGTAACCGGGTTGTTGCAAAACGACAGCTCATTGGCCGGGAGTTGGTTGTTGCATGGTGGGAGTTGTAGTTTGGCACAAGCTGGAGCCCAATGTTCCAGAATATCTACAGACGAGTCAGACATAAAACCTTGGTCTTATTTGCAGGTTTCCTGGGTCTTGGGGCATTTCTTATAAATTTCCTGCAGTAAAGAAACCCGTCCCTTTAAATCTCACTACATAAAAAAAAATCACGGGGCCGGCTTTCTATTAAAGACACATTTTGGGAAAAACTGATACATTGTTCCGTCTAGTGTCAGGGCGGGGCATGTCAGCCCTCTAGACCTCTGCCCCGCCCCGCCCCGCGCTAGATGTAACAATGTATCATTTGTCTACAGTGCCTTGAAATTTAACATTTACAAGACAAATAGGACATTACAGAAATGTGAGATTTATCCTTTTCTTGCTGACGATATGGCGGCGGCCTCGTGCGCGGTTCTGCGGGACGAGCAATGATCAGCACAGGTACAGTCCGGATGTTTCACCATTTAATATTTACAGACACTTGTAATAAAATCATTGAAACCACAAGAAATGTCACACTGGCAGCGGAGCTGCGGGCGGCCATATTGGTGGAGCCGCACGGATGAGGGAACATGCTCCAGACCTTACCCCCATTAGAGTCAATGTAGAAAAAAATGATCACAGGACCGTGTCTGCCCCTTTAAATGAACCAGTAAGTAATGATAACGAGCTTGTGTCTGATCGCGGCCTCTGCGCTCCCTCATTTCTGGAAGTGTCAAGATTTCTATATACACTTCCTTCAGTTTCTCCTCAGCACCCGACCAGAGGATGGGGGTGCATGACCGCGTCCGATTTTGGATTTTTATGTATCCCTCACTATGGTGACATTTAAAAAAAATAAAATTAACTTTTTAAAATATGCCAATGAGGGGGTCGAGCACCAGGAGGTGGGCTCATGGGGGGGGGGGGTCGAGCACCAGATGGGGGGGTCAAGCACCAGGAGGCGGGGGTCATGGGGGGGGGGGTCGAGCACCAGGAGGCGGGCTCATGGGGGGGGGTTGAGCACCAGGAGGCGGGCTCATGGGGGGGGGGGGTTGAGCACCAGGAGGCGGGCTCATGGGGGGGGGGGGGGTTGAGCACCAGGAGGCGGGCTCATGGGGCGGGGGGGTCGAGCACCAGGAGGTGGGCTCATGGGGGGGGGGTTTGAGCACCAGGAGGCGGGCTCATGGGGGGGGGGGTTGAGCACCAGGAGGCGGGCTCATGGGGGGGGGTCGAGCACCAGGAGGCAGGCTCATGGGGGGGGGGGGGTCGAGCACCAGGAGGCGGGCTCATGGGGGGGGGGGGGGGTCAAGCACCAGGAGGCGGGCTCATGGGGATGGGGGTCAAGCACCAGGAGGCGGGCTCATGGGGGGGGGGGGGTCAAGCACCAGGAGGCGGGCTCATGGGGGGGGGGGGGTCGAGCACCAGGAAGCGGGCTCATGGGGGGGGGGGGGGGGGGGGGTCGAGCACCAGGAGGCGGGCTCATGAGGAAGGGGGGTCGAGCACCAGGAGGCGGGCTCATGGGGGGGGGGGGTCGAGCACTGCTCCAGTGCCACCCCTGGTGCTCCATAATGATGTCCCGCTCCTGTAGTTCACGCCCCCTGCCTTTAGATTGACAGCAATATACCCTCTAGAACGGAGCGTGCGCACGCGCTATCACATCCAGGGTCAGTGGCGGCGCGTGCCCACCATACATCTTCACAAGTCAGAAATGAAGCCAAATATGTGCACACGCGCTGTTATGGGGGCAGGGGCAGGGGCAGGATCTCAACGCTGTTAATCTAAAGGCAGGGGGGCAGCGCTGGAGCAGTACTCGAACCACGTAAGCCCGCCTCCTGGCGCTAAGATACTTCATTTCCATATTTTTAAAAGTTTGTTTCCCCTCCCCCAACAGCAGAAAGAAAGGCATCGTTTTTGTCAGCGTCCTCAACCCTAGCAGGCCATATGCGTGGCGCAGGGCAGCGGTGATCCGCTTTAAGGGTGTGATATATATATATTGTGGTCACTAAAGAGCAACTGCAGCAATCTTATTAACCCCTCCAAGGCTTTCTAAAAGATTGACATTTTCAGCCAGAGAAGACAGACTGCAACGTGAAGGAGTTGTGATGTCACCACAATCAGTAACATCATTTAAAGGGGCACTAACCTTTAAAAAAAATATATATAAAGAAACCTATAAATCACTTTGCAATATGTTTTCTATTCTGCAGCAACTTCTGGTTCTCAGATTGCAGCCTGCAGTGTAAAGAATGGAGGTTTTCATTCACAGTCCAGGAACTACATAAATATCCCATTTCTTCTCTAGTCGACGTCCACAACAGATGTGTGATCTAGTACCAGACGAAAGTAAGACCCCTTTCACACGGGCGAGAATTCCACGCAGGTGCAATGAGTGACGTGAACACATTGCACCCGCACTGAATCCGGACCCATTCACTTCTATGGGGCTGTGCACATGAGCGGTGATTTTCATGCATCACTTGTGCGTTGCGTGAAAATCGCAGCCTGTTCTATATTCTGTGTTTTTCATGCTAAGCAGGCCCCATAGAAATGAATGGGGCTGCGTGAAAATCGCAAGCAAGTGCAGATACGGTGCGATTTTCACGCATGGTTGCTTAGGAGATGATCGGGATGAGCCCCAGAGCCCATTAAAGTAAATTCACTGTATTATTTTCCCTTATAACCATGTTATAAGGGAACAGAATGCTTAGTAAAATGTCGATTGAGGGGTTAAAAAAATAAAATTTAACTCGCCTCATCAACTTGATCGTGCAGCCGGCATCGTCTTCTTTCAGGACCTGCAAAAGGACCTTTGACACGTGGTGAGCGCGATTATGTCAAAGGTCCTGAAAGAAGATGCCGGCTGCGCAAACAAGAGGACGAGGAGAGTTCATTTTTTTAACCCCTCAATTGACATTTTAGTAAGTAATCTGTATTAGGAATGCCATTATTTTGCACCCGCACGATAAAAAGTAAACGCAACGTAATCAAAACTGACTGAAATTGCGTGCTCACTCACGCGGGTTTTCCCGCAATGCACACACGACACATCCGGAGCAAATCCGGGACGCCCGTGTGAAAGAGGCCTAATGCCGTCTGACATTTGCCTGGGTGGATTATTCCATGCCAGATTGAAGGAATTTTAATAAAAGAACCATAGCTAGAAGAGAGCTCTATAAAAAACGATCCAGGACGTATCCATGACAACGAGAATAACAAACCTCCATTCTTTACACTGCAGGCTGTGTCCATAAAACTGGAAAGTGCTACAAAATGGAAACAATGTAAATCCCTGACTCTTTCTGACCAGTCGCCATCAGTCCAGGGCTCCCTTAGGATCAGATGGGAACGCCCCCATCCGTCTGATGCCCGCCATTCGGGATCTGATAAAGCCGGGTGATGAGTCTTGGGGGCGTTCTAATGGCGACTGCCCCGATGAGGATCTATCATTGTGTCTGTGGGAAGGAAGTACCCCACCCGACTCCCTCGGAGGTCAGGAGCCGACACTCGCCATTAGCCTCATCTTCTGGACATGGGCTCGGGACGACTTGGAGAAGACGCTTTTGACGATCTGCAGGGGGACGTTCTTCCCGCTCAGATAGATCTTATTGAGACAGTCCGAGAGGCAGCAGGAGGCGGACGGGTCAGAGCCCTTTACCTTCTTCAGCATCCACACATAGGCCATGATGTACCCCGTCATAAAGGCATCAAACCCGGCTCTGTGGGTTCCTCCCTCGGATGATGAGGGTTTGGGTCCATCTGCTGAGCCCTGTAATAATGGGGTGGCCTCCTCGCTCACAGGTGCAGGGGTTTCCTCCGGCACAGACATTGGGAGTTCTGAGGCACCATCTTGGTCTTCACCCACTTGACAGTCCACATCATTGGTCATCATGGATTCTGATGCCTCCGTCTTGATACTACTAAGGAGGACCCCGCAGTTTTGTTTACTGGGGGGCTCAGACTCCAACTGCACAGGAGCTTCAGCCACTTTCTTTCTCTTCCGTCTCCTTCTTTTCTTCTCCCCTTTGCATTTCTCATCCTCCTCGATAATCAGGTCGATATTGTGGGACTGTGTGCACTTAAACCCATCGGGACACCAACCGTACGCCTGTGGGGATAGGACAAGGAAAGGTTCTGATCAGGGCACCCAAAAAATAATCTCCAGGGGAAGCTCTACACTCGAATAAGACAAAACCTAGTAGAAACGTCATTCATCAGCCCTACAGTCTGATAACAGGCGGCAATAGACTGTATTCTCCTGTCCTACAGTCATCCTCTCCCCTGACATGGCTGATAACAGGCGGCAATAGACTGTATTCTCCTGTCCTACAGTCATCCTCTCCCCTGAAATGGCTGATAACAGGGAGCAATAGATTGTATTCTCCTGTCCTACAGTCATCCTCTCCCCTGACATGGCTGATAACAGGCGGCAATAGACTGTATTCTCCTGTCCTACAGTCATCCTCTCCCCTGAAATGGCTGATAACAGGGAGCAATAAACTGTATTCTCCTGTCCTACAGTCATCCTCTCCCCTGAAATGGCCGATAACAGGGGGCAATAGACTGTATTCTCCTGTCCTACAGTCATCCTCCCCCTGAAATGGCTGATAACAGGGAGCAATAAACTGTATTCTCCTGTCCTACAGTCATCCTCTCCCCTGAAATGGCCGATAACAGGGGGCAATAGACTGTATTCTCCTGTCCTACAGTCATCCTCCCCCTGAAATGGCTGATAACAGGGAGCAATAGACTGTATTCTCCTGTCCTACAGTCATCCTCTCCCCTGACATGGCTGATAACAGGGAGCAATAGACTGTATTCTCCTGTCCTACAGTCATCCTCTCCCCTGAAATGGCCGATAACAGGGGGCAATAGACTGTATTCTCCCGTCCTACAGTCATCCTCTCCCCTGAAATGGCTGATAACAGGGAGCAATAAACTGTATTCTCCTGTCCTACAGTCATCCTCTCCCCTGAAATGGCTGATAACAGGGGCAATAGACTGTATTCTCCTGTCCTACAGTCATCCTCCCCCCTGAAATGGCTGATAACAGGGGGCAATAGACTGTATTCTCCTGTCCTACAGTCATCCTCTCCTCTGAAATGGCTGATAACAGGGGGCAATAGACTGTATTCTCATGTCCTACAGTCATCCTCTCCCCTGAAATGGCTGATAACAGGGGGCAATAGACTGTATTCTCCTGTCCTACAGTCATCCTCTCCCCTGTAATGGCTGATAACAGGGGGCAATAGACTGTATTCTCCTGTCCTACAGTCATCCTCTCCCCTGAAATGGCTGATAACAGGGAGCAATAGACTGTATTCTCCTGTCCTACAGTCATCCTCTCCCCTGAAATGGCTGATAACAGGGGGCAATAGATTGTATTCTCCTGTCCTACAGTCATCCTCTCCTCTGAAATGGCTGATAACAGGGGGCAATAGACTGTATTCTCCTGTCCTACAGTCATCCTCTCCTCTGAAATGGCTGATAACAGGGAGCAATAGACTGTATTCTCCTGTCCTACAGTCATCCTCTCCCCTGAAATGGCTGATAATAGAGGAGCAATAGATTGTATTCTCCTGTCCTACAGTCATCCTCTCCCCTGAAATGGCTGATAACAGGGGGCAATAGACTGTATTCTCCTGTCCTACAGTCATCCTCCCCCCTGAAATGGCTGATAACAGGGGGCAATAGACTGTATTCTCCTGTCCTACAGTCATCCTCCCCCCTGAAATGGCTGATAACAGGGGGCAATAGACTGTATTCTCCTGTCCTACAGTCATCCTCCCCCCTGAAATGGCTGATAACAGGAGGCAATAGACTGTATTCTCCTGTCCTACAGTCATCCTCTCCTCTGAAATGGCTGATAACAGGGGGCAATAAACTGTATTTTCCTGTCCTACAGTCATCCTCTCCCCTGAAATGGCTGATAACAGGGGCAATAGACTGTATTCTCCTGTCCTACAGTCATCCTCTCCCCTGAAATGGCTGATAACAGGGGGCAATAGACTGTATTCTCCTGTCCTACAGTCATCCTCCCCCCTGAAATGGCTGATAACAGGGGGCAATAGACTGTATTCTCCTGTCCTACAGTCATCCTCCCCCCTGAAATGGCTGATAACAGGGGGCAATAGACTGTATTCTCCTGTCCTACAGTCATCCTCCCCCCTGAAATGGCTGATAACAGGAGGCAATAGACTGTATTCTCATGTCCTACAGTCATCCTCTCCCCTGAAATGGCTGATAACAGGGGGCAATAGACTGTATTCTCCTGTCCTACAGTCATCCTCTCCCCTGTAATGGCTGATAACAGGGGCAATAGACTGTATTCTCCTGTCCTACAGTCATCCTCCCCCCTGAAATGGCTGATAACAGGAGGCAATAGACTGTATTCTCCTGTCCTACAGTCATCCTCTCCTCTGAAATGGCTGATAACAGGGGGCAATAAACTGTATTTTCCTGTCCTACAGTCATCCTCTCCCCTGAAATGGCTGATAACAGGGGCAATAGACTGTATTCTCCTGTCCTACAGTCGTCCTCTCCCCTGAAATGGCTGATAACAGGGAGCAATAGACTGTATTCTCCTGTCCTACAGTCATCCTCTCCCCTGAAATGGCTGATAACAGGGGGCAATAGACTGTATTCTCCTGTCCTACAGTCATCCTCTCCCCTGAAATGGCTGATAACAGGCGGCAATAGACTGTATTCTCCTGTCCTACAGTCATCTTCTCCCCTGAAATGGCCGATAACAGGGGGCAATTAAATCCACGTGGTATCGACCCTTGTAGTGGACTCTGGGTTCACCAATATACTCACAGAAAACCTCTCACAGATGTGGGGCGTCTCGGTGGCGGGGTCCGCAGCCACTGGGTCCGGGAAGGTGCACAGGCGATAATCCACGTACGCCGACACAGCAGCCGTATAGTGACAGAACTCCATGACCAGGTGCCCGCTGCTGGAGTCCATCAGTTTGTTGTTCTCACGTTTACTGAAAAACAAATGAATATGGCGTGATAAAGATGGAGGCACACGGCGAGATCTTCTCCATAGTGAACCCATCATAGCCCAGTGGGTGTATGGGAACATCACCCCAGACCCCAAGAATGAAGGAGCTCTGTCTGACGAGCGCTGTGCCCATAGGGAGAGTCATAATCATAATGCAGACCTTGCAGATGAAGCTTTGTTACAATGTATCAGTGCAGACAAAATACAACAGCAGTGCAAATCTCTCCTGTCCTGGACTCCAGCCTCATGGCTCTTATCTTCCTGATACATTGCAACAAACCCTCAGATGACTGAGCAGGATGAGCCTATTCCACACGTGTCAAACACAAGTTCCGCCAGTGAAGTCCATAATGTGTGCGAGTAGTTAGTGCCACTCAGCGCAGTGCCCATACTTGTCTCCCACGGCGCCTCAGAACGCCCTGGTGCTTGCGGTGCCACCGACTCCATATTACCGCACTGCTGCCGCCTCTTCCTTTTTGTAGCCAGAAGAGGACTCAGTAGCGCAGTAAAAGGGAGGTGGAGGCGCCATCTTAGAGCAGGACTAGAGTGAGTATGCTGCTTCTTGTGTATAGTGATATGGACCATGCTGGTATAACCCGGGCATCTCCTGTATATAGTTATATATGTACAGCTGGTATAACCCGGGCATCTCCTGTATATAGTTATATATGTACAGCTGGTATAACCCGGGCATCTCCTGTATATAGTTATATATGTACAGCTGGTATAACCCGGGCATCTCCTGTATATAGTTATATATGTACAGCTGGTATAACCCGGGCATCTCCTGTATATAGTTATATATGTACAGCTGGCATAACCCGGGCATCTCCTGTATATAGTTATATATGTACAGCTGGCATAACCCGGGCATCTCCTGTATATAGTTATATATGTACAGCTGGCATAACCCGGGCATCTCCTGTATATAGTTATATATGTACAGCTGGCATAACCCGGGCATCTCCTGTATATAGTTATATATGTACAGCTGGCATAACCCGGGCATCTCCTGTATATAGTTATATATGTACAGCTGGTATAACCCGGGCATCTCCTGTATATAGTTATATATGTACAGCTGGTATAACCCGGGCATCTCCTGTATATAGTTATATATGTACAGCTGGTATAACCCGGGCATCTCCTGTATATAGTTATATATGTACAGCTGGTATAACCCGGGCATCTCCTGTATATAGTTATATATGTACAGCTGGTATAACCCGGGCATCTCCTGGATATAGTTATATATGTACAGCTGGTATAACCCGGGCATCTCCTGGATATAATTATATATGTACAGCTGGTATAACCCGGGCATCTCCTGGATATAGTTATATATGTACAGCTGGTATAACCCGGGCATCTCCTGGATATAGTTATATATGTACAGCTGGTATAACCCGGGCATCTCCTGGATATAATTATATATGTACAGCTGGTATAACCTGGGCATCTCCTGTATTATAAGGGAGATGCCCAGCGTATGGTTGTCCATATCACTATATACAGAAGATGTATAACTTATACCAGCTGTACATATATAATTATATACAGGAGATACCCAGGTTATACCAGCTGTACATATATAATTATATACAGGAGATACCCAGGTTATACCAGCTGTACATATATATTTATATACAGGAGATGCCCAGGTTATACCAGCTGTACATATATATTTATATACAGGAGATGCCCAGGTTATACCAGCTGTACATATAGATTTATATTATGTTTTGCGTTATTTGACAATGCGTTACCATCGGCTTTATGGTTGCGATAACTGGCAGAGTTACAGTCACAGTCACAGAATTACTAACGGCCCTTTGAAGACAACCATACGGCTGATGTGGCCCTTGGCAAAAATGAGTGCCCCCCCCCCCCCCCCCCCCTGGCTTATTCATTCATAATGAGTGTTACCATTCCCTGACAGTAAGCAGGGATCTGGAAAATAAAGGAAATGACTGTCGAATGGTAATGTAGTGAAATTCTCCTAACGCGATGCGGTCTCCGGACAGGAGGATAATCCTCGCACTCACCATTTCTTGTAGGCGTATTCCAGGTAAGAAGCCACGAAGCGAGTCTCGAATTCGGAGGCGTACTTGGTGTCGTAGACTCCAGCCGGGAACATATCCGACAGGTCGGCAATGAAGTTCATCATCTTGTCGGGGAGCTGAGCGTAGAAGCATTGATAGAGGAACGCCAGGTCTATGAGACCGTTGTGCAGGATCAGCGGCTTCCGGGCCCGGAGAAGCTCAAGGAAGAGAGTGCGGACACTCTGGAGGCGCCGCTCATCCTCCTGAGCAGAGAGGAAACAAGTCAGAAAGATGATGAACCTCCTACATGACAAATCCCAGAAGACTCTTTATGGGTACTAGATGCTCTCCACAAGGAGAAATAGGGCCCTCCGCCCCCGACAAAGGCCTCTTACCCAGCTAAGCCAGTTCTCTCTGCTCTGCACTGATGAGGGGCAATCACCCCGAAATAGCCGCCTGCAGATGAAGCACTGGCTCAAGTCAAACAAGGACTCATAAAATAAAACATTCTTCCAGCAGGGGGCGCCAGAAGCTTTCTTCCCTTTTTTGGAAGGAGATAATTAGGAAATGTCACATAGACAGTGACGTGAGAAAGTAACTGCCTAATTCTATGCTGATATTTATTATATAATAGTCAGGAAACCATTATTCTGATACAGAGCAAATCCCCTGCAAAGACAGAGCACATGATAAAGGAAGAGCTCACTACATACAGATTATACAGCCACCACTAGAGGGAGCTCACTACATACAGATTATACAGCCACCACTAGAGGGAGCTCACTACATACAGATTATACAACCACCACTAGAGGGAGCTCACTACATACAGATTATACAGCCACCACTAGAGGGAGCTCACTGCATACAGATTATACAGCCACCACTAGAGGGAGCTCACTACATACAGATTATACAACCACCACTAGAGGGAGCTCACTACATACAGACTATACAGCCACCACTAGAGGGAGCTCACTACATACAGATTATACAGCCACCACTAGAGGGAGCTCACTACATACAGATTATACAGCCACCACTAGAGGGAGCTCACTACATACAGATAATACAGTCACCACTAGAGGGAGCTCACTACATACAGATTATACAGCCACCACTAGAGGGAGCTCACTACATACAGATTATACAGCCACCACTAGAGGGAGCTCACTACATACAGATAATACAGTCACCACTAGAGGGAGCTCACTACATACAGATTATACAGCCACCAGTAGAGGGAGCACACTACATATTATACAGCCACCACTAGAGGGAGCTCACTACATACAGACTATACAGCCACCACTAGAGGGAGCTCACTACATACAGACTATACAGCCACCACTAGAGGGAGCTCACTACATACAGATTATACAGCCACCACTAGAGGGAGCTCACTACATACAGACTATACAGCCACCACTAGAGGGAGCTCACTACTTACAGATTATACAGCCACCACTAGAGGGAGATCACTACATACAGATTATACAGCCACCACTAGGGGGCGCTCACTACATACAGATTATACAGTCACCACTAGAGGGAGCTCACTGCATAAAGATTATACAGTCACCACTAGAGGGAGCTCACAACATACAGACTATACAGCCACCACTAGAGGGAGCTCACTACATACAGACTATACAGCCACCACTAGGGGGAGCTCACTGTATACAGACTATACAGCCACCACTAGAGGGAGCTCACTACATACAGACTATACAGCCACCACTAGAGGGAGCTCACTACATACAGACTATACAGCCACCACTAGAGGGAGCTCACTACATACAGATTATACAGCTGCCACTAGAGGGAGCTCACTACTTACAGATTATACAGCCACCACTAGGGGGAGCTCACTACATACAGACTATACAGCCACCACTAGAGGGAGCTCACTACATACAGATTATACAGCCACCACTAGAGGGAGCTCACTACATACAGACTATACAGCCACCACTAGAGGGAGCTCACTACATACAGATTATACAGCCACCACTAGAGGGAGCTCACTACATACAGATCATACAGCCACCACTAGAGGGAGCTCACTACATACAGATTATACAGCCACCACTAGAGGGAGCTTACTATATACAGATTATACAGCCACCACCAGAGGGAGCTCACTACATAGTCACTCACTACTGGTACTGGCAGACAGCTATATCAGAGGTCTGCTCTTCCTGCTGCGGGTCACATTACCTTGTCATTGCCCTTGTGGTACGGGATCCCTTGGGAATATTGCTTATTGAAGTCAAAGCCGTGCTGGACAAGGAACTGGACGGACTGCGGTTCTATGGTGTAATCCTCCATACACAGCAGGGTCAGGTTATAGATCTGACACAGGTAGGCATCCTCCCCCTGCAGGACGTCACACAGGAAACATGTCAGCATGCATCCCCATGTTACAGAATATCTGCTCCTTCCACTATATAACCCTCACCCTGTGACCTGCAAATGATCAGCACACCCCTCTGCTGAAATCCTCTGTGCAGCTGGGGACCCTGCTCCTCCCACTAAGTAACTCTCATCCTGTGCCCTCCACAAGATCAGCACACTCCTCCCGTGAAATCCTTTGTGCTGCTAGGACCTTGCTCCTTCGACTATATAACCCTCACCCTGTGACCTCCACAAGATCAGCACACTCCTCCCGTGAAATCCTTTGTGCTGCTAGGACCTTGCTCCTTCGACTATATAACCCTCACCCTGTGACCTCCACAAGATCAGCACACTCCTCCCCTGAAATCCTCTGTGCTGCTGGAGATCCTGCTCCTTCCACTATGTAACCTCCACAAGATCAGCACACTCCTCCCCTGAAATCCTCTGTGCTGCTGGGGATCCTGCTGCTTCCACTATGTAACCTCCACAAGATCAGCACACTCCTCCCCTGAAATCCTCTGTGCAGCTGGGGACCCTGCTCCTCCCACTAAGTAACTCTCATCCTGTGCCCTCCACAAGATCAGCACACTCCTCCCGTGAAATCCTTTGTGCTGCTAGGACCCTGCTCCTTCGACTATATAACCCTCACCCTGTGACCTCCACAAGATCAGCACACTCCTCCCCTGAAATCCTCTGTGCTGCTGGAGATCCTGCTCCTTCCACTATGTAACCTCCACAAGATCAGCACACTCCTCCCCTGAAATCCTCTGTGCTGCTGGAGATCCTGCTCCTTCCACTATGTAACCTCCACAAGATCAGCACACTCCTCCCCTGAAATCCTCTGTGCTGCTGGGGATCCTGCTCCTTCCACTATGTAACTCTCAGCCTGTGACCTCCACAAGATCAGCACTCTTCTCCTGAAACCATCTGTGCTGCTGTTACCTTTTCAGGGAGTGCTTTGAAGCAGGCGATCCCCAGGGACAGTATGGAGCGGGTTCGTGCAGCCATACATATTGCTTTATATCGCTCCTCAACACATCTGCAAGAGATGAGACGCTGGGGGTCATACTCTGGGGGGCGCTGCAGACACATCAGAGCCGGGGTGAATTCAGGGGCCGGAAAGTGACTTCAGTGTAAGGCAGGACGGCCAGTGTGCCGAGATATTTTCCTACCCGGCGAACTGAGCATGCTCAGTACGAGTGACGTCCCCAAACACATGTAAAGTTCCCGCCCATTCTATTTTCCTACTGCTTCTGTTCCCGATCTACTGGATTCATTGTGTCTCTTGCTGTCACATTCAACAATTTAAAACCAGTAGGAACTTACATGTGACAGCAGGAGACACAATATGACTCCAGCAGATCGGGAACAGAAGCAGTAGGAAAATAGAATGGGCGGGGACTGCACTTGTACTGAGCATGCTCAGTTCACAGGTAGGAAAACATCTCAGAACACCGGCAGTAAGACCATCACAGGTCAGAGCCCGGCCACAACCTCCATTATGATCAGGCCCCTGGGAAAGCTGGGTGACACCCTGCGGGCGCTGTACTTACTGGTTCAGCAAACTCTTCCGGGATCCCAGGCCGCTCAGCTCCTGCAAGAGCCCAAGACAAACCCATCGTCACTGATCAGTGGGCTGAAAGTATCTCTGCTTGCTTTCAGTGAATGCGAACATTAGATCCTGACCTAAAGAGCTTACCTTCTGTGATCATCTGTGTGAGCAGTACTCGCCTGGAGGAGACGCCGCCATCTCGCAGAATGCAGTGCGGCAGAGCATGCTCACGACAGAGGCCGATCCAGCGGCGGCTCGCAGGACTGCAGCATCCGCAGGGGCCGGACAGCGACTCCCCACCACCCAATTGCGCGAGCCCAGTGTCACTTACCGTGTCAACCGCGATAAACGTGGACGTCTTCAGCGCCAGTAACATGGACGGCCAAAGCTCAACAAAATTATCGATGTGAACGTCGATCACCGGGATCTTCAGACTCGTCATTGTCACCTGTGCAAAACAGAATATTCACCGTCTATAGGAACCAGTACCCGCCCTGTGGCATGAGGCACAAACCACCTCACAATGCCACGAAAGGAAAAATACAAAAAAACAACCAATCACAGCACAGCTTTCATTGTTCACACAGGCTATAGAAAATGAAAGCTGCTCTGCGATTGGCTGCTATGGGCAAAAAAAGACAGCGCTCCTTTAAATGATTTTCATTACTCTGCCCGCATATATCTAAATGCAAATTGTATAAAGAAAAAACACAACGCCAACCCTAAAAACACATGAAGCCTACAGTTCCCGGGTGACACAGCTCCACTTCCGGCGCCTGCCGATGACGATGATCAGGTGACTTATGTTGGGACGCCTGAATGGGTCTTGTTATTGGCAGGCGAAGACGTCCGTCAATACTAAACCCCGCCTCCTAGCTAGTTGTAACCAATCAGTTTGTAGTAGGGTAATGAGAGGGCGGTGCTTAACCTTACGGGCAGCGTGGAGATTGGCAGTGCGCTAACGGAGATGGCAGAGCAGTGAGTAAACTTCATTACAGTGACGTCATAACTCATAATATTGATACTTTGTTGTGGGCAGGCGTCACATGATCAATTATGATTATATCAGGCTTGGTCACGTGGTCTTGTGTGTTTTTTAAAATTTATTTGAATTTTTTCTATTTAGGAATAAAGTTGATTGAATTATTTGGCGCAGTGATTCGTGACCATTATGATGCGCCGTAGACTCCGCTTTCTTCCTGTAGAGGAGATCGTGGGGGTTACGTCCGGCATCCAGTAATCTGGGAAGTCAAAGGCGTACGGCAACATCGCCGCGACCACAGTGTGAACAAGGCGCTGGCGTCCATGTTGGAATGCTTGTCTTTACCCATAGGAAACCTTGGGGCTGTGGACGGTGCGGTTTTCTATCAGATGATTGCCCGTATGGCCGCACTGAAGCTCACATGACGCGTCGCCATAGACCGCAGTGCAGCTCGCACTCTGTCACGGATACTCCCGTCACAGGGCGGCCTCCGATATCGATTGGTCCGGGCATGCTGGGAGTTGTAGTTTATTATACCAGTATTAATTCCTCCCTGCAGAATGGGACGCTCCGCCATAAAACGCATCTCAAAGAAACGGCCAAGGAAGGCGACAACGGCCGCGAGCAAACAGCCGCCCGCCGCCCGGAACACAGGTGAGACACGGGATCAGAGCAATGTGCCGCCATATTGTCTACCAGCAGACAGGGATTCACAGGGTGTGTCCTCCCTGCAGAGTCCGGTGCACGCCCTCCTCCACACCATACATTCACCTCAGAGGAGACGGCGACCCTCAGGAAGAACCTCCTCACCTGGTACAACCGACGCAAACGAGACCTGCCATGGCGGACACTGGTAATAACACAGAGCGCCATGTATGACTGTGACTGCACCAGCAGAATAGTGAGTGCAGCTCTGGAGTATAATACAGGATGTAACCCAGGATCAGTACAGGATAAGTAATGTATGTACACAGTGACTGCACCAGCAGAATAGTGAGTGCAGCTCTGGAGTATAATACAGGATGTAACCCAGGATCAGTACAGGATAAGTAATGTATATACACAGTGACTGCACCAGCAGAATAGTGAGTGCAGCTCTGGAGTATAATACAGGATGTAACTCAGGATCAGTACAGAATAAGTAATGTATGTACACAGTGACTGCACCAGCAGAATAGTGAGTGCAGCTCTGGAGTATAATACAGGATGTAACTCAGGATCAGTACAGGATAAGTAATGTATGTACACAGTGACTGCACCAGCAGAATAGTGAGTGCAGCTCTGGAGTATAATACAGGATGTAACTCAGGATCAGTACAGGATAAGTAATGTATGTACACAGTGACTGCACCAGCAGAATAGTGAGTGCAGCTCTGGAGTATAATACAGGATGTAACTCAGGATCAGTACAGGATAAGTAATGTATGTACACAGTGACTGCACCAGCAGAATAGTGAGTGCAGCTCTGGAGTATAATACAGGATGTAACTCAGGATCAGTACAGGATAAGTAATGTATGTACACAGTGACTGCACCAGCAGAATAGTGAGTGCAGCTCTGGAGCATAATACAGGATGTAACTCAGGACCAGTACAGGATAAGTAATGTATGTACACAGTGACTCCACCAGCGAAATAGTGAGTGCAGCTCTGGAGTATAATACAGGATGTAACTCAGGATCAGTACAGGATAAGTAATGTATGTACACAGTGACTGCACCAGCAGAATAGTGAGTGCAGCTCTGGAGTATAATACAGGATGTAACTCAGGATAAGTACTGGATAAGTAATGTATGTACACAGTGACTGCACCAGCAGAATAGTGAGTGCAGCTCTGGAGTATAATACAGGATGTAACTCAGGATCAGTACAAGATAAGTAATGTATGTACACAGTGACTGCACCAGCAGAATAGTGAGTGCAGCTCTGGAGTATAATACAGGATGTAACTCAGGATCAGTACAGGATAAGTAATATATGTGCACAGTGACTGCACCAGCAGAATAGTGAGTGCAGCTCTGGAGGATAATACAGGATGTAACTGAGGATCAGTACAGGATAAGTAATGTATGTACACAGTGACTGCACCAGCAAAATAGTGAGTACAGCTCTGGAGTATAATACAGGATGTAACTCAGGATAAGTACAGGATAAGTAATGTATGTACACAGTGACTGCACCAGCAGAATAGTGAGTGCAGCTCTGGAGTATAATACAGGATGTAACTCAGGATCAGTACAGGATAAGTAATGTATGTACACAGTGACTGCACCAGCAGAATAGTGAGTGCAGCTCTGGAGTATAATACAGGATGTAACTCAGGATCAGTACAGGATAAGTAATGTATGTACACAGTGACTGCACCAGCAGAATAGTGAGTGCAGCTCTGCACTGGTCCTGTTGATTCTGGGTTAGAGGAGTTGTGCTGTTTGTTTTGTGATGTTTGGATGAAAATGGAGAAAACCTCTCTGTTTCAGGCGGATACAGAATTGGACATGGACCGCAGAGCATATGGAGGTGATTATCCAAGGAGCAACTTTTTATATTGAATGGACAGTACACCTACAGCAATGTTATGCATCTTCATACAATCTATTGCTCCCTGTTATCAGCCATTTTAGGGGAGAGGATGACTGTAGGACAGGAGAATACAGTCTATTGCTCCCTGTTATCAGCCATTTCAGAGGAGAGGATGACTGTAGGACAGGAGAATACAATCTATTGCCCCCTGTTATCAGCCATTTCAGGGGAGAGGATGACTGTAGGACAGGAGAATACAGTCTATTGCTCCCTGTTATCAGACATTTCAGGGGAGAGGATGACTGTAGGACAGGAGAATACAGTCTATTGCTCCCTGTTATCAGCCATTTCAGAGGAGAGGATGACTGTAGGACAGGAGAATACAATCTATTGCCCCCTGTTATCAGCCATTTCAGGGGAGAGGATGACTGTAGGACAGGAGAATACAATCTATTGCCGCCTGTTATCAGCCATTTCAGGGGAGAGGATGACTGTAGGACAGGAGAATACAGTCTATTGCCCCCTGTTATCAGCCATTTCAGGGGAGAAGATGACTGTAGGACAGGAGAATACAGTCTATTGCCCCCTGTTATCAGCCATTTCAGGGGAGAGGATGACTGTAGGACAGGAGAATACAGTCTATTGCTCCCTGTTATCAGCCATTTCAGAGGAGAGGATGACTGTAGGACAGGAGAATACAGTCTATTGCCCCCTGTTATCAGCCATTTCAGAGGAGAGGATGACTGTAGGACAGGAGAATACAGTCTATTGCCCCCTGTTATCAGCCATTTTAGGGGAGAGGATGACTGTAGGACAGGAGAATACAGTCTATTGCCCCTGTTATCAGCCATTTCAGGGGAGAGGATGACTGTAGGACAGGAGAATACAGTCTATTGCCCCCTGTTATCAGCCATTTCAGGGGAGAGGATGACTGTAGGACAGGAGAATACAGTCTATTGCCCCTGTTATCAGCCATTTCAGGGGGGAGGATGACTGTAGGACAGGAGAATACAGTCTATTGCTCCCTGTTATCAGCCATTTCAGGGGAGAGGATGACTGTAGGACAGGAGAATACAGTCTATTGCCCCTGTTATCAGCCATTTCAGGGAAGAGGATGACTGTAGGACAAGAGAATACAGTCTATTGCCCCCTGTTATCAGCCATTTCAGGGGAGAGGATGACTGTAGGACAGGAGAATACAGTCTATTGCCCCCTGTTATCAGCCATTTTAGAGGAGAGGATGACTGTAGGACAGGAGAATACAGTCTATTGCTTTCTGTTATCAGCCATTTCAGGGGAGAGGATGACTGTAGGACAGGAGAATACAGTCTATTGCCCCTGTTATCAGCCATTTCAGGGAAGAGGATGACTGTAGGACAGGAGAATACAGTCTATTGCCCCCTGTTATCAGCCATTTCAGGGGAGAGGATGACTGTAGGACAGGAGAATACAATCTATTGCCCCCTGTTATCAGCCATTTCAGGGGAGAGGATGACTGTAGGACAGGAGAATACAGTCTATTGCTCCCTGTTATCAGCCATTTCAGGGGAGAGGATGACTGTAGGACAGGAGAATACAGTCTATTGCCCCCTGTTATCAGCCATTTCAGGGGAGAGGATGACTGTAGGACAGGAGAATACAGTCTATTGCCCCCTGTTATCAGCCATTTCAGGGGAGAGGATGACTGTAGGACAGGAGAATACAGTCTATTGCTCCCTGTTATCAGCCATTTCAGGGGAGAGGATGACTGTAGGACAGGAGAATACAGTCTATTGCTCCCTGTTATCAGCCATTTCAGAGGAGAGGATGACTGTAGGACAGGAGAATACAATCTATTGCCCCCTGTTATCAGCCATTTCAGGGGAGAGGATGACTGTAGGACAGGAGAATACAGTCTATTGCCCCCTGTTATCAGACATTTCAGGGGAGAGGATGACTGTAGGACAGGAGAATACAATCTATTGCTCCCTGTTATCAGCCATTTCAGGGGAGAGGATGACTGTAGGACAGGAGAATACAATCTATTGCCGCCTGTTATCAGCCATTTCAGGGGAGAGGATGACTGTAGGACAGGAGAATACAGTCTATTGCCCCCTGTTATCAGCCATTTCAGGGGAGAAGATGACTGTAGGACAGGAGAATACAGTCTATTGCCCCCTGTTATCAGCCATTTCAGGGGAGAGGATGACTGTAGGACAGGAGAATACAGTCTATTGCTCCCTGTTATCAGCCATTTCAGAGGAGAGGATGACTGTAGGACAGGAGAATACAGTCTATTGCCCCCTGTTATCAGCCATTTCAGAGGAGAGGATGACTGTAGGACAGGAGAATACAGTCTATTGCCCCCTGTTATCAGCCATTTGAGGGGAGAGGATGACTGTAGGACAGGAGAATACAGTCTATTGCCCCCTGTTATCAGCCATTTTAGGGGAGAGGATGACTGTAGGACAGGAGAATACAGTCTATTGCCCCTGTTATCAGCCATTTCAGGGAAGAGGATGACTGTAGGACAGGAGAATACAGTCTATTGCCCCCTGTTATCAGCCATTTCAGGGGAGAGGATGACTGTAGGACAGGAGAATACAGTCTATTGCTCCCTGTTATCAGCCATTTCAGGGGGGAGGATGACTGTAGGACAGGAGAATACAGTCTATTGCCTCCTGTTATCAGCCATTTTAGGGGAGAGGATGACTGTAGGACAGGAGAATACAGTCTATTGCCCCCTGTTATCAGCCATTTCAGGGGAGAGGATGACTGTAGGACAGGAGAATACAATCTATTGCCCCCTGTTATCAGCCATTTCAGGGGAGAGGATGACTGTAGGACAGGAGAATACAGTCTATTGCTCCCTGTTATCAGCCATTTCAGGGGAGAGGATGACTGTAGGACAGGAGAATACAGTCTATTGCCCCCTGTTATCAGCCATTTCAGGGGAGAGGATGACTGTAGGACAGGAGAATACAGTCTATTGCCCCCTGTTATCAGACATTTCAGGGGAGAGGATGACTGTAGGACAGGAGAATACAATCTATTGCTCCCTGTTATCAGCCATTTCAGGGGAGAGGATGACTGTAGGACAGGAGAATACAGTCTATTGCTCCCTGTTATCAGCCATTTCAGAGGAGAGGATGACTGTAGGACAGGAGAATACAATCTATTGCCCCCTGTTATCAGCCATTTCAGGGGAGAGGATGACTGTAGGACAGGAGAATACAGTCTATTGCCCCCTGTTATCAGACATTTCAGGGGAGAGGATGACTGTAGGACAGGAGAATACAGTCTATTGCCCCCTGTTATCAGACATTTCAGGGGAGAGGATGACTGTAGGACAGGAGAATACAATCTATTGCTCCCTGTTATCAGCCATTTCAGGGGAGAGGATGACTGTAGGACAGGAGAATACAGTCTATTGCCCCCTGTTATCAGCCATTTCAGGGGAGAAGATGACTGTAGGACAGGAGAATACAGTCTATTGCCCCCTGTTATCAGCCATTTCAGGGGAGAGGATGACTGTAGGACAGGAGAATACAGTCTATTGCTCCCTGTTATCAGCCATTTCAGAGGAGAGGATGACTGTAGGACAGGAGAATACAGTCTATTGCCCCCTGTTATCAGCCATTTCAGAGGAGAGGATGACTGTAGGACAGGAGAATACAGTCTATTGCCCCCTGTTATCAGCCATTTTAGGGGAGAGGATGACTGTAGGACAGGAGAATACAGTCTATTGCCCCTGTTATCTGCCATTTCAGGGGAGAGGATGACTGTAGGACAGGAGAATACAGTCTATTGCCCCCTGTTATCAGCCATTTCAGGGGAGAGGATGACTGTAGGACAGGAGAATACAATCTATTGCCCCTGTTATCAGCCATTTCAGGGGAGAGGATGACTGTAGGACAGGAGAATACAGTCTATTGCTCCCTGTTATCAGCCATTTCAGGGGAGAGGATGACTGTAGGACAGGAGAATACAGTCTATTGCCCCTGTTATCAGCCATTTCAGGGAAGAGGATGACTGTAGGACAGGAGAATACAGTCTATTGCTCCCTGTTATCAGCCATTTCAGGGGAGAGGATGACTGTAGGACAGGAGAATACAGTCTATTGCTCCCTGTTATCAGCCATTTCAGAGGAGAGGATGACTGTAGGACAGGAGAATACAATCTATTGCCCCCTGTTATCAGCCATTTCAGGGGAGAGGATGACTGTAGGACAGGAGAATACAGTCTATTGCCCCCTGTTATCAGACATTTCAGGGGAGAGGATGACTGTAGGACAGGAGAATACAATCTATTGCTCCCTGTTATCAGCCATTTCAGGGGAGAGGATGACTGTAGGACAGGAGAATACAGTCTATTGCCGCCTGTTATCAGCCATTTCAGGGGAGAGGATGACTGTAGGACAGGAGAATACAGTCTATTGCCCCCTGTTATCAGCCATTTCAGGGGAGAAGATGACTGTAGGACAGGAGAATACAGTCTATTGCCCCCTGTTATCAGCCATTTCAGGGGAGAGGATGACTGTAGGACAGGAGAATACAGTCTATTGCTCCCTGTTATCAGCCATTTCAGAGGAGAGGATGACTGTAGGACAGGAGAATACAGTCTATTGCCCCCTGTTATCAGCCATTTCAGGGGAGAGGATGACTGTAGGACAGGAGAATACAGTCTATTGCCCCCTGTTATCAGCCATTTTAGGGGAGAGGATGACTGTAGGACAGGAGAATACAGTCTATTGCCCCTGTTATCTGCCATTTCAGGGGAGAGGATGACTGTAGGACAGGAGAATACAGTCTATTGCCCCTGTTATCAGCCATTTCAGGGGAGAGGATGACTGTAGGACAGGAGAATACAGTCTATTGCCCCCTGTTATCAGCCATTTCAGGGGAGAGGATGACTGTAGGACAGGAGAATACAATCTATTGCCCCTGTTATCAGCCATTTCATGGGAGAGGATGACTGTAGGACAGGAGAATACAGTCTATTGCTCCCTGTTATCAGCCATTTCAGGGGAGAGGATGACTGTAGGACAGGAGAATACAGTCTATTGCTCCCTGTTATCAGCCATTTCAGAGGAGAGGATGACTGTAGGACAGGAGAATACAGTCTATTGCCCCCTGTTATCAGCCATTTCAGGGGAGAGGATGACTGTAGGACAGGAGAATACAGTCTATTGCCCCCTGTTATCAGCCATTTCAGGGGAGAGGATGACTGTAGGACAGGAGAATACAGTCTATTGCCCCCTGTTATCAGCCATTTTAGAGGAGAGGATGACTGTAGGACAGGAGAATACAGTCTATTGCTTTCTGTTATCAGCCATTTCAGGGGAGAGGATGACTGTAGGACAGGAGAATACAGTCTATTGCCCCTGTTATCAGCCATTTCAGGGAAGAGGATGACTGTAGGACAGGAGAATACAGTCTATTGCCCCCTGTTATCAGCCATTTCAGGGGAGAGGATGACTGTAGGACAGGAGAATACAGTCTATTGCCCCCTGTTATCAGCCATTTCAGGGGAGAGGATGACTGTAGGACAGGAGAATACAGTCTATTGCTCCCTGTTATCAGCCATTTTAGGGGAGAGGATGACTGTAGGACAGGAGAATACAGTCTATTGCCCCCTGTTATCAGCCATTTCAGAGGAGAGGATGACTGTAGGACAGGAGAATACAGTCTATTGCCCCCTGTTATCAGCCATTTTAGGGGAGAGGATGACTGTAGGACAGGAGAATACAATCTATTGCTCCCTGTTATCAACCATTTCAGGGGAGAGGATGACTGTAGGACAGGAGAATACAATCTATTGCCGCCTGTTATCAGCCATTTCAGGGGAGAGGATGACTGTAGGACAGGAGAATACAGTCTATTGCCCCCTGTTATCAGCCATTTCAGGGGAGAAGATGACTGTAGGACAGGAGAATACAGTCTATTGCCCCCTGTTATCAGCCATTTCAGGGGAGAGGATGACCGTAGGACAGGAGAATACAGTCTATTGCTCCCTGTTATCAGCCATTTCAGAGGAGAGGATGACTGTAGGACAGGAGAATACAGTCTATTGCTCCCTGTTATCAGCCATTTCAGAGGAGAGGATGACTGTAGGACAGGAGAATACAGTCTATTGCCCCTGTTATCAGCCATTTCAGGGGAGAGGATGACTGTAGGACAGGAGAATACAGTCTATTGCCCCTGTTATCAGCCATTTCAGGGGAGAGGATGACTGTAGGACAGGAGAATACAGTCTATTGCCCCTGTTATCAGCCATTTCAGGGGAGAGGATGACTGTAGGACAGGAGAATACAGTCTATTGCCCCCTGTTATCAGCCATTTCAGGGGAGAGGATGACTGTAGGACAGGAGAATACAGTCTATTGCCCCCTGTTATCAGCCATTTCAGGGGAGAGGATGACTGTAGGACAGGAGAATACAGTCTATTGCCCCTGTTATCAGCCATTTCAGGGAAGAGGATGACTGTAGGACAGGAGAATACAGTCTATTGCCCCTGTTATCAGCCATTTGAGGGAGAGGATGACTGTAGGACAGGAGAATACAGTCTATTGCCTCCTGTTATCAGCCATTTCAGGGGAGAGGATGACTGTAGGACAGGAGAATACAGTCTATTGCCTCCTGTTATCAGCCATTTCAGGGGAGAGGATGACTGTAGGACAGGAGAATACAGTCTATTGCTCCCTGTTATCAGCCATTTCAGGGGAGAGGATGACTGTAGGACAGGAGAATACAGTCTATTGCCCCTGTTATCAGCCATTTCAGGGAAGAGGATGACTGTAGGACAGGAGAATACAGTCTATTGCCCCTGTTATCAGCCATTTCAGGGGAGAGGATGACTGTAGGACAGGAGAATACAGTCTATTGCCTCCTGTTATCAGCCATTTCAGGGGAGAGGATGACTGTAGGACAGGAGAATACAGTCTATTGCCTCCTGTTATCAGCCATTTCAGGGGAGAGGATGACTGTAGGACAGGAGAATACAGTCTATTGCCCCCTGTTATCAGCCATTTCAGGTGAGAGGATGACTGTAGGACAGGAGAATACAGTCTATTGCCCCTGTTATCAGCCATTTCAGGGGAGAGGATGACTGTAGGACAGGAGAATACAGTCTATTGCCCCTTGTTATCAGCCATTTCAGGTGAGAGGATGACTGTAGGACAGGAGAATACAGTCTATTGCCCCCTGTTATCAGCCATTTCAGGGGAGAGGATGACTGTAGGACAGGAGAATACAGTCTATTGCCCCCTGTTATCAGCCATTTCAGAGGAGAGGATGACTGTAGGACAGGAGAATACAGTCTATTGCCCCCTGTTATCAGCCATTTCAGGTGAGAGGATGACTGTAGGACAGGAGAATACAGTCTATTGCCCCCTGTTATCAGCCATTTCAGGGGAGAGGATGACTGTAGGACAGGAGAATACAGTCTATTGTCCCCTGTTATCAGCCATTTCAGGGGAGAGGATGACTGTAGGACAGGAGAATACAGTCTATTGCTCCCTGTTATCAGCCATTTCAGGGGAGAGGATGACTGTAGGACAGGAGAATACAGTCTATTGCCCCTGTCATCAGCCATTTCAGGGGAGAGGATGACTGTAGGACAGGAGAATACAGTCTATTGCCCCCTGTTATCAGCCATTTCCGGGGAGAGGATGACTGTAGGACGGGAGAATACAGTCTATTGCCCCCTGATATCAGCCATTTCAGGGGAGAGGATGACTGTAGTACAGGAGAATACAGTCTATTGCCTCCTGTTATCAGCTATTTCAGGGGAGAGGATGACTGTAGGACAGGAGAATACAGTCTATTGCCTCCTGTTATCAGCCATTTCAGGGGAGAGGATGACTGTAGGACAGGAGAATACAGTCTATTGCCCCCTGTTATCAGTAATTTCAGGTGAGAGGATGACTGTAGGACAGGAGAATACAGTCTATTGCCCCCTGTTATCAGCCATTTCAGGGGAGAGGATGACTGTAGGACAGGAGAATACAGTCTATTGCCCCCTGTTATCAGCCATTTCAGGGGAGAGGATGACTGTAGGACAGGAGAATACAGTCTATTGCCCCCTGTTATCAGCCATTTCAGGGGAGAGGATGACTGTAGGACAGGAGAATACAGTCTATTGCCCCCTGTTATCAGCCATTTCAGGGGAGAGGATGACTGTAGGACAGGAGAATACAGTCTATTGCTCCCTGTTATCAGCCATTTCAGGGGAGAGGATGACTGTAGGACAGGAGAATACAGTCTATTGCCGCCTGTTATCAGCCATTTCAGGGGAGAGGATGACTGTAGGACAGGAGAATACAATCTATTGCCCCCTGTTATCAGCCATTTCAGGGGAGAGGATGACTGTAGGACGGGAGAATACAGTCTATTGCCCCCTGATATCAGCCATTTCAGGGGAGAGGATGACTGTAGTACAGGAGAATACAGTCTATTGCCTCCTGTTATCAGCTATTTCAGGGGAGAGGATGACTGTAGGACAGGAGAATACAGTCTATTGCCCCCTGTTATCAGCCATTTCAGGGGAGAGGATGACTGTAGGACAGGAGAATACAGTCTATTGCCCCCTGTTATCAGCCATTTCAGGGGAGAGGATGACTGTAAAACAGGAGAATACAGTCTATTGCCCCCTGTTATCAGCCATTTCAGGGGAGAGGATGACTGTAGGACAGGAGAATACAGTCTATTGCTCCCTGTTATCAGCCATTTCAGGGGAGAGGATGACTGTAGGACAGGAGAATACAGTCTATTGCCGCCTGTTATCAGCCATTTCAGGGGAGAGGATGACTGTAGGACAGGAGAATACAATCTATTGCCCCCTGTTATCAGCCATTTCAGGGGAGAGGATGACTGTAGGACAGGAGAATACAGTCTATTGCCCCTTGTTATCAGCCATTTCAGAGGAGAGGATGACTGTAGGACAGGAGAATACAGTATATTGCCCCCTGTTATCAGACATTTCAGGGGAGAGGATGACTGTAGGACAGGAGAATACAGTCTATTGCCCCATGTTATCAGACATTTCAGGGGAGAGGATGACTGTAGGACAGGAGAATACAGTATATTGCCCCCTGTTATCAGACATTTCAGGGGAGAGGATGACTGTAGGACAGGAGAATACAGTCTATTGCCCCCTGTTATCAGACATTTCAGGGGAGATGATGACTGTAGGACAGGAGAATACAATCTATTGCCCCCTGTTATCAGCCATTTCAGAGGAGAGGATGACTGTAGGACAGGAGAATACAGTCTACTGCCCCCTGTTATCAGCCATTTCAGGGGAGAGGATGACTGTAGGACAGGAGAATACAGTCTATTGCCCCCTGTTATCAGCCATTTCAGAGGAGAGGATGACTGTAGGACAGGAGAATACAGTCTATTGCCCCCTGTTATCAGCCATTTCAGAGGAGAGGATGACTGTAGGACAGGAGAATACAGTCTATTGCCCCCTGTTATCAGCCATTTCAGAGGAGAGGATGACTGTAGGACAGGAGAATACAATCTATTGCCTCCTGTTATCAGCCATTTCAGGGGAGAGGATGACTGTAGGACAGGAGAATACAGTCTATTGCCCCCTGTTATCAGCCATTTCAGGGGAGAGGATGACTGTAGGACAGGAGAATACAGTCTATTGCTCCCTGTTATCAGCCATTTCAGGGGAGGAGAGGATGACTGTAGGACAGGAGAATACAGTCTATTGCCCCCTGTTATCAGCCATTTCAGAGGAGAGGATGACTGTAGGACAGGAGAATACAGTCTATTGCCCCCTGTTATCAGCCATTTCAGAGGAGAGGATGACTGTAGGACAGGAGAATACAGTCTATTGCTCCCTGTTATCAGCCATTTCAGAGGAGAGGATGACTGTAGGACAGGAGAATACAGTCTATTGCCCCCTGTTATCAGCCATTTCAGAGGAGAGGATGACTGTAGGACAGGAGAATACAATCTATTGCCTCCTGTTATCAGCCATTTCAGGGGAGAGGATGACTGTAGGACAGGAGAATACAGTCTATTGCCCCCTGTTATCAGCCATTTCAGGGGAGAGGATGACTGTAGGACAGGAGAATACAGTCTACTGCCCCCTGTTATCAGCCATTTCAGGGGAGAGGATGACTGTAGGACAGGAGAATACAGTCTATTGCTCCCTGTTATCAGCCATTTCAGAGGAGAGGATGACTGTAGGACAGGAGAATACAGTCTATTGCCCCCTGTTATCAGCCATTTCAGGGGAGAGGATGACTGTAGGACAGGAGAATACAGTCTATTGCCCCCTGTTATCAGCCATTTCAGGGGAGAGGATGACTGTAGGACAGGAGAATACAGTCTATTGCTCCCTGTTATCAGCCATGTATACCAGTCCTGTAATAACTGGGAGTCTTCTTCCGTCTCCGCAGTCTGGGTGTCGGAGGTGATGCTGCAGCAGACTCAGGTGTCCACGGTCATTGACTACTACACCAAGTGGATGAAGGTGAAGGGATGTTTGGGGGAGGGGAGCATTTGCAGTGACCTATAGGAATCTCATCCACTAGTGTCTTTGTCCTGCAGACTTGGCCGACCGTTCAGGATCTGGCGATGGCATCACTGGAGGTAGGTGATGATCTGGCGGCCATCATTCCTGGTGTGTTACATTGTATCAGTGCATCATTAGGTGCTGCAGTAACAGTTCTAACCGGCAGTGTTACTATCCGCCCCCAGGAGGTGAACGAGAAGTGGTCCGGTCTAGGGTATTACTCACGGGGTCGGCGGCTGCATGAAGGAGCCCAGAAGGTTTGTACAAGTCATCTTCTTGGTGTTGAGACATGGGAGGTCCTACTGAATGGTTTGGCCTATGATGCAGAGTTGTTCTAGCGGAAGTGAGTGGTTTGGTCCATGATGCAGGGAGGTTCTAGCAGGAGCAGTGAATGGTTTGGTCCATGATACTTAACATCTTGGCGTCTCCAGGTTGTGCGGGAGTTGGGGGGTCGGATGCCTCGCACTGCGGAAGACTTACAGAGACTGCTGCCGGGGGTGGGCAGGTATACAGCCGGGGCGGTGTCCTCTATCTCCTACGGGCAGGTAAGCATGACTGGAGCCCCTTCCACACGGGTCACCCGGATATGAACAGCTTGGCCGCCCTGAACTCCCTGTTATTTATACTTTCCCGCAGGTTACGGGCGTAGTAGACGGGAATGTCATCCGTGTTCTCTGCCGCCTGCGATGCATTGGAGCTGATTTTACCTCCCCGACTGTCACTGACGCCTTGTGGTGAGTACTGTAGCGTTAAAGGGGCGTGCAAATTTTGCAACCTTAGAAAAGACATTCGTGTATTAAGCCATTGTTTTCAAGATCTCTGCTTGCTGTTATCAAAAGGAAACATTGGCTACATCCAAAGACTGAATATCTGTCGGGACCTGGGCCTTTTCACACAGCAGCACTCTGTTACAGTGTATCAGAGCTCGCAATCCTCTTTGAAGCCAGGCTTATCGCTCTTGTCTGCACAGATATATTTTAACAAACCCTCAGCTAAACTAAAGGATATTTGTGTCTACAGACAGCAAGCAGGGATCTTGAAAATGAAAGTTGCAGAGCTGATGAGGCCCAGGACGTGGAGAAGGGTTGATAGTAATCACCGTTTTATGCTTTTCAGGAATTTGGCAAATAATCTTGTTGACCCGGATCGACCCGGAGATTTTAACCAGGCAATGATGGAGCTGGGGGCAACGGTCTGCACCCCTAAAAAAGTGCTCTGCGGTGAATGTCCTCTGCAGACCCTGTGCCGAGCGTTCAAGAAGGTGAGGTGACAACAGACTCGCTCAGCTGCTGTGATGTCACCAGGTGATGATGTCATTCATTCTCCGGAGTCACTTGTACAGTTCGGTAAATCTATTAAAGGGGCGCTCCACCTGTGCACAGGAAGTGTTCAGTTCCCCTGCAGTGCTCCCACAGGGGACATGAAGCATTACATGATGAAATTATATAGGTTGTCCACAGTGAGAGACTCTTCTTGTGGCTGAGGACCCCCTCAGCATTCACTAATAGGGTCCATGACAGTAGGATCTCTACCAGGCAGCCCCATTAATGGCCGCTGTTATGTGTTGCAGGTGGAGCTGGATTCTGCATCCTCCCCCAGTAAATGTGAGAGCAAAAGAGCTAGCACTCAAATGAGCTCCATGTCTGACATCGAGGATTGCGGTGAGTGCAGAGAAGTTATGTCTAGTACACATGAAGATTCACAATATGACAACTGAAGGAACGAGATGGGAATATGCAGACTCGGCATAAAACCTCCATATCGGGTTGAGGTCTGCACACCCCCTTGGAATGCACTGTGCTGGGTCCATACAGCGCTAAGGTTTCTGCACCCCTATAGGAATGCAGTGGGCAGGGGTCCATAATGCGCTGAGGTCTGCATGCCCCTATAGGAATGCACTGGGCTGGGGTCCATAATGCGCTGAGGTCTGCATGCCCCTATAGGAATGTGCTGAGGTCTGCATGCCCCTATAGGAATGTGCTGAGGTCTGCATGCCCCTATAGGAAAGCACTGGGCTGGGGTCCATATAGTACTGAGGTCTGCATGCCCCTATAGGAATGTGCTGAGGTCTGCATGCCCCTATAGGAATGTGCTGAGGTCTGCATGCCCCTATAGGAATGCACTGGGCTGGGGTCCATATAGTACTGAGGTCTGCATGCCCCTATAGGAATGCAGTGGGCAGGGGTCCATAATGCGCTGAGGTCTGCATGCCCCTATAGGAATGCACTGGGTTGGGGTCCATAATGTGCTGAGGTCTGCATGCCCCTATAGGAATGTGCTGAGGTCTGCATGCCCCTATAGGAATGTGCTGAGGTCTGCATGCCCCTATAGGAATGTGCTGAGGTCTGCATGCCCCTATAGGAATGCACTGGGCTGGGGTCCATATAGTACTGAGGTCTGCATGCCCCTATAGGAATGCACTGGGCAGGGGTCCATATATCGCTGGTGCGGTGTAACTGTCATGTGAAGAGCCAGGAATCCCCTATAAATGATGACTATGTTGCTTTATGTGCTGTGACTGATACGCTGTAACGAAGCTGTTCTTCAGCAGCAGCTGCCTCATGTCCACTCTGCATCCAGTCCGGCGACCAGTGGGACCACAGCCTCGGAGTGGCCAACTACCCCCGCAAACCTGCAAAGAAACCCTCCAGAGAGGAGCAGACTGTGACCTGCGTGTGGGAGAAACCCGGGGAGCAGGGGTTCCCGGAGTATTTACTGGTCCAGAGACCCCAGAAAGGTGATACATTGTATGCAGCTCTGTGTCACAATGTACCTGTGCTCACACTGAACCCCATATCCATATACTGTCCTGTATAGGGCTCCTGGCTGGGATGTGGGAATTTCCCAGCATGCTCTTGGAGAAAACGGCCGCCGTGAAGGAGCGGGAAGATGATTTGTGCAGCCGCCTCCATGAAGTGACCGGCCGGGAGGTATCAGCGCAGGATCTGCAGTATGTGGGGGAGGTGAGATGTCCAGAAGTGTACAGAAGGAGGGGTGTGGGGAGAGGTGCAGTGTGTGCCCTGAACCCCAAAATATCAGACTGTGGAAAACTGATGTCATGGGTGTGACCTGAAGATCTAGGAGGTGTCAGTTATGGGTCCTTCTTCCGGCAGGTCGTCCACATCTTCTCTCATATCAACCAGACGTACCTGGTCTACTTGTTGCGCAGTGTTCCGGTGAAGGAGGAGGAGGAGGAGTGCTCCGCTCTGCGCTGGGTCACCAGGAGACAATTTATGGAGTCCGCTGTCCCTACCGCCATGAAAAAGGTAAATTCATGGAAATTTCTGCGGCTTCTTAGGCTACGTCTACACGACGATATTTTGTTGCACTAATGTTTTGCAACAATTTTTATAATGGCAGTCTATGGTGTCGCACTGCAACATTCGAGATGGATTTTTTTGCGACTGTTGCGTCGCAGCATGTTGCATGTTGCGGTGCGACACCATAGACTGCCATTATAAAAATAGTTGCGCAACATATGTCGTCGTGTAGACACAGCCTTATGGTCATCTGGAATCATGTTCTTCTCTATTCACGTCTGAAGTTCACCAGCAGCTTCGTATATGAATGGAGGAAAATCATGAAATCTGTGAAAAAGAAAAGATTTACTTAATGAATTGTGAACCGTTACAGTCATCCTCTCCCCTGAAATGGCTGATAACAGGGGGCAATAGACTGTATTCTCCTGTCCTACAGTCATCCTCTCCCCTGAAATGGCTGATAACAGGGGGCAATAGACTGTATTCTCCTGTCCTACAGTCATCCTCTCCCCTGAAATGGCTGATAACAGGGAGCAATAGACTGTATTCTCCTGTCCTACAGTCATCCTCTCCCCTGAAATGGCTGATAACAGGGGGTAATAGACTGTATTCTCCTGTCCTACAGTCATCCTCTCCCCTGAAATGGCTGATAACAGGGGCAATAGACTGTATTCTCCTGTCCTACAGTCATCCTCTCCTCTGAAATGGCTGATAACAGGGAGCAATAGACTGTATTCTCCTGTCCTACAGTCGTCCTCTCCCCTGAAATGGCTGATAACAGGGGGCAATAGACTGTATTCTCCTGTCCTACAGTCATCCTCTCCCCTGAAATGGCTGATAACAGGGGCAATAGACTGTATTCTCCTGTCCTACAGTCATCCTCTCCCCTGAAATGGCTGATAACAGGGGGCAATAGACTGTATTCTCCTGTCCTACAGTCATCCTCTCCTCTGAAATGGCTGATAACAGGGAGCAATAGACTGTATTCTCCTGTCCTACAGTCGTCCTCTCCCCTGAAATGGCTGATAACAGGGGGCAATAGACTGTATTCTCCTGTCCTACAGTCATCCTCTCCTCTGAAATGGCTGATAACAGGAGCAATAGACTGTATTCTCCTGTCCTACAGTCATCCTCTCCCCTGAAATGGCTGATAACAGGGGGTAATAGACTGTATTCTCCTGTCCTACAGTCATCCTCTCCCCTGAAATGGCTGATAACAGGGGGCAATAGACTGTATTCTCCTGTCCTACAGTCATCCTCTCCTCTGAAATGGCTGATAATAGAGGAGCAATAGATTGTATTCTCCTGTCCTACAGTCATCCTCTCCCCTGAAATGGCTGATAACAGGGAGCAATAGACTGTATTCTCCTGTCCTACAGTCATCCTCTCCCCTGAAATGGCTGATAACAGGAGCAATAGACTGTATTCTCCTGTCCTACAGTCATCCTCTCCCCTGAAATGGCTGATAACAGGGGGTAATAGACTGTATTCTCCTGTCCTACAGTCATCCTCTCCCCTGAAATGGCTGATAACAGGGGCAATAGATTGTATTCTCCTGTCCTACAGTCATCCTCTCCCCTGAAATGGCTGATAACAGGGGGCAATAGATTGTATTCTCCTGTCCTACAGTCATCCTCTCTCCTGAAATGGCTGATAACAGGGGCAATAGACTGTATTCTCCTGTCCTACAGTCATCCTCTCCCCTGAAATGGCTGATAACAGGGGGCAATAGACTGTATTCTCCTGTCCTACAGTCATCCTCTCTCCTGAAATGGCTGATAACAGGGGGCAATAGACTGTATTCTCCTGTCCTACAGTCATCCTCTCCCCTGAAATGGCTGATAACAGAGAGCAATAGACTGTATTCTCCTGTCCTACAGTCATCCTCTCCCCTGAAATGGCTGATAACAGGAGGCAATAGACTGTATTCTCCTGTCCTACAGTCATCCTCTCCTCTGAAATGGCTGATAACAGGGGGTAATAGACTGTATTCTCCTGTCCTACAGTCATCCTCTCCTCTGAAATGGCTGATAACAGGAGGCAATAGACTGTATTCTCCTGTCCTACAGTCATCCTCTCTCCTGAAATGGCTGATAACAGGGGGCAATAGATTGTATTCTCCTGTCCTACAGTCATCCTCTCCCCTGAAATGGCTGATAACAGGGGGCAATAGACTGTATTCTCCTGTCCTACAGTCATCCTCTCCTCTGAAATGGCTGATAACAGGGGGCAATAGACTGTATTCTCCTGTCCTACAGTCATCCTCTCCCCTGAAATGGCTGATAACAGGGAGCAATAGACTGTATTCTCCTGTCCTACAGTCATCCTCTCCTCTGAAATGGCTGATAACAGGGAGCAATAGACTGTATTCTCCTGTCCTACAGTCATCCTCTCCCCCGAAATGGCTGATAACAGGGAGCAATAGACTGTATTCTCCTGTCCTACAGTCATCCTCTCCCCTGAAATGGCTGATAACAGGGGGTAATAGATTGTATTCTCCTGTCCTACAGTCGTCCTCTCCCCTGAAATGGCTGATAACAGGGGGCAATAGACTGTATTCTCCTGTCCTACAGTCATCCTCTCCTCTGAAATGGCTGATAACAGGGGGCAATAGATTGTATTCTCCTGTCCTACAGTCATCCTCTCCCCTGAAATGGCTGATAACAGGGAGCAATAGACTGTATTCTCCTGTCCTACAGTTATCCTCTCCCCTGAAATGGCTGATAACAGGGGGCAATAGACTGTATTCTCCTGTCCTACAGTCATCCTCTCCTCTGAAATGGCTGATAACAGGGGGCAATAGACTGTATTCTCCTGTCCTACAGTCATCCTCTCCCCTGAAATAGCTGATAACAGGTTGCAATAGATTGTATTCTCCTGTCCTACAGTCATCCTCTCCCCTGAAATGGCTGATAACAGGGGGCAATAGATTGTATTCTCCTGTCCTACAGTCATCCTCTCCCCTGAAATGGCTGATAACAGGGAGCAATAGACTGTATTCTCCTGTCCTACAGTCATCCTCTCCCCTGAAATGGCTGATAACAGGAGGCAATAGACTGTATTCTCCTGTCCTACAGTCATCCTCTCCCCTGAAATGGCTGATAACAGGGGGCAATAGACTGTATTCTCCTGTCCTACAGTCATCCTCTCCTCTGAAATGGCTGATAACAGGGGGCAATAGACTGTATTCTCCTGTCCTACAGTCATCCTCTCCCCTGAAATGGCTGATAACAGGGAGCAATAGACTGTATTCTCCTGTCCTACAGTCATCCTCTCACCTGAAATGGCTGATAACAGGGGCAATAGATTGTATTCTCCTGTCCTACAGTCATCCTCTCCCCTGAAATGGCTGATAACAGGGGGCAATAGACTGTATTCTCCTGTCCTACAGTCATCCTCCCCCCTGAAATGGCAGATAACAGGGGGCAATAGACTGTATTCTCCTGTCCTACAGTCATCCTCTCCCCTGAAATGGCTGATAACAGGGGCAATAGATTGTATTCTCCTGTCCTACAGTCATCCTCTCCTCTGAAATGGCTGATAACAGGGGGAAATAGACTGTATTCTCCTGTCCTACAGTCATCCTCTCCCCTAAAATGGCTGATAACAGGGGGCAATAGATTGTATTCTCCTGTCCTACAGTCATCCTCTCCCCTGAAATGTCTGATAACAGGGGGCAATAGACTGTATTCTCCTGTCCTACAGTCATCCTCTCCCCTGAAATGTCTGATAACAGGGGGCAATAGACTGTATTCTCCTGTCCTACAGTCATCCTCTCCCCTGAAATGGCTGATAACAGGGGGCAATAGACTGTATTCTCCTGTCCTACAGTCGTCCTCTCCTCTGAAATGGCGGATATTGACACGCATTGCAGACAGCGCAGGATTGGTTTCTTTTGGGCCTGTTCATCTGACAACCACTTTTCTGTTTTTCCAGATTCTTAAGCTGTGCGAGAGCCGGGGGTTCCTGGGTGATGTAGCAGAGCCGGTGAGCACGCCTTCTACTTCTGCACCTCCTGGTTTCCCAGGCTTTACACTAGGGTTACATTCACACTGCGTCTATACCATGTGCCCCGGGACGCTCCTAGGACGCACGTATCTATAGCCTCGATCCCCCGATATCTACGTCCGTGCTCCTGTTGCAGCATGGAATAGCACGTCCAGTGGACAAAAAAAAAAGGTTCTGTGCGGTGTATGTTTTTTACATGGGGGTCTATGGGCGACCTATGGCGGTATGTCTATAGTGACATCTCAGTAAATCGTACACGGTACAGCACCAGTGTGAACGCAGCTGAATCTGATAGTTATTCCTTGACTTTCAGTCCAAAAAGAGGAAGAAGGACGTAAGTGACATCCAGCCACCCGCCGGAAGAGCCAAGGTGGACAGCAAGCAGAGGTCTATACAGAGCTTCTTCACCGCCACCATCAAGAAAAGAGCCCTGGAGGACGGATCATAAAATGTCCGGCAGCTTTCTGATAGACTTCAGTTCCTTGCTGTTTTCAAGCTTTGTTTGCTTTCAGTGAATGGAAACATTCTTGTTTAAGTATAAAGGCTTGAAACCTGTCCAGACCCAGTCCTATTTTTCACAGCTGAAGGTTTGCTACTATTGTATCCAGACTAGAAAATCTTCTCATCTCCTGGTTTGCCACAATGTATCGGCCGATCAGCCTGACCCCCTGGGGTTTCTGCCTCACAGCGGATTGTGTGATTGGATATAATTGTAGCAAACCTTCAGCTGTGAGGACAGCAGGACAGGGAATTCACCCAGGACCATTCCTGTTTACTGAAAGCAAACAGAGATCCTGAAAAAGGGGGGAATTTATCAACTAATTTGTGCCAGTTTTTTGGAGTAAGACAGAAGCAGATTTTGTTGCATGCCATTTTGTGCAAGAATTTGAGATCTTCCTGGGAACGTATCGGTTTTAGAGAGTGGGCGTGGCTTACCGTTAGGGGCGTGGTCAAAACCTGTCCATGAGACGTATCTATTCGAACATCAATCTGCCGCTGCTCATTGGAGACGTACATTTAATTTTTGCATGCATCGATTTACAAATTTGGTGCAATTTACGCCAATGAAGTTTTGATTGAGAACTTCCTATGAAGTGCGCCAAAGATGAAGCCTTATCCACAGGAGGCCAGGAATATCTGTGACAATTACATGACATCAGAGACCAGAAAGACGCCCACGTTACGGAGCTTAGAAACCTGTGGACTCCATGAGCAACGAAAAGCAAAAAGAAATAAGGAGCCCTGACAACTGGGGACATGGTTCCCTGCACTGGGTGTCAGGAATGATGTTTTGTATCATTAAATGTTTGTTTTATACATTGTAACCTTTTCATGGAATATTTTTATACATTTTTTAAAGTAATAAATCTTTTAGTAACAATCTGGCACCTGATTTCATAGTGGGTGATGAAGTCGATTTAGGCCACAGTTCACTTTAGGAAAAAATTAAGAAAAAACTCCTGCACCATTTATGAAGTAACGTTTATTAGACATCAGTTATCAGTCTCGCTGCAACTCCAGCGTAGCTGCATTGTCCTGAGGATGCTGCTGCTCTGTCCCTCCCTCATGCTTTACACTGCAGCTTTCTTCTATTAGGACACTGCTATGTTGAATAGCCCTAGAGTTAGAAATCTACCACCTTTCTTATCACAGGCTATGGCTTCTGTGTTGCTCACTATGCTTTACAGTGTAGCTCTGCTTGTTGTCATGGGCAGCAGAAGACGATGAGGGCACTCGTCCAGGTAAGTAGCATCACTGGGTCACTGCCCCCTCCTGCACTTTTTGGCTCAGGCCAGTAATCATATCTTGCATGGAGCGCCACAGGGCGCGAATATTTCCCTCCCCGAAGCCCTGCGCCCCCGTGCGCTCTATCAGCTCCAGGTAGAGCGAGTCCTTGAAGAACAAGGGTTCAGCGAAAACCTGTAAAAGGAACTTCAGATCGCCATCTTTCTCATCCTGAAGTTCAGGGGAAGAATCCAGCAAAATCCCGAAGGGCGAGAGCTGCTGCGGGGTGAACCCTGCGCGGAGGATCTCTGCCACCTTCTGGGGGTCATTATAATAGGACGGGGGCTGGCTAGCAAAGACAACCCCACTATCAGTCAGGGCCCTCACAGCCTTTAAGATGTTGGGCGTCAGGAGGCCGATGTGCTGGATCCCACCTTCTGGGTGATGCTGAAGAAACTGGTCGATCTGGTTCATCCCCGTCTGGGGTAACGATTCCGCAAACACAATCTTCGCCACTTCTGCTCGCTCCGGGCATTCTACGGAGGTCAGACGCAGCCCGATCTGGGGGCCACTGATTTCAAATCCCCGGCTCAGGTCTTCTCCTTCTCGGAGAGGGAAGTGTTGGAACCCAAAGCACCGCCTATACCACTCTATCACCTGTGGCAAGGTCCCCCGGGGACAGGAGTAAGTCACATGATCTACGCGGGTGACATCAACCGGAGCACCGTCGTCATCTTTCTTGAGGGGCTCAAAGCCTGGAAGGAAGGCGGCCGCATACTGAGTGCGGTCAATGAGAGTGTGTCTTACGTTCCCTAGAATGGACTTGACCACACAGTAGGACACTGGGCCCGCGTCGCTCTGAATATGGGTGGGTTGCACTAACATGTGGCAGCCATTGCTGACCAGTTGCTGCCACATACTGGGCAAATTATCCACCTCATAGCTGACGTTGCAGGCCGTGTCGGGGGATGTCAGGGGAACAGCGGAATCGTACAATAGGTCAGGGCTTTTGGAGATCTCATTGACTATGAACACAACTTCTCCATTTCTCAACGCCACCTGACAAGGCGCCGCTCCGTCCAGACCGCGAGCCGCAAATGGTCTAAATCTGTACTTGGCCACCAGGTCGGCTATGACCTTCTGGGGGTTGGAGACCTGGAGGGTGATGTGACACAGACGGATGAGCGGCGATCTCATGGTGCAGCCCTGAGGTTATCGGCTGAAACACAAGAACAGGAGAATTAGACCATCCACCTACAGATGTGACGTATACAATGACGCCATTATTATATCACTTTATTACAAGACATCCACATTTCTTTCAAGCTTTTCTAAATATATCAAATATTCTGAGCTGATTATTTCCATATTATACATCTTTATAGCAGTCAGATATAGTTTTCTGATCCAAACTACATGAAATAATTCTTCACACATGCAGCCACCACTAGAGGGAGCACACTACATACAGATTATACAGCCACCACTAGAGGGAGCACACTACATACAGATATATACAGCCACCACTAGAGGGAGCTCACTACATACAGATTATACAGCCACCACTAGAGGGAGCACACTACATACAGATATATACAGCCACCACTAGAGGGAGCTCACTACATACAGATTATACAGCCACCACTAGAGGGAGCACACTACATACAGATTATACAGCCACCACTAGAGGGAGTTCACTACATACAGATATATACAGCCACCACTAGAGGGAGCTCACTACATACAGATTATACAGCCACCACTAGAGGGAGCTCACTACATACAGATATATACAGCCACCACTAGAGGGAGCTCACTACATACAGATTATATACAGTCACTACTAGAGGGAGCTCCCTACATACAGATTATACAGCCTCCACTAGAGGGAGCTCACTACATACAGATTATATACAGCCACCACTAGGGGGAGCTCACTACATCCAGATTATACAGCCACCACTAGAGGGAGCACACTACATACAGATTATACAGCCACCACTAGAGGGAGCTCACTACATACAGATATATACAGCCACCACTAGAGGGAGCTCACTACATACAGATTATACAGCCACCACTAGAGGGAGCTCACTGCATACAGATTATACAGCCACCACTAGGGGGAGCTTACTACATACAGATTATACAGCCACCACTAGGTGGAGCTCACTACATACAGATCATACAGCCACCACTAGAGGGAGCACACTACATACAGATTATACAGCCACCACTAGAGGGAGCACACTACATACAGATATATACAGCCACCACTAGAGGGAGCTCACTACATACAGATTATACAGCCACCACTAGAGGGAGCACACTACATACAGATTATACAGCCACCACTAGAGGGAGCTCACTACATACAGATATATACAGCCACCACTAGAGGGAGCTCACTACATACAGATTATACAGCCACCACTAGAGGGAGCTCACTACATACAGATATATACAGCCACCACTAGAGGGAGCTCACTACATACAGATTATATACAGTCACTACTAGAGGGAGCTCCCTACATACAGATTATACAGCCTCCACTAGAGGGAGCTCACTACATACAGATTATACAGCCACCACTAGAGGGAGCACACTACATACAGATTATACAGCCACCACTAGAGGGAGCTCACTACATACAGATATATACAGCCACCACTAGAGGGAGCTCACTACATACAGATATATACAGCCACCACTAGAGGGAGCTCACTACATACAGATTATACAGCCACCACTAGAGGGAGCTTACTACATACAGATTATACAGCCACCACTAGGTGGAGCTCACTACATACAGATCATACAGCCACCACTAGAGGGAGCTCACTACATACAGATTATACAGTCACCACTAGAGGGAGCTCACTACATACAGATTATACAGCCACCACTAGAGGGAGCTCACTGCATACATATTATACTGTCAACACTAGGGGGAGCTCACTACCTACAGATTATACAGCCACCACTTGGGGGAGCTCACTACATACAGATTATACAGCCACCACTAGAGGGAGCTCACTACCTACAGATTATACAGCCACCACTAGAGGGTGCTCACTACATACAGATTATACAGCCACCACTAGAGGTTGCTCACTACATACAGATTATACAACCACCACTAGGGGGAGCTCACTGCATACAGATCATACATCTACCACTAGAGGGAGCTCACAACATACAGATTATACAGCCACCACTAGAGGGAGCTCACTACATACAGATTATACAGCCACCACTAGAGGGAGCTCACTGCATACAGATTATACAGCCACCACTAGAGGGAGCTCACTACATACAGATTATACAGTCACCACTAGAGGGAGCTCACTGCATACAGATTATAAAGCCACCACTAGAGGGAGCTCACTACATACAGATTATACAGTCACCACTAGAGGGCGCTCACTACATACAATTCATTCACTTTCAGTGAGAGATAAAAACTGGCAATAGTCTTTCTTATGATCATGTCTATATGATACATTGTAGATTTTAATTTTTATTGATTATATATCATGGGCTCTCTTCTTCATTTTTCTAATATTTATTTTATCAAGTAATCTGATTTTCTTTTAATTAATGTAATCTGTACAGTGAACTACATATCCAGAACCCAACAGATGTCATTCTGTTCCTAAGCTATTGTCTTTGTTTCCTATATAACCCGCTTATTCTGTGTATTATATACACCCCTCCAGTTCTTCATATACCCCAGGGGTAACATACAACCCTTGCAGATACTTATATAGAAAATAGTTTACTGATAACATAGAGATGACAAAGCAATGGACATTGTACATAAAGATGCAGACACTACAAATAACATAGAGGACACCACCGCCTCCGTTCCTGCCCTCCCTGGATGCTAAGCAAATGCGGCTAATAATGTGTATGTGTATACAGTATATCCAGAGTGCACCAATATACAGTCTACTGGATCTACTCTTCTACCCAACTCACATCCAGTACCGGACCATTAGTACATGTACATATAGAGACTCATGCATAAACAGCATATACAGTGCCTTGCAAAAGTATTCACCCCCCTTGACTTTTTTCACATTTTGTTACATTACAGCCTTAAGTTCAATGTTTAGTCTGAATGTTATGTGATGGATCAGAACACAATAGTCTAAGTTGGTGAAGTGAAATGAGAAAAATATATAAATAAAACTATTGTTTAGAAATAGAAAACAGAAAATTGTCCTGTGCGTATGTATTCACCCCCTTTGTTAGGAGCCCATAAAAAGCTCTGGTGCAACCAATTACCTTCAGAAGTCACATGATTAGTGACATGATGTCACCTGTGTGTAATCTAAGTGTCACATGACCTGTCATTACATATACACACCAGAGGCTGCAACACCTAAGCAAGAGGCATCACTGACCAAACGCTGCCATGAAGACCGAGGAACTCTCCAAACAAGTAAGGGACAATGTTGTGGAGAAGTACAAGTCAGGGTTGGGTTATAAAGAATATCCAAATCTTTGACAATTCCCAGGAGCTCCATCCAATCTATCATCACCAAATGGAAAGAACATGGCACAACAGCAAACCTGCCAAGAGACGGCCGCCCACCAAAACTGACGGAGCGGGCAGGAGGGCATTAATCAGAGAGGCAGCACAGAGACCTCAGGTGACCCTGGAGGAGCTGCAGAGTTCCACAGCAGAGACGGGAGTATCTGTACAGAGGACGACAATAAGCCGTACGCTCCATAGAGTTGGGCTTTATGGCGGAGCGGCCAGAAGAAAGCCATTACTGTCAGCTAAAAACAATAAGGCGCGTTGTGAGTAAAAAGGCCTGTGGGAGACTCCCAAAATGTATGGAGGAAGGGGCTCTGGTCTGAGGAGACTTCCAAAATGTATGGAGGAAGGGGCTCTGGTCTGAGGAGACTCCGAAATGTATGGAGGAAGGGGCTCCGGTCTGAGGAGACTCCGAAATGTATGGAGGAAGGGGCTCTGGTCTGAGGAGACCCCAAAATGTATGGAGGAAGGGGCTCCGGTCTGAGGAGACTTCCAAAATGTATGGAGGAAGGGGCTCTGGTCTGAGGAGACTAAAACTGAACTTTTCGGCCATCAAAGAAAACGCTATGTCTGGAGCAAACCCAACACATCACATCACCCAAAGAAGACCATCCCCACAGTGAGACCTGGTGGTGGCAGCATCATACTGGGGGGACTGGGAAACTGGTCAGAGGGTAGGGAGAGATGGATGGTGGTAAATACAGGGATATCCTTCAGCAGAACCTGCACCACTCTGTGCGTGATCTGAGGCCAGGACGGAGGTTCACCTTCCAGCAGGACAATGACCCCAAACACACGGCTAAAGCAAGACTTGAGGGGTTCAAGGGGAGACCTGTAAATGTGTTGGAACGGCCGAGTCACAGCCCAGATCTCAATCCAATAGAAAGTCTGTGGTCAGACGTAAAGATTGCTGTTCACAAGGGCAAACATCCGACCTGAAGGAGCCGGAGCCGTTCTGCAAGGAGGAACGGGCGACAATCCCAGCGGTCAGATGTGGCGACTGTTCATAGAGACGTATCCAGAGCGACCTGGAGCTGTGATTGCTGCAAAGTACTGACTGTAGGGGGTGAATAGTTCTGCACATTGACTTTTTCTGGTATTTTGTCCTATTTGTTGTTTGCTTCACAATAAAACAAACATCTTCACAGTTGTCGGCATCTTCTGTAATTACAGGATACAAATCCTCAAACAATCCATGTGAATTCCAGGTTGTGAGGCACCAAAACACGAAAAAAGTCAAGGGGGTGAATACTTTTGCAAGGCACATTATATAATCTACTGGTAATACAATCGCAGACAACACATATAAAGTCCACTGGGATATTATACTTCTATACACACAGAAGCTCACCTAGAACGTAGCTCCTGGAGTGATGTTGGTCCAGGGGGTCGCAGGGAGAGAGGGGGACTCCCAAGTCTCAGATCACCTATATGTTCTTGTGTCCCTGCCCCCACCATGGACTCCACCCTGTGACCACCTAAATATCTTCCCAATCTGGTGGCCAAGAGAATGTCGTCCAACTGCTTTTCCAATCTGTCCTTCCTGCCTTTGATACAAGGAACACAATCACCAAATGGCTCCTGACTAGAGATGAGTAAATTTCCACTGATGAAATCCGTTCACACTTCGTTTACTGGTAAAAGCAGAATTGCGTTATGGATTCCGTTACCACGGACCGCACCGCAGTGCTATGACGGAATGCCTTTAGAGGACGCCCCTGCATAACAGAAACGGGACGGATCCGTTTTGCAGCTCATAGACTTCTATTATGCCTCTAAAGGCATTCCGTCACAGCACTGCGGTGCGGTCCGTGGTAACGGAATCCATAACGCAATTCTGCTTTTACCAGTAAACGAAGTGTGAACGGATTTCATCAGTGGAAATTTACTCATCTCTAGTCCTGACCGGATATCACTCAATGGGTGAATCTCACAGGATAATATCAGGATGACATGTATCACATTTGTGTCGTCTTGGACTGAGGCTCTGGCTGGGAACCATATTGTTCTGTCACCCCCATCCTCCACAGTATCCCCCCCTCATACACTGAGCACCCCCATCCTCCACAGTATCCCCCCTCATACACTGAGCACCCCCATCCTCCACAGTATCTCCCCTCATACACTGAGCACCCCCATCCTCCACAGTATCCCCCCTCATACACTGAGCACCCCCATCCTCCACAGTATCCCCCCTCATACACTGAGCACCCCCATCCTCCACAGTATCCCCCCTCATACACTGAGCACCCCCATCCTCCACAGTATCCCCCCTCACACACTGAGCACCCCCATCCTCCACAGTATCCCCCCTCACACACTGATCACCCCCATCCTCCACAGTATCTGCCCTCATACACTGAGCACCCCCATCCTCCACAGTATCCCCCCTCATACACTGATCACCCCCATCCTCCACAGTATCTGCCCTCATACACTGAGCACCCCCATCCTCCACAGTATCCCCCCTCATACACTGAGCACCCCCATCCTCCACAGTATCCCCCCTCATACACTGAGCACCCCCATCCTCCACAGTATCTCCCCTCATACACTGAGCACCCCCATCCTCCACAGTATCTCCCCTCATACACTGAGCACCCCCATCCTCCACAGTATCCCCCTCATACACTGAGCACCCCCATCCTCCACAGTATCCCCCTCATACACTGAGCACCCCCATCCTCCACAGTACCCCCCTCATACACTGAGCACCCCCATCCTCCACAGTATCCCCCCTCATACACTGAGCACCCCCATCCTCCACAGTATCTCCCCTCATACACTGAGCACCCCCATCCTCCACAGTATCCCCCTCATACACTGAGCACCCCCATCCTCCACAGTATCCCCCTCATACACTGAGCACCCCCATCCTCCACAGTATCTCCCCTCATACACTGAGCACCCCCATCCTCCACAGTATCCCCCCTCATACACTGAGCACCCCCATCCTCCACAGTATCCCCCTCATACACTGAGCACCCCCATCCTCCACAGTATCCCCCTCATACACTGAGCACCCCCATCCTCCACAGTATCCCCCTCATACACTGAGCACCCCCATCCTCCATAGTATCTCCCCTCATACACTGAGCACCCCCATCCTCCACAGTATCCCCCCTCATCCACTGAGCACCCCCATCCTCCACAGTATCTCCCCTCATACACTGAGCACCCCCATCCTCCACAGTATCCCCCCTCATACACTGAGCACCCCCATCCTCCACAGTATCCCCCCTCATACACTGAGCACCCCCATCCTCCACAGTATCCCCCCTCATACACTGAGCACCCCCATCCTCCACAGTATCCCCCCTCATACACTGAGCACCTCCATCCTCCACAGCGTCTCCCCTCATACACTGAGCAACCCATCCTCCACAGTATCCCCCCTCAAACACTGAGCACCCCCATCCTCTACAGTATCTCTCCTCATACACTGAGCACCCCCATCCTCCACAGTATCTCCCCTCATACACTGAGAACCCCCATCCTCCACAGTATCCCCCCTCATACACTGAACACCCCCATCCTACACACCATCTCCCCTCATACACTGAGCACCCCCATCCTCCACAGTATACCCCCTCATACACTGAGCACCCCCATCCTCCACAGTATACCCCCTCATACACTGAGCACCCCCATCTTCCACAGTACCCCCCCTCATACACTGAGCACCCCCATCCTCCACAGTATCTCCCCTCATACACTGAGCACCCCCATCCTCCACAGTATCTCCCCTCATACACTGAACACCCCCATCCTACACACCATCTCCCCTCATACACTGAGCACCCCCATCCTCCACAGTATACCCCCTCATACACTGAGCCCCCCATCTTCCACAGTATCCGCCCTCATACACTGAGCCCCCCATCTTCCACAATATCCCCCCTCATACACTGAGCCCCCCATCCTCCACAGTATCCCCCTCATACACTGAGCACCCCCATCCTCCACAGTATCCCCCTCATACACTGAGCACCCCCATCCTCCACAGTATCCCCCCTCATACACTGAGCACCCCCATCCTCCACAGTATCTCCCCTCATACACTGAACACCCCCATCCTCCACAGTATCCCCCCTCATACACTGAGCACCCCCATCCTCTACAGTATCTCTCCTCATACACTGAGCACCCCCATCCTCCACAGTATCCCCCCTCATACACTGAGCACCCCCATCCTCCACAGTATCCCCCCTCATACACTGAGCACCCCCATCCTCCACAGTATCTCCCCTCATACACTGAACACCCCCATCCTACACACCATCTCCCCTCATACACTGAGCACCCCCATCCTCCACAGTATACCGCCTCATACACTGAGCCCCCCATCTTCCACAGTATCCGCCCTCATACACTGAGCCCCCCATCTTCCACAGTATCCCCCCTCATACACTGGGCCCCCCATCCTCCACAGTACTGTGAGGAGGCACATATCTGGGCATAACTATTGCGAGGGGGCACATATCTGGGCATAACTACTGTTAGGGGCACATATCTGGGCACAACTACTGTGAGGGGCACATATCTGGTTATAACTACTGTGAGGGGGCACATATCTGGACATAAATACTGTGAGGGGCACATATCTGGGCATAACTACTGTGAGGGGCACATATCTGCTTATTACTACTGTGAGGGGGCACATATCTGGGTATAACTACTGTGAGGGGGCACATATCTGGGTATAACTACTGTGAGAGGGCACATATCTGCTTATTACTACTGTGAGGGGGCACATATCTGGGTATAACTACTGTGAGGGGGCACATATCTGCTTATAACTACTGTGAGGGGGCACATATCTGGGTATAACTACTGTGAGGGGGCACATATCTGGGTATAACTACTGTGAGAGGGCACATATCTGCTTATTACTACTGTGAGGGGGCACATATCTGGGTATAACTACTGTGAGGGGGCACATATCTGCTTATAACTACTGTGAGGGGGCACATATCTGGGTATAACTACTGTGAGGGGGCACATATCTGCTTATAACTACTGTGAGAGGGCACATATCTGACCATAACTACTGTGAGGGGGCACATATCTGGGCATAAATATTGTGAGGGGCACATATCTGGGCATAACTACTATGAGGGGGTATATATATGGGCATAGCTACTGTGAGGGGCACATATCTGTGCATAACTACTGTGAGGGGGCACATATCTGGGCATAACTACTGTGAGGGGCACATATTTGGGCATAACTACTATGAGGGGGTATATATCTGGGCATAACTACTGTGAGGGGGCACATATCTGGGCATAACTACTGTGAGGGGACACATATCTGGGCATAACTACTGTGAGGGGGCACATATCTGGGCATAACTACTGTGAGGGGGCACATATCTGGGCATAACTACTGTGAGGGGCACATATTTGGGCATAACTACTACATAAGTAGGTCGCGAAAAAGTAGCAAAAGTTGCTTCTTTTGCAGGACTCATTTTTTCATCACATTATACACGGCTCTTATCCGGGGGTTACGACCACCCTGTATTCCCCTGCCCGTGCATTGCTCGTGTGAACGAGCCCTAATCTTGTACAAGGCTTACAGGCCGATGACTAGTATAAACCAATGCAGGCCTGTAGGTGGCAGCACTGCAGGGGAATACACTGAATCCATGTGTGAGAGAATACAAGATGGGATCTAATGATTGCACGTTAGTCACCTAGTGACTTTAAAAAAAAGTAAATATATATAAATACAATTCACCCTCCTTTCCCTAGAATTAAAAAAATAAATACATAAACAATAAAAAAATAAATTATGGGCATCGCTTGGTCCAAAAACGCTCGTACAATAAAAACAAAAACAAAAAATCCCATACGGCGGTTCGCCATTTTTTTGTCACTTCACCTCCCCCCCAAAAATTTTTCATAAAAAGTGATTAAAAAGTCGTACAGCCTCCAATACAGTATCAGTAAAAACTACAGACCGTCCAGAAAAAAATGAGCCCCCACTCGGCTCCGTAAACAGAACTAGAACAAAGTTACAGAGGCCTGAATATGGAGATGAACAAGGACTAGAGATTACAAAGTATCAATCCGTTCAGTGTCACTGGTTACAATGTCTGGCTGAGGACTTTTAACCCCTTCAGGACGCAGCTCCACGTTTGACTTGAGTCACTTTATGCGGTATTAGCTTTGGAATGCTTTTACTTATCCAAATTAGGCCTCATGCACACGACTGTTGTGTGTTTTGCGGTCCGCAAATCGCAGATCCGCAAAACTCGGATGGCGTCCTTGTGCGTTCCGCATTTGCAGAGCGGCACGGACAGCCTTTACTATAACTGCCTATTCTTGTCTGCAAAGCGCGGACAAGAATAGGACCGGTTATATACACTGCTCCAAAAAATAAAGGGAACACAAAAATAACACATCCTAGATCTGAGTTAATAAAATATTCTTCTGAAATACTTTGTTCTTTACATAGTTGAATGTGCTGACAACAAAATCACACCAAAAATTAAAGATGGAAATCAAATTTTTTAACCCATGGAGGTCTGGATTTGGAGTCACACTCAAAATTAAAGTGGAAAACACACTACAGGCTGATCCAACTTTGATGTATTGTCCTTAAAACAAGTCAAAATGAGGCTCAGTAGTGTGTGTGGCCTCCACGTGCCTGTATGACCTCCCTACAACGCCTGTGCATGCTCCTGATGAGGTGGCGGACGGTCTCCTGAGGGATCTCCTCCCAGACCTGGACTAAAGCATCTGCCAACTCCTGGACAGTCTGTGGTGCAACGTGACGTTGGTGGATAGAGCGAGACATGATGTCCCAGATGTGCTCAATTGGATTCAGGTCTGGGGAACGGGCGGGCCAGTCCATAGCATCAATGCCTTCGTCTTGCAGGAACTGCTGACACACTCCAGCCACATGAGGTCTAGCATTGTCTTGCATTAGGAGGAACCCAGGGACAACCGCACCAGCATATGGTCTCACAAGGGGTCTGAGGATCTCATCTCGGTACCTAATGGCAGTCAGGCTACCTCTGGCGAGCACATGGAGGGCTGTGCGGCCCTCCAAAGAAATGCCACCCCACACCATTACTGACCCAATGCCAAACCGGTCATGCTGGAGGATGTTGCAGGCAGCAGAACGTTCTCCACGGCGTCTCCAGACTCTGTCACGTCTGTCACATGTGCTCAGTGTGAACCTGCTTTCATCTGTGAAGAGCACAGGGCGCCAGTGGCGAATTTGCCAATCTTGGTGTTCTCTGGCAAATGCCAAACGTCCTGCACGGTGTTGGGCTGTAAGCACAACCCCCACCTGTGGACGTCGGGCCCTCATATCACCCTCATGGCGTCTGTTTCTGACCGTTTGAGCAGACACATGCACATTTGTGGCCTGCTGGAGGTCATTTTGCAGGGCTCTGGCAGTGCTCCTCCTGTTCCTCCTTGCACAAAGGCGGAGGTAGCGGTCCTGCTGCTGGGTTGTTGCCCTCCTACGACCTCCTCCACGTCTCCTGATGTACTGGCCTGTCTCCTGGTAGCGCCTCCATGCTCTGGACACTACGCTGACAGACACAGCAAACCTTCTTGCCACAGCTCGCATTGATGTGCCATCCTGGATAAGCTGCACTACCTGAGCCACTTGTGTGGGTTGTAGACTCCGTCTCATGCTACCACTAGAGTGAAAGCACCGCCAGCATTCAAAAGTGACCAAAACATCAGCCAGGAAGCATAGGAACTGAGAAGTGGTCTGTGGTCACCACCTGCAGAACCACTCCTTTATTGGGGGTGTCTTGCTAATTGCCTATAATTTTCACCTGTTGTCTATCCCATTTGCACAACAGCATGTGAAATTGATTGTCACTCAGTGTTGCTTCCTAAGTGGACAGTTTGATTTCACAGAAGTGTGATTGACTTGGAGTGACATTGTGTTGTTTAAGTGTTCCCTTTATTTTTTTGAGCAGTCTATTTTATTTGCGGACCACGGAACGGAGCAACAGATGCGAACAGCACACGGAGGGCTGTCCGCATCTTTTGCGGCCCCATTGAAGTGATCGGATCCGCATCCGAGCCGCCAAAACTGCGGCTCGGATGCGGACCCAAACAACGGCCGTGTGCGTGAGGCCTAATTCTGAGATTCTGGATTTATTTCATGACAATGCGAGCGCTGCTGGAGTCTGACAGAAATTGTGGCGCATTTTGGGAAATCTAGGTATAGAGAATTTATCGGCCCCCGCCCTGAAGGGGGTGTGGCTTTACCAGGAAGGGGAGTGGCCTGAGATGCCCTGCAGGCGGCCCGGGCCCCGGACACCTCAGGGTTCATCTGCTTTTCCATTCCACAAATTATAGAACATTTTACTCAATAGAATCGTCATTTCTATTAATTGGAGTGAGAAAAAAACGCCGTTTATTTGGTATTTTGGGTTTTAGGTTATTAGAAGGATTACAAGTCACATTTTCAAGAATATTTATTCCATTTATTTTAGGGTCCATTTTACATCTGAACGACCTGTATATTATAAAGCCCAGAACCGGCACCGGCATGAAGGTCGGGTTCACACATAGGGGGAGATTTATCAAAACTGGTGGAAAGGAGAACTGGCCGAGCCGCCCAGAGCAGCCAATCAGATCAAAGGATCTGTGAGAAATGAATCTGATTGGCTGCTCTGGGCGACTCGGCCGGTTCTACTTTCCACCAGTTTTGATAAATCTCCCCCCGTAGTTTTTTTATGATGTTTTTACCGACTTTTGCTCGGCTTTTTCTCTCGTCTAAAGTAACGGATCTCTGACGGAAGTGACAAAAACGGATGCAAAATGAGCTGTAGGCTGCCCGCGAATGATAAGAGTTGTAGTTTTGCAACAGCTGGAGGGCCTCAGGTTGAGCATGGCGGCTCTGGCACATCTGATGTGAAAGTAGCCCAATGTAGTGGATGTCACCTGCAGTCCTATGTAAATCCACAGATAACACAGTGATAACTGAGTACAGATAATGTAGTGGATGTCACCTGCAGTCCTATGTAAATCCACAGATAACACAGTGATAACTGAGTACAGATAATGTAGTGGGTGTCACCTGCAGTCCTATGTAAATCCACAGATAACACAGTGATAACTGAGTACAGATAATGTAGTGGATGTCACCTGCAGTCCTATGTAACACTACAGATAACACAGTGATAACTCTCTGAGTACAGATAATGTAGTAGATGTCACCTGCAGTCCTATGTAACACCACAGATAACACTGATAACCGAGTTCAGATAATGTAGTAGATGTCACCTGCAGTCCTATGTAACACCACAGATAACACAGTGATAACTCTCTGAGTACAGATAATGTAGTAGATGTCACCTGCAGTCCTATGTAACTTCACTCATAACACAGTGATAGCTCTCTGTAGACAGATAATGTAGTAGATATCACCTGCAGTCCTATGTAACACCACAGATAACAAAGTGATAACTGAGTACAGATAATGTAGTAGATGTCACCTGCAGTCCTATGTAACACCTCAATAACACAGTGATAACTCTCTGAGTACAGATAATGTAGTAGATGTCACCTGCAGTCCTATGTAACACCACAGATAACACAGTGATAACTCTCTGAGTACAGATAATGTAGTAGATGTCTCCTGCAGTCCTATGTAACACCACAGATGACACAGTGATAACTGAGTACAGATAATGTAGTGGATGTCACCTGCAGTCCTATGTAAATCCACAGATAACACAGTGATAACTGAGTACAGATAATGTAGTGGATGTCACCTGCAGTCCTATGTAACACCACAGATAACACAGTGATAGCTCTTTGTGTACAGATAATGTAGTAGATGTCACCTGCAGTCCTATGTAACACCACAGATAACATAGTGATAGCTCTCCGAGTACAGATAATGTAGTAGATGTCACCTGCAGTCCTATGTAACACCACAGGTAACACAGTGATACCTCTCTGAGTACAGATAATGTAGTAGATGTCACCTGCAGTCCTATGTAACACCACAGAGAACACAGTGATAATTCTCTGAGTTCAGATAATGTAGTAGATGTCATCTGCAGTCCTATGTAACACCACAGATAACACAATGATAACTCTCTGAGTACAGATAATGCAGTAGATGTCACCTGCAGTCCTATGTAACACCACAGATGACACAGTGATACCTCTCTGAGTACAGATAATGTAGTAGATGTCTCCTGCAGTCCTATGTAACACCACAGATGACACAGTGATAACTCTCTGAGTACACATAATGCAGTAGATGTCACCTGCAGTCCTATGTAACACCACAGAGAACACAGTGATAACTCTCTGAGTACAGATAATGTAGTAGATGTCACCTGCAGTCCTATGTAACACTACAGATAACACAGTGATACCTCTCTGAGTACAGATAATGTAGTAGATGTCTCCTGCAGTCCTATGTAACACCACAGATAGCACAATGATAACTCTGAGTACAGATAATGTAATAGATGTCACCTGCAGTCCTATGTAACACCACAGATGACACAGTGATAACTCTCTGAGTACAGATAATGTAGTAGATGTCACCTGCAGTCCTATGTAACACCAGAGATAACACAGTGATAACTGAGTACAGATAATGTAGTGGATGTTACCTGCAGTCCTATGTAAATCCACAGATAACACAGTGATAACTGAGTACAGATAATGTAATAGATGTCACCTGCAGTCCTATGTAACACCACAGATGACACAGTAATAACTCTCTGAGTACAGATAATGTAGTAGATGTCACCTGCAGTCCTATGTAACACCACAGATGACACAGTGATAACTGAGTACAGATAATGTAGTAGATGTCACCTGCAGTCCTATGTAAATCCACAGATAACACAGTGATAACTGAGTACAGATAATGTAGTAGATGTCACCTGCAGTCCTATGTAACACCACAGATAACACAGTGATAACTCTGAGTACAGATAATGTAGTAGATGTCACCTGCAGTCCTATGTAACACCACAGATAACACAGTGATAACTGAGTACAGATAATGTAGTAGATGTCACCTGCAGTCCTATGTAACACCACAGCTAACACAGTGATAACTCTCTGAGTACAGATAATGTAGTAGATGTCACCTGCAGTCCTATGTAACACCACACATAACACAGTGATAACTCTCTGAGTACAGATAATGTAGTAGATGTCTCCTGCAGTCCTATGTAACACCACAGATAACACAGTGATAGCTCTCTGAGTACAGATAATGTAGTAGATGTCACCTGCAGTCCTATGTAACACCACAGATAACACAGTGATAACTGAGTACAGATAATGTAGTAGATGTCACCTGCAGTCCTATGTAACACCACAGATGATACAGTGATAACTGAGTACAGATAATGTAGTAGATGTCACCTGCAGTCCTATGTAACACCACAGATAACACAGTGATAACTCTCTGAGTACAGATAATGTAGTAGATGTCACCTGCAGTCCTATGTAACACCACAGATGACACAGTGATAACTGAGTACAGATAATGTAGTAGATGTCACCTGCAGTCCTATGTAACACCACAGATGACACAGTGATAACTGAGTACAGATAATGTAGTAGATGTCACCTGCAGTCCTATGTAAATCCACAGATAACACAGTGATAACTGAGTACAGATAATGTAGTAGATGTCACCTGCAGTCCTATGTAACACCACAGATAACACAGTGATAACTCTGAGTACAGATAATGTAGTAGATGTCACCTGCAGTCCTATGTAACACCACAGATAACACAGTGATAACGGAGTACAGATAATGTAGTAGATGTCACCTGCAGTCCTATGTAACACCACAGAGAACACAGTGATAATTCTCTGAGTTCAGATAATGTAGTAGATGTCATCTGCAGTCCTATGTAACACCACAGATAACACAATGATAACTCTCTGAGTACAGATAATGCAGTAGATGTCACCTGCAGTCCTATGTAACACCACACATAACACAGTGATAACTCTCTGAGTACAGATAATGTAGTAGATGTCTCCTGCAGTCCTATGTAACACCACAGATAACACAGTGATAGCTCTCTGAGTACAGATAATGTAGTAGATGTCACCTGCAGTCCTATGTAACACCACAGATAACACAGTGATAACTGAGTACAGATAATGTAGTAGATGTCACCTGCAGTCCTATGTAACACCACAGATGATACAGTGATAACTGAGTACAGATAATGTAGTAGATGTCACCTGCAGTCCTATGTAACACCACAGATAACACAGTGATAACTCTCTGAGTACAGATAATGTAGTAGATGTCACCTGCAGTCCTATGTAACACCACAGATGACACAGTGATACCTCTCTGAGTGCAGATAATGTAGTAGATGTCACCTGCAGTCCTATGTAACACCACAGATAACACAGTGATAACTCTCTGAGTACAGATAATGTAGTAGATGTCACCTGCAGTCCTATGTAACACCACAGATGACACAGTGATAGCCCCTTTCCTTCTATATAACGGTGGGCAGTAGTGAGATCAGCACCAGTTGCACCAGGTGACAGACTCAGCTCTGCTACACCCGTGTCCGCTCCCTTTCTCACCTCACTACGGGCACATGGTTCCTCCATTCATTCATTCGCTCTTATGTCACCCTTGAGTTCTCCCAGCAGCGCCTTGAAGGTGGACTGTACCATTTCACTGACAGGAAGGGGGGGGAGCAGAATGAGGGTCAGAGTTCTAGTGAGCACTCAGTCTGGTTGTACAGAATAACAGGAGATATTTCCTGTACCCCCCCCCCCCCGCCTGGCTCTGGGAATGGACTCTCCCATCAATGACCCTTAACAGGCAGCATGTCGTTAAACTCAAGGGCCACTGCCAGCTGAGGGCCCCACACTGTGCCGTAGACGTGCAGCCAATCAGCAGTGCCGGGCCCCTCATGTACATGCCATGTTGCAACGGACAGGAATAGGACATGTTGCGGGTGCCATTGAACAGACATACGGATGCGGACAGCAGATTGCGTTTGCGGCCCCATTGAAGTAAATGAGTCCGCATCCGACCGGATGTGGATCGGATACGGAAATAAATACATTTGTGTGCATGAGCCCTAATGCCGAGAGGTTTCCAGTGAAATAAAACCTAATTCTTGTGTAATGAGGAATTCTGCAACTTCCTAATAGTCTATGTGTTAACATTTCTCAGCATTTGCAAGATTTCTGCTTCCTGTCAGTGAATAGAGACATTGTATACATTCAGCATCCGGATTCCCGCTCCAACAGCTGAGGGCTTGTTACAGTGTATCACTGGACGTGGATCAGGAAGTAATTTTCCATCGTTTTTTCCTGATACAGGACGCTCTCTCCGGACGCACAGCGTTCCATTGTCCCGTTCCTTCCAGGTACATCAGGAGCAGCGCACTCTCAGGCCACTTTCACGCTTGCGCAGTTATTCTGAGTTAAACTGATCCATTTTGATCTTGCACATCAGGATGCGTCCATTCCGTTAGGATGCGGTTGTGTGAAATTAAATCGGGAGAAAACGGATCCATTACTAAATACATTGCAAGTCAATGGGTGACGGATCAGTTTTTTTAGGCTCCATAAAAAATGGATCTGTCACCATTGACTTGCATTATTTTCAGTGACGGATCAGTTTTTGTTCCTGTTTTTATGACCGGACACAAAACCGCAGCTTGCAGCGTTCACAAAACGGAACGGAAGACATCCTGAACGGATCTCTTTCCATTCAGGAGGACTAAACGGAAATGTTTTTTTCCCGGTATTGAGATCCACTGCCAGATCTCAATAACGGAAAACAACAACGCAAGTATGAAAGTCGCCTGACTGGCATGAGGACCTGCAGAACTACAACATGTGACCAAAAGGTCCTGGGCACAGAACAGCACATGATCCAGTAACAATAACCCAACTGGCCACTAGGTGGCAGCATAACCCTAGAAATAACAGTACAAGGCAGGACAGGCCATTCTGCATCCTAATATTTAACCATTTATCTCCCATGCTACCTTTGGAACGTTTTATCTTGGATAGGGGGAAGAAAGATGACAGGAATAGGGAGGAGGAGGAGGAAAAGCGCTGGTATCATTCGATTTTAAGAATTGTTTGCGATTCTGGCTATTGTGATTGGAGAAAAAACACTGGAGTGTTTGCAGTTTTTCTGTTATTTGGATGCGATTGGCGAGGCATACCGGGTGTGTGGGGTCAGACGCGACTCTGCTAAGACAAGCAGTATAGGCAACGGAAGGCGGTGCGTCCTAGCGTTGTGGTTGAAGGTGACGGCGCCAGTTAGGTCGGGCCAGTCCTTTCGGGGGGATGCGGGGGGATCAGGTCAATCCAATTTTATGTCGGCGAAGGGATTGTTACTTGTTTAAATGGGTTATCCAACCTCTAATGCTCCCCACACACAGATTGTACTTACCTCGCTCCCCGGCACCCACATGGCCACTGCTGCATCTCCTTGTCCCCAGTGGGTCTGGCTTGCTTGAGTTCAAGAGGGGCGATGCTTGAAGGTGGGGGAGGACAGCAGGCGGACGGTCTGATTTTTGTTGCTTCAAGATCTGGGGGTTTAGTGTCACGGTAGGTAAGATAAGGGAAGGAAACAGAACAAGGCAAAGCAAACAAAGACAACTGACTAGGCCCCGAATTCTAGGGAACAAAGGGGTCACCTCCTAGCAATCCCTAAAACACTTTCCCTAAGCTACTATGCCCATGTGCATATCTGGATGGTAGATATGCACATGCCCACGTACCTAGGACTATAACACACTGAACCAAACCCTCAGCTGTAGGGAAGAGGGAAAGAGACACCCAGCTCCTTCTACAACCGAAGGAGCTAGCGTCACCCTAGAGGCCTAGAAAAACAGACACAGAACAAAAAAGGGAAAAGGACTTATCTAGAGATGTGTTGGAGCAGACGATCCACCAAACTTCCAGAGCTCACACAAGGCAGAACTATAACCTGCAAAGGCTATATGGAGAGGGAGGAATAAATAGCCTCACCAATTACCTAAAGAACAACACCTGGGAGGAGGTGGGATTCAGTTCTAACCCACAACAAAACAAACTGTCAGATCGAGTCGCGTGCAGCAACTCTGACAGATCTCCTCAGAACACCCACAGGGCAGGGCGTGACATTTAGTTGGGGTTGATTTGTGGTTCTGATTTTGAAGTTTGTTTATTCCATTTGGCGTTCTCTACGGCTTTTTTCCGGTGCCCTTTTCTTGGGAGAGTTGGTTTGTCCTACCGTTCGGCGGGCAGGGGGTTTGTGCCCGAAAAGGGATGGATCTATATGCAGATAGGGCTGAGTTTTGTCGCTCCAAGACGCATGTGGGTGGAAAGGGATGTAGGGAGTTGTTGTTTTCGGTGCCGGGGTGTATGATGTGCCGACGACTCTTCTGGCCCATGCGGATGGTTCCTTTATCTCTTGCTTATAATTTATCGCATTATTTCGGTGGTGTCTAGATTGTTTGGAGGTGGATCAAGGGGGTTATTTGAGCAACTCTTTTCGGATTGGGATGGCTACAGAGGCCGGGCGCCATGGTGATGGGGACAAGGTTCTCAAGCAGATTGGGCGTTGGGAGTCGATTCGGTTTTGGTCTTATGTGTCGACGGAGTGGTTGTTAAGGTGTTAGGTTGTTGTATATGGGGCATTTTGGTGTTAATGTGCACTATATAGTATTATTGTATAGTGTAATATAATGTATTGTATATAGTATTATTGTATAGTGTAGTATAATGTATTGTATATAGTATTATTGTATAGTGTAGTATAATGTATTGTATATAGTATTATTGTATAGTGTAGTATAAAGTATTGTATATAATATTGTATAGTGTATTGTATATAGTATTATTGTATACTGTGCAGTATATAGTATTATTGTATACTGTGCAGTGTATAGTATTATTGTATACTGTGCATTGTATAGTATTATTGTATACTGTGCAGTATATAGTATTATTGTATAATGTGCAGTGTATAGTATTATTGTATAATGTGCAGTGTATAGTATTATTGTATAATGTGCAGTGTATAGTATTATTGTATACTGTGCAGTGTATAGTATTATTGTATAATGTGCAGTGTATAGTATTATTGTATACTGTGCAGTATATAGTATTATTGTATACTGTGCAGTATATAGTATTATTGTATACTGTGCAGTATATAGTATTATTGTATACTGTGCAGTATATAGTATTATTGTATACTGTGCAGTGTATAGTATTATTGTATAATGTGCAGTGTATAGTATTATTGTATACTGTGCAGTATATAGTATTATTGTATACTGTGCAGTGAATAGTATTATTGTATACTGTGCAGTATATAGTATTATTGTATACTGTGCAGTATATAGTATTATTGTATACTGTGCAGTATATAGTATTATTGTATACTGTGCAGTATATAGTATTATTGTATACTGTGCAGTATATAGTATTATTGTATACTGTGCAGTATATAGTATTATTGTATACTGTGCAGTATATAGTATTATTGTATAATGTGCAGTGTATATTATTATTGTATACTGTGCAGTATATAGTATTATTGTATACTGTGCAGTATATAGTATTATTGTATACTGTGCAGTGTATAGTATTATTGTATACTGTGCAGTATATAGTATTATTGTATACTGTGCAGTATATAGTATTATTGTATACTGTGCAGTATATAGTATTATTGTATAATGTGCAGTGTATAGTATTATTGTATACTGTGCAGTGTATAGTATTATTGTATACTGTGCAGTGTATAGTATTATTGTATACTGTGCAGTGTATAGTATTATTGTATACTGTGCAGTGTATAGTATTATTGTATACTGTGCAGTGTATAGTATTATTGTATACTGTGCAGTATATAGTATTATTGTATAATGTGCAGTGTATAGTATTATTGTATACTGTGCAGTGTATAGTATTATTGTATAATGTGCAGTATATAGTATTATAGTATACTGTGCAGTGTATAGTATTATTGTATACTGTGCAGTGTATAGTATTATTGTATACTGTGCAGTGTATAGTATTATTGTATACTGTGCAGTATATAGTATTATTGTATAATGTGCAGTATATAGTATTATTGTATACTGTGCAGTGTATAGTATTATTGTATACTGTGCAGTGTATAGTATTATTGTATACTGTGCAGTATATAGTATTATTGTATAATGTGCAGTGTATAGTATTATTGTATACTGTGCAGTGTATAGTATTATTGTATAATGTGCAGTGTATAGTATTATTGTATACTGTGCAGTGTATAGTATTATTGTATACTGTGCAGTGTATAGTATTATTGTATACTGTGCAGTGTATAGTATTATTGTATAATGTGCAGTGTATAGTATTATTGTATAATGTGCAGTATATAGTATTATAGTATACTGTGCAGTGTATAGTATTATTGTATACTGTGCAGGGTATAGTATTATAGTATACTGTGCAGTGTATAGTATTATTGTATACTGTGCAGTATATAGTATTATTGTATAATGTGCAGTATATAGTATTATTGTATACTGTGCAGTATATAGTATTATTGTATACTGTGCAGTATATAGTATTATTGTATACTGTGCAGTATATAGTATTATTGTATAATGTGCAGTATATAGTATTATTGTATACTGTGCAGTATATAGTATTATTGTATACTGTGCAGTATATAGTATTATTGTATACTGTGCAGTATATAGTATTATTGTATAATGTGCAGTATATAGTATTATATTATACTGTGCAGTATATAGTATCATTGTATACTGTGCAGTATATAGTATTATTGTATAATGTGCAGTATATAGTATTATAGTATACTGTGCAGTATATAGTATTATTGTATACTGTGCAGTATATAGTATTATTTTATAATGTGCTGTATATAGTATTATTGTATACTGAGCAGTGTATAGTATTATTGTATAGTGTGCAGTATATAGTATTATTGTATAATGTGCAGTATATAGTATTATAGTATACTGTGCAGTATATAGTATTATTGTATACTGTGCAGTATATAGTATTATTGTATAATGTGCAGTATATAGTATTATTGTATACTGTGCAGTATATAGTATTATTGTATAATGTGCAGTCTATAGTATTATTGTATACTGTGCAGTGTATAGTATTATTGTATAATGTGCAGTGTATAGTATTATTGTATAATGTGCAGTGTATAGTATTATTATATACTGTGCAGTATATAGTATTATTGTATAATGTGCAGTATATAGTATTATTGTATACTGTGCAGTATATAGTATTATTGTATACTGTGCAGTGTATAGTATTATTGTATACTGTGCAGTATATAGTATTATTGTATAATGTGCAGTATATAGTATTATTGTATACTGTGCAGTATATAGTATTATTGTATACTGTGCAGTATATAGTATTATTGTATACTGTGCAGTATATAGTATTATTGTATAATGTGCAGTATATAGTATTATATTATACTGTGCAGTATATAGTATCATTGTATACTGTGCAGTATATAGTATTATTGTATAATGTGCAGTATATAGTATTATAGTATACTGTGCAGTATATAGTATTATTGTATACTGTGCAGTATATAGTATTATTTTATAATGTGCTGTATATAGTATTATTGTATACTGAGCAGTGTATAGTATTATTGTATAGTGTGCAGTATATAGTATTATTGTATAATGTGCAGTATATAGTATTATAGTATACTGTGCAGTATATAGTATTATTGTATACTGTGCAGTATATAGTATTATTGTATAATGTGCAGTGTATAGTATTATTGTATAATGTGCAGTGTATAGTATTATTGTATACTGTGCAGTGTATAGTATTATTGTATAATGTGCAGTGTATAGTATTATTGTATACTGTGCAGTATATAGTATTATTGTATAATGTGCAGTATATAGTATTATTGTATACTGTGCAGTATATAGTATTATTGTATACTGTGCAGTGTATAGTATTATTGTATAATGTGCAGTGTATAGTATTATTGTATACTGTGCAGTATATAGTATTATTGTATAGTATACTGTGCAGTATATAGTATTATTGTATACTGTGCAGTATATCGTATTTTTGTATACTGTGCAGTGTATCGTATTTTTGTATAATGTGCAGTGTATAGTATTATTGTATAATGTGCAGTGTATAGTATTATTGTATACTGTGCAGTATATAGTATTATTGTATAGTATACTGTGCAGTATATAGTATTATTGTATACTGTGCAGTATATAGTATTATTGTATAATGTGCAGTGTATAGTATTATTGTATACTGTGCAGTATATAGTATTATTGTATAATGTGCAGTGTATAGTATTATTGTATACTGTGCAGTGTATAGTATTATTGTATACTGTGCAGTATATAGTATTATTGTATAATGTGCAGTGTATAGTATTATTGTATACTGTGCAGTGTATAGTATTATAGTATAATGTGCAGTATATAGTATTATTGTATAATGTGTAGTATATAGTATTATTGTATAATGTGCAGTATATAGTATTATTGTATACTGTGCAGTATATAGTATTATTGTATACTGTGCAGTGTATAGTATTATTGTATACTGTGCAGTGTATAGTATTATAGTATACTGTGCAGTGTATAGTATTATTGTATAATGTGCAGTATATAGTATTATAGTATACAGTGCAGTGTATAGTATTATTGTATACTGTGCAGTGTATAGTATTATTGTATACTGTGCAGTATATAGTATTATTGTATAATGTGCAGTGTATAGTATTATTGTATAATGTGCAGTATATAGTATTATAGTATACAGTGCAGTGTATAGTATTATTGTATACTGTGCAGTGTATAGTATTATTGTATACTGTGCAGTATATAGTATTATTGTATAATGTGCAGTGTATAGTATTATAGTATACTGTGCAGTATATAGTATTATTGTATACTGTGCAGTGTATAGTATTATTGTATAATGTGCAGTGTATAGTATTATTGTATACTGTGCAGTATATAGTATTATTGTATACTGTACAGTATATAGTATTATTGTATACTGTGCAGTATATAGTATTATTGTATAATGTGCAGTATATAGTATTATTGTATACTGTGCAGTGTATAGTATTATTGTATACTGTGCAGTGTATAGTATTATTGTATACTGTGCAGTATATAGTATTATTGTATAATGTGTAGTATATAGTATTATTGTATACTGTGCAGTGTATAGTATTATAGTATACTGTGCAGTATATAGTATTATTGTATAATGTGTAGTATATAGTATTATTGTATACTGTGCAGTGTATAGTATTATAGTATACTGTGCAGTGTATAGTATTATAGTATACTGTGCAGTGTATAGTATTATTGTATACTGTTCAGTGTATAGTATTATTGTATACTGTGCAGTGTATAGTATTATTGTATACTGTGCAGTGTATAGTATTATTGTATACTGTGCAGTGTATAGTATTATTGTATACTGTGCAGTGTATAGTATTATTGTATACTGTGCAGTGTATAGTATTATTGTATACTGTGCAGTGTATAGTATTATTGTATAATGTGCCGTGTATAGTATTATTGTATACTGTGCAGTGTATAGTATTATTGTATACTGTGCAGTGTATAGTATTATTGTATACTGTGCAGTGTATAGTATTATTGTATAATGTGCAGTGTATAGTATTATTGTATACTGTGCAGTGTATAGTATTATTGTATACTGTGCAGTGTATAGTATTATTGTATACTGTGCAGTATATAGTATTATTGTATACTGTGCAGTGTATAGTATTATAGTATAATGTGCAGTATATAGTATTATTGTATACTGTGCAGTATATAGTATTATTGTATAATGTGCAGTGTATAGTATTATAGTATAATGTGCAGTATATAGTATTATTGTATACTGTGCAGTGTATAGTATTATTGTATAATGTGCAGTGTATAGTATTATAGTATACTGTGCAGTATATAGTATTATTGTATAATGTGCAGTGTATAGTATTATAGTATAATGTGCAGTATATAGTATTATTGTATACTGTGCAGTATATAGTATTATTGTATAATGTGCAGTGTATAGTATTATTGTATAATGTGCAGTATATAGTATTATTGTATACTGTGCAGTATATAGTATTATTGTATACTGTGCAGTGTATAGTATTATTGTATACTGTGCAGTATATAGTATTATTGTATACTGTGCAGTGTATAGTATTATTGTATACTGTGCAGTGTATAGTATTATTGTATAATGTGCAGTATATAGTATTATTGTATAATGTGCAGTATATAGTATTATTGTATACTGTGCAGTATATAGTATTATTGTATACTGTGCAGTGTATAGTATTATTGTATACTGTGCAGTATATAGTATTATTGTATACTGTGCAGTGTATAGTATTATTGTATACTGTGCAGTGTATAGTATTATTGTATAATGTGCAGTATATAGTATTATTGTATACTGTGCAGTATATAGTATTATTGTATACTGTGCAGTGTATAGTATTATTGTATACTGTGCAGTGTATAGTATTATTGTATAATGTGCAGTATATAGTATTATTGTATAATGTGCAGTATATAGTATTATAGTATACTGTGCAGTGAATAGTATTATTGTATACTGTGCAGTGTATAGTATTATTGTATAATGTGTAGTATATAGTATTATTGTATAATGTGCAGTATATAGTATTATTGTATACTGTGCAGTGTATAGTATTATTGTATACTGTGCAGTGTATAGTATTATTGTATACTGTGCAGTGAATAGTATTATTGTATACTGTGCAGTATATAGTATTATTGTATACTGTGCAGTGTATAGTATTATAGTATAATGTGTAGTATATAGTATTATTGTATACTGTGCAGTGTATAGTATTATAGTATACTGTGCAGTGTATAGTATTATTGTATAATGTGCAGTATATAGTATTATTGTATACTGTGCAGTGTATAGTATTATTGTATACTGTGCAGTATATAGTATTATTGTATACTGTGCAGTATATAGTATTATTGTATACTGTGCAGTATATAGTATTATTGTATAATGTGCAGTGTATAGTATTATTGTATACTGTGCAGTATATAGTATTATTGTATACTGTGCAGTATATAGTATTATTGTATACTGTGCAGTGTATAGTATTATTGTATACTGTGCAGTGTATAGTATTATTGTATACTGTGCAGTATATAGTATTATTGTATACTGTGCAGTATATAGTATTATTGTATACTGTGCAGTATATAGTATTATTGTTTACTGTGCAGTGTATAGTATTATAGTATAATGTGTAGTATATAGTATTATTGTATACTGTGCAGTGTATAGTATTATAGTATACTGTGCAGTGTATAGTATTATTGTATAATGTGCAGTATATAGTATTATTGTATAATGTGCAGTGTATAGTATTATTGTATAATGTGCAGTATATAGTATTATTGTATACTGTGCAGTGTATAGTATTATAGTATACTGTGCAGTGTATAGTATTATTGTATAATGTGCAGTATATAGTATTATTGTATAATGTGCAGTATATAGTATTATTGTATAATGTGCAGTATATAGTATTATTGTATACTGTGCAGTGTATAGTATTATTGTATACTGTGCAGTATATAGTATTATAGTATACTGTGCAGTGTATAGTATTATTGTATACTGTGCAGTATATAGTATTATTGTATACTGTGCAGTATATAGTATTATTGTATACTGTGCAGTATATAGTATTATTGTATAATGTGCAGTATATAGTATTATTGTATACTGTGCAGTATATAGTATTATTGTATAATGTGCAGTGTATAGTATTATTGTATACTGTGCAGTATATAGTATTATTGTATACTGTGCAGTATATAGTATTATTGTATACTGTGCAGTATATAGTATTATTGTATAATGTGCAGTATATAGTATTATTGTATACTGTGCAGTGTATAGTATTATTGTATACTGTGCAGTATATAGTATTATTGTATACTGTGCAGTGTATAGTATTATTGTATACTGTGCAGTGTATAGTATTATTGTATAATGTGCAGTATATAGTATTATTGTATAATGTGCAGTATATAGTATTATTGTATACTGTGCAGTGTATAGTATTATAGTATACTGTGCAGTGAATAGTATTATTGTATACTGTGCAGTGTATAGTATTATTGTATAATGTGTAGTATATAGTATTATTGTATAATGTGCAGTATATAGTATTATTGTATACTGTGCAGTGTATAGTATTATTGTATACTGTACAGTGTATAGTATTATTGTATACTGTGCAGTGAATAGTATTATTGTATACTGTGCAGTATATAGTATTATTGTTTACTGTGCAGTGTATAGTATTATAGTATAATGTGTAGTATATAGTATTATTGTATACTGTGCAGTGTATAGTATTATAGTATACTGTGCAGTGTATAGTATTATTGTATAATGTGCAGTATATAGTATTATTGTATACTGTGCAGTGTATAGTATTATTGTATACTGTGCAGTATATAGTATTATTGTATACTGTGCAGTATATAGTATTATTGTATACTGTGCAGTATATAGTATTATTGTATAATGTGCAGTGTATAGTATTATTGTATACTGTGCAGTATATAGTATTATTGTATACTGTGCAGTATATAGTATTATTGTATACTGTGCAGTGTATAGTATTATTGTATACTGTGCAGTGAATAGTATTATTGTATACTGTGCAGTATATAGTATTATTGTTTACTGTGCAGTGTATAGTATTATAGTATAATGTGTAGTATATAGTATTATTGTATACTGTGCAGTGTATAGTATTATAGTATACTGTGCAGTGTATAGTATTATTGTATAATGTGCAGTATATAGTATTATTGTATAATGTACAGTGTATAGTATTATTGTATAATGTGCAATATATAGCATTATAGTATACTGTGCAGTGTATAGTATTATTGTATACTGTGCAGTATATAGTATTATAGTATACTGTGCAGTGTATAGTATTATTGTATACTGTGCAGTATATAGTATTATTGTATACTGTGCAGTATATAGTATTATTGTATACTGTGCAGTATATAGTATTATTGTATAATGTGCAGTATATAGTATTATTGTATACTGTGCAGTATATAGTATTATTGTATAATGTGCAGTGTATAGTATTATTGTATACTGTGCAGTATATAGTATTATTGTATACTGTGCAGTATATAGTATTATTGTATACTGTGCAGTATATAGTATTATTGTATAATGTGCAGTATATAGTATTATTGTATACTGTGCAGTGTATAGTATTATTGTATACTGTGCAGTATATAGTATTATTGTATACTGTGCAGTGTATAGTATTATTGTATACTGTGCAGTGTATAGTATTATTGTATAATGTGCAGTATATAGTATTATTGTATAATGTGCAGTATATAGTATTATTGTATAATGTGCAGTATATAGTATTATTGTATAATGTGCAGTATATAGTATTATTGTATACTGTGCAGTGTATAGTATTATAGTATACTGTGCAGTGAATAGTATTATTGTATACTGTGCAGTGTATAGTATTATTGTATAATGTGTAGTATATAGTATTATTGTATAATGTGCAGTATATAGTATTATTGTATACTGTGCAGTGTATAGTATTATTGTATACTGTGCAGTGTATAGTATTATTGTATACTGTGCAGTGAATAGTATTATTGTATACTGTGCAGTATATAGTATTATTGTTTACTGTGCAGTGTATAGTATTATAGTATAATGTGTAGTATATAGTATTATTGTATACTGTGCAGTGTATAGTATTATAGTATACTGTGCAGTGTATAGTATTATTGTATACTGTGCAGTATATAGTATTATTGTATACTGTGCAGTATATAGTATTATTGTATACGGTGCAGTATATAGTATTATTGTATAATGTGCAGTGTATAGTATTATTGTATACTGTGCAGTATATAGTATTATTGTATACTGTGCAGTATATAGTATTATTGTATACTGTGCAGTGTATAGTATTATTGTATACTGTGCAGTGAATAGTATTATTGTATACTGTGCAGTATATAGTATTATTGTTTACTGTGCAGTGTATAGTATTATAGTATAATGTGTAGTATATAGTATTATTGTATACTGTGCAGTGTATAGTATTATTGTATACTGTGCAGTGTATAGTATTATTGTATAATGTACAGTGTATAGTATTATTGTATAATGTGCAGTATATAGTTTTATAGTATACTGTGCAGTGTATAGTATTATTGTATACTGTGCAGTATATAGTATTATTGTATACTGTGCAGTATATAGTATTATTGTATACTGTGCAGTGTATAGTATTATTGTATACTGTGCAGTGAATAGTATTATTGTATACTGTGCAGTATATAGTATTATTGTTTACTGTGCAGTGTATAGTATTATAGTATAATGTGTAGTATATAGTATTATTGTTTACTGTGCAGTGTATAGTATTATAGTATAATGTGTAGTATATAGTATTATTGTATAATGTGCAGTGTATAGTATTATTGTATAATGTGCAGTATATAGTATTATTGTATAATGTGCAGTGTATAGTATTATTGTATAATGTGCAGTATATAGTATTATAGTATACTGTGCAGTGTATAGTATTATTGTATACTGTGCAGTATATAGTATTATTGTATAATGTGCAGTATATAGTATTATTGTATAATGTGCAGTATATAGTATTATTGTATACTGTGCAGTATATAGTATTATTGTATACTGTGCAGTATATAGTATTATTGTATACTGTGCAGTGTATAGTATTATTGTATACTGTGCAGTATATAGTATTATTGTATGCTGTGCAGTATATAGTATTATTGTATACTGTGCAGTATATAGTATTATTGTATAATGTGCAGTATATAGTATTATTGTATACTGTGCAGTATATAGTATTATTGTATACTGTGCAGTGTATAGTATTATAGTATAATGTGTAGTATATAGTATTATTTTATAATGTGCAGTGTATAGTATTATTATATAATGTGCAGTATATAGTATTATTGTATAATGTGCAGTGTATAGTATTATTGTATAATGTGCAGTATATAGTATTATAGTATACTGTGCAGTGTATAGTATTATTGTATACTGTGCAGTATATAGTATTATTGTATACTGTGCAGTATATAGTATTATTGTATACTGTGCAGTATATAGTATTATTGTATAATGTGCAGTATATAGTATTATTGTATACTGTGCAGTATATAGTATTATTTTATAATGTGCAGTATATAGTATTATTGTATAATGTGCAGTATATAGTATTATTGTATAATGTGCAGTATATAGTATTATTGTATACTGTGCAGTATATAGTATTATTGTATAATGTGCAGTGTATAGTATTATTGTATAATGTGCAGTATATAGTATTATTGTATAATGTGCAGTATATAGTATTATTGTATACTGTGCAGTATATAGTATTATTGTATACTGTGCAGTGTATAGTATTATTGTATACTGTGCAGTATATAGTATTATTGTATACTGTGCAGTGTATAGTATTATTGTATACTGTGCAGTATATAGTATTATTGTATACTGTGCAGTATTTAGTATTATTGTATAATGTGCAGTATATAGTATTATTGTATAATGTGCAGTATATAGTATTATTGTATACTGTGCAGTATTTAGTATTATTGTATAATGTGCAGTATATAGTATTATTGTATAATGTGCAGTATATAGTATTATAGTATAATGTGCAGTATATAGTATTATTGTATAATGTGCAGTATATAGTATTATTGTATACTGTGCAGTATATAGTATTATTGTATACTGTGCAGTGTATAGTATTATTGTATACTGTGCAGTATATAGTATTATTGTATACTGTGCAGTGTATAGTATTATTGTATACTGTGCAGTATATAGTATTATTGTATACTGTGCAGTATATAGTATTATTGTATAATGTGCAGTATATAGTATTATTGTATAATGTGCAGTATATAGTATTATTGTATACTGTGCAGTATATAGTATTATTGTATACTGTGCAGTATATAGTATTATTGTATACTGTGCAGTGTATAGTATTATTGTATACTGTGCAGTATATAGTATTATTGTATACTGTGCAGTATATAGTATTATTGTATACTGTGCAGTATATAGTATTATTGTATACTGTGCAGTGTATAGTATTATTGTATACTGTGCAGTGTATAGTATTATTGTATACTGTGCAGTGTATAGTATTATTGTATACTGTGCAGTGTATAGTATTATTGTATACTGTGCAGTGTATAGTATTATTGTATAATGTGCAGTATATAGTATTATTGTATACTGTGCAGTATATAGTATTATTGTATACTGTGCAGTGTATAGTATTATTGTATACTGTGCAGTGTATAGTATTATTGTATACTGTGCAGTATATAGTATTATTGTATACTGTGCAGTGTATAGTATTATTGTATACTGGTGCAGTGTATAGTATTATTGTATACTGTGCAGTATATAGTATTATTGTATACTGTGCAGTATATCGTATTATTGTATACTGTGCAGTGTATAGTATTATTGTATAATGTGCAGTATATAGTATTATTGTATACTGTGCAGTATATAGTATTATTGTATACTGTGCAGTGTATAGTATTATTGTATACTGTGCAGTGTATAGTATTATTGTATACTGTGCAGTGTATAGTATTATTGTATACTGTGCAGTATATAGTATTATTGTATACTGTGCAGTGTATAGTATTATTGTATAATGTGCAGTGTATAGTATTATTGTATACTGTGCAGTATATAGTATTATTGTATACTGTGCAGTGTATAGTATTATTGTATACTGTGCAGTGTATAGTATTATTGTATACTGTGCAGTGTATAGTATTATTGTATACTGTGCAGTATATAGTATTATTGTATACTGTGCAGTGTATAGTATTATTGTATAATGTGCAGTGTATAGTATTATTGTATACTGTGCAGTGTATAGTATTATTGTATACTGTGCAGTGTATAGTATTATTGTATACTGTGCAGTGTATAGTATTATTGTATACTGTGCAGTATATAGTATTATTGTTTACTGTGCAGTGTATAGTATTATAGTATAATGTGCAGTGTATAGTATTATTGTATACTGTGCAGTGTATAGTATTATTGTATACTGTGCAGTGTATAGTATTATTGTATACTGTGCAGTATATAGTATTATAGTATAATGTGCAGTGTATAGTATTATTGTATACTGTGCAGTGTATAGTATTATTGTATACTGTGCAGTATATAGTATTATAGTATACTGTGCAGTGTATAGTATTATTGTATACTGTGCAGTGTATAGTATTATTGTATACTGTGCAGTATATAGTATTATTGTATAATGTGCAGTGTATAGTATTATTGTATACTGTGCAGTGTATAGTATTATTGTATACTGTGCAGTGTATAGTATTATTGTATACTGTGCAGTATATAGTATTATAGTATAATGTGCAGTGTATAGTATTATTGTATACTGTGCAGTGTATAGTATTATTGTATACTGTGCAGTATATAGTATTATAGTATACTGTGCAGTGTATAGTATTATTGTATACTGTGCAGTGTATAGTATTATTGTATACTGTGCAGTATATAGTATTATTGTATACTGTGCAGTATATAGTATTATTGTATAATGTGCAGTATATAGTATTATTGTATAATGTGCAGTATATAGTATTATTGTATAATGTGCAGTGTATAGTATTATTGTATACTGTGCAGTGTATAGTATTATTGTATACTGTGCAGTGTATAGTATTATTGTATACTGTGCAGTGTATAGTATTATTGTATACTGTGCAGTGTATAGTATTATAGTATACTGTGCAGTATATAGTATTATTGTATAATGTGCAGTGTATAGTATTATTGTATACTGTGCAGTGTATAGTATTATTGTATACTGTGCAGTGTATAGTATTATTGTATACTGTGCAGTGTATAGTATTATAGTATACTGTGCAGTGTATAGTATTATAGTATACTGTGCAGTATATAGTATTATTGTATACTGTGCAGTGTATAGTATTATTGTATACTGTGCAGTGTATAGTATTATAGTATACTGTGCAGTGTATAGTATTATAGTATACTGTGCAGTATATAGTATTATTGTATACTGTGCAGTGTATAGTATTATAGTATACTGTGCAGTATATAGTATTATTGTATAATGTGCAGTGTATAGTATTATTGTATACTGTGCAGTATATAGTATTATAGTATAATGTGCCGTGTATAGTATTATTGTATACTGTGCAGTGTATAGTATTATTGTATACTGTGCAGTATATAGTATTATAGTATACTGTGCAGTGTATAGTATTATTGTATACTGTGCAGTGTATAGTATTATTGTATACTGTGCAGTATATAGTATTATTGTATAATGTGCAGTGTATAGTATTATTGTATACTGTGCAGTGTATAGTATTATTGTATACTGTGCAGTGTATAGTATTATTGTATACTGTGCAGTATATAGTATTATAGTATAATGTGCAGTGTATAGTATTATTGTATACTGTGCAGTGTATAGTATTATTGTATACTGTGCAGTATATAGTATTATAGTATACTGTGCAGTGTATAGTATTATTGTATACTGTGCAGTGTATAGTATTATTGTATACTGTGCAGTATATAGTATTATTGTATACTGTGCAGTATATAGTATTATTGTATAATGTGCAGTATATAGTATTATTGTATAATGTGCAGTATATAGTATTATTGTATAATGTGCAGTGTATAGTATTATTGTATACTGTGCAGTGTATAGTATTATTGTATACTGTGCAGTGTATAGTATTATTGTATACTGTGCAGTGTATAGTATTATTGTATACTGTGCAGTGTATAGTATTATAGTATACTGTGCAGTATATAGTATTATTGTATAATGTGCAGTGTATAGTATTATTGTATACTGTGCAGTGTATAGTATTATTGTATACTGTGCAGTGTATAGTATTATTGTATACTGTGCAGTGTATAGTATTATAGTATACTGTGCAGTGTATAGTATTATAGTATACTGTGCAGTATACACCCTGTACAGAATTATTAGGCAAATGAGTACTTTGACCACATCATCCTCTTTATGCATGTTGTCTTACTCCAAGCTGTATAGGCTCGAAAGCCTACTACCAATTAAGCATATTAGGTGATGTGCATCTCTGTAATGAGAAGGGGTGTGGTCTAATGACATCAACACCCTATATCAGGTGTGCATAATTATTAGGCAACTTCCTTTCCTTTGGCAAAATGGGTCAAAAGAAGGACTTGATAGGCTCAGAAAAGTCAAAAATAGTGAGATATCTTGCAGAGGGATGCAGCACTCTTAAAATTGCAAAGCTTCTGAAGCGTGATCATCGAACAATCAAGCGTTTCATTCAAAATAGTCAACAGGGTCGCAAGAAGCGTGTGGAAAAACCAAGGCGCAAAATAACTGCCCATGAACTGAGAAAAGTCAAGCGTGCAGCTGCCAAGATGCCACTTGCCACCAGTTTGGCCATATTTCAGAGCTGCAACATCACTGGAGTGCCCAAAAGCACAAGGTGTGCAATACTCAGAGACATGGCCAAGGTAAGAAAGGCTGAAAGACGACCACCACTGAACAAGACACACAAGCTGAAACGTCAAGACTGGGCCAAGAAATATCTCAAGACTGATTTTTCTATGGTTTTATGGACTGATGAAATGAGAGTGAGTCTTGATGGGCCAGATGGATGGGCCCGTGGCTGGATTGGTAAAGGGCAGAGAGCTCCAGTCCGACTCAGACGCCAGCAAGGTGGAGGTGCAGTACTGGTTTGGGCTGGTATCATCAAAGATGAGCTTGTGGGGCCTTTTCGGGTTGAGGATGGAGTCAAGCTCAACTCCCAGTCCTACTGCCAGTTTCTGGAAGACACCTTCTTCAAGCAGTGGTACAGGAAGAAGTCTGCATCCTTCAAGAAAAACATGATTTTCATGCAGGACAATGCTCCATCACACGCGTCCAAGTACTCCACAGCGTGGCTGGCAAGAAAGGGTATAAAAGAAGAAAATCTAATGACATGGCCTCCTTGTTCACCTGATCTGAACCCCATTGAGAACCTGTGGTCCATCATCAAATGTGAGATTTACAAGGAGGGAAAACAGTACACCTCTCTGAACAGTGTCTGGGAGGCTGTGGTTGCTGCTGCACGCAATGTTGATGGTGAACAGATCAAAACACTGACAGAATCCATGGATGGCAGGCTTTTGAGTGTCCTTGCAAAGAAAGGTGGCTATATTGGTCACTGATTTGTTTTTGTTTTGTTTTTGAATGTCAGAAATGTATATTTGTGAATGTTGAGATGTTATATTGGTTTCACTGGTAAAAATAAATAATTGAAATGGGTATATATTTGTTTTTTGTTAAGTTGCCTAATAATTATGCACAGTAATAGTCACCTGCACACACAGATATCCCCCTAAAATAGCTAAAACTAAAAACAAACTAAAAACTACTTCCAAAAATATTCAGCTTTGATATTAATGAGTTTTTTGGGTTCATTGAGAACATGGTTGTTGTTCAATAATAAAATTAATCCTCAAAAATACAACTTGCCTAATAATTCTGCACTCCCTGTATAGTATTATTGTATACTGTGCAGTGTATAGTATTATTGTATACTGTGCAGTATATAGTATTATTGTATACTGTGCAGTGTATAGTATTATTGTATAATGTGCAGTGTATAGTATTATTGTATACTGTGCAGTATATAGTATTATTGTATACTGTGCAGTATATAGTATTATTGTATAATGTGCAGTATATAGTATTATTGTATAATGTGCAGTATATAGTATTATTGTATACTGTGCAGTATATAGTATTATTGTATACTGTGCAGTATATAGTATTATTGTATACTGTGCAGTATATAGTATTATTGTATACTGTGCAGTGTATAGTATTATTGTATACTGTGCAGTGTATAGTATTATTGTATACTGTGCAGTGTATAGTATTATTGTATACTGTGCAGTGTATAGTATTATTGTATACTGTGCAGTATATAGTATTATTGTATACTGTGCAGTATATAGTATTATTGTATACTGTGCAGTGTATAGTATTATTGTATAATGTGCAGTATATAGTATTATTGTATACTGTGCAGTATATAGTATTATTGTATACTGTGCAGTATATAGTATTATTGTATACTGTGCAGTGTATAGTATTATTGTATACTGTGCAGTGTATAGTATTATTGTATACTGTGCAGTGTATAGTATTATTGTATACTGTGCAGTGTATAGTATTATTGTATACTGTGCAGTGTATAGTATTATTGTATACTGTGCAGTGTATAGTATTATTGTATACTGTGCAGTGTATAGTATTATTGTATACTGTGCAGTGTATAGTATTATTGTATAATGTGCAGTATATAGTATTATTGTATACTGTGCAGTATATAGTATTATTGTATACTGTGCAGTGTATAGTATTATTGTATACTGTGCAGTGTATAGTATTATTGTATAATGTGCAGTGTATAGTATTATTGTATACTGTGCAGTATATAGTATTATTGTATACTGTGCAGTATATAGTATTATTGTATAATGTGCAGTATATAGTATTATTGTATAATGTGCAGTATATAGTATTATTGTATACTGTGCAGTATATAGTATTATTGTATACTGTGCAGTATATAGTATTATTGTATACTGTGCAGTATACTGTATTATTGTATACTGTGCAGTGTATAGTATTATTGTATACTGTGCAGTGTATAGTATTATTGTATACTGTGCAGTGTATAGTATTATTGTATACTGTGCAGTGTATAGTATTATTGTATACTGTGCAGTGTATAGTATTATTGTATACTGTGCAGTGTATAGTATTATTGTATACTGTGCAGTATATAGTATTATTGTATACTGTGCAGTATATAGTATTATTGTATACTGTGCAGTATATAGTATTATTGTATACTGTGCAGTATATAGTATTATAGTATACTGTGCAGTATATAGTATTATAGTATACTGTGCAGTGTATAGTATTATTGTATACTGTGCAGTGTATAGTATTATTGTATACTGTGCAGTGTATAGTATTATTGTATACTGTGCAGTATATAGTATTATTGTATAATGTGCAGTATATAGTATTATAGTATACTGTGCAGTGTATAGTATTATTGTATACTGTGCAGTGTATAGTATTATAGTATACTGTGCAGTATATAGTATTATTGTATACTGTGCAGTATATAGTATTATTGTATAATGTGCAGTATATAGTATTATAGTATACTGTGCAGTGTATAGTATTATTGTATACTGTGCAGTGTATAGTATTATTGTATACTGTGCAGTATATAGTATTATTGTATAATGTGCAGTATATAGTATTATAGTATACTGTGCAGTGTATAGTATTATAGTATACTGTGCAGTGTATAGTATTATTGTATACTGTGCAGTGTATAGTATTATAGTATACTGTGCAGTATATAGTATTATAGTATACTGTGCAGTATATAGTATTATTGTATACTGTGCAGTATATAGTATTATTGTATAATGTGCAGTATATAGTATTATAGTATACTGTGCAGTGTATAGTATTATTGTATACTGTGCAGTGTATAGTATTATAGTATACTGTGCAGTATATAGTATTATTGTATAATGTGCAGTATATAGTATTATAGTATACTGTGCAGTGTATAGTATTATTGTATACTGTGCAGTGTATAGTATTATAGTATACTGTGCAGTGTATAGTATTATAGTATACTGTGCAGTGTATAGTATTATTGTATACTGTGCAGTATATAGTATTATTGTATAATGTGCAGTATATAGTATTATAGTATACTGTGCAGTGTATAGTATTATTGTATACTGTGCAGTGTATAGTATTATAGTATACTGTGCAGTGTATAGTATTATTGTATACTGTGCAGTGTATGGTATTATTGTATACTGTGCAGTGTATGGTATTATTGTATAATGTGCAGTATATAGTATTATTGTATAATGTGCAGTGTATAGTATTATAGTATACTGTGCAGTGTATAGTATTATTGTATACTGTGCAGTATATAGTATTATAGTATACTGTGCAGTGTATAGTATTATTGTATACTGTGCAGTGTATAGTATTATAGTATACTGTGCAGTATATAGTATTATTGTATACTGTGCAGTGTATGGTATTATTGTATAATGTGCAGTATATAGTATTATTGTATAATGTGCAGTGTATAGTATTATAGTATACTGTGCAGTGTATAGTATTATTGTATACTGTGCAGTATATAGTATTATAGTATACTGTGCAGTGTATAGTATTATTGTATACTGTGCAGTGTATAGTATTATAGTATACTGTGCAGTATATAGTATTATTGTATACTGTGCAGTGTATGGTATTATTGTATACTGTGCAGTGTATGGTATTATTGTATAATGTGCAGTGTATAGTATTATTGTATACTGTGCAGTGTATAGTATTGATATGGAATGTGTGTGAGTTTCCTTGTGACACTTGACCACAGATTCCGCCAGGTCAGTAGAGGCCCCTCCACCTGCCTCCTGGCCCCTGGGCAGTCCTGGCTCGGGGACCGAATGTCCTTCATGATGTGGAGGGGGTGGGGGCTTCCTCTGGGGATAAAGTCCGAGACCCTGCGCAGACTGTGCCATACACTGCAGCTGGAGGAGCAGCAGAGCGGACTGTGGGTGAGCAGAGGGGATCGGGCGGGGGGGGGGGGGGGGGACGCTGTCATCTCCGCGCTCTTCACTTCTTTACTGCATTTTCTCCACATAAATGAAAAAAAACTTTTTCTGCAAAATGAAATCAAACGTTGCGGCTTCAGAAAATATTCTGAATATTCTGTAAATGTCACCTCTGTTACCGCAGAGCGCGACACGTGGCGCAGAAGCACGAGAACCGCCTCTAACATCACAGTACAGGCCGCAATGGGGACGTTTTCATTTTTATTTATTTGTTGCTTCTTTAGGTTTTTTAAATCATTTATTGTTTTTTTAAATATGATATTTTCCCTTCCCTGCAGTTGTACTTGTGTTGTCTTAGGCCGCCTGCACACCTTGCCGATTACGCGCGTTTTTTCCTTGCAGATTCTCACGTAGAGAAAAAACACAGCAGAAGGGCTCATTCACACAGACATTTTTTGCGTTCTGTATACGGTCCGTATACGGAACCATTCATTTCAATGGTTTTGCAAAAAAAACAACAATGAATGTGCTCTGTATGCATTCTGTTTCCGTATTTCCGTTTTTCTGTTTTGATCAAAGATAGAACATGTCCTATTATTGCCGGCATAACGGACAAGGATAGGACTGTTCTATCAGGGGCAAAAAAACGGAATGCACACGGACGTCATCTGTATTTTTTGTGGACTACAAAATACTGAAAAAGCCATATTTTTGCGGATCCATTGAAATGAATGGTTCCGTATACGGAACGCAAAAAACAGAATGTAAACGGAAAAAAAAGAGGCCTAACACATGCGGTTTTAGATGCAGAAACGCACAGAAATTCCTCTGTACCTTCTGCATGTTCACCCGCACCCGCCGCGTGCAATGTATGTTACGTAGCTGCACTCGCTGTAATACGGTTACGGGGCGCGGAGATGAAGCTCAGGTATGTGCCTGGAAATGACACGCAGCTGGCAGTTACGTGTGAATGATCCCCATTCCCTTCCAACCTGAGACATCTGAAAAAAACAGACGCCATAATCTGCGTCACTGGATTCCTTTTCTTCCAGGTTTGAGGTTCCGGTCTCCATGATGAGGGGCCCCGCACTTTTTACCGCCTCCCTCCTGGGGCTCTTGGCTGTGGTCTCCTCGGCAGACAATGAGACATCGTTTTGTAGGTCGCCGCCTCACTGGAGCATCGCGGACGAGGAGCCCATGGGGCGGTCGGTGGGTCAGGTGACAGTGGTCGCACTTCTACAGGCCAGCTGCAGTTTCTGCCTCGTCCAGGCTGCCAGGTAAGTCCGGTTCTAGAAGTGTGACGGGAAATAAGCGCCATTGTTGTACTGCACCAAGTCTGGATGAAGCATGTACCGCCATCCGGTGCCGCTTGTCACGGGCGGTAGGTCCGCCACCCAGTGGGTGACCAGACAGGATGACCCTATGTCTGTAGAGGGGACAGGAGCCACCCATCCCGCTGGAGGACACCCAATATCTTTCCTGTCAAACTGATTGCGGATTAGTGGAATTTTACTGCAAGTGTTGCCATCTGACAATCCGGAACATCTGACTCCTGTTAATGGCGGTCTGCAGCAGAGTCCGCTGACGCCCGGCGGAGCCGCACACACACAACTTTGATTGTTGTCTTTTCACTGGAAATTTTTAGTGTAAATATTAGCCGGCCAAAGGTCGTATTTACCATCAGCGCCGGCGGCAGACCCGGAACGACGCAGCAGCGCGGACACGTATAACCCTGGCGAGAAGTCGATGCCCAGCACACATCATATGGGATCTTCATGCCCTGGGGGGAGGGTCATACAATGAGTCCTCTGCGACCCCCCCTAATCAGTGTGAGGGGTTAAATCAAGAGCTCCTGGGATCAGGGATGATGGGAGTGATACCCTGCAATAGATCAGATTGTGAGCTTCTGGGAACAGAGGTAAAAGGACTGATGTACTGTGAGAGATTAGACTGGGATGATGGGAGTGATACTGTGTGTAATATAGGGAAATTACATGGTGAGCGTCTAGGGACAGGGATGATGGGAGTGATACTGTGTGTAATATAGGGAAATTACATGGTGAGCGTCTAGGGACAGGGATGATGGGAGTGATACTGTGTGTAATATGGGGAAATTACATGGTGAGCGTCTAGGGACAGGGATGATGGGAGTGATACTGTGTGTAATATAGGGAAATTACATGGTGAGCGTCTAGGGACAGGGATGATGGGAGTGATACTGTGTGTAATATGGGGAAATTACATGGTGAGCGTCTAGGGACAGGGATGATGGGAGTGATACTGTGTGTAATATAGGGAAATTACATGGTGAGCGTCTAGGGACAGGGATGATGGGAGTGATACTGTGTGTAATATAGGGAAATTACATGGTGAGCGTCTAGGGACAGGGATGATGGGAGTGATACTGTGTGTAATATAGGGAAATTACATGGTGAGCGTCTAGGGACAGGGATGATGGGAGTGATACTGTGTGTAATATAGGGAAATTACATGGTGAGCGTCTAGGGACAGGGATGATGGGAGTGATACTGTGTGTAATATAGGGAAATTACATGGTGAGCGTCTAGGGACAGGGATGATGGGAGTGATACTGTGTGTAATATAGGGAAATTACATGGTGAGCGTCTAGGGACAGGGATGATGGGAGTGATACTGTGTGTAATATGGGGAAATTACATGGTGAGCGTCTAGGGACAGGGATGATGGGAGTGATACTGTGTGTAATATAGGGAAATTACATGGTGAGCGTCTAGGGACAGGGATGATGGGAGTGATACTGTGTGTGATATAGGGAAATTACATGGTGAGCGTCTAGGGACAGGGATGATGGGAGTGATACTGTGTGTAATATAGGGAAATTACATGGTGAGCGTCTAGGGACAGGGATGATGGGAGTGATACTGTGTGTAATATAGGGAAATTACATGGTGAGCGTCTAGGGACAGGGATGATGGGAGTGATACTGTGTGTAATATAGGGAAATTACATGGTGAGCGTCTAGGGACAGGGATGATGGGAGTGATACTGTGTGTGATATAGGGAAATTACATGGTGAGCGTCTAGGGACAGGGATGATGGGAGTGATACTGTGTGTAATATAGGGAAATTACATGGTGAGCGTCTAGGGACAGGGATGATGGGAGTGATACTGTGTGTAATATAGGGAAATTACATGGTGAGCGTCTAGGGACAGGGATGATGGGAGTGATACTGTGTGTAATATAGGGAAATTACATGGTGAGCGTCTAGGGACAGGGATGATGGGAGTGATACTGTGTGTAATATAGGGAAATTACATGGTGAGCGTCTAGGGACAGGGATGATGGGAGTGATACTGTGTGTAATATAGGGAAATTACATGGTGAGCGTCTAGGGACAGGGATGATGGGAGTGATACTGTGTGTAATATGGGGAAATTACATGGTGAGCGTCTAGGGACAGGGATGATGGGAGTGATACTGTGTGTAATATGGGGAAATTACATGGTGAGCGTCTAGGGACAGGGATGATGGGAGTGATACTGTGTGTAATATGGGGAAATTACATGGTGAGCGTCTAGGGACAGGGATGATGGGAGTGATACTGTGTGTAATATGGGGAAATTACATGGTGAGCGTCTAGGGACAGGGATGATGGGAGTGATACTGTGTGTAATATGGGGAAATTACACGGTGAGCGTCTAGGGACAGGGATGATGGGAGTGATACTGTGTGTAATATGGGGAAATTACACGGTGAGCGTCTAGGGACAGGGATGATGGGAGTGATACTGTGTGTAATATGGGGAAATTACACGGTGAGCGTCTAGGGACAGGGATGATGGGAGTGATACTGTGTGTAATATGGGGAAATTACATGGTGAGCGTCTAGGGACAGGGATGATGGGAGTGATACTGTGTGTAATATAGGGAAATTACATGGTGAGCGTCTAGGGACAGGGATGATGGGAGTGATACTGTGTGTAATATGGGGAAATTACATGGTGAGCGTCTAGGGACAGGGATGATGGGAGTGATACTGTGTGTAATATGGGAAAATTACATGGTGAGCGTCTAGGGACAGGGATGATGGGAGTGATACTGTGTGTAATATGGGAAATTACATGGTGAGCGTCTAGGGACAGGGATGATGGGAGTGATACTGTGTGTAATATAGGGAAATTACATGGTGAGCGTCTAGGGACAGGGATGATGGGAGTGATACTGTGTGTAATATGGGGAAATTACATGGTGAGCGTCTAGGGACAGGGATGATGGGAGTGATACTGTGTGTAATATGGGGAAATTACATGGTGAGCGTCTAGGGACAGGGATGATGGGAGTGATACTGTGTGTAATATAGGGAAATTACATGGTGAGCGTCTAGGGACAGGGATGATGGGAGTGATACTGTGTGTAATATGGGGAAATTACATGGTGAGCGTCTAGGGACAGGGATGATGGGAGTGATACTGTGTGTAATATAGGGAAATTACATGGTGAGCGTCTAGGGACAGGGATGATGGGAGTGATACTGTGTGTAATATAGGGAAATTACATGGTGAGCGTCTAGGGACAGGGATGATGGGAGTGATACTGTGTGTAATATGGGGAAATTACATGGTGAGCGTCTAGGGACAGGGATGATGGGAGTGATACTGTGTGTAATATAGGGAAATTACATGGTGAGCGTCTAGGGACAGGGATGATGGGAGTGATACTGTGTGTAATATAGGGAAATTACATGGTGAGCGTCTAGGGACAGGGATGATGGGAGTGATACTGTGTGTAATATGGGGAAATTACATGGTGAGTGTCTAGGGACAGGGATGATGGGAGTGATACTGTGTGTAATATAGGGAAATTACATGGTGAGCGTCTAGGGACAGGGATGATGGGAGTGATACTGTGTGTAATATAGGGAAATTACATGGTGAGCGTCTAGGGACAGGGATGATGGGAGTGATACTGTGTGTAATATGGGGAAATTACATGGTGAGTGTCTAGGGACAGGGATGATGGGAGTGATACTGTGTGTAATATAGGGAAATTACATGGTGAGCGTCTAGGGACAGGGATGATGGGAGTGATACTGTGTGTAATATGGGGAAATTACATGGTGAGCGTCTAGGGACAGGGATGATGGGAGTGATACTGTGTGTAATATGGGGAAATTACATGGTGAGCGTCTAGGGACAGGGATGATGGGAGTGATACTGTGTGTAATATAGGGAAATTACATGGTGAGCATCTAGGGACAGGGATGATGGGAGTGATATTCTCTGTGTACTTCGATGTTAGGGCTCATGCACACTCATGTATTTTGTTTAAGTTTTTTTTTTTTTTTGCGGACTGTATGTGAAACCATTCATTTCAATGGGTCCGGAAAAAAATGGAAGTTACTCCATGTGCCTTCCATTTCCGTATGTCAGTTCCGCAAAAAAATTGAACTTTTCCTATTATTGTCCGCATTACGTTCTGCAAAATACGGAATGCACAAGGACGTCATCTGTATTTTTTGCTGATCCGTTTTTTTTTGCGAACCGCAAAATACATACGGTCGTGTGCATGAACCCTCACAGTAAGGCCTCTTGCACACGAACGTGTGCGCCCCGTTGCCGTATTGCGGACCGCATTTGCGGATCCGCAATACACGGGTGCCGTTCCGTGGGCATTCCGCATCATCACGGATGCGGACCCATTCACCTCAACGGGTCCGCAAATCCGGAGATGCGGAATGGTGCGGAACGGAAGCACGGAACTGAACCCTTCAGAAGCACTACGGAGTGCTTCCATGGGGTTTCGTCCTGCACTTCCGTTCCGCAAAAAGATAGAACATGTCCTATCATTTTGCGGATCGGCCGAATCGCGGACCCATTAAACGGCTGCTCCACGGACTGTGCTCGTGCATATGCGTCTGCAGCACGACCACGGGGCGCACACGTTCGTGTCCAAGAGGCCTAGTGCTAGTGACATTTCTACAGATCGGTGGTAGCAGGAAGCAGGACTGTCCTGGGTGTTGTACTGGAATGTGGCCACCGGGGGGCAGACTCGCCTCCACATTTCTTTCCTGTCGGTCCATTTCATGATCCCACTGCCTGTACATGGGACATAACACGCAACCTGCATTAGGCCCCCTTTACCCAGGGGCCCCATACCATGATATCTACACCACTGAGCAGGAGTAGAACTGGACAGGTTTTCATTCAGTGACAACAAGCAAAGATCCTGGAAATGAGGATGATCTGACTCATGAGGTGTAATAGAGATTTAGCGGTGTTTTTGTCTTTCAGTATGGGTCCGCTACGCGATAAGCTGGTCGGTCGGGGTCTCACGAACATAAGTTACGTGATTGTCAATGACCAGAGCTTCCTGTCTAAGCTCATGCTCCCGGAGCTGAAGAGGAGAGCGCCGGCGGGGATCCCCGTGTACCAGCAGCTCCCCAACCAGGAGGACGTGTGGAAGATCCTGGACGGAAACAAGGACGACTTCCTGATCTATGACAGGTGGGTGACAGCAACTCCCAGACATGGCCTCCGAGGACTATGTATGTCCTATGTTATTGCTCCCGAAGAAGGGGGACACTGCATAGCCCCCGAAACGCGTTGAGCCTCGATTCAATAAAGGGGAAGTTTCCTGACGCACCCACTTGGTGACTGCGGCCTCTTCCTGCGGTTCTACATGCGATCCTGGCGGCCGGGGAGTTATGCCTATGGGTGTCTTGAGTTTATTCCATAGAGTCTAGACTATCTCCCCCCGTGAAGTGAGTCATGACACAGATTTTCTTGGTTTTACCTTGTTTTTATCTTTTGATATGTTTTAAGGTGTTATCTGATCCCCACTATGTATTTTGATTCCTATTAGACATTACTATATTCTCCTATTTAGTTTTCTTCATACAGAGTTGGCGCCCTCCAGTCTGGCTGGGCCCACTTCTTTTCTCTCTTTCCAAGTATATGCTCCGAGGACTATGCAGGGACTGGACTCCCGATATCACAGAGGAGCATCATCCCCAAAAATCTAAAAATCCCTTCCATCGTTCCCTCTGAGTACTAGATGTGGATGCTCGGGGCTATCCGCTCCCCCACGTCCTCCATACTCCTGAACGCTCTGTAATGACGATGATCGTGTTTGTGCTTCACAGGTGCGGCCGCCTCACCTTCCATATCCGCCTCCCTCTCAGCTACCTCCACTTTCCCTATGTGGAAGCCGCCATCATCTCCACCTATTATGAAGATTTTTGTCAGAATTGCAGCTTTTACGCAAATGTCACTCAAATGGTAAAATTTTATTAATTTATCACCATAAATGTAATGCGCGGAGCTGATCCAAGCGCCCAGACGTGTAGATTCATCACAGTGCAGGTCGTATGAGGAATCCGCTGCTTCTAGAAGATTAAAAGACAACCTTTAGTTGGTTTCTTTCCGAAAATTCTGTTTCATTTTGGTGCAAAAAGTAACATTTTAGGGCTTGTCTCCTTTTCCAACATCCCACAACAAGCGCAGCAAAAAAACTGTCTGCACTGGATGCAACTTTTTCTACCAAATTGTGCGGACCGGTACAAAATGCAGCAAACAAAAGAGCAAATATGGGCCATTGTATCCTCGTAGTAGTTTAGAGATGATAGAGCTGTGCAGATACATTGTATCCTCATAGTAATAAAATACAGAGATGATAGAGCTGTGCAGATACATTGTATCCTCATAGTAATAAAATACAGAGATGATAGAGCTGTGCAGATACATTGTATCCTCATAGTGATATAATATAGAGATGATAGAGCTGTGCAGATACATTGTATCCTCATAGTAATAAAATACAGAGATGATTGAGCTGTGCAGATACATTGTATCCTCATAGTGATAAAATACAGAGATGATTGAGCTGTGCAGATACATTGTATCCTCATAGTGATATAATACAGAGATGATAGCGCTGTGCAGATACATTGTATCCTCATAGTAATAAAATACAGAGATGATAGAGCTGTGCAGATACATTGTATCCTCATAGTAATAAAATACAGAGATGATAGAGCTGTGCAGATACATTGTATCCTCATAGTAATAAAATACAGAGATGATAGAGCTGTGCAGATACATTGTATCCTCATAGTAATATAATATAGAGATGATAGAGCTGTGCAGATATATTGTATCCTCACAGTAATATAATATAGAGATGATAGAGCTGTACAGATACATTGTATCCTCTCAGTAATATAATATAGAGATGATAGAGCTGTACAGATACATTGTATTTTATGTTTTGTAGCAGAATGCAACCATTGGGAATATTACCACAGATGTAAATCCAGATCGACGGTCAGACTCTAGGACTGCGGGCCCTGGAAAAGACAAACACAATGGAAATAAAGCCAATGAGCATCATAATAACCATAGAGCCGACAATGAGCAGAATCATCAACCCCATCAACAAAAGAAGGGAGAACCTCATCAACCAATCATCACTGACCGAGAACCTCATCAACCAATCATCACTGACCGAGAACCTCATCAACCAGTCATCACTGACCGAGATCCTCATCAACCAATCATCACTGACCGAGAACCTCATCAACCAATCATCACTGACCGAGAACCTCATCAACCAATCAGGAGTCAGACTGACCCATAGTGTTCGCGGAATAATTCTGTAATTAGTGTGACAACCTGTCATGAAAATAAATGAGAGGTTGTCACAGCTCCGCCCCCTCACTCATTAATATCCCTAAAGCCTCATTCACACGTCAGTGTTTGGTCAGTGATTTCCATCAGTGATCGCAGCCTCCACAGATATAAGTTATAAGAGAAAGATCTGCTCCTGTTCTGTGTTTTGGCTCAAAATCACTGATGGAAATCAATGCCGGGGCCCCTGGTGCCCTTCGGGGAGGGGGGGGGGGGGCAGTGGAATAGTTGTATGTTACATGGTGTGGATTGAGTTTCCTATCACACGGGAGCCCCCCAGAGACAGGGTCGACATTACTGGGCCGTTCTATAGTCAGTAGCCACTTCAGTAGTTAAAAAATTTGGAATGATTTTAATTTGGTAAAAAATATTTCTGTAAAAAGATAAAATAAATCTGGAAAAATGTTCGGAAACTTGTCGTGGAAACACAGGGTCATCATTAGACATGTTATAGGGAGGAATCGGAAAGTATGTGCCCCCTCATGGGTGAGATTCTCGTCTCCATGTTTTTCCGTAACTTCTCCACTGTCCATATCTTCCTAACAATCGGAGGGGTAAGACTATGGAATTAAAGGGGAACTCCAATCTAATAAGAAAGCGTTTCCTGCTGCAGTGAAGCATCCAGACCCCTGTGCTCCTGTGAGCTCTGGACGGCCCCTCAAACCTCGTGGAAATGAAGATTCTGCTGATAAGCGGCACCAGCTCGACTGGAGGGAGGAAGGATATCTTGTATGGAGACTGAGGGGGCCCCACACTAATGTAGCAGGAGCCATTCCTGACGCCCCCTGGGGGTCATTTCCTGGGTGAGTGCCATGTATCAGGGAAGTGGGGGTCTGGGGTCACTTTCAGGAGGAGGGGTCAGGCAGGTCATGTGATCGGTCACCTGCGCACAGGAAGAAAAAGAGCAAAATGTAACGAGGCAGGAAATGGGAGGAAACAATGTAGCAAAGGAGTCAGTGTTTAGGCTACTTTCCCACTGGAACTGCCCGCCAGATCCGTCAATCTGCAAGCAAACGGACAGCATTTGTAGACGGAACCGGATGCAGATACATCTTACAAATGCATTGCAAGAACGGATCCGTTATATATATTTTTTTAAATTTTTACCAGTCTGCGCATGCGCAGATCGGAAGGACGGATCCGGCATTGCGGTATTTTTAATGCTGGATCCGGCACTAATACATTTCAATGATCCGGGATTTTGGACGGAGATAATAATGCAGCATGCCGCGGTATTTCCTCCGTCCAAAACGCCGTTCAGTGACTGAACTGAAGACGTCCTGATGCATCCTGAGCGGATTTCTCTCCATTCAGAATGCATGGGGATATGCCTGATCCGTTATTTTCCAGTATTGAGCCTCTAGGACGGAACTCAGCGCCGGAAAAGAAAAACGCTAATGTGAAAGTGCCCTTACCCTGGCAGCCCCCGGTCACCAAGAGCGGCTCAAACCCACGGCAGGACACGGCACGCTGATCAAGAGAGAAAAGGTTATTACCGGAATTCAGTACAATGCAACATGGCGGTCGTATATATGCAACACTGTGGCAGTATTATAGAGCAGTAGAGACGTATTCTGTCACACGGAAGATCCGCCCCGGGGTCATCACCCCAAAACCATCCCACCCGCAGTAACAGATTATGGGAAATTAGATACAGGATTAGATACACAGCTCAGCAGACAGTATCACACAGGACAGGATTAGATACACAGCTCAGCAGACAGTATCACACAGGACAGGATTAGATACACAGCTCAGCAGACAGTATCACACAGGATAGGATTAGATACACAGCTCAGCAGACAGTATCACACAGGACAGGATTAGATACACAGCTCAGGAGACAGTATCACACAGGATAGGATTAGATACACAGCTCAGCAGACAGTATCACACAGGATAGGATTAGATACACAGCACAGCAGACTGTATCACACAGGACAGGATTAGATACACAGCTCAGCAGACAGTATCACACAGGATAGGATTAGATACACAGCTCAGCAGACAGTATCACACAGGATAGGATTAGATACACAGCTCAGCAGACAGTATCACACAGGATAGGATTAGATACACAGCTCAGCAGACAGTATCACACAGGATGGGATTAGATACACAGCTCAGCAGACAGTATCACACAGGATAGGATTAGATACACAGCTCAGCAGACTGTATCACACAGGATAGTATTAGATACACAGCTCAGCAGGCTGTATCACACAGGATAGGATTAGATACACAGCTCAGCAGGCAGTATCACACAGGATAGGATTAGATACACAGCTCAGCAGACAGTATCACACAGGATAGGATTAGATACACAGCTCAGCAGACTGTATCACACAGGAGAGGATTAGACACACAGCTCAGCAGACAGTATCACACAGGATAGGATTAGATACACAGCTCAGCAGACTGTATCACACAGGATAGGATTAGATACACAGCTCAGCAGACAGTATCACACAGGTCAGGATTAGATACACAGCTCAGCAGACAGTATCACACAGGACAGGATTAGATACACAGCTCAGCAGACAGTATCACACAGGATAGGATTAGATACACAGCTCAGCAGACTGTATCACACAGGATAGGATTAGATACACAGCTCAGCAGACTGTATCACACAGGAAAAGATTAGATACACAGCTCAGCAGACAGTATCACACAGGACAGGATTAGATACACAGCTCAGCAGACAGTATCACACATGATAGGATTAGATACACAGCTCAGCAGACTGTATCACACAGGAAAAGATTAGATACACAGCTCAGCAGACAGTATCACACAGGATAGGATTAGATACACAGCTCAGCAGACAGTATCACACAGGATAGGATTAGATACACAGCTTAGCAGACTGTGTCACACAGGATAAGATTAGATACAGAGCTCAGCAGACAGTATCACACAGGACAGGATTAGATACACAGCTCAGCAGACAGTATCACACAGGATAGGATTAGATACACAGCTCAGCAGACAGTATCACACAGGATAGGATTAGATATACAGCTCAGCAGACAGTATCACACAGGATAGGATTAGATACACAGCTCAGCAGACAGTATCACACAGGATAGGATTAGATACACAGCTCAGCAAATAGTATCACACAGGATAGGATTAGATACACGGCTCAGCAGACAGTATCACACAGGATAGGATTAGATACACAGCTTAGCAGACAGTATCACACAGGACAGGATTAGATACACAGCTCAGCAGACAGTATGACACAGGACAGGATTAGATACACAGCTCAGCAGACAGTATCATACAGGATAGGATTAGATACACAGCTTAGCAGACAGTATCACACAGGATAGGATTAGATACACAGCTTAGCAGACAGTATCACACAGGACAGGATTAGATACACAGCTCAGCAGACAGTATGACACAGGACAGGATTAGATACACAGCTCAGCAGACAGTATCATACAGGATAGGATTAGATACACAGTTCAGCAGACAGTATCACACAGGATAGGATTAGATACACAGCTTAGCAGACAGTATCACACAGGACAGGATTAGATACACAGCTCAGCAGACAGTATGACACAGGACAGGATTAGATACACAGCTCAGCAGACAGTATCATACAGGATAGGATTAGATACACAGCTCAGCAGACGGTATCACACAGGAGAGGATTAGATACACAGCTCAGCAGACAGTATCACACAGGACAGGATTAGATACACAGCTCAGCAGACAGTATCACACAGGATAGGATTAGATACACAGCTCAGCAGACAGTATCACACAGGATAGGATTAGATACACAGCTCAGCAGACGGTATCACACATGACAGGATTAGATACACCACTCAGCAGACAGTATCACACAGGATAGGATTAGATACACAGCTCAGCAGACTGTATCACACAGGAGAGGATTAGATACACAGCTCAGCAGACTGTATCACACAGGAAAAGATTAGATACACAGCTCAGCAGACAGTATCACACAGGACAGGATTAGATACACAGCTCAGCAGACTGTATCACAAAGGAAAAGATTAGATACACAGCTCAGCAGACAGTATCACACAGGATAGGATTAGATACACAGCTCAGCAGACAGTATCACACAGGATAGGATTAGATACACAGCTTAGCAGACTGTATCACACAGGATAAAATTAGATACAGAGCTCAGCAGACAGTATCACACAGGACAGGATTAGATACACAGCTCAGCAGACAGTATCACACAGGATAGGATTAGATACACAGCTCAGCAGACAGTATCACACAGGATAGGATTAGATACACAGCTCAGCAGACAGTATCACACAGGATAGGATTAGATACACAGCTCAGCAGACAGTATCACACAGGATAGGATTAGATACACAGCTCAGCAGACAGTATCACACAGGATAGGATTAGATACACAGCTCAGCAGACAGTATCACACAGGATAGGATTAGATACACAGCTTAGCAGACAGTATCACACAGGACAGGATTAGATACACAGCTCAGCAGACAGTATCACACAGGACAGGATTAGATACACAGCTCAGCAGACAGTATCATACAGGATAGGATTAGATACACAGCTCAGCAGACGGTATCACACAGGAGAGGATTAGATACACAGCTCAGCAGACAGTATCACACAGGACAGGATTAGATACACAGCTCAGCAGACAGTATCACACAGGATAGGATTAGATACACAGCTCAGCAGACAGTATCACACAGGATAGGATTAGATACACAGCTCAGCAGACGGTATCACACATGACAGGATTAGATACACCACTCAGCAGACAGTATCACACAGGATAGGATTAGATACACAGCTCAGCAGACTGTATCACACAGGAGAGGATTAGATACACAGCTCAGCAGACAGTATCACACAGGATAGGATTAGATACACAGCTCAGCAGACGGTATCACACATGACAGGATTAGATACACCACTCAGCAGACAGTATCACACAGGATAGGATTAGATACACAGCTCAGCAGACTGTATCACACAGGATAGGATTAGATACACAGCTCAGCAGACAGTATCACACAGGATAGGATTAGATACACAGCTCAGCAGACAGTATCACACAGGATAGGATTAGATACACAGCTCAGCAGACAGTATCACACAGGATAGGATTAGATACACAGCTCAGCAGGGAGTATCACGCAAAATAGGATTAGATACACAGCTCAGAAGACAGTATCACACAGGACAGGATTAGATACACAGCTCAGCAGACAGTATCACACAGGAGAGGATTAGATACACAGCTCAGCAGGGAGTATCACGCAAAATAGGATTAGATACACAGCTCAGAAGACAGTATCACACAGGATAGGATTAGATACACAGCTCAGCAGACAGTATCACAGGATAGGATTAGATACATAGCTCAGCAGACAGTATCACACATAATAGGATTAGATACACAGCTCAGCAGACAGTATCACGCAAAATAGGATTAGATACACAGCTCAGAAGAGAGTATCACACAGAATAGGATTAGATACACAGCTCAGCAGACAGTATCACACAGGATAGGATTAGATACACAGCTCAGCAGACAGTATCACACAGGATAGGATTAGATACACAGCTCAGCAGACAGTATCACACAGGATAGGATTAGATACACAGCTCAGCAGACAGTATCACACAGGATAGGATTAGATACACAGCTCAGCAGACAGTATCACACAGGACAGGATTAGATACACGGCTCAGCAGACAGTATCACACAGGATAGGATTAGATACACAGCTCAGCAGACTGTATCACACAGGATAGGATTAGATACACAGCTCAGCAGACTGTATCACACAGGACAGGATTAGATACACAGCTCAGCAGACAACATCACACATAATAGGATTAGATACACAGCTCAGCAGACAGTATCACAGGATAGGATTAGATACACAGCAGCTAGCAGACAGTATCACACATAATAGGATTAGATACACAGCTCAGCAGACAGTATCACGCAAAATAGGATTAGATACACAGCTCAGAAGAGAGTATCACACAGAATAGGATTAGATACACAGCTCAGCAGACAGTATCACACAGGATAGGATTAGATACACAGCTCAGCAGACAGTATCACACAGGATAGGATTAGATACACAGCTCAGCAGACAGTATCACACAGGATAGGATTAGATACACAGCTCAGCAGACAGTATCACACAGGATAGGATTAGATACACAGCTCAGCAGACAGTATCACACAGGACAGGATTAGAGACACAGCTCAGCAGACAGTATCACACAGGACAGGATTAGATACACAGCTCAGCAGACAGTATCACACAGGATAGGATTAGATACACAGCTCAGCAGACGGTATCACACAGGAGAGGATTAGATACAGAGCCCAGCAGACAGTATCACACAGGATAGGATTAGATACACAGCTCAGCAGACAGTATCACACAGGAAAGGATTAGATACACAGCTCAGCAGACAGTATCACACAGGATAGGATTAGATACACAGCTCAGCAGACAGTATCACACAGGATAGGATTAGATACAGAGCTCAGCAGACAGTATCACACAGGATAGGATTAGATACACAGCTCAGCAGACAGTATCACACAGGATAGGATTAGATACAGAGCTCAGCAGCCAGTATCACACAGGATAGGATTAGATACATAGCTCAGCAGACAGTATCACACAGGATACGATTAGATACACAGCTCAGCAGACAGTATCACACAGGATAGGATTAGATACACAGCTCAGCAGGCAGTATCACACAGGAAAAGATTAGGTACACAGCTCAGCAAACAGTATCACACAGGACAGGATTAGATACACAGCTCAGCAAACAGTATCACACAGGATAAGATTAGATACACAGCTCAGCAGACAGTATCACACAGGATAGGATTAGATACACAGCTCAGCAGACAGTATCACACAGGATAGGATTAGATACACAGCTCAGCAGGGAGTATCACACAGGACAGGATTAGATACACAGCTCAGCAGACAGTATCACACAGGAGAGGATTAGATACACAGCTCAGCAGGGAGTATCACGCAAAATAGGATTAGATACACAGCTCAGAAGACAGTATCACACAGGACAGGATTAGATACACAGCTCAGCAGACAACATCACGCATAATAGGATTAGATACACAGCTCAGCAGACAGTATCACATGACAGGATTAGATACATAGCTCAGCAGACAGTATCACACAGGATAGGATTAGATACACAGCTCAGCAGACAGTATCACACAGGATAGGATTAGATACACAGCTCAGCAGACTGTATCACACAGGATAGTATTAGATACACAGCTCAGCAGACAGTATCACACAGGAGAGGATTAGACACACAGCTCAGCAGACAGTATCACACAGGATAGGATTAGATACACAGCTCAGCAGACTGTATCACACAGGATAGGATTAGATACACAGCTCAGCAGACAGTATCACACAGGTCAGGATTAGATACACAGCTCAGCAGACAGTATCACACAGGACAGGATTAGATACACAGCTCAGCAGACAGTATCACACAGGATAGGATTAGATACACAGCTCAGCAGACTGTATCACACAGGATAGGATTAGATACACAGCTCAGCAGACTGTATCACACAGGAAAAGATTAGATACACAGCTCAGCAGACAGTATCACACAGGACAGGATTAGATACACAGCTCAGCAGACAGTATCACACATGATAGGATTAGATACACAGCTCAGCAGACTGTATCACACAGGAAAAGATTAGATACACAGCTCAGCAGACAGTATCACACAGGATAGGATTAGATACACAGCTCAGCAGACAGTATCACACAGGATAGGATTAGATACACAGCTTAGCAGACTGTGTCACACAGGATAAGATTAGATACAGAGCTCAGCAGACAGTATCACACAGGACAGGATTAGATACACAGCTCAGCAGACAGTATCACACAGGATAGGATTAGATACACAGCTCAGCAGACAGTATCACACAGGATAGGATTAGATATACAGCTCAGCAGACAGTATCACACAGGATAGGATTAGATACACAGCTCAGCAGACAGTATCACACAGGATAGGATTAGATACACAGCTCAGCAAATAGTATCACACAGGATAGGATTAGATACACGGCTCAGCAGACAGTATCACACAGGATAGGATTAGATACACAGTTCAGCAGACAGTATCACACAGGATAGGATTAGATACACAGCTTAGCAGACAGTATCACACAGGACAGGATTAGATACACAGCTCAGCAGACAGTATGACACAGGACAGGATTAGATACACAGCTCAGCAGACAGTATCATACAGGATAGGATTAGATACACAGCTCAGCAGACGGTATCACACAGGAGAGGATTAGATACACAGCTCAGCAGACAGTATCACACAGGACAGGATTAGATACACAGCTCAGCAGACAGTATCACACAGGATAGGATTAGATACACAGCTCAGCAGACAGTATCACACAGGATAGGATTAGATACACAGCTCAGCAGACGGTATCACACATGACAGGATTAGATACACCACTCAGCAGACAGTATCACACAGGATAGGATTAGATACACAGCTCAGCAGACTGTATCACACAGGAGAGGATTAGATACACAGCTCAGCAGACTGTATCACACAGGAAAAGATTAGATACACAGCTCAGCAGACAGTATCACACAGGACAGGATTAGATACACAGCTCAGCAGACTGTATCACAAAGGAAAAGATTAGATACACAGCTCAGCAGACAGTATCACACAGGATAGGATTAGATACACAGCTCAGCAGACAGTATCACACAGGATAGGATTAGATACACAGCTTAGCAGACTGTATCACACAGGATAAAATTAGATACAGAGCTCAGCAGACAGTATCACACAGGACAGGATTAGATACACAGCTCAGCAGACAGTATCACACAGGATAGGATTAGATACACAGCTCAGCAGACAGTATCACACAGGATAGGATTAGATACACAGCTCAGCAGACAGTATCACACAGGATAGGATTAGATACACAGCTCAGCAGACAGTATCACACAGGATAGGATTAGATACACAGCTCAGCAGACAGTATCACACAGGATAGGATTAGATACACAGCTCAGCAGACAGTATCACACAGGATAGGATTAGATACACAGCTTAGCAGACAGTATCACACAGGACAGGATTAGATACACAGCTCAGCAGACAGTATCACACAGGACAGGATTAGATACACAGCTCAGCAGACAGTATCATACAGGATAGGATTAGATACACAGCTCAGCAGACGGTATCACACAGGAGAGGATTAGATACACAGCTCAGCAGACAGTATCACACAGGACAGGATTAGATACACAGCTCAGCAGACAGTATCACACAGGATAGGATTAGATACACAGCTCAGCAGACAGTATCACACAGGATAGGATTAGATACACAGCTCAGCAGACGGTATCACACATGACAGGATTAGATACACCACTCAGCAGACAGTATCACACAGGATAGGATTAGATACACAGCTCAGCAGACTGTATCACACAGGAGAGGATTAGATACACAGCTCAGCAGACAGTATCACACAGGATAGGATTAGATACACAGCTCAGCAGACGGTATCACACATGACAGGATTAGATACACCACTCAGCAGACAGTATCACACAGGATAGGATTAGATACACAGCTCAGCAGACTGTATCACACAGGATAGGATTAGATACACAGCTCAGCAGACAGTATCACACAGGATAGGATTAGATACACAGCTCAGCAGACAGTATCACACAGGATAGGATTAGATACACAGATCAGCAGACAGTATCACACAGGATAGGATTAGATACACAGCTCAGCAGGGAGTATCACGCAAAATAGGATTAGATACACAGCTCAGCAGGCAGTATCACACAGGACAGGATTAGATACACAGCTCAGCAGACAGTATCACACAGGAGAGGATTAGATACACAGCTCAGCAGGGAGTATCACGCAAAATAGGATTAGATACACAGCTCAGAAGACAGTATCACACAGGATAGGATTAGATACACAGCTCAGCAGACAGTATCACAGGATAGGATTAGATACATAGCTCAGCAGACAGTATCACACATAATAGGATTAGATACACAGCTCAGCAGACAGTATCACGCAAAATAGGATTAGATACACAGCTCAGAAGAGAGTATCACACAGAATAGGATTAGATACACAGCTCAGCAGACAGTATCACACAGGATAGGATTAGATACACAGCTCAGCAGACAGTATCACACAGGATAGGATTAGATACACAGCTCAGCAGACAGTATCACACAGGATAGGATTAGATACACAGCTCAGCAGACAGTATCACACAGGATAGGATTAGATACACAGCTCAGCAGACAGTATCACACAGGACAGGATTAGATACACGGCTCAGCAGACAGTATCACACAGGATAGGATTAGATACACAGCTCAGCAGACTGTATCACACAGGATAGGATTAGATACACAGCTCAGCAGACTGTATCACACAGGACAGGATTAGATACACAGCTCAGCAGACAACATCACACATAATAGGATTAGATACACAGCTCAGCAGACAGTATCACAGGATAGGATTAGATACACAGCTCAGCAGACAGTATCACACATAATAGGATTAGATACACAGCTCAGCAGACAGTATCACGCAAAATAGGATTAGATACACAGCTCAGAAGAGAGTATCACACAGAATAGGATTAGATACACAGCTCAGCAGACAGTATCACACAGGATAGGATTAGATACACAGCTCAGCAGACAGTATCACACAGGATAGGATTAGATACACAGCTCAGCAGACAGTATCACACAGGATAGGATTAGATACACAGCTCAGCAGACAGTATCACACAGGATAGGATTAGATACACAGCTCAGCAGACAGTATCACACAGGACAGGATTAGAGACACAGCTCAGCAGACAGTATCACACAGGACAGGATTAGATACACAGCTCAGCAGACAGTATCACACAGGATAGGATTAGATACACAGCTCAGCAGACGGTATCACACAGGAGAGGATTAGATACAGAGCCCAGCAGACAGTATCACACAGGATAGGATTAGATACACAGCTCAGCAGACAGTATCACACAGGAAAGGATTAGATACACAGCTCAGCAGACAGTATCACACAGGATAGGATTAGATACACAGCTCAGCAGACAGTATCACACAGGATAGGATTAGATACACAGCTCAGCAGACAGTATCACACAGGATAGGATTAGATACAGAGCTCAGCAGCCAGTATCACACAGGATAGGATTAGATACATAGCTCAGCAGACAGTATCACACAGGATACGATTAGATACACAGCTCAGCAGACAGTATCACACAGGATAGGATTAGATACACAGCTCAGCAGGCAGTATCACACAGGAAAAGATTAGATACACAGCTCAGCAAACAGTATCACACAGGACAGGATTAGATACACAGCTCAGCAAACAGTATCACACAGGATAAGATTAGATACACAGCTCAGCAGACAGTATCACACAGGATAGGATTAGATACACAGCTCAGCAGACAGTATCACACAGGATAGGATTAGATACACAGCTCAGCAGGGAGTATCACACAGGACAGGATTAGATACACAGCTCAGCAGACAGTATCACACAGGAGAGGATTAGATACACAGCTCAGCAGGGAGTATCACGCAAAATAGGATTAGATACACAGCTCAGAAGACAGTATCACACAGGACAGGATTAGATACACAGCTCAGCAGACAACATCACGCATAATAGGATTAGATACACAGCTCAGCAGACAGTATCACATGACAGGATTAGATACATAGCTCAGCAGACAGTATCACACAGGATAGGATTAGATACACAGCTCAGCAGACAGTATCACACAGGATAGGATTAGATACACAGCTCAGCAGACAGTATCACACATAATAGGATTAGATACAGAGCTCAGCAGACAGTATCACGCAAAATAAGATTAGATACACAGCTCAGAAGAGAGTATCACACAGAATAGGATTAGATACACAGCTCAGCAGACTGTATCACACAGGATAGGATTAGATACACAGCTCAGCAGACAGTATCACACATAATAGGATTAGATACACAGCTCAGCAGACAACATCACACATAATAGGATTAGATACACAGCTCAGCAGACAGTATCACACAGGACAGGATTAGATACACAGCTCAGGAGACAGTATCACACATAATAGGATTAGATACACAGCTCAGCAGACAGTATCACACATAATAGGATTAGATACACATCTCAGCAGACAGTATCACATAATAGGATTAGATACACAGCTCAGCAGACAGTATCACATAATAGGATTAGATACACAGCTCAGCTGACAGTATCACATAATAGGATTAGATACACAGCTCAGCAGACAGTATCACACATGACAGGATTAGATACACAGCTCAGCAGACAGTATCACACAGCGTAGGATTAGATACACAGCTCAGCAGACAGTATCACACAGGATAGGATTAGATACACAGCTCAGCAGACAACATCACGCATAATAGGATTAGATACACAGCTCAGCAGACAGTATCACATGACAGGATTAGATACATAGCTCAGCAGACAGTATCACACAGGATAGGATTAGATACACAGCTCAGCAGACAGTATCACACAGGATAGGATTAGATACACAGCTCAGCAGACAGTATCACACAGGATAGGATTAGATACACAGCTCAGCAGACAGTATCACACATAATAGGATTAGATACAGAGCTCAGCAGACAGTATCACGCAAAATAAGATTAGATACACAGCTCAGAAGAGAGTATCACACAGAATAGGATTAGATACACAGCTCAGCAGACTGTATCACACAGGATAGGATTAGATACACAGCTCAGCAGACAGTATCACACATAATAGGATTAGATACACAGCTCAGCAGACAACATCACACATAATAGGATTAGATACACAGCTCAGCAGACAGTATCACACAGGACAGGATTAGATACACAGCTCAGGAGACAGTATCACACATAATAGGATTAGATACACAGCTCAGCTGACAGTAGCACACATAACAGGATTAGATACACATCTCAGCAGACAGTATCACATAATAGGATTAGATACACAGCTCAGCAGACAGTATCACACATGACAGGATTAGATACACAGCTCAGCAGACAGTATCACACAGCGTAGGATTAGATACACAGCTCAGCAGACAGTATCACACAGGATAGGATTAGATACACAGCTCAGCAGACAGTATCACACAGGATAGGATTAGATACACAGCTCAGCAGACAGTATCACACAGAATAGGATTAGATACACAGCTCAGCAGACAGTATCACACATGATGGGATTAGATACACAGCTCAGCAGACAGTATCACACAGGACAGGATTAGATACACAGCTCAGCAGACAACATCACGCATAATAGGATTAGATACACAGCTCAGCAGACAGTATCACATGACAGGATTAGATACATAGCTCAGCAGACAGTATCACACAGGATAGGATTAGATACACAGCTCAGCAGACAGTATCACACAGGATAGGATTAGATACACAGCTCAGCAGACAGTATCACACATAATAGGATTAGATACAGAGCTCAGCAGACAGTATCACGCAAAATAAGATTAGATACACAGCTCAGAAGAGAGTATCACACAGAATAGCATTAGATACACAGCTCAGCAGACTGTATCACACAGGATAGGATTAGATACACAGCTCAGCAGACAGTATCACACATAATAGGATTAGATACACAGCTCAGCAGACAACATCACACATAATAGGATTAGATACACAGCTCAGCAGACAGTATCACACAGGACAGGATTAGATACACAGCTCAGGAGACAGTATCACACATAATAGGATTAGATACACAGCTCAGCAGACAGTATCACACATAATAGGATTAGATACACATCTCAGCAGACAGTATCACATAATAGGATTAGATACACAGCTCAGCAGACAGTATCACATAATAGGATTAGATACACAGCTCAGCTGACAGTAGCACACATAACAGGATTAGATACACATCTCAGCAGACAGTATCACATAATAGGATTAGATACACAGCTCAGCAGACAGTATCACACATGACAGGATTAGATACACAGCTCAGCAGACAGTATCACACAGCGTAGGATTAGATACACAGCTCAGCAGACAGTATCACACAGGATAGGATTAGATACACAGCTCAGCAGACAGTATCACACAGGATAGGATTAGATACACAGCTCAGCAGACAGTATCACACAGAATAGGATTAGATACACAGCTCAGCAGACAGTATCACACATGATGGGATTAGATACACAGCTCAGCAGACAGTATCACACAGGATAGGATTAGATACAGGGCTCAGCAGACAGTATCACACATGACAGGATTAGATACACGGCTCAGCAGACGGTATCACACAGGATAGGATTAGATACACAGCTCAGCAGACAGTATCACACAGGATAGGATTAGATACACAGCTCAGCAGACAGTATCACACAGGACAGGATTAGATACACGGCTCAGCAGACGGTATCACACAGGATAGGATTAGATACACAGCTCAGCAGACAGTATCACACAGGATAGGATTAGATACACAGCTCAGCAGACAGTATCACACAGGACAGGATTAGATACACAGCTCAGCAGACAGTATCACACATGACAGGCTGAGATACGCTGACTAGGTCCCTTATGGCAGAGACACTAGTTAAAAGTGTGAGAGATCAGGGAGAGTAAATAATGGTGGCCGGATAGAGGGCCTATTAGACAGGAAGCTGCTGTAATGTCTGGATCGCTCTGCGGGGTCGTTCAGGGTCCCCGTCCTCACACAACCACCCTGCACCCCATGTTTACACTGGGCTGACCGCCCTCCCCCATACTGAAGGATATGACATATGACATCCTGCTGCTGGGATGTGAGGTGCCGGTACAGGCTATAGATCACCGAGGACCCCTGCCCCCAGTGCCAGCGCTGGAGACCCTCACATAAAGGTCTACATCATAATACAGGGATGATGGGAGTGATGCTCTGTGTGAGAGATAGGTAGACCAGGCTGTGAGCGTCTGGAGACGGGGATGATGGGAGTGATAAATTAAAGAATTTCCTATTTTATTGTAAATAAATTGCACAATGTAACGCTTTGCAACTTGCTTTGTGTTTCAATTCCCTGCCATTGTCATTATCTCTGAGTGCTGTCAGTGAATTGAAATATTCTAGTTCACATTGAGAGCTCGACAGCCTATCCTGATAATGTGCTGCTCATTACACGCATGACAACTCCCATCATGTTGCCAGTGGTGGAGCTTTAGGGGCTTAGTCAGAACAGCGTGCCGCTCATGACATGTGGGGGGCTCAGGAACTTCACTCTCCCCCCCCCCCCCCCGGGTGTTGACTATATATTTCATACAGTCAGGGATGTAATTATAGGGGTATCAGTGGTCTCAGTAGAGACCGGCCCCTAAGCCACGGGGGCCTACATGGACCCCCTTGCCAGTGGCGCCCCACGCAGTATGTATCACCCTCCTCAGGACGGTGGGGCACCGGAGCCTTTCTCTGTGATAGGCCTAGTACCTGTATAGCCAATCAGAGACCGGCACAGGATGACATCATCATCATCGCAAAGTGGCCGAGTTTATTGTTTTTTATTTGACACCAAAGGGGGGGCACTAAGGGAACATTTTTTGTACTCGCACACATTATAAGGGAACATTTTTTGTACTGGCACACATTATAAGGCGGTATTTTTTGTACTGGCACACATTATAAGGGAACATTTTTTGTACTGGCACACATAATAAAGGGGGCATTTTTTGTACTCGCACACATTATAAGGCGGTATTTTTTGTACTTGCACACATTATAAGGGAGCATTTTTTGTACTGGCGCACATTATAAGGGGGTATTTTTTGTACTGGCACACATTATAAGGGGGAATTTTTTGTACTGGCGCACATTATAAGGGGGAATTTTTTGTACTGGTGCACATTATAAGGGGGCATTTCTTGTACTGGCGCACATTATAAGGGAACATTTTTTTTACTCGCACACATTATAAGACGGTATTTTTTGTACTCGCACAAATTATAAGGGGGCATTTTTTGTACTGGCGCACATTATAAGGGGGCATTTTTTGTACTGGCGCACATTATAAGGCGGTATTTTTTGTACTGGCACACATTATAAGGGGGTATTTTTTGTACTGGCGCACATTATAAGGCGGTATTTTTTGTACTGGCACACATTATAAGCCAGTATTTTTTGTACTGGCGCATATTATAAAGGGGCATTTGTTGTACTGGCGCACATTATAAAGGGGCATTTTTTGTACTGGCACACATTGTAAGTGGGAATTTTTTGTACTGGCGCACATTATAAGGGGGCATTTTTTGTACTGGCGCACATTATAAGGGGGCATTTTTTGTACTGGCGCACATTATAAGGGAGCATTTTTTGTACTGGCACACATTATAAGGGAGCATTTTTTGTACTGGTGCACATTATAAGGCGGTATTTTTTGTACATGGCGCATATTTTTTGTATTGACACACATTATATGGAGAATTATTATTACTGGGGGACTATGGGGAACATGATCGCTAGTATGGGCACAACGGGGGCCTTATTTGTATTGGGGGGACATTGGGGAGCACTACTACTGTGGTGGGCCCCCTGACACACTTTAGGGGCACTGATTCCTGAGCGCAGCCATCTTTTAGTGCACCGTGTGCCAGTTATTATTGAATACGGCGCTGTCTGCATGGCGCTAGTATTTTCAGGGGGCTGTTTCTGCAGTACAGGAGGAGGAGGATGGAAAAGTAGGAAACTAAGATGTTTCTTCGTCAAACAATCATCGTGGCGGTCTGGTCCGAATGGAGAAGATAAAGAAAGGGAACGTCTACATCAGAGGAGACGTCACTGGATGTGACAGGTATGTGGTGCTGTGGTTTTCAGTTTTGGTCTCAGGCAGCAGAAAGGCTTGGAGCACCCCGGCCCCTGGCCACAAAGCACTGAGGGGGCCCAAGCTGAACTTTTGCAGCAGGGCCCATGAGCCTTTATATGAGAGGGTATATGATGGGCAGCGGATATGATATGTGAGGAATACACAGCTATTTAATATCACACACAATTTTACTAGTGGAGGATTTTTTGGTCGACCCCCCGCCCCCCCCCAAAAAAACAACTATTATACCCTATGCAAAAATATGATATGTGAGGAAGGCAGCTGCATGAAGCCCCATCTGCGAAGCGCTCACCTTCCACCGCGCCGTCCGGATGGCACCAATCACACGCCACACAAGGATTTAGTTCACCTAAAAGTGGCGAAACAGCAGTGACATGTGACCTAAATATGTAAACCCCAGACCGATGACATCACCAGAATCTGCCTGAAAAACGGAAAAAAAACTGTGTATGAAGAGAGTTAAAGCCTACAGTATACCCGGCTCTGTATACACAGTATACCCGGCTCTGTATACACAGTATACCCGGCTCTGTATACACAGTATACCCGGCTCTGTATACACAGTATACCCGGCTCTGTATACACAGTATACCCGGCTCTGTATACACAGTATATCCGGTACTGTATACACAGTATACCCGGCTCTGTATACACGGTATATCCGGTACTGTATACACAGTATACCCGGCTCTGTATACACAGTATACCCGGCTCTGTATACACGGTATATCCGGTACTGTATACACAGTATACCCGGCTCTGTATACACGGTATATCCGGTACTGTATACACAGTATACCCGGCTCTGTATACACAGTATACCCGGCTCTGTATACACAGTATACCCGGCTCTGTATACACGGTATATCCGGTACTGTATACACAGTATACCCGGCTCTGTATACACAGTATACCCGGCTCTGTATACACGGTATATCCGGTACTGTATACACAGTATACCCAGCTCTGTATACACAGTATACCCGGCTCTGTATACACGGTATACCCAGCTCTGTATACACGGTATACCCGGCTCTGTATACACAGTATACCCGGGGCTGTATACACAGTATATCTGGTGCTGTATACACAGTATATCCGGTACTGTACACGGTATACCCGGCGCTGTATACACGGTATACCCGGCGCTGTATACACGGTATACCCGGCTCTGTATACACGGTATACCCGGCTCTGTATACACAGTATACCCGGCTCTGTATACCCGGTATACCCGGCTCTGTATACCCAGTATACCCGGGGCTGTATACACAGTATACCCGGCTCTGTATACACGGTACACCCGGCTCTGTATACGCGGTATACCCGGCGCTGTATACACGGTATACCCGGCTCTGTATACACAGTATACACGGTATACCCGGCGCTGTATACACGGTATACCCGGCGCTGTATACACGGTATACCCGGTGCTGTATACGCGGTATACCCGGCGCTGTATACACAGTATCATAGTATACCCGGCTCTGTATACACGGTACACCCGGCTCTGTACACGCGGTATACCCGGCGCTGTATACACGGTATACCCAGCGCTGTATACACGGTATACCCGGCGCTGTACACACAGTATACCCGGCGCTGTATACACAGTATACACGGTATACCCGGCGCTGTATACACGGTATACCCGGCGCTGTATACACGGTACACCCGGCTCTGTATACGCAGTATACCCGGCGCTGTAAACGCGGTATACCCGGCGCTGTACACACAGTATACCCGGCGCTGTATACACAGTATACACGGTATACCCGGCGCTGTATACACGGTATACCCGGCGCTGTATACACGGTATACCCGGCGCTGTATACACGGTATACCCGGTGCTGTATACGCGGTATACCCGGCGCTGTATACACAGTATCACAGTATACCCGGCTCTGTATACACGGTATACCCGGCTCTGTATACACGGTATACCCGGCGCTGTACACACAGTATACCCGGCGCTGTATACACGGTATACCCGGCGCTGTATACGCGGTATACCCGGCGCTGTATACACAGTATACCCGGCTCTGTATACCCGGTATACCCGGCTCTGTATACCCAGTATACCCGGGGCTGTATACACAGTATACCCGGCTCTGTATACACGGTACACCCGGCTCTGTATACGCGGTATACCCGGGGCTGTATACACGGTATACCCGGCTCTGTATACACAGTATACACGGTATACCCGGCGCTGTATACACAGTATACCCGGCTCTGTATACCCGGTATACCCGGCTCTGTATACCCAGTATACCCGGGGCTGTATACACAGTATACCCGGCTCTGTATACACGGTACACCCGGCTCTGTATACGCGGTATACCCGGCGCTGTATACACGGTATACCCGGCTCTGTATACACAGTATACACGGTATACCCGGCGCTGTATACACGGTATACCCGGCGCTGTATACACGGTATACCCGGTGCTGTATACGCGGTATACCCGGCGCTGTATACACAGTATCACAGTATACCCGGCTCTGTATACACGGTACACCCGGCTCTGTACACGCGGTATACCCGGCGCTGTATACACAGCATACCCGGCGCTGTATACACGGTATACCCGGCGCTGTACACACAGTATACCCGGCGCTGTATACACAGTATACCCGGCGCTGTATACACGGTATACCCGGCGCTGTATACACGGTACACCCGGCTCTGTATACGCGGTATACCCGGCGCTGTATACGCGGTATACCCGGCGCTGTACACACAGTATACACGGTATACCGGGCGCTGTATACACGGTATACCCGGCGCTGTATACACGGTATACCCGGCGCTGTATACACGGTATACCCGGTGCTGTATACGCGGTATACCCGGCGCTGTATACACAGTATCACAGTATACCCGGCTCTGTATACACGGTATACCCGGCTCTGTATACACGGTATACCCGGCGCTGTACACACAGTATACCCGGCGCTGTATACACAGTATACACGGTATACCCGGTATACCCGGCGCTGTATACACGGTACACCCGGCTCTGTATACGCGGTATACCCGGCGCTGTATACGCGGTATACCCGGCGCTGTACACACAGTATACCCGGCGCTGTATACACAGTATACACGGTATACCTGGCGCTGTATACACGGTATACCCGGCGCTGTATACACGGTATACCCGGTGCTGTATACGCGGTATACCCGGCGCTGTATACACAGTATCACAGTATACCCGGCTCTGTATACACGGTACACCCGGCTCTGTATACGCGGTACACCCGGCGCTGTATACACGGTACACCCGGCGCTGTATACACGGTATACCCGGCGCTGTATACACGGTATACCCGGTGCTGTATACGCGGTATACCCGGCGCTGTATACACAGTATCACAGTATACCCGGCTCTGTATACGCGGTATACCCGGCGCTGTACACACAGTATACACGGTATACCCGGCGCTGTATACACGGTATACCCGGCGCTGTATACACGGTATACCCGGCGCTGTATACACGGTATACCCGGTGCTGTATACGCGGTATACCCGGCGCTGTATACACAGTATCACAGTATACCCGGCTCTGTATACACGGTATACCCGGCTCTGTATACACGGTATACCCGGCGCTGTACACACAGTATACCCGGCGCTGTATACACAGTATACACGGTATACCCGGCGCTGTATACACGGTACACCCGGCTCTGTATACGCGGTATACCCGGCGCTGTACACGCGGTATACCCGGCGCTGTACACACAGTATACCCGGCGCTGTATACACAGTATACACGGTATACCCGGCGCTGTATACACGGTATACCCGGCGCTGTATACACGGTATACCCGGTGCTGTATACGCGGTATACCCGGCGCTGTATACACAGTATCACAGAATACCCGGCGCTGTATACACAGTATCACAGTATACCCGGCTCTGTATACACGGTACACCCGGCTCTGTATACGCGGTACACCCGGCGCTGTATACACGGTACACCCGGCGCTGTATACACGGTATACCCGGCGCTGTATACACGGTATACCCGGTGCTGTATACGCGGTATACCCGGCGCTGTATACACAGTATCACAGTATACCCGGCTCTGTATACACGGTACACCCGGCTCTGTATACGCGGTATACCCGGTGCTGTATACGCGGTATACACAGTATCACAGTATACCCGGCTCTGTATACACGGTACACCCGGCTCTGTACACGCGGTATACCCGGCGCTGTATACACGGTATACCCGGCGCTGTATACACGGTATACCCGGCGCTGTATACACAGTATACCCGGCTCTGTATACACGGTATACCCGGCGCTGTATACGCGGTATACCCGGCTCTGTATACGCGGTATACCCGGCGCTGTATACGCGGTATACCCGGCGCTGTATACACGGTACACCCGGCGCTGTACACACAGTATACCCGGCTCTGTATACACGGTACACCCGGTGCTGTATACGCGGTATACCCGGCGCTGTATACACAGTATCACAGTATACCCGGCTCTGTATACACGGTACACCCGGCTCTGTACACGCGGTATACCCGGCGCTGTATACACGGTATACCCGGCGCTGTATACACGGTATACCCGGCGCTGTATACACAGTATCACAGTATACCCGGCTCTGTATACACGGTATACCCGGCGCTGTATACGCGGTATACCCGGCTCTGTATACGCGGTATACCCGGCGCTGTATACGCGGTATACCCGGCGCTGTATACACGGTACACCCGGCGCTGTACACACAGTATACCCGGCTCTGTATACACGGTACACCCGGTGCTGTATACGCGGTATACCCGGCGCTGTATACACAGTATCACAGTATACCCGGCTCTGTATACACGGTACACCCGGCTCTGTACACGCGGTATACCCGGCGCTGTATACACGGTATACCCGGCGCTGTATACACGGTATACCCGGTGCTGTATACGCGGTATACCCGGCGCTGTATACACAGTATCACAGTATACCCGGCTCTGTATACACGGTACACCCGGCTCTGTATACGCGGTATACCCGGTGCTGTATACGCGGTATACACAGTATCACAGTATACCCGGCTCTGTATACACGGTACACCCGGCTCTGTATACGCGGTATACCCGGTGCTGTATACGCGGTATACACAGTATCACAGTATACCCGGCTCTGTATACACGGTACACCCGGCTCTGTACACGCGGTATACCCGGCGCTGTATACACGGTATACCCGGCGCTGTATACACGGTATACCCGGCGCTGTATACACAGTATACCCGGCTCTGTATACACGGTATACCCGGCGCTGTATACGCGGTATACCCGGCTCTGTATACGCGGTATACCCGGCGCTGTATACGCGGTATACCCGGCGCTGTATACACGGTACACCCGGCGCTGTACACACAGTATACCCGGCTCTGTATACACGGTACACCCGGTGCTGTATACGCGGTATACCCGGCGCTGTATACACAGTATCACAGTATACCCGGCTCTGTATACACGGTACACCCGGCTCTGTACACGCGGTATACCCGGCGCTGTATACACGGTATACCCGGCGCTGTATACACGGTATACCCGGCGCTGTATACACAGTATCACAGTATACCCGGCTCTGTATACACGGTATACCCGGCGCTGTATACACGGTATACCCGGCGCTGTATACACAGTATCACAGTATACCCGGCTCTGTATACACGGTATACCCGGCGCTGTATACACGGTACACCCGGCTCTGTATACGCGGTATACCCGGCGCTGTATACGCGGTATACCCGGCGCTGTATACACGGTATACCCGGCGCTGTATACACAGTATCACAGTATACCCGGCTCTGTATACACGGTATACCCGGCGCTGTATACACGGTATACCCGGCGCTGTATACACAGTATCACAGTATACCCGGCTCTGTATACACGGTATACCCGGCTCTGTATACACGGTACACCCGGCTCTGTATACGCGGTATACCCGGCGCTGTATACGCGGTATACCCGGCGCTGTACACACAGTATCACAGTATACCCGGCTCTGTATACACGGTATACCCGGCGCTGTATACACAGTATCACAGTATACCCGGCTCTGTATACACGGTATACCCGGCGTATACCCGGCGCTGTATACACAGTATCACAGTATACCCGGCTCTGTATACACGGTACACCCGGCTCTGTATACACGGTATACCCGGCGTATACCCGGCGCTGTATACACAGTATCACAGTATACCCGGCGCTGTACACACGGTATACCCGGCGCTGTATACACAGTATCACAGTATACCCGGCTCTGTATACACGGTATACCCGGCGCTGTATACACGGTACACCCGGCGCTGTATACACGGTACACCCGGCTCTGTATACACGGTACACCCGGCTCTGTATACGCGGTATACCCGGCGCTGTATACACGGTATACCCGGCGCTGTATACACGGTATACCCGGCTCTGTATACGCGGTATACCCGGCTCTGTATACGCGGTATACCCGGCGCTGTATACGCGGTATACCCGGCTCTGTATACACGGTATACCCGGTGCTGTATACACGGTACACCCGGCTCTGTATACACGGTACACCCGGCTCTGTATACGCGGTATACCCGGCGCTGTATACGCGGTATACCCGGCGCTGTATACGCGGTATACCCGGCGCTGTATACGCGGTATACCCGGCGCTGTATACGCGGTATACCCGGCGCTGTATCCGCCGCTGTACATCTGCACTGTGTACATTGAGCTCTGGGCTTTGACAGCTGCTGAGTGTCACATTCCTCTCCGGCTTCCTGGCCTTTCTTGTTACCGACCAATCAGCGGCCTCCTAACTTGCGCGACCCCGAGAATGGACCAATGATATTGCAGTTCCTATCCGCGGTCCCGGGAAGCAGCCAATCAGACGTGTTGTGTGAGGGGCTGGTGGACGCGCTGCGCGGCCCCTGGAGTCAGTCAGTCAGAGAGAGCAGAGCGGACATGGCGGAGGGTGAGAGAGCTCCGCCGCCGCTCCAGCTCCCCCCGGCCAAACGGCTGTGCTCCCGGAGCTGCCCGCCCCCCCAGCAATCTCCCCAGCAGCGAGGAGCCGCCGCTCGGCCCCAGTATCAGCCCGAGTCCCTCCTGGACTGCGCCGCCAAGGCGGTGGCGGAGAAATGGGCCTTCGAACGGGTGGAGGAGCGGTTCGAGCGGATACCGGAGCCCGTGCAGCGCCGCATCGTCTACTGGTCCTTCCCCCGCAACGAGCGAGAGATCTGCATGTACTCCTCCTTCCAGTACCGAGGCGAGGAGCCGGGGGCCCCGGCCGGGGGAGCCATAGGAGGAGCCCTGGGGCCGGGCCAGAGCTCTGCCCTTCCAGGCATCGGGGGTCCTGGGGCCCCGGGGACAGGCGGAGGCGAGGGGCTGCCCTTCCGTCGGGGGATAAGACTTCTGGAGAGTGGCTGCGTGGAGAACGTGCTGCAAGTCGGTGAGTGGCCCTAATGTGCAGGGTGGGGGCCCGAATGCAGGGAAACTGATAAGGGGGGGGGGGGGGGGCTGTGCCGGATGACAGGCCTGGAGCTTACAGGAGTGTTGGGTAGTACAAGGCCTCTGGTGTCTGGATAGGGTCAGTGAGGGGTCCGGGGTCAGGATCCCGCTGAGATGAGGGGTCCGGGGTCAGGATCCCGCTGAGATGATGGGTCCACGATTAAGACCAAGGCCTCTGGTGTCTGGATAGGGTCAGGACTATGGAGGATCAGGACCCCAGTGAGGGGTCCGGGGTCAGGATCCTGCTGAGATGATGAGTCCACAATTAAGATCCCCGTGAGATGATGGGTCCACGATTAAGATCCCCGTGAGATGATGGGTCCACGATTAAGACCAAGGCCTCTTGCACACGGACGTGTTTCTGTGGCCGTGTTGCAGCCCGCATACGGCGGGTCCACAATACACAGGCACTGGCCTGTGTGCACTCCGCATCATGGATGCCGACCCATTCACTTCAACGGGTCCGCAATCACGGAGATGTGGAACGGAAGCACTACGGAGCGCTGGTGTTTCTGTCCCTGCCTCCGCACCGCAAAAACATAGAACTTGCGGACGGATCTCGGACCTATTCAAGTTGAATGGGTCTCGATCCGTCCCGGCCGCCGCACAGATGTTGCCCGTGCATTGGGGACTGCAAATTGCAGTCCCCAATGCACGGAACGGACGCACAACGTTCGCGTGCAAGAAGCCCAAGGGTTTGTTTTGGAACTGATTGAGTGATGGGACCCTATGAAGGCTCAGGTTAAGTGGTCGGACCGTGTACAGATCATAGTTAGGCGTGAGGACCAGTCAAAGCCGTGTTTCAGTGCTGGGAACAGTTTCAGTCCTAGACCCCCGCTTTAAGACTTTAATTGAGTGTTGGAACCAGTCGAAGCTTCGGTTGAGAGTTGGGACCAGTTCATGACACTGGTTGATTTTTGGAACCAGTTCAAATCTTTGGCTGAGGGTTGCTGATGGTTCAGGACCATGGATGATTGCTGTGAATGGAGATCCAGTGGGAAGTCTTGTTAATGAGTGAGTCCCATTCAGGACCACGGACTATTGACAGAAGCAGGTTCAGTGGATGAGTGATGTGACAGGGGATGGAGGGCACTGGGTGAGACGAGGGCCGTCACGTACGTCTTGGTTGGGTTAGGACAGGGGAAGCTGAGTGATGAGACGTGGATGAGTAATGAGACATTCAGTTCTGTAAATGAGGTGTGGGACCAGGGACTGATGAACTGATCAGCGCTCAGGCTTCCTGTCATGTCCTCGTCTTGTGTCAGGTTCACTGATGGTCATAGTCCTGGATCTTCTGACCCCGTTAGACACAGTGACATCCTTTACATTCTGTGAAGTTCAGCATTTTTCAGAAAAGCCTTGGTGGATTAGTTCTGCACGTGAGCCGTCACCGCTGCCTGTTTTATGGCCCCCCTTTATTATAGGGGTGCTCTGGATGTGGGACGTTAACTCTAAAAGCTCAGGGTGTTGGGGTCCTTGTCAGTCCTGACTTTCAGTATGAGCACACACATAAGGCCGTCCTATCCGCTGATTTTCTCCTCGATGTTTCGGGGTCTACCTGTTTGTGGGGTGTCTGGCCGGTCAGAGACATGTACTATGTTTATTATTATTATTATTACCATTTTTGTTTGTTACATTGTGAACCACTCGCCCTCATCGTCCTCATCATCATCCCCATCATTCTCCTCCTCCTGCTTTTTTGTAATTATGTTTGTTTCTAAGGAAGCTTTGCTAATAAGTGACATTCTCCAGACAAGCGCAGAGATTATCCCCCCCCCTTATCAGCCGTGGATTGACTAACAGGCTTTGTAGGGTAAAATCCCCGGGCCAGACAATCACAAGGCTGTCAGCCTGACAAAGCAGTGACAGTGTCAGAGGGCAGCTCTTCCTGGGGGGTGGGGGTGCACCGATCTGATTGACGCGGTGTTATATCTCAGCCTCTGATGGCGGACGGCTGTTTATCTCTCCCTGGTATTTTCTTTCACGGTGAGTTTTTCAGATGCAGTAAATCGATTCTCCGGGGCGACTGCCGCTCTAATCTCGCAGGAAAACAAAAATAAAATGATCCGTGCGGACGGACGAGCGAGTAGAGCGCTATTAATATCGATTCATCCGATTCTGTGAAATTGCGGCACGTTGGCGGCCTGCGCTTCCACATTACACCACGTCCAAAATACTGGGGTGGATCGCATACATCACGCTGCCGCGCTTTCACCGTAGACGTTGTCGGTGGCGATCATACAGAAGTCTGAATGTGAACAATGAGCGCCTGCAGTTATCAGGTCCGATCAATATTAATGACAATCTTTTCAGACGAGTTACAGAACCGGTGATCGATTCCTCCTGATTATGTCGTTCCGGGGTCGTGATTGATTCACTGGGGTCACCAGTTCTGAATCAGCGGTGAATCCGGTAGAAGATCACAGCGTTTTGACTGTTCTAGTATGGACTATTCGTCCACTCATCCATCTGACCTCCATTTTATTTAAAGGGCCATACACGGCTGAATAATTTTAGCCATCAGAACAGTTTCCTGAGGTGAATGTCGCTGTTGTACTCATCAGACCGGGGGTAAGTCTCCGGCCTGCTGGACTCACGGCATGGTTCCCACCAGTCATCTCCAGAACTACAACTCCCGCCTTCTGGCTATCGGGGCATGCTGAGAGTTGAAGCTTCCCACCAGCTGGAGAGCCACAGGTTGGAGACCGCTGGTCTGCAGAGTGCATAGGACAATGGCTGATGTCTTCAGGGCTTGGCATCCGGCTTTAGATCTCTGATTATCATGTTTGCATTTGACTCACCTTTGGGGGGGGGGGGGGGCTGCCAGGACAATCCACGCCTTCGTTAGAGGTTAACGCGTTTCCGACTTCTTGTGTCATAACCATTGTAACACACAATGAGGAGGTTTGTATCTTCATCCCAGGCCTGATATCTTCCACTTGTCGTAGGCAGGGCTCCCCCAAGAGTTTCCACTCGTGTGATTCCGGACGCCCCACCGATGGGAGCCATGAAAGGGTCACTTGTTTATAAGCAGACACCCTTCCTATTTTTTTTCCAGGGTTATGGAATTTCGTTAACTTCTTCCAGAACCCAAAAGCCCTAAAATCTTAACATTTGGCTGCAAGTTTCCAGGGGGAGGGAAAGCAAGAACTCCAAAGCCTTCTTCCTCCAGCCGCTGAAAACTTTTAAATGCAGTTTCTTTCATCCCTCAGAGGCTTTTTTTATTCCCAGTTCCAGATTCAAAGGGATTTAATTAGGCATTTAGAAAAAAAAGAGGAACAAAGCGGCTCAGAAAGAGGCCATCAGCGTTTGTAGTGTGCGGGGCTGTGCGCAGGGATGTGCACTCACAGGCGGCTTGTGCCGCCATCTAGGTTTCTGTAAATGATCTCTGCATCCGCCGCTCACCTCGGCCGTGGATACCGCCGACCACAGACCACACACAGGTCGCTGGAACTATGTGCAGCGGTTTTAGCTCCAGTCACAACGTCCGGGACATTCTCAGCAGATATTTTGCCAGGATACAAATGGGAAAAATTGTGACCAAAAATAAATCCCTGCTGTTTCTATTATTTCCCTTGGGATCAGCGCTTTCATTCTGATCTGTGGCAGTAATAGTGGTGGCCATCTACCGCCAAGTAGATCCGTATCTTCCTGTGCGGCAAAACATTGTCAGCGGCTTCAGTTCCTAATTCTGCCAAGCCTGTCCACCATGCTTCACCTTCCCACATCTCTCATCTCTATCAATGTACATTTGATAAATGGTTTCTGGTTTAAAACCATGTTCTCGTCTGTACTTGCTGTGTGGCGAAAATGGCAGGTCCACTGGGCGGTTTTTATGCTTGGTTTTTGCAGCTGAATTTGCGTTGGATTCCACCATCTCCATTGCAAAGGACGAAGTCCGCGGTGGATATCGCGCATAAATGGACATGTTGGCGATTTCAAATCCGTATTATGATGCAGATTGTTTACGCAGCGTGTGGATGACATTTCTTGCAGTCCAGTGCTGTAAAGTAATACGGATTTGCTGCAGATTGTGCTGCACACGGAAATTTCGTATGGATTTCTGTACCAAATCTGCATGTGTTAGTAGCAGATTTTGATGCAGTTTTACCACACATCTCATCCTTCCATTGAAAAGGGTGAAATAAGCACCAAAAATTGCACAAAGAACTGACATGGTGCAGAATTCAAGAACCGCACGGAAGGTAAATTTCTGCACGGAAGAAAAAAGCAAAGCAAGACTTTGCTGGTATTGGATTATGCTGCGGTTTTTCCACATGTAAAATTTGGGTGGGAAAAATAGTGTGTAATCTGCAACGTGTGCATCATATCCTATGGGGACGAAATGTATCTGCGGTAAAAGTCTGTGCGTCTGTGGAAAACATGACCCGTTACTGATTCACCGAAGCCCAATTTCTCCATAGATTTCCTGAGAATATGCGCATTAGGATTTCAGTGCGTATGAGGCAGCCTTAGGGCTCATGCACACAAAAGGTTTTTTTTGCGTTCAGTATACTGGCCGTTTTTTTAGTTCAGTATGTGTTACTTAGGCCTCTTGCACACGACTGTTTGATTTTCCATTTATGTTCCCTTTTTTTGCGTTCCGTATACGGACTGTATACGGAACCATTCATTTCAATGGATCCGCAAAAAAAACAGAAGGTACTCCGTATGCCTTCCATTTCCATATTTCCATTTTTCTGTTCCGTTCAAAGATAGAACATGTTCTATTTAAGGCTCATACACACGACCGTGTCGTTTTTTGCGGTCCGCAAATTGCGGAACGGAACAGGAGGCCCATTATAGAAATTCCTATTCTTGTCTGCAAAACAGACAAGAATAGGACATGCCTCATCATTTTTGCTGGGCCACGGAACGGAGCAACGGATGCGGACAGTACATGGAGTGCTGTCCGCATCTTTTGCGGACCCATTGAAATGAATGTTTCCATATACAGAACGCAAAATACGTTTGTGTGAACAAGCCTTTATTGTCCGCATAACGGACAAGGATAGGACTGTTCTATCAGGGGCCAGATGTTCTGCAAAAAACGGAATGCACACGGACGTCATCCGTATTTTTTGCGGATCAGTTTTTTGCGGACCGCAAAATACTGAAAAATCCATATGGTCGTGTGCAAGAGGCCTTATACTGAACCATTCATTTCAATGGTTCCGCAAAAAAAGGAAGTGTCTCCTTGTGCATTCCGTTTCCGTATTTCCATTTTTCTGTTCCGTTCAAAGATAGAACATGTCCTATTATTGCCCGCAAATCACGTTCCGTGGCTCCATTCAAGTCAATAGGTCCGCAAAAAAAATGGAACACATACGGTTTCCGTTTTTGCGGAGCCATCTATTGGAAATTTTATGCCCAGCCCAATTTTTTTCTATGTAATTACTGTATACTGTATATGCCATACGGAAAAATGGAACGGAAACAAAAAACGGAAAAACTGATCCATTAAAAACAGCCCGCAAAACACTGAAAAAGCCATACGGTCGTGTGCATGAGCCCTTAGGCTACATGCACATGAACATTGTTTGTTTCCATGTCCGTTCGTTTTTTTTTGCGGATAGGATGCGGATCCATTCATTTCAATGGGTCCGCAAAAAATGCAGACAGCACACCGTGTCCTGTCCGCATCAGTATGTCCGTTCCGTAGCCCCGCAAAAAAATAGAACATGTCCTATTCTTGTCCGTTTTAGGCATTGTTACAATGGATCCGCAAACAAAAACGGATGGCATCCGGACCACAAACCACATACGGTCGTGTGCATGTAGCCTAATAGAAACGCTATAAATGTGTCCTGATTAACCCCGCGCTGACCAGGATTCAGTGTCCAGTAACAATGTATCACATCCACTCCCCGGATACATGGTTATCATTGTGCGCCGGTGATGCCGCTGACTTGGAGCTCATCAATGGGAACTGGTTTCGATTTACTGGAGACGGTAAAAAGTTCATGACGTGAAGGTCCGTGAGTCCATAGAATACAAGGAGCCGACAGACTCGCTCATTATTGTCTCATGGGAATCGTCAACCATAATGCGTCCATATGTCACATGACATAGCTGCGCCGCTCTCTTATCCTGCGGTCGTCAATGCGTCGTTCTGAGGAGACGCAGTAACATTGTTATATCATATGATTGTAAGACGACGGGGTGATACAGATAGGGATTGCATTTAGCGCTGCTTTTACGACTTGCCGATGGCGAATTCACACTGTCCATAAATCGGATTGATCACAAAGCCCCCGACCCTGCTTCTGGAAGGAAAGCTATTGTTGTTCTCCAGGTTTCTCTTTCAGTTCTTGTATCAGATGAGATCGGACAGAAAAACAGGTTAAACCGTGACATGCACGGACCAGTCAGTTGTGCAGAGCCCTGCGAGGGGCCCGAGTAGTCTCCTGACGGCAGATCAGACGTGGCGTCCTGTAGGAAACCCCTGCGAACGGTACAAAGATAGTGCAAGTTTTGCTGTATGTAAATTGGGGTTTACAAGGGTCCTCAACCCGGGCGAAGATAGAAACACAATGAGAACTGTGTGAATAAGCCCTAAAGGGGGATTTACATGTTACCATTATTTGGCAGATTAGCGGTAATTAGCGTTCCTACGAATGCTCGTCCAAGGCTGCAGCCGATCACCCGATGAATGAGCGGAGCGCCTGTCGTTCTCGTAGGCACGCCAATTATGGTTTCTGGGCAGCAGATCCTGCGGTCTAAACGGTGATCTGCTGCCCAGAAACAATGCAGCTGTAGGAGGACGAGCAAGAGCAATGGCGACATACTGTGGAGGAGATTGCTGTATGTAAATACTGCACCTCCCGACAATCCGCTGCTGGGCGCGAGCATAGCCACCTCTGTTCTCACCAGATGAGTCGGCGTGGTGGGATCCTCCGTCAGCCCCCTGGGGGTGGTAGTGCCTCTGCTCTGGGGCAGGACACGGTTCGTTAGTGTAAGCTGCTGGAACTTGCTTGTAGAACATACTTTTCATGACTTAACCCCTTTCCTGCCCTAAGCGTGAGAAACTGGGGGGGGGGGGGCTGATGAGGCGCTGGGTGGACGCAGTCTCGCTGCCGATTGCGTTGACACCACGTGTTTTCTGGGGATTTCTTTTCTAGCACTTGTATGAGAAAATCTGTGTCCAACCCCAGCTTTACACGTGCGCCATTCCCAGTGATAGTCTGATTAATAGCCCCCTCCCCCGTGTATCCGCTGTATATACAGGCCCCCGCATTGTGTGGACGAGCCGGCTTTTCTTGTTACCGTTCCCAGGAATGTAGTTCTGCTTTCAGTGCGGAGAGATTAACAACTAATGTGAATAACTCAGGATAAACGCCCCTCGTCCGCGCTCCCGGCGGCGTAGAGCGATCGTGTATACGTAGAAAAATCACATTATTCTTATGGTCTTCCTCCCTCATCTGCATCTCAAGTGAAAGGGACGCGGCGGCGGCGGCGCAGACGTCCGGCGAGAGACTTTGTAGCTGAGTGGATAATGGCAGAAGGTAATTTCTTAATGCACTCGGCCAGAGGGATAATCTTACCGACCGCCTGGAAACAGCATAGCCAAGCGAGGGCAGGACGTGACAAAGGGAGATTTTTGTGCCAAGATGGCGCATGGAGCAAGGTAGATTTTGCGCAATTTGCAGCGCACTTACTGCACCTCATCAGCGTTTCGCATTTTGTGGAATGGAGCGGCCGACCCTGTGATAGAAATGCCTATTCATGTCTGCAATTGCGGACGAGCATAGGACATGCTCTGTCTTTTTTTGCGGGGACCGCCGAACGGAAGTACGAATGCGGACAGTACATGGCGTGCTGTCCACATCTTTTGTGGCCCTGCTGAAATGAATGGGTCCCCACATTGCGGGACGGATGTAGACCCAAATGTACAGACGTCTATAATGAGCCCTAAGGCAGCAACAAATGGTTCACATACCAATCCGTGGAAAATCTGTGTGCGTTTTCTTCGTGTTTGGTCCATGTGTCCGTTTTTTGCCCTCCTTGTGTCATCCATATTCCACGGACGCTGCTCAGAGGAAAATTAATTAACGTGGATGCAGAGGTTTTTCATGAACCCATAGACTTCAGTCGGCGTTTGGTCCCCATCATGGACCAAAGTGACGCATATCTCCGTGATTTTTCCACTGACCCACGGCGTGTGAACAAACACATTAAAATCAATGGGTACGTGCACTGGCCGTGATTGCAATGAATTTTATACTCCTGTGATTTATCCTTAGTCACCCAACTTTCCCAGGAAGAGATAACTAAGAAATGGCTTCATGTCTATGAAGAAGATGAAACAAGGACATATAAGTAGGGATTCTAACCCCCAGTAGATAAATGGGGAGTAGTCCGGTCTGTGCGCCGCCATATTGTTTATTACCCTGCTTTTCCAGATAGCCTTGTATCTAAGTTGAGATGTGACGGGAGTCGCTCGCAGTCAGCGCTGCCCCCGGTCGATCAGATGACAGGAGTGTTTCCGAGGCGCGGGCGTTTGGTATCACTTCTTCAGTGATCGGCGATGTAGGCGAATAGCGGAAAATCGTCACTTGCAGGGTCCGTCCTACACATCTTCACCAGGAGGTTCCACACCCCCCCATAATTCACAGGAGCCCCCACATTGGGGTGGCAGAGAAGTGGGGGCTCAGTTTTAAATTGGTACTAAATAATATAAATCATTGTATGAGAAGTTACTCACTATTCCCACCCCGAGGATGAAAACCTGTGCAGATGAATACTGTTCACAGCTGAGGGTTTGTTACAGACAGTCCTCTGTGAGCTAAATACAGCGGGTTCTAGACTGATACACTGTGACAAACCATCAGGAAGGGAGAGGTTTGTGCTGGTCCTATGTGCATCTTGCAGAGAATTGTCCAGACTGGTTACACTGTAACAAGCCCTCAGCTGTGCAAGCAATACACGGTCAGGGCAGGGTTTCAGCCTCTGTTTGTCAACTATAGCTGTTACGATTCACTGACAGCAAAGAGAGGTCTTGAAAATTATTAATGAAGCGTTATTTGCACAAGATTGGAAGCCGGCCCTTTAAAAATCCAATTAGAGCATAGAACATTGTGCACCCAAACAATGGTTTCCGTTACTTTCCACAGGTTTGGTAATTCCTTGTGAACTAATTAATTTCGGAAGCGGGGGGGGGGCTTCTGATTACGAGATTAACCCCTTTCATACAGCAGCAGTTTGGCGAGAGGTTCAGCTGCATGGATGATTGGGCGTCCTGATTTTGGTGCAGCAGATGTGGCCATAGGCGGTTAATCCGGCGCAGACAATGTCTCTGTGCTGCAGCCCTGTACAGACCGTCCGTGTATTCATGTGAATGAGCCCTAATCTCTAGTCATGTTAGTCTGTGTGGAGACGTCACTGCTCCAGTCACATACAAAGCTGAGCTCACACCTTGCTGGTTTCCTGTTACCTGAGAGCAGAGAGGTGATTGGAGGGGGGCAGAGGTGACTGGAGGGTGGGCAGAGGTGATTGGAGGGGGGCAGAGGTGACTGGAGGGTGGGCAGAGGTGATTGGAGGGGGGCAGAGGTGATTGGAGGGTGGGCAGAGGTGATTGGAGGGGGGCAGAGGTGACTGGAGGGTGGGCAGAGGTGACTTGAGGGTGGGCAGAGGTGATTGGAGATTGGGCAGAGGTGATTGGAGGGTGGGCAGAGGTGACTGGAGGGGGCAAAGGTGATTGGAGGGTGGGCAGAGGTGCCGAGGGTGGGGGGCAGAGGTGACTGGAGGGGGCAAAGGTGATTGGAGGGTGGGCAGAGGTGATTGGAAGGGAGGCAGAGGTGATTGGAAGGTGGGCAGAGATGATTGGAGGGGGGCAGAGGGGGATTGGAGGGGGGCAGAGGGGGATTGGAGGGGGGCAGAGGTGATTGGAGGGTGGGCAGAGGTGACTGGAGGGTGGGCAGAGGTGATTGGAGGGTGGGCAGAGATGATTGGAGGGGGGCAGAGGTGATTGGAGGGGGGCAGAGGTGATTGGAGGGTGGGCAGAGGTGACGAGGATGGGCAGAGGTGACTGGAGGGGGCAAAGGTGATTGGAGGGTGGGCAGAGGTGATTGGAGTGGGGCAGAGGTGATTGGAGGGTGGGCAGAGGTGATTGGAGGGTGGGCAGAGGTGATTGGAAGGTGGGTAGAGGTGATTGGAGGGTGGGCAGAGGTGATTGGAGGGTGGGCAGAGGTGATTGGAGGGGGGCAGAGGTGACTGGAGGGTGGGCAGAGGTGATTGTAGGGTGGGCAGAGGTGATTGGAAGGGGGGCAGAGGTGATTGGAGGGTGGGCAGAGGTGATTGGAGGGGGGCAGAGGTGATTGGAAGGGGGGGCAGAGGTGATTGGAAGGTGGGCAGAGGTGATTGGAGGGGGGCAGAGGTGATTGGAGGGTGGGCAGAGGTGATTGGAGGGTGGGCAGAGGTGATTGGAGGGTGGGCAGAGGTGATTGGAGGGGGGCAGAGGTGACTGGAGGGGGTGAGAAGGGTCTGACAGCGTTATTTTCCCCTTTCTCCGTGGAGCACACATGCATACTCGGCCGACCTGTGTATAGGGGGGGTTGGGAGCGATTGCCGGTGCCTGGACGGGTGTTGGGCCAGCCGCTATCTCAGGTGTATGGGCAGTTTTAGGCCTGAGTTGTGACGTCACATGTATGACAATGGGGTGAAGCTAAACCGTTGTCTGTTTCCGAGGGCAACCAGCAGGATTTTGAAGACTAATCTGGGTGTGATTGGAGAACATGGCGGGAAATAACGTACAATAAGTAGATAAAACGTAAATCTGTACATGAGAAGTGTCCGGACATCAGCCAACGTGGCTGTGATGAGCGGCGCCCCCGCACGGCGAGTTGTCAGCCCCATATCTGCGCTGCATCGAGCGGCTGCTCATGAATTATTTGCTGTAATTATAGATTAACTTCAAAGCTGTAATATGTAATAAGTGCGGAGCGCCATCGCCACAAGACCAGCATCGATCCGCCAGAGATTAAGATTTGTGCCTCCTCGGCCGGGCTCCGGTAATTAACGGGTAAACCTAATCTCACAAGATTGCTGTTATCGTGCCCGTTTGGAATAATTTGCGGCGCTTCTTATCTATGAAAGATGGATTACCAGTGTTTAGGGAATGGGCTGGGGGGGGGGGGGGGGGGGGGCGCAAGGAAGAAAGTGCAGGGAGGAATTTAATTAAACGCCCAGAGATTATGAATATGGATGAACTTCGGAAGAGTCGCGTCTCGGAGCGGTTGGAATGGGATCACGTCGCCGGGACAGATCTCTAATCTGAACACATTAACCATCGTTACTGGTGTAAGTGGTGGCGGACCCGCCGGCTGCTCCTCCGCCTGATTCGCTCTCGGTCCTCCCTGCCGCTGATTTCATGCTTCCGCTATAAACGTGATTGTCCCGTGTCCCGGGGCGTCCACAAATCCTGTGTGGGGGGATCTACAGATATGGCTGCCCCCACTCAGATCCACGGAGAACATCTCGCTCCTAACAAGTCAGACCTTCCACCCCGGGAACGTCCCGCACCTCTACGTTGTGAAGGACACCTACCCCCTTGTCCTGTCTGCAGATTCCTAATAGACTTTATGTTCTGTGTTCTCAAAGTTATCAAGATCTCTGCTTGCTGGCAGAGCAAGGGAACATGCCTGTTTACATCCAGTACCTAGAAAGCCCTAAAACGTGTCCTGTGTGAGCGCAGCCTGGCCCTTTGTGACAATGTATCAGGTGGAACAGCTCATGGATACAACAGTAACAAACAGTCAGCTGTGAAAAGTAGTAGAACAGGAGAAGTTTTTAGTCTCTGGGTGTAAACAAGCCTATTCACCGACAGCAAACATAGATCTTGAAGCTGAAACACGCAGTACAGTGTATTGGGAAGTTGCAGGACCAGTTATTATCTATAACCATAGACAAGCCCTTTAAACCCCTCCGACCAGTCGATGGCTCCAGTGGTTTTTCAGCGCTTCCTCTTAATTCACATTTACTTGTCGGCCATTTGCAAATCTGGCGCCGCTCCTGGATTTTTTGTAGGTTGGCGATTGCTTCATTTGTATTAAAAAAAAAATTCCAAACGGGGAATTTGCTCTTTTTACTTATTATATATTTTTTTCCCAATCTTTGTCCAGAGATTGTGGTGTCGCTGGCAGCTGATGCCGGAGCTCGGCCTCACAATGTATAAGCGGAAATGTACATTAAGCAGGGAGGATGGGTGCAATGGCTGGCACTAATGAATGCTGGTTTCTTGGTGCCCCCTGGTACACAGTGCGGCCCTTTCCTTGCCCCCAGGTCCTTTCTCCTGCACTCGGCCTTCTACCTATCCTAATGAGTTATGGCAACAGCTAGTGAGCTGGGGGGGATTGTGCAGCCGCTCTGACCCACTTCCTGGACATCCTTACTGGAAAGCGGGATACGTGTGAGAGCAGGACGCCGCCGCCGACAGCTGTGTTTATGCTGTTCCATAATCCCGGGCAGCTCAGCCATTTGTCACATGAAGCAGGAGCGGAGGCATTGGTTGTCGTCAGGGATCATGTATGAAGGCAGACAGGCCTGCACCCTCCGCACATGACAGCCACATACATTAATAAAGACTTTGGGGACAATAGCTCCCACACTGCTGCCTTTCAATGACAGACAGATGTCTGCTGATTGCGGCCGGGAATCCATTGATGCAGAATTATTCATCTCCAGATTTGCGTTTTTCCAATGTAGGACTGTAAAAAAAGACTTAAAGTGACAGGACTGAGAGCGTAGATCCCTGTAGCACGCCGACAGACGGCTTTTATCATGGGCATTGCATGTGGGCTGCAGGGGTTAATGAAATAATCTCGATGCATTGGGTGAAGTAATTGCATTTGGTTATGCTTGGACAGCCTTAATTAAAGATCTGCCCTGAGCCCCTGTGAGAGGGGACCCTGATTCACTTGGGGCCCGCCGAGGGTCCAAAACCCTTCATTCCATATATGTTGGTTTAGTGCATGAGAGGCCACGAGTCCTGCAGTACATGCTTCCCGTGGAACCAGCCGAGGACTGCTCCATGTACACCACGTAACAGATAAGATGTCCACGTGTATAGTCACTACCCCCGGGTGCTGCTTACCCGCTATTTGTCTGTAGGGTCGGCTGCTTATTACTTTTCCTCTATTAGGATACAGCATTGTCCAAAGTGGAGGGAAATCCATGTCTTTTCTCTTGAGAGGCCCAGTCGGTCCATCCACTTCTGTCCATCCACTATGCTTTACACTGCAGTTCAGACTGAGCGGAAGCACAAGCTCAGTTGGTACATGGAGAGCTGAGGACAGAAGGATTATAACCTAGATATCAGGGAGTTGTGACTGAGGGGAGGGGCCTAAGAAGATGGGAGGAGTCTGGGGAGTGAACATCATGTGACATGGGTGACCACCTGGTTACTGGGCGGCACTGGGGCCACTGCTTCCAGTTCAGTCTTCCCACCGCCCATAGAGTTATCACACGTTACACTTTCCTCCCATTACACCAGCGTCAACGGCGCAGAAATAAACAAAAAAAAAGGGACTTAAAATTAAATATAAAAATAAAAAGCGATTACAAGCTGAAACGGCGGCGGGCTGGAGAGTTCCTGTCTGGTCTCATTAGCCACTGCAGCCCCCCAGGGATTTGTATGGGGTGGGGACATGAGCGCCCCCTGACACATGCGCTTACAGTGCGCCGCTCGCTCCTCTGACAGGTGGCGTTTATATCGGCTGCGTGTCGTGTGGTCCACAGGTACAGACCCCGGGCGGTTTTTAGGTCCAGCAGCCAGTAAATAACGCCCTCCGGCCTTACCATGGAAACCATAAGCAATGCGGGGCCCGGTATATTCACCCTGAGCCTGGGGGGGCGAGACGCTGAGAGATAAGTGCAGGTTCGCTGCCAGAACAGAAGCTTCTGCATTACAATAGGAACAATATGGCCTTGAATAGGAGAGGTGGCAATTGTAAGGCAATTAGTGTCGGACCCACCCCGGGAGAATATTGCCCTTCAGTATCTGAGACGTGAGGCCGTGCATCCGGACGCATCTCCTGACAACTCGGGGAGGAACCACTAGGACGTCATGTCACCTCCGGGCCTTGCTGATATGTCGTGTGTTGTAGGAACAGGTCACCACGCCAGCAGATACCGCCTGCCCATGGCCGGTTCTTGGAGGAATACCCCTTAGTGGTGTCAGTCAGACACACAGCTCTGCAGGAGACTGGTACCCTCACCCTCCTTGTAAGGAATAATACCCCTATAATGTGGGGGACTGAGGAGGAGGAGACAAGGCACATCCTGGATGGGGGTCCCTGGTACTGAATACTCGGCAGTGGGGAGACCAGGAGTGTCAGAATCCGCTCATTAGACCATGTTCCAGTATGTGATCTGCTGTGGTCCCCATTATTATTGGCCTGCATCATAGACTGTGCCCGCTCCTGCATGTACCTGCCCTGTGCCCGTCCGCCATATTCTAGGTATTACACATGAGCTTCTTGTGGCTGCTGCAGCCTGGGAACAAAGAAGACCAACCACAGCCGGGCCCCTCCCTCTGAACACCCCCTCCTGCTAATTAACATAATTACAACTCAAGTGAATATTCATAAATGACTCTGGCTTTAATTTGTCTGAAATGACAGGCTGCTCGCCCTGAATGATTGAAGAGGTCCGCCATAATTCCATGTGATTACAGGCCTCTCCGCCTCTGTGAGCTTCATTACAGCTTAGGGTTGTTTAAACTCTGGCATGGATTTTGTCTCAAAGCAGAACCCCCTGACCCCTGCAGAACCCCCTGACCCCTGCAGAACCCCCTGACCCCTGCAGAACCCCCCTGACTCCTGCAGAACCCCCCTGACCCCTGCAGAACCCCCTGACCCCTGCAGAACCCCCTGACTCCTGCAGAACCCCCTGACCCCTGCAGAACCCCCCCCTCACCCCTGCAGAACCCCCCCTCACCCCTGCAGAACCCCCCTGACTCCTGCAGAACCCCCTGACCCCTGCAGAACCCCCCTGACCCCTGCAGAACCCCCCTGACCCCTGCAGAACCCCCTGACTCCTGCAGAACCCCCTGACTCCTGCAGAACCCCCCTCACCCCTGCAGAACCCCCCTCACCCCTGCAGAACCCCCCTCACCCCTGCAGAACCCCCCTCACTCCTGCAGAACCCCCTGACCCCTGCAGAACCCCCTGACCCCTGCAGAACCCCCCTGACCCCTGCAGAACCCCCTGACCCCTGCAGAACCCCCTGACCCCTGCAGAACCCCCCTGACCCCTGCATAACCGCCACAACCCATGCCCTTTGCAGAACCCCCCTCACCCCTGCAGAACCCCCCTCACCCCTGTAGAACCCCCTGACCCCTGCAGAACCCCCTGACCCCTGCAGAACCCCCCTGACCCCTGCAGAACCCTCTGACCCCTGCAGAACCCCCCTGACCCCTGCAGAACCCCCCTGACCCCTGCAGAACCCCCCTCACCCCTGCAGAACCCCCTGACTCCTGCAGAACCCCCTGACCCCTGCAGAACCCCCTCACCCCTGCAGAACCACCCTGACCCCTGCAGAACCCCCTCACCCCTGCAGAACCCCCTCACCCCTGCAGAACCCCCTGACCCCTGCAGAACCCCCCTCACCCCTGCAGAACCCCCTGACCCCTGCATAACCGCCACAACCCATGCCCTTTGCAGAACTCCTCTCCCCTACAGAAGACCCGACCTCTGCTGAACCCTCTCTCCAGTACAGATGCTCCCTCAGGTCTGCAGAATCTCCTCTCCAATACTGGACCACCTCACCGCTGTAGAACGCCCTCAATCCCTGCTGGACGCCCACAATGTGCTGAACTCCATGACCCCAGTGGAGCCTGCTCAGCAGTGCAGGACCCCCTTCGCCCACAGAACCCCCCTGTGGCTGGTGTCTTCTCCCCCTCGTTCCTCCTGCCCCTTCACTTTACACCTTTTTTCTGGGTCTCACTTCTCGCACTTTGCCGTCATCTTGTCACATTCCTCTCGCTCTGCGCGGTTTTCATGCTCAGCCGCCTCCTGCCGTTTATGACAGCGCACACGACCATTAACCCATTGATTCTTCCCCTTTGTCTGTGCAGGGGGAATATACCGTCATCATGTATACACAGCATTGCCCCTAACACAAGGGGGCGATCTTCTAATGAGCTGCGCAGCTGCTCCTGTTCAGATGGCTGCCCACAGTGGTTGTCACCACGCTGTTAATAGTTGCATTGTTCTCACATTGCTACTACTCTGCTCTTGTCAGTCTTCACTGTAGTCCTAGCATTTTGTTCATGGGCAGTAGGCCCAAGATGAACAGTGCAAGGTCCCATCAGGACAGGGTTGTGCTGCATTGTATGGAAATGTTGTAGATGCCATATTGTGGGCGGGGCCAGCAGATATTCCAGGTGAGCTCATAGAATCAGGTCACTGCACCGAAGCACCAGCTTCCATATAGGAGGGCGAGCAGATCGCTGGCAGCGCGGAGCGTCCGCCCCAGGGGCCGCCTGCAGCGAGTGCACTTGGATGGAGACTTGTTCTCTTTCCTCTTCAGCAATCACTTAGCTTCGTGTCCTCACATGAAAGGCTGCAGCCTCGCTCATCAGGGCCATTTACATGCACGAGAGGCTCCGAAGTGTTTGTTGTGGTCCTGTACTTGTGTGCGGCAGGTTGGGGCCTCATTCATGGCTCCGTCCATCCTCCTCTTCCTCCCTCTCGGCATTATGTCTCTCTGATTTGTCCCCTTGTTTCTGCGTGCACGGCGGACCACTTGAAGAACAATCGTGCAGATTGGAAGCTTTCCATGTGAGTGCTGAATGCAGAGTACAGTATTAGACTGCTTGTAACCTTTTAGCTGCTGGGGCACATCTTCGCAGGGGTGTGAGAGCGACATCTGCTTGCCACCCAGCTTCTCTAGACTATTGAATGGCAAAGGAATATGAGCTGGTAAGTATAGACACGCCAACAGCTGCACAGCGTCGTCCACCAGTAAATATTTATTGTACAGATCACGAAAGGTTAACAAAATTTGTAATTTCCATCCAGTGAACAATCCTAACATTTACTTACATAATATGGCGCCCCCTGGTGTTCAGTATAGTATGGCTCCACCTAGTGTTCACTTACTTACATAGTATGGCACCCCCTGGTGTTCAGTTACTTACATAGTATGGCTCCACCTGGTGTTCAGTTACTGACATAGTATGGCGCCCCCTGGTGTTCAGTTACTTACATAGTATGGCTCCACCTGGTGTTCAGTTACTTACATAGTATGGCTCCACCTGGTGTTCAGTTACTTATATAGTATGGTGCCCCCTGGTGTTCAGTTACTTACATAGTAAGGCGCCCCCTGGTCTTCAGTTACTTCAATAGTATGGCGCCCCCTGGTCTTCAGTTACTTCTATAGTATGGCGCCCCCTGGTCTTCAGTTACTTCAATAGTATGGCGCCCCCTGGTCTTCAGTTACTTCAATAGTATGGCGCCCCCTGGTGTTCATTTACTTACATAGTATGGCTCCACCTGGTGATCAGTTACTTACATAGTATGGCTCCACCTGGTGATCAGTTATTTACATAGTATGGCTCCACTTGGTGGTCAGTTACTTACATAGTATGGCTCCCCCTGGTGTTCAGTTACTTACATAGTATGGCTCCTCCTGGTGTTCAGTTACTTACATAGTATGCCTCCACCTGGTGTTCAGTTACTTACATAGTATGGCTCCCCCTGGTGTTCAGTTACTTACATAGTATGGCTCCACCTGGTGTTCATTTACTTACATAGTATGGCTCCCCCTGGTGTTCAGTTACTTACATAGTATGGCTCCACCTGGTGGTCATTTACTTACATAGTATGGCAACCCCCCTGGTGTTCAGTTACTTACATAGTATGGCTCCCCCTGGTGTTCAGTTACTTACACAGTATGGCTCCACCTGGTGATCAGTTACTTACGTAGTATGGCTCCACCTGGTGTTCATTTACTTACATAGTATGGCTCCCCCTGGTGTTCAGTTACTTACATAGTATGGCTCCACCTGGTGGTCATTTACTTACATAGTATGGCAACCCCCCTGGTGTTCAGTTACTTACATAGTATGGCTCCCCCTGGTGTTCAGTTACTTACACAGTATGGCTCCCCCTGGTGTTCAGTTACTTACATAGTATGTCTCCACCTGGTGATCAGTTACTTACGTAGTATGGCTCCACCTGGTGTTCAGTTACTTACATAGTATGGCTCCCCCTGGTGTTCAATTTACTTAGATAGTATGGCTCCACCTGGTGTTCAGTTACTTACATAGTATGGCTCCACCTGGTGTTCAGTTACTTACATAGTATGGCTCCACCTAGTGGTCATTTACTTACATAGTATGGCTCCACCTGGCGTTCAGTTGCCTATGTAGTATGGGTCCACCTAGTGGTCATTTACTTACATAGTATGGCGCCCCCTGGTGGTCAGTTACTTACATAGTTTGGCAACCCCCCTGGTGTTCAGTTACTTACATAGTATGGCTCACCCTGGTGTTCAGTTACTTACATAGTATGGCACCCCCTGGTGTTCAGTTACTTACATAGTATGGCTCCCCCTGGTGTTCAGTTACTTACATAGTATGGCTCCACCTGGTGGTCATTTACTTACATAGTATGGCAACCCCCCTGGTGTTCAGTTACTTACATAGTATGGCTCCCACTGGTGTTCAGTTACTTACACAGTATGGCTCCCCCTGGTGTTCAGTTACTTACACAGTATGGCTCCCCCTGGTGTTCAATTACTTACACAGTATGGCTCCACCTGGTGATCAGTAACTTACGTAGTATGGCTCCACCTGGTGTTCAGTTACTTACATAGTATGGCTCCCCCTGGTGTTCAATTTACTTACATAGTATGGCTCCACCTAGTGTTCAGTTACTTACATAGTATGGCTCCACCTAGTGTTCAGTTACTTACATAGTATGGCTCCACCTAGTGGTCATTTACTTACATAGTATGGCTCCACCTAGTGGTCATTTACTTACATAGTATGGCTCCACCTGGCGTTCAGTTACCTATGTAGTATGGGTCCACCTAGTGGTCATTTACTTACATAGTATGGCGCCCCCTGGTGTTCAGTTACTTCAATAGTATGGCGCCCCCTGGTGTTCATTTACTTACATAGTATGGCTCCACCTGGCGTTCAGTTGCCTATGTAGTATGGGTCCACCTAGTGGTCATTTACTTACATAGTATGGCGCCCCCTGGTGGTCAGTTACTTACATAGTTTGGCAACCCCCCTGGTGTTCAGTTACTTACATAGTATGGCTCACCCTGGTGTTCAGTTACTTACATAGTATGGCACCCCCTGGTGTTCAGTTACTTACATAGTATGGCTCCCCCTGGTGTTCAGTTACTTACATAGTATGGCTCCACCTGGTGGTCATTTACTTACATAGTATGGCAACCCCCCTGGTGTTCAGTTACTTACATAGTATGGCTCCCACTGGTGTTCAGTTACTTACACAGTATGGCTCCCCCTGGTATTCAGTTACTTACACAGTATGGCTCCCCCTGGTGTTCAATTACTTACACAGTATGGCTCCACCTGGTGATCAGTTACTTACGTAGTATGGCTCCACCTGGTGTTCAGTTACTTACATAGTATGGCTCCCCCTGGTGTTCAATTTACTTACATAGTATGGCTCCACCTAGTGTTCAGTTACTTACATAGTATGGCTCCACCTAGTGTTCAGTTACTTACATAGTATGGCTCCACCTAGTGGTCATTTACTTACATAGTATGGCTCCACCTAGTGGTCATTTACTTACATAGTATGGCTCCACCTGGCGTTCAGTTACCTATGTAGTATGGGTCCACCTAGTGGTCATTTACTTACATAGTATGGCGCCCCCTGGTGGTCAGTTACTTACATAGTATGGCTCTCCCTGGTGATCAGTTACTTACATAGTATGGCGCCCCCTGGTGGTCGTTTACTTACATAGTATGGCTCCACCTGGTGTAGAGCAATGTCACCTGTTCAGTTGGTGGACACACATGCTCAGTTGCTCTCTGCATAGCTAGGTCTGTTTAGTGGCGTCCATCGCTCTTGCTATCTGTTACCTCCGTATAGTGGCGTCCATCGCTCTGCCCCCAGTGTCATGGCTGATCAGTATATATTACCGCCACTTGCTGTCTGTTACCTCCGTATAGTGGCGTCCATCGCTCTGCCCCCAGTGTCATGGCTGATCAGTATATATTACCGCCACTTGCTGTCTGTTACCTCCGTATAGTGGCGTCCATCGCTCTGCCCCCAGTGTCATGGCTGATCAGTATATATTACCGCCACTTGCTGTCTGTTACCTCCGTATAGTGGCGTCCATCGCTCTGCCCCCAGTGTCATGGTTGATCAGTATATATTACCGCCACTTGCTGTCTGTTACCTCCGTATAGTGGCGTCCATCGCTCTGCCCCCAGTGTCATGGTTGATCAGTATATATTACCGCCACTTGCTGTCTGTTACCTCCGTATAGTGGCGTCCATCGCTCTGCCCCCAGTGTCATGGCTGATCAGTATATATTACCGCCACTTGCTGTCTGTTACCTCCGTATAGTGGCGTCCATCGCTCTGCCCCCAGTGTCATGGCTGATCAGTATATATTACCGCCACTTGCTGTCTGTTACCTCTGTATATTGACGTCCATCGCTCTGCCCCCAGTGTCATGACTGATCAGTATACACTGCTCAAAAAAATAAAGGGAACACTTAAACAACACAATGTAACTCCAAGTCAATCACACTTCTGTGAAATCAAACTGTCCACTTAGGAAGCAACAATGAGTGACAATCAATTTCACATGCTGTTGTGCAAATGGGATAGACAACAGGTGGAAATTATAGGCAATTAGCAAGACACCCCCAATAAAGGAGTGGTTCTGCAGGTGGTGACCACAGACCACTTCTCAGTTCCTATGCTTCCTGGCTGATGTTTTGGTCACTTTTGAATGCTGGCGGTGCTTTCACTCTATTGGTAGCATGAGACGGAGTCTACAACCCACACAAGTGGCTCAGGTAGTGCAGTTTATCAAGGATGGCACATCAATGCGAGCTGTGGCAAGAAGGTTTGCTGTGTCTGTCAGCGTAGTGTCCAGAGCATGGAGGCGCTACCAGGAGACAGGCCCGTACATCAGGAGACGTGGAGGAGGCCGTAGGAGGGCAACAACCCAGCAGTAGGACCGCTACCTCCGCCTTTGTGCAAGGAGGAACAGGAGGAGCACTGCCAGAGCCCTGCAAAATGACCTCCGGCAGGCCACAAATGTGCATGTGTCTGCTCAAACGGTCAGAAACAGACTCCATGAGGGTGATATGAGGGCCCGACGTCCACAGGTGGGGGTTGTGCTTACAGCCCAACACCGTGCAGGACGTTTGGCATTTGCCAGAGAACACCAAGATTGGCAAATTCGCCACTGGCGCCCTGTGCTCTTCACAGATGAAAGCAGGTTCACACTGAGCACATGTGACAGACGTGACAGAGTCTGGAGACACCGTGGAGAATGTTCTGCTGCCTGCATCATCCTCCAGCATGACCGGATTGGCATTGGGTCAGTAATGGTGTGGGGTGGCATTTCTTTGGAGGGCCGCACAGCCCTCCATGTGCTCGCCAGAGGTAGCCTGACTGCCATTAGGTACCGAGATGAGATCCTCAGACCCCTTGTGAGACCATATGCTGGTGCGGTTGGCCCTGGGTTCCTCCTAATGCAAGACAATGCTAGACCTCATGTGGCTAGAGTGTGTCAGCAGTTCCTGCAAGACGAAGGCATTGATGCTATGGACTGGCCCGCCCGTTCCCCAGACCTGAATCCAATTGAGCACATCTGGGACATCATGTCTCGCTCTATCCACCAACGTCACGTTGCACCACAGACTGTCCAGGAGTTGGCAGATGCTTTAGTCCAGGTCTGGGAGGAGATCCCTCAGGAGACCGTCCGCCACCTCATCAGGAGCATGCACAGGCGTTGTAGGGAGGTCCTACAGGCACGTGGAGGCCACACACACTACTGAGCCTCATTTTGACTTGTTTTAAGGACATTACATCAAAGTTGGATCAGCCTGTAGTGTGTTTTTCCACTTTAATTTTGAGTGTGACTCCAAATCCAGACCTCCATAGGTTGAAAAATTTGATTTCCATTTTTTTTTTGTGTGATTTTGTTGTTAGCACATTCAACTATGTAAAGAACAAAGTATTTCAGAAGAATATTTAATTAACTCAGATCTAGGATGTGTTATTTTTGTGTTCCCTTTATTTTTTTGAGCAGTGTAGATTACCGCCACTTGCTGTCTGTTACCTCCGTATAGTGGCGTCCATCGCTCTGCCCCCAGTGTCATGACTGATCAGTATATATTACCGCCACTTGCTATCTGTTACCTCTGTATATTGGCGTCCATCGCTCTGCCCCCAGCGTCATGACTGATCAGTATATATTACCGCCACTTGCTATCTGTTACCTCCGTATAGTGGCGTCCATCGCTCTGCCCCCAGGGTCATGGCTGATCAGTATATATTACCGCCACTTGCTATCTGTTACCTCCGTATAGTGGCGTCCATCGCTCTGCCCCCAGGGTCATGGCTGATCAGTATATATTACCGCCACTTGCTGTCTGTTACCTCCGTATAGTGGTGTCCATCGCTCTGCCCCCAGTGTCATGGCTGATCAGTATATATTACCGCCACTTGCTGTCTGTTACCTCCGTATAGTGGCGTCCATCGCTCTGCCCCCAGTGTCATGGCTGATCAGTATATATTACCGCCACTTGCTGTCTGTTACCTCGTATAGTGGCATCCATCGCTCTGCCCCCAGTGTCATGACTGATCAGTATATATTACCGCCACTTGCTATCTGTTACCTCCGTATAGTGGCGTCCATCGCTCTGCCCCCAGGGTCATGGCTGATCAGTATATATTACCGCCACTTGCTATCTGTTACCTCCGTATAGTGGCGTCCATCGCTCTGCCCCCAGGGTCATGGCTGATCAGTATATATTACCGCCACTTGCTGTCTGTTACCTCCGTATAGTGGTGTCCATCGCTCTGCCCCCAGTGTCATGGCTGATCAGTATATATTACCGCCACTTGCTGTCTGTTACCTCCGTATAGTGGTGTCCATCGCTCTGCCCCCAGTGTCATGGCTGATCAGTATATATTACCGCCACTTGCTGTCTGTTACCTCCGTATAGTGGCGTCCATCGCCCCCATACGCAGCTGCTCACACTTTTGCATTGCCATCTTTTTTAAGCTAATTGCTCGCGCTCCGGCCTCCAGATGCTGAATGAGCGAAACCCGACTGTGATCTCCCATCCGTCCAGAAGCCACAGATAAGATTTCACCCTCTGCCTTTTGTTCCTGCGCCTTTTTCGGGCGGCTCTTCTTGGGTTACAGGCTGCGACATGCGGGCGGCCTCCTGTGAATGCTCGCCAGCAGGTCTCGGAAGAGCAGCCATGGGAAGTGTGCGGTCATGGGGAATCGAGTTGCAAGTTTCCAGGGATTGTTAATGCAAAAAAGCTGTTGTGAGAATGGCGCGGTCTCGCCATTAGCTCCATGTCCGGGTCACGAGGGCCGCACATCAAGGGCTTGTAGCATTATACACTCCAAAGGATGTGGCGAGCTCTTATGTGCGGGGTCACCTCCCCGGAAATCACCCCCATCATCTACAGCATTGTCCTCCCCGGAAATCACCGCCATCATCTACAGCATTGTCCTCCCCGGAAATCACCCCCATCATCTACAGCATTGTCATCCCCGGAAATCACCCCCATCATCTACAGCATTGTCCTCCCCGGAAATCACCCCCATCATCTACAGCATTGTCCTCCCCGGAAATCACCCCCATCATCTACAGCAATGTCCTCCCCGGAAATCACCGCCATCATCTACAGCATTGTCCTCCCCGGAAATCACCCCCATCATCTACAGCATTGTCCTCCCTGGAAATCACCCCCATCATCTACAGCATTGTCCTCCCCGGAAATCGCCGCCATCATCTACAGCATTGTCCTCCCTGGAAATCGCCCCCATCATCTACAGCATTGTCCTCCCTGGAAATCGCCCCCATCATCTACAGCATTGTCCTCCCCGGAAATCACCCCCATCATCTACAGCATTGTCCTCCCCGGAAATCACCCCCATCATCTACAGCATTATCCTCCCTGGAAATCACCCCCATCATCTACAGCATTATCCTCCCTGGAAATCACCCCCATCATCTACAGCATTATCCTCCCTGGAAATCACCCCCATCATCTACAGCAATGTCCTCCCCGGAAATCACCCCCATCATCTACAGCAATGTCCTCCCCGGAAATCACCCCCATCATCTACAGCATTGTCCTCCCTGGAAATCACCCCCATCATCTACAGCAATGTCCTCCCTGGAAATCACCCCCATCATCTACAGCATTATCCTCCCTGGAAATCACCCCCATCATCTACAGCATTATCCTCCCTGGAAATCACCCCCATCATCTACAGCAATGTCCTCCCCGGAAATCACCCCCATCATCTACAGCATTGTCCTCCCTGGAAATCACCCGCATCATCTACAGCATTGTCCTCCCCGGAAATCGCCGCCATCATCTACAGCATTGTCCTCCCTGGAAATCGCCCCCATCATCTACAGCATTATCCTCCCTGGAAATCACCCCCATCATCTACAGCATTGTCCTCCCTGGAAATCACCCCCATCATCTACAGCATTGTCCTCCCTGGAAATCACCCGCATCATCTACAGCATTGTCCTCCCTGGAAATCACCCCCATCATCTACAGCATTGTCCTCCCTGGAAATCACCCCCATCATCTACAGCATTGTCCTCCCTGGAAATCACCCCCATCATCTACAGCATTGTCCCCCGTGGAAATCACCCCCATCCACCCGGATATTGGGACTCCACGTTTGCTGAAGGTTTTTAATTTGGGGGGCTCCATGTGGCGCAGACGCTGCTGGCGCTTCCACGTTTCTTTGCGTCGTCCGCTGCGCGCTCTGCTCACTCGTTGCATCAGATCGTTATTTATATTCCTGCGGAGAGACTCCTTAGGTTGCAGTATTAATGAAGCCTCCTGCAATTAAGACAGATGAGACTTCTCGTGTGGCTGCAGGGCTCCTCCTGGGGCCACAAGCGTCACATCCCCGGCTCTATGACATCCAGCCGGAGCTGAAATCACTGAATAAAACTCCCAGTGAATCCAAGTCTTAGCGTCTTCTTCTATCAATGTGTTAGAATCCCGTCCATCAGTGTTTTAGTTATAGGTCTGCCTGGGAAAGCTGGGTGACAACCAGTATAACTGCTGTCGGGGTCTGTTCACAGGTGGCAGATTGGTCGGTGTCACTGTCGGAGGAGCGATCCGCGCCCCATTCATAGGTATGGAAGGGATTTCTCAGCACAAGAATCCATCCTGTGTGAACATACCCTTGCAGTGGTCAGCCTGCCCATCATGTGGTGATGCAGATCTATTCTTCAGGGGTCTAGAAAAGTTGGGTGACAACCATCCTGACAGTCGTTGCATTTCATACATGGGTTGTCGCTCAGAATACTGCAGCAGGAATAGGCCACAAATCCATGGCTAGCTATGCAGATGCGAAGGCAGGCGGCCATGCTTCCCCACCCCCTTAATCTCCACCCTAATGTCATGCAGCGCCCTCCACCCTCATCGGACCGGTGGTCCGGGTTCATTGGCTCTGATCTAACCCAATAACCACGCGGCCGGTTAGGCGCAGAGTTTTGGCTGCCATCTGACGGGTGTTCGTGGCTTCTACACGTGGAGGAGACGGAGGTTACCGGGAAGGCTCATCGCTTGTAATCCTCCGGATTACCTCCTGTTACTGTGGAGCTGCGCAGGGCGGCAGAGTAACGCGCTGTTGCCATGTCACTCCACACAAGAGGCAGCAGGAGCGTAATCCGTTCACGGCGGGGCAATTTCGTCCATCTGCCGGCGTGGACTGGCCGGTTCTCTGGGTTTAGCCTGGTTTGCATGGTAACTGGAGACCTTCTTAATTCCATCTTTATCTCAAGGTCAGAACAGATGAGGCCGGTGTGAAGAGCGCAGACTGGCGGTAGCCGGATGGGGGTTATACTACAAGAACTGATCTGCTCCTATGTAGATGGCCTTCATAAAGCCCATTATGCATGCTGGGCGATCAGAGATGGACACCCATCATCTATCAATATCTATGGGCAATAATAGGTTTTCATTTACAGAAAAAAGAACCAGAATGTGACAAATGGAGAAGTAATGTACAACGTGAGGTCTGATATACGGATAGGAAGCAGACGGAGAACTGGAGTAAACTTATCAATGCAAGTCTACTGGAGGAGGACACGAGTAACAGCAGGGAATGAGAGGCATGGCCAACCTGCTGCTCTCCAGCTGTTGTAAAACTACAACTCCCACCATGCCCTGCCGTAGGCTGCTAGCTGTAGGCAGTCTGTGCATGCTGGGAGTTGTAGTTTTGCAACAGCTGGAGAGCCTCAGGTTGGCCATCCCTGGCATAGTGAATGGAACCAAGTGAGACAGGTACACTGCCCCTTTAAGTGTTCAAGACAAAAGGAGTAGGACAGAAGAGTCTAGAAGGGGACATACAAATTAGATAAATGTCGACCAAAGCCGCTGATTTCAGCGGCAGCGCCCCACCACTGGCGACGCATAGAGAGGGGGAGGAGCTTGCAGATGTGCTCTAAGGGTACTTTCACACTAGCGGTATTCTTTTCCGGCGCTGAGTTCCGTCCTAGGGGCTCTATACCGGGAAAGAACTGATCAGGCATATCCCCATGCATTCTGAATGGAGAGAAATCCGCTCAGGATGCATCAGGACGTCTTCAGTTCAGTCACTGAACGGCATTTTGGACGGAGGACTGCGGTATTATCTCCGTCCAAAATCCCGGATCAGTTCCTGGAATGCTGGATCCAGCATTAATTTACATTGATAAGTATTAGTGCATTAAAAATACCGCAATGCCAGATCCGTCCTTCCATTTCTCTGGATGACATCCGGAGAAACGGATCCGTTCTTGCAATGCATTTGTAAGACGTATCCGGATCCGTCTACAAATGTTGTCCGTTTGCATTGCAAGTTGCGGCGACGGAACTGCGTGCCGGGTCACTCTGCCGCAAGTCTGAAAGTAGCCTTAGGCTGCGGTTTTGTCTGCGGTGGAGGAGCAGACTGCTGGAGTTTACCGTGTCCGGCACTGCCAGATCCCGATCCGGCCGCTTACTGTCGTATGTTCTCACATGTAGAACTGACTGCTGGAATGAAGGACGCAGATGTGAACCCAGCCCTAGGAGGGGACAGAGGGGTCCGGCAGTGGTTTTCTCCCCGTTCAGGCTGGGCATGCATGTGTATGCGGGGTCAGGAGAGGTAGCCTTTGTCCAGCTCTACTGTGTGCCGCCGCCCTTTGGTGCAGGTTACGCTGTCCCTTTAAGTGCAGGAAGTTGCTGTGGTTTTGGACATTTTTGCCCGTAGAGATGGGTGACACTGAAGCAGTAGCCTAAAGACGGGAACCAAAGCAGCCGCACGGGTCACGCATATGACGTGAAGTTACTGCATTAGGGGAACGCATAGACGCAGTGGAAACATTGCTGAAAATTGCTTCCTTGTGTTTTCAGCATCTCTGCTTGCTGTCAGTGATGGGCAGTTCTCACACTCGTATCAGACAACCCTCTACTCCTACATGTCACCTGATACATTGTAACATTTCATTTGCTTGTAACAATCTCTTCCCCAGTAAATTACACATGACCCCCCCCCGATCTACAGAAAGCTGTGAAATCTCCCTTTTTTCCCCTCCATGCGCATTTTGTCGGATTATTCCCAAGTCCATACATCGGGGCAGGGATTTGGCGGTGAGCCTGTCACTCATTTCCTTGCCGGAGCTTTGTTGTTGCCATGGGAATAGTTATCCGGAGCCGGAGGAATGAAGCCTTACCATAGGGCAGAGCACCGCAGCAGGGGCCCCAGGGGTCATTGTATGAGGCGCGTGCTTTCTGGAAGTTTGGGGACATCTCAAGGACTTGTGTGAATGTGATCATGGAGTTCCTGAGTCGCTGCTTTGTTCTATACCATTGACGGACTGGATTTCTATGGGTTGTGTCGCGCGCCTGGCGTTCTACGATGGGCATCCACCCTCTGCACATACATCACCGCCAGACTCCGCGCATCGCGCTTTGCTGCGCATTTGGGGATTTTGATTGTGCAGTGTTACTATGTAAAGCATTTTTAGGCTGCAGGGAGGGATCAGTCACATTTCATAGGGGTCTGCACGTGCTCCCCCACCCATATGCCCTGCTGCTGGGGTGGGACCCACACGGTGACGGAGGCAGACATTCTGCAGGGTGGTGCGGCTGCCAGTAAAAGGCCCAAGGTCTCTGAGCGCGGGGGGCTCTGCAGAGGTGCAGCTCCTGGGACTTTCCCTGTGTGGGGTCCGTATACTCTGGAATAACTGTAATAGGGGGTGACCTTTCTCCGGACCAAAAGCCGGCGCCGTGGGGAAGGGGCCAATGAGGAGAAGCAAAGTGACTTGTGCAGATTTTGTGGTGCCTTTTATTTTGCGCTCCTTCTTGGTGGTTCTTCAGTTTTACATTATTTGCTGTGATAGTCCGGCACCTTACAGCGTCCTGCGCCTCCAGAGGGTGCGCTCAGCCCCTTCAGCCAGGCGTGGAGCGCTGCAACGAGTTAACGTTTAACTACCGGCGGCAAAGTGATTAAATTCCCGGCTGATTCCGCACGTGTGTCCCCTGTGGTCGGGACTCGCGGTCTGTGGTGTATTCCTGCTGTTTAATTAACATCATTTGGAGCAGAAGGTTCTAAGAGGCCATTCACAGCGACAAGGAGCCTCGGCCCCAGCGGACCGCCCGCCCCATCCTCAGCGGACCGCCCGCCCCATCCTCGGCCCCAGCAGACCGCCCGCCCCATCCTCGGCCCCAGCGGACCGCCCGCCCCATCCTCGGCCCCAGCGGACCGCCCGCCCCATCCTCGGCCCCAGCGGACCGCCTGCCCCATCCTCAGCCTGTCATTGGCTTCTGCTGAGCTGATGCAAGAAATGGAAATCGAGCGTGTCAGCCAGAGGACAGGAGCCAAGCGTCCTGCAGGGGCCCCGGGGCTCCTCCACGTGAATGCTTCTGCTTTATTGGATTATACTTCTTATTATTGCATATGCCATGCTCGACCAGCCAAGTTCTGCATCGAGGAAAGCTGGGTGACTGCACTAAAAGGAGTTAACAAGTGTCACTCCCGTACAGCCCCAGCTTTCCCACAGTTATACAGGGGTGGCCCCGGACCCCGGAGCGGTGGTGATTCTGCCCGCCGCTCCTGCTCATCCGTCTGTATTGTATCTGCAAATTTCAGCCTTTTCTTTCAGGTTGAAATCTTTAAAGTGCAGCAATAAGACAAAGGAGCGAGGAGGGGGAGTAAGGAGATTAGACAGGAGGGAGTGGGGGGCGCGCTCATTATCTGCGGCTCAGATCTGACCTTTCCAAGGTAGTAACTCTGCAAACGAGGAAACCAGAAGTCACCAAAACTGCATCCTGTCCCCCAGTGCAAAGCACCCAGAGGTTTCCCACCTGTTCACACTGGTGAGGATGAGATCTCAAAGACTGAAGGAACATCGAGGGGATGCAAAGATCAGAGGGGGCCCCGTAGTGAGAGACACGGGCCCCAAGATGTCACCATCTCTGAATCAGGACCCAGCTGCGGCCCATTATCAGCCGTCAGTGGACCTCTCCTTGTATTACACCTATAAGATGTGGATGGAAGCCCCTCACTGCCCTCCGATGGCCGTCTGCACCGGTACATGCTGTCGGTGTAAGCGCTGTACACAGAATGTAATCACTCCCATCATCCTTGTCCCTAGGAGCTTGCAGTCTAATCTCTGGATGGTCATCTCCCCTGATAGCCCGAGGTTCCTACTTGTGGCAGCGAATCCAGATTCTTGTCATTTTTGCCTTAGTCTGGATTCACACTCAGCATTTTGAAGTGTTTTGCGCCATTTTTAGCAGCGGGGGAGGGGTAGCTCTAAACTGCTGCTAGTGCAATAAAAAGAGCATCACGTAGAGAATTTTGTATTGTGACATTTTGGTGACATCATCTCATGGGTTTCTGTATCAGAGCGGAAAACCATTAACCACAAAAAACAGCCACAAAACGACACTGAATAAAAAATGGCGCAGGATGAAGAAGGATTCGCTTTTTTCTGTTTCAGACAAACCAGTAGGTAGATTGTGATAAAACGCATGGCAGTTCTGTCCACAGCTCCGAGCCCACGGAGGCAGAGGGACCGTGGCGTCCTGCGCAAAAGTCAGACATGTGCGGTAAAATCAGAGCATGGAAACCGTCCCTCTTCACACGAAGCAGATTTGCTGCAGAAATTTGCAGGGATTTCAGTGAACTTAATGCATTCGGTTTCTGCTGTGTGTGAATATTCCCGTACGTGGCCTGCGGGTCGGAGGAATCGGGATCTGAGGGCATTTACAGGTGACAATATGGCTGACGGCGGCACGTTGTGGATAAGTGGAAGGTGAGGCGGCAGCAGGGGGGCTCTACAGACTCGGCATAAATGAGCGCAGCTCAGGAGGGGAATGAGGGGAGGGATTGTCCTTAACTCTGCTTCTCCTGGAACAGATGGGAAGCGAAGGGCCCTGGCTGCGCGGGATTAACAGCCGGACAGGGGCCCTCACGGCTGATTTGAGGTTAACAGGACTGGAAAGGAGGGATTGTGTGTCCCGGGTGTGGAGCAGATGGCGAGGAGCGGCGTCCCTCCGGCAGACTCAGCTGCTCAGGGAAGCTTACAGGCCTCCTCCGCCATCTAGAGCTCAGCCCCGGTGTCCGCGCTCGCCTCCGTATAACGCACTTTTCATCCTCGCAGCCATGCATCCGACCAAGGAAATGCAATCGCATTCATCCTAAAAGGGCAGCTCCACCTCTAGTGGAAAAATCTAAGTCCTCGAGTCGTCCGTCGAGTTCTTTCCAGCCTTTCCTGGGTGACAATGAGTATGGCCGCCATTGCAGCCCCCACATCGGTCGCCACACTTCTGGGGTAAATCTATTTACCCTGTCATTCTACATCCCGGAAAGCTGTATGACCGCCTCTATGGCGCCATTACTCCTGCCACAACAGTTGTCATCCAGCTTTCCTAGGCTCCTGGCCGGACAAGTTCTCTGTATTCCTGCATTATTAGGCAGGTTTGTTAACTACCCCGGGGGTCGGCCATATTGGTGTTCACCCAGCTCTCCTGGAAACAGATACAAATAAGAAATTACTGAATAGATTTTGGGGAGCGGGGTCAGGACATCTAATAAACATCATGAGTGGACATTTATGTATTTGCCCCCCCCCCCCCCCCCATCCTGTGCCGAACCTGACCTGAGACACCCCCCCCCATTCATGACCTCTGACCTGGCCATTTCCCTGCTCTGTCTCAGAGCAGATCACTGTAATGAATGGGGGCCATTGATTGATCTCCAGTGGGCCCTCCAGCTGCTCTGTCTGGGGGGCCGCTCTTTAAGCCCAGGGTCTTGGGGGATTTTAGGCTCATGGAGTTTCATTGATTATCCAGCCATTACAATTGAAAGATTGTGAAAGACTTCCCGTGGCCAGAGACTCAACCACTGGGGTGGATAGCGGTGGCCGGAGCCTCAACCATTGGGGTGGATATCGGTGGCTGGAGACTGAACCATTGGGATGGATAGTGATGGCCAGAGCCTCAACCATTGGGGTGGTTAGCGGTGGCCGGAGCCTCAACCATTGGGGTGGATAGCGGTGGCCGGAGCCTCAACCATTGGGGTGGATAGCGGAGGCCGGAGCCTCCACCATTGGGGTGGATAGCGGAGGCCGGAGCCTCAACCATTGGGGTGGATAGCGATGGCCAGAGCCTCGACCATTGGGGTGGATAGCGGTGGCCGGAGCCTCAACCATTGGGGTGGTTAGCGGTGGCCGGAGCCTCAACCATTGGGGTGGATAGCGGTGGCCGGAGCCTCGACCATTGGGGTGGATAGCGGTGGCCGGAGCCTCCACCATTGGGATGGATAGCGGTGGCCGGAGACTGAACCATTGGGATGGATAGCGGTGGCCGGAGCCTCGACCATTGGGGTGGATAGCGGTGGCCGGAGCCTCGACCATTGGGGTGGATAGCGGTGGCCGGAGCCTCGACCATTGGGGTGGATAGCGGTGGCCGGAGACTCGACCATTGGGGTGGATAGCGGTGGCCGGAGACTCGACCATTGGGGTGGATAGCGGTGGCCGGAGACTCGACCATTGGGGTGGATAGCGGTGGCCGGAGACTGAACCATTGGGGTGGATAGCGGTGGCCGGAGCCTCAACCATTGGGGTGGATAGCGGTGGCCAGGGACTGAACCATTGGGATGGATAGTCGTGGCCGGAGACTGAACCATTGGGGTGGATAGCGGTGGCCGGAGCCTCAACCATTGGGGTGGATAGCGGTGGCCGGAGACTGAACCATTGGGATGGATAGTGGTGGCCGGAGCCTCAACTATTGGGGTGGATAGTGGTGGCCGGAGCCTCGACCATTGGGGTGGATAGCGGTGGCCGGAGCCTCAACCTTTGGGGTGGATAGCGGTGGCCGGAGCCTCAACCATTGGGGTGGATAGCGGTGGCCGGAGCCTCAACTATTGGGGTGGATAGTGGTGGCCGGAGCCTCAACTATTGGGGTGGATAGTGGTGGCCGGAGCCTCAACTATTGGGGTGGATAGTGGTGGCCGGAGCCTCGACTATTAGGGTGGATAGCGGTGGCCGGAGCCTCGACCATTGGGGTGGATAGCTGTCAGTGAATGGAAACATACATAGGGCACTGGGTAACCTTCCCTTCAGAACCAACAGAAATATTGAACGTCAGTGGCCATCTGCATGTCATGAATCAGGAGGCTCAGGATGACTGGGCCGGGTGCAGTATATCTCATCGGTCAGGAATGTGGGGCCTCGGGAACGGCTCTTTAATTATTTTATGACCTCCCCTAATTATTGACTGTCCCAGGCGGTTATGGTGTGTCACACAGAGGGGTCTCATTCTTCCTGCCCCCCAGCACAGAGACCCTGCTTTGTGTCTGCCTGAAGCCCTGCAGCTGGAGAGGTGACGTGTGCTGGCAGTGAAGGGGTGCATTCTTCCCCCTGCCCGGGAGATTACTGGAACAAAGCCCCTCGCCATTCCTCACATGCCTCCGAAGGTTCAGGGACCAATATGTCCTCCTGCCGCCTGTGCAAACACATTAGTGAGGCCCTGACCGGGAAGTGAACCGTGTATCTAATCAGCACTGGGTATATAACTAGCAGCGTGTCAGTGTGTATCTAAGCAGCAGTGTGTATCTAATCAGCAGTGTGTATCTAATCAGCAGCGTGTCAGTGTGTATCTAATCAGCAGTGTGTATCTAATCACCAGTGTGTATCTAATCAGCAGTGTGTATCTAATCACCAGTGTGTATCTAATCAGCAGTGTGTATCTAAGCAGCAGTGTGTATCTAATCAGCAGTGTGTATCTTAACCAGCAGTGTGTATATAAGCAGCAGTGTGTATCTTAACCAGCAGTGTGTATCTAAGCAGCAGTGTGTATCTAAGCAGCAGTGCGTATCTAATCACCAGTGTGTATCTAAGCAGCAGTGTGTATCTAAGCAGCAGTGTGTATCTAATCAGCAGTGTGTATCTAATCAGCAGTGTGTATCTAACCAGCAGTGTGTATCTAACCAGCAGTGTGTATCTAATCAGCAGTGTGTATCTAAGCAGCAGTGTGTACCTTAACCAGCAGTGTGTACCTTAACCAGCAGTGTGTATCTAAGCAGCAGTGTGTATCTTAACCAGCAGTGTGTATCTAAGCTGCAGTGTGTATCTAATCAGCAGTGTGTATCTAACCAGCAGTGTGTATCTAAGCTGCAGTGTGTATCTAACCAGCAGTGTGTATCTAAGCTGCAGTGTGTATCTAATCAGCAGTGTGTATCTAACCAGCAGTGTGTATCTAAGCTGCAGTGTGTATCTAACTAGCAGTGTGTATCTAAGCAGCAGTGTGTATCTAAGCAGCAGTGTGTATCTTAACCAGCAGTGTGTATCTAACCAGCAGTGTGTATCTAAGCAGCAGTGTGTATCTAACCAGCAGTGTGTATCTAACCAGCAGTGTGTATCTTAACCAGCAGTGTGTATCTAACCAGCAGTGTGTATCTAACCAGCAGTGTGTATCTTAACCAGCAGTGTGTATCTTAACCAGCAGTGTGTATCTAACCAGCAGTGTGTATCTAATCAGCAGTGTGTATCTAACCAGCAGTGTGTATCTAACCAGCAGTGTGTATCTAAGCTGCAGTGTGTATCTAAGCTGCAGTGTGTATCTTAACCAGCAATGTGTATCTAAGCAGCAGTGTGTATCTAAGCTGCAGTGTGTATCTAATCCGCCGTCTGTTCGGCGGGCAGCCCTATACGATCACAGCTCCCAGAGGGTTGTCACCCAGCTTTCCCACAGTCCTGATCAGCATCCCCTTAGGTTCTAGGACAGCCAGACTACCCCTTTAAGAGCGGCCATGTTTCTGTGGACCAGATACAGAGGCGGAGGGGGGCTTTTACTTTGGGGGCGAGCCTGGTCGTCCGGCTTGTTGCTCAGAACTGAGGCCTCGATCTACAGATCACGCGCTGCTTTCTTGGGGGCGCCGTCGACCTCTGACCTATAAGGAGTTAACAGCGACCATTGAGGGGACGGTGGCGGAGCAGGATGAGGGTCTCCTCCAGGAATCCTCCACCCCGACTGCTGCGTGCACCCAGTAATCAGGGAGGTCACAGCAAGCAGAGTGGGTGCCATTAACCCTTCCTTGTCCTGTGTATGTGAAGAGAAGCCCTTTACATGGTATCCGCCATTTTTCCTGCCTCTTGTGGACTTTGCGCCATTTTGTTTGTCTCCCTTCATCTTGGCGCCTCCTTCTGTATCTGCCCCCCCTCGTCCTCCATGGCGCCCGCATCGATTATCATTATCTCGTCAGTAACTCCTTCTCACCCCTCCCAATTTCCGTTTGGACTCCCTCAAGACTTCTGGCCGCCGCGCTATTTTTCTTCCCTTTTCTGAGTAGAGGAAATTATTTTTGGCTGCCATGATCGCCGTCCGCCTGCAGATGGGAGGAGAAGTCCCCGGCCATGGCTGGTGCCCCCCCCCCCCCCCCAGACCATTGCCCGTCCTTTGGGGGGAGGGTCGTGTTTTATGGGGTCCCTCTGAGTTGATTGCTTTCTGTGGCGCACTCGTCCAGTTATTCATTCATAAATGTTCTGCAGTTTTGTTATAAACGTCTTCACCATCTTCGAGATCTCTGCTTGCTGTCAGTTAACAGACAGATTCATGTAAGGTAAGATCTGTGTGCCTGATGAGTGGAGCTCAGAGAGGATTCCCTCCACAGTACTGATACATTGTAACAGACCAACAATTGTATGACTAGACAAGAATATTCCCATTCACTGACAGCAAGCAGAGAACGCTGATGATTAATGAGTCTGTTTCTTCTCTTGCAGGCTTCCACCTCAGCGGCACGGTGACGGAGCCGGCCACGCAGTCCGAGCCAGAAGCCACCTACAAAGTGGCCATCAGTTTTGACCGCTGTAAAATCACCTCAGTGACCTGTGGTTGTGGCAACAGGGACATTTTCTACTGTGCCCACGTGGTGGCGCTCTCCCTCTACCGGATCCGCAAGCCAGACCAGGTCAAACTGCGTCTTCCCATCTCAGAGACCCTCTTCCAGATGAACAGGGACCAGCTGCAGAAGTTCGTGCAGTACCTGATCACGGCGCACCACACGGAAGTGCTTCCCACCGCCCAGAAGCTGGCCGACGAGATCCTGTCCTCCAACTCCGAGATCAACCAAGTGCACGGTAATGAGCCCCGCACACGGCGGATCCCGTCTGCCGCCCTCCTGACCCCCGCCCTTCATCACTCCGTCTCCTCACCCCCTCCAGGTGCCCCCGACCCCACGGCCGGAGCAAGCATCAATGACGAGAACTGCTGGCATCTGGACGAGGAGCAGGTCCGGGAGCAGGTGAAGCTCTTCCTGTCTCAGGGCGGATATTACAGCTCCGGGAAGCAGCTCAACTCCATGTTCGCCAAGGTAAGAGCTTATTCACACAGAGGCTGGAATCACACGGGTGAACCCCCAAATGTGACCCCCATTATACCTTCTCCACAGGTGAGAGAGATGCTGCGGATGAGGGATTCCAATGGTGCCCGCATGCTGACCCTGATTACGGAGCAGTTCATGGCGGACCCCCGGCTAGTGCTGTGGAGACAGCAGGGGACAGGAATGACGGATAAGTGCCGACAGCTATGGGATGAGCTTGGTAAGTGCGCCGCCATGACTCCCATATCTCATGTGACAGGAGACAAGGACTAAAATAGAAGTCCCACCCCTTGTCTCACCCAGAGATAAGCGGCATGGGTGGTGGGTGACGCCGCTCGTCTCCACCTGGCAATGCTCTGCGGCCATCCATCATGGTCACGCCCCCATTTCTTTTCCTCACAGTCCTCTTTCTTTGGGTCCGTCTTTAGGGGCGCTGTGGGTCTGTATCGTCCTGAACCCGCACTGCAAACACGAAGAGAAGGCGTGCTGGCTGCGGCAGCTGAAGAAGTGGAACGATATGGACATGTGTCCGCTGGAGGATGGAAATTATGGCAACGACCTACCTAACATCACCAACGCCCTTCCTCAGAGCAACGGCCACGGTAAGCACAGGGGGTTAATAAAGCGCATTCTGCATATACTTCATCTTTCAGTTCAGCTGAGAGTTTGCTACAATTGCATCCAGGCCTTGGTGAGCCTGGTAAAGCTTGTCACATACACTGATACATTGAAACGGCAAGCAGCGCTAGCTTAGAAGATAGGATTCAGCATGAATACTTCCGTTCACTGACAGGAAACAGAGGTCTGGTGAGGAAGTGAAACACAAACTGCTATATGTCAGAAAGTTGCAGCTGGATCTGCCGTATACACGTCCTGAAAGCCGAGAACCTTTCTAGATCAGAGGCCTGCAACTTGGGGATCGCCAGCTGAAGTGAATCTAGAGCTGCCATCTGTCAGGGCATGATGGGAGTTGTCATTCAGCACAGCTGGAGAGCCCGAGGTTGCAGACCACAGATCTGGGGTTGTCTTCTCCTGCGACCGCCTGTCGCCGTCCTCTTCACATTGTGCAGTTATTTTTTCCCTTTTTCTGAGAGCTCTTTTGTGACCCGAGCAATCTCATCCCCCAATCATCTGATGAGCCTCGTCAGCCGCACTTGTCCTGATTGCCCTGCGTGCTGCGCTCTCGCTCGGAGGACAGGAGGTTGATTAGTGCTCAGCGTTTACTTCCCTGTAGAGTTTCCTTCTGTTTAACTCTTCCACAAAACTTGTTCTCGTTCTGTCACCAAAGGCGGGGGATGTGACTCATACTGTCCTCTGGGCGGTGCAGTCACACAAGGGGCGCAGTGACGTTCAGCGATATGGTCAGCGCCGCCGATCTCGCCTGTAGATAGAGGATGATATTCTGGACGTCTTCTCTTCTCCTGCAGATTCTTTGGTGCGTCCGAGGAGGACGGTGTTCACCCGTGCCATCGAGGCGTGTGATCTGCACTGGCAGGACAGCCACCTGCAGAGGATAATCAGCAGCGACTTCTATCTGTCGCCCTCCGGCCAGAGGGATGGAGAGAGCCTGCTCTTCAACTCCCAGGGACAACCCCTATGGCTGGGTGAGTAGAAGAGAGCGCCAGGAAGTGACAAGCCTCATCATCCGCCGGTGGTGGACAGTCATATTGTTCTCAGCCAGCCACAGGCGTAACGATGCGACCATCCGACGAGGGTTCAGAAAGCGTTGTACACAATAGGGGTGATTTAGTGGTGTATGAAGGGAATCTGTATCTCTGCATTGCCGCTCGTGTATTCTTTTGGGACTCACGTTTTTAACTATACGTTATCTTTTCAGAACACGTTCCTACGGCGTGCGCAAGAGTTGATGCCCTGCGATCACACGGTTATCCCAAAGAAGCTTTACGCCTGGCGGTCGCCATTATAAGTACATTGAGACTACAACAGCAGCGGCAGCTGGAGATCTACAAGCAGCAGAAGAAAGGTGAGCAACTCCCATCATTGTCGCTGGCCAAATATGTGTGATACTGGGCGGCATGGCCTGGAGAGAAAACAAGAGGGTTTGTGTATATGGCGTCTTGGGTGCTGGGTGTTGAGGATGAGTGTGAGTGACTGGTCTTGTGGTGAGTGCATGGCGCTGGGTTGGATTTAGGGTGAATACATGGCGCTGGGTTGGATTTAGGGTGAGTACATGGCGCTGGGTTGGATTTAGGGTGAGTACATGGCGATGGGTTGGATTTAGGGTGAATACATGGCGCTGGGTTGGATTTAGGGTGAGTACATGGTGCTGGGTTGGATTTAGGGTGAATACATGGTGCTGGGTTGGATTTAGGGTGAGTACATGGTGCTGGGTTGGATTTAGGGTGAATACATGGTGCTGGGTTGGATTTAGGGTGAGTACATGGCACTGGGTTGGATTTAGGGTGAGTACATGGCGCTGGGTTGGATTTAGGGTGAGTACATGGCGCTGGGTTGGATTTAGGGTGAATACATGGCGATGAGTTGGATTTAGGGTGAGTACATGGCGCTGGGTTGGATTTAGGGTGAGTACATGGTGCTGGGTTGGATTTAGGGTGAATACATGGCGCTGGGTTGGATTTAGGGTGAGTGCATGGCGCTGGGTTGGATTTAGGGTGAGTACATGGCGCTGGGTTGGATTTAGGGTGAGTACATGGTGCTGGGATGGATTTAGGGTGAATACATGGCGATGGGTTGGATTTAGGGTGAATACATCGTGCTGGGTTGGATTTAGGGTGAATACATGGCGCTGGGTTGGATTTAGGGTGAGTACATGGTGCTGGGATGGATTTAGGGTGAATACATGGCGATGGGTTGGATTTAGGGTGAATACATCGTGCTGGGTTGGATTTAGGGTGAATACATCGTGCTGGGTTGGATTTAGGGTGAATACATGGCGCTGGGTTGGATTTAGGGTGAATACATGGCGCTGGGTTGGATTTAGGGTGAGTACATGGCGCTGGGTTGGATTTAGGGTGAGTACATGGCACTGGGTTGGATTTAGGGTGAGTACATGGCGCTGGGTTGGATTTAGGGTGAGTACATGGCGCTGGGTTGGATTTAGGGTGAGTACATGGTGCTGGGTTGAGATTCTTATCTTCGGTTTACAGACATTTCTGGCTTTATATTCCTGCAGAACTGATTCAGAGAAACACAACTACAATCACCAACCTGGAGGGGTGGGTGGGTCACCCGCTGGACCCCATCGGGTGTCTGTTCACCACCCTGACAGAGGCATGCCGGGTGGATGAGGAAAACGCCATGGAAGGAACAGGTGGGAAGTGAACATGTGTGGTTTCTGTCTGTACAGGACTGATATAGCGCCCCCAGATGGCCGTGTTGTGCAGGACGGCCCCCACTATCACACTCTCCTTCTCATGGTTCCTTCTCTCCCCTCACAGAAAGCAGCGAGTCCCAGCGCCCAAACTACCAACATGTGTGTGTGCTGAACGACTCACTGGAGAATGGAGAGTCCTACCTGTCCCTGGCACTGGAGGTGGCGCTGATGGGCATGGGGCAGCAGCGGCTGATGCCTGAAGGGCTGTACGCACAAGATAAAGTGTGCCGCAATGAGGAGCAGATCATCGCCCGCCTGCAGGAGCTGGAGCTGGATGCAGTACTTGTCCAGACCCTGCGCAAACAGTGCATCCTGCTGCTGGAAGGTAAGAGCGCCACCCTCTGGTTTTAGTGGGCAGTGTCCCAATAATAAGGACTGAGACTAGAGGGGTCCAGGATCTGAATCACAGAGCGGTGACACAAGGTTCTCCATCTTGGACTTTCTGTTTCAGGGGGTCCGTTCAGCGGTCTGGGGGAAGTCATCCACCGGGAGAGCGTCCCCATGCACACGTTCGCCAAATACCTCTTCTCTGCATTGCTGCCCCACGATGCGGACCTGGCCTATAAACTGTCTCTCCGCGCCATGAGGTGAGTAGGTGTGGAGGTGTGTACAGGGAGGTAAGGGGGCTGCGTGTACTGGGAGGTAGGGGGCTGCGTGTACTGGGAGGTAGGGGGCTGCATGTACTGGGAGGTGCATGTACAGGGAGGTAAGGGGGGTAAGGGAAGGGAGGTAGGGGGCTGCGTGTACTGGGAGGTAGGGGGCTGCGTGTACTGGGAGGTGCATGTACTGGGAGGTAGGGGGCTGCGTGTACTGGGAGGTAGGGGGCTGCGTGTACCGGGAGGTAGGGGGCTGCGTGTACCGGGAGGTAGGGGGCTGCGTGTACAGGGAGGTAGGGGGCTGCGTGTACCATGAGGTAGGGAGCTGCGTGTACCGGGAGGTAGGGGGCTGCATGTACAGGGAGGTAGGGAGGTGCATGTACAGGGAGGTAAGGGGGCTGCGTGTACTGGGAGGTAGGGGGCTGCGTGTACCGGGAGGTGCATGTACTGGGAGGTAGGGGGCTGCGTGTACCATGAGGTAGGGAGGTGCATGTACAGGGAGGTAAGGGGGCTGCGTGTACCGGGAGGTAGGGAGGTGCATGTACTGGGAGGTAGGGGGCTGCATGTACTGGGAGGTAGAGGGCTGCATGTACTGGGAGGTAGGGGGCTGCGTGTACTGGGAGGTAGGGTGCTGCGTGTACCGGGAGGTAGAGAGGTGCATGTACAGGGAGGTAAGGGGGCTGCGTGTACCATGAGGTAGGGAGGTGCATGTACTGGGAGGTAGGGGGCTGCATGTACCATGAGGTAGGGAGGTGCATGTACCGGGAGGTAGGGGGCTGCGTGTACTGGGAGGTAGGGGGCTGCGTGTACCATGAGGTAGGGAGGTGCATGTACTGGGAGGTAGGGGGCTGCATGTACTGGGAGGTAGGGAGGTGCATGTACTGGGAGGTAGGGAGGTGCATGTACCGGGAGGTAGGGGGCTGCATGTACTGGGAGGTAGGGGGCTGCGTGTATCATGAGGTAGGGAGGTGCGTGTACAGGGAGGTAGGGGGCTGCGTGTACAGGGAGGTAGGGGGCTGCATGTACAGGGAGGTAGGGGGCTGCATGTACCGGGAGGTAGGGGGCTGCATGTACCGGGAGGTAGGGAGGTGCATGTACCGGGAGGTAGGGGGCTGCGTGTACTGGGAGGTAGGGGGCTGCGTGTACCGGGAGGTAGGGGGCTGCGTGTACCGGGAGGTAGGGAGGTGCATGTACCGTGAGGTAGGGGGCTGCGTGTACCGGGAGGTAGGGGGCTGCGTGTACCGGGAGGTAGGGGGCTGCGTGTACTGGGAGGTAGGGGGCTGCGTGTACTGGGAGGTAGGTAGGTGCATGTACAAGGATATATGAGGTGTGAGCAGGGAGCCACGAGGCGTGTACGGGGCGGTACGTTATTGGCGGATGGATCCGGTTTCATCCCTATTCTGTATTCCAGGCTCCCGGTGCTGGAGAGCAGCGCCCCCTCCGGCGATGTTTCCCACCCTCATCACATTGTGTCCGTGGTGCCGAGCCGCTATCCCCGCTGGTTCACTCTGGGGCACCTGGAGTCGCAGCAGTGTGAACTGGCCTCCACCATGCTGACTGCCGCCAAAGGTGAGACAGACGTGTGCTGCCCCTTGTGGTGAGAATGCTAATTACATTGACAGTGACTGCATCTTTATGCTTCTCCCCGGCTCCTCGCGTAGCGCGCTCTCCGTATTTCCCGGTGTTATAATTCTCACATTCCTCATTGGTTCGTCTCTGATGCCATTGATTTAATACATTTTTTGTGTCCTCCTATTAACCCCTAAATGTCCTCTCCACCCGCAGGTGACATGCTGCGCCTCCGCACCGTTCTTGAAGCCATACAGCGGAACATCCATTCCTCCTCCCTGATCTTTAAGCTGGCCCAGGACGCTTTTAAGATCGCCACGCCGGCTGATAGCAGCTCGGACACCACGCTGCTCAACGTCGCCTTGGAGCTCGGGCTGCAGGTACGGGCCGCTGCCGCCTTCTCAGCTGCCATATTTTATGGTTTAACCCTTTGCATTTGGAACAGTCGCTGAATCACTGCCATGTTCTGCCTTCAGGTCATGAGAATGACGCTCAGCACCCTGAACTGGAGGCGCAGAGAGATGGTGCGGTGGCTGGTCACATGTGCCACGGAAGTTGGTAAGTCTGATCAGTGGACATGCGGGGTCGGTCAGTTATATGGGCGTCCTCTGTACTGAGATGTCGTCTTGTGCTGTCCCCGCAGGTGTCCGCGCTCTTGTGAGCATTCTCCAGACCTGGTACACCCTCTTCACACCCACTGAGGCCACTAGCATTGTGGCGGCAGCAGCCACGTCACACAGCACCGTACTGCGTCTGAACCTGGACTATGCGCAGCGGGAGGAGCTGGCCAGCTGCGCACGGACCTTAGCCCTGCAGTGCGCCATGAAAGACCCACAGAACTGCGCCCTGTCGGCTCTCACCCTCTGCGAAAAAGACCACACGGCTTTTGAGACGGCCTACCAAATCGCGGTGGATGCTGCTTCGGGGGGCATGACCTACTCCCAGCTCTTCACCATCGCCCGCTATATGGAGCATCGGGGCTATCCGCTGCGGGCGTTCAAACTCTGCTCACTTGCCATGAGCCACCTCAACCTGGCGTACAACCAGGACACGCACCCCGCCATTAATGACGTGCTGTGGGCCTGCTCCCTCAGTCACTCACTGGGCAAAAATGAACTGGCGGCATTGGTGCCTCTGGTGGTGAAAAGCGTGCACTGCGCCACTGTCTTGTCAGACATCCTTAGACGATGCACGCTCACAGCTCCGGGATTGGCTGGAATTCCTGGCAGGCGAAATTCTGGTAAACTCATGTCGACAGACAAACCCCCCCTGCGCCAGTTGCTGGATGCAGCGGTTGGCGCCTACATTAACACCACCCACTCCCGCCTCACACACATCAGCCCCCGGCACTACGGAGAGTTCATCGAGTTCCTCAGCAAAGCCCGGGAGACCTTCCTCCTCGGCCAGGACGGATTGCTCCAGTTCGCTCAGTTTATAGACAATTTAAAGCAGATCTATAAAGGCAAGAAGAAGCTGATGATGCTGGTGAGGGAGAGGTTCGGCTGAGGCTCGTGCCTCCCCATCTCTTTCCACTGAAGCTTTGAAGAGCTGTCTGCTTCCTTGTCTATGTGGGCCCTTCATATCCAAGGGGCCAAACCTGGACTGTCGCAGCAGGAGCCTTTCATCACACCTGCCAAACATTTCATGATTCTCTGTGGGAGAGGGGGTGATGGGGGCACCGGGTCACCAGTTTGGTTCTCGCGGAGATCGTGTGAAGTTTGCCGCTGCCATCTTTGGATGGTGGAGATCTTGTTCCCTCCACCAGGTGGCGCCGCAGTGCACACAATATCCCATATAACAGCCGGCGGGAATGACTTCTGATTCTGCATCACTCAGGGTTGACGCGTCTTGGACCACCAGGGAGGCGGCCAGGAACCCAACCATTAGATGAAGAAGCAATCCCTCTATCCCCGACGTGTACCTGGAACCCCACCCCCAAGGAGCAGGAGGCTGCGGCCCAGTCTGCCTGAGCTCCTAACTGTGGGACTATAAGTCCCAGCAGTCCATCGCGGAGTGGCAGCGGGCTCCTGTAGCATCGCCTGGGGGGGGGGGGGGGGGCAACCAAATTCTGGGCTTAAAGGCAACTAGACGCAGATTCAGAAAACGTGTTCCAGTCACAAGGAGTAACATTGGTGAGAGCGCAGCGCCTGGCGGTGACCACTGGAGGCAGGCCTCTCTGACACTTGGTGGTCAGTGGTGGTCCTGCTGTCCTCAGCGAGGTCGGAGCCCTGAGATTAGCTTTAGGGTATACATATATAATCAGTGGTGTTAGACCCGGGACTGCGGCAATCGTCGGGTCGCGTGTTCTGACACTAGATTTACTAATCTGAAAACTGAGGGGATGCGCCAAATTTATCTTACTTCTTTCCACGCTTTCCTCTTCCTCGCGCTGCTGGAGCCGCTATTGGGAGCCTGAAAACTGCCGCCTGCCATTAAGAAATCTGATGCAAAAAGTGTCAGGCGCTTAATGAATGTTACGCATGGCATGTGACCAGAATTTTGGTGCATGTATATTGGTAAATATTTGTCTTTGTTTCTACCCTTTTCAGGATCTCTGCTTGCTGTCAGTGAATGAGAAAATTCATGTTTAGAATCCAGAGCCTATAAACCCACACAGACCTAATAGTCCTTACAGCTGAGGGTTTGTTACACTTGTATTCAGTCAAGGCAACGCTCTGTGGGTTAACGAGACGTTTTACCTGTACTGATACACTGTAACAATCCTTAAGCTGTGAGATGATTATGACGAAAAAAGATAGGAAGGCGCTCATAGGGTAATAATGTATGAAAACAGGACATCAATGGTTGTGCTCACCTTACGGCGTTGTGCATACGTGGGACAGGGGTCGGTGCAGCCGCTATCTTCTCCGTCCTCGTAGGTGGAGTGGTCAGTACACCAATTGATACCTTCTGGCGCAAAGACACGACCTCGGTAGATAAATAAAGGGTCTTTGATGAGGGACTAAGCTGTGAGATGTACGAGACTCTAGTGTGAACACAGCCGGAGACCTGTGCAGGTTTTCAACCTTGGAATATGAATATTCCCGTTTACTGACAACAAGCAGAGTTATTGAAACACAAAGTCTATTAGGAAGTAGCAGAAAGACGTAAAGCCCTGGTCCAGGTCTCCGCTGACCCCCCGCCGCCTCCCTTCCAGGGCAACTTAACATCTTGCTGCTTCACGTCGACTGCGCCACCATCATGTTTAGATCCATTCCAGAGCGCCCTTCCCCCGTGGCACGCGCCGCCGTTCACCTCCCTCATCCTGTCCCTGACGAGAAGTGTCTCCCGCCTCATCGCTGAACTGCAACTGAATCTCAGGGAACACTACACGATATAAAGCGACAAGAAAGCGTCTACGGAGCTGTAAATAGGAGAATATATGTGGATTAGCAGATTTATTTATGACGGTTCTGTCCTCCGCAGGGCGACGTATACTTGAATGCTTTGGCTGGGGTGGTGCTTTAAGTGCTTTTCTCAGGTGGGAGGAGGGAGGTGTTTTTTTTTTTTTTTTTGCTGGGGGAGGGGTCACCACTTGTGCAATGTGTGGGGGGGCTCTGCCTCTAACAGTACCGGATATCGCGACTGTGCCAAGAATCTGAGCTCGTCTGCCCCCCTCCCCCCATTCACACGACCGGTTGTACAGAGTGGATATTGCAATAATGAACGCACCCTGAGAAGAGGTGGGAGTCCTGAACCCGACCTTTGATTTGGGGTCCTTAGGAGTGACCGTGTGTTTTTCTTGGTGGCCCCAAAACGTGCGCCGCAGGCAGTTACGGCAGACTGTGACGTTTAGCAATAAATGTGGTGTGGTAGGGGGTGACCCCCAAAACGAACAACGTCCTGTGAACCCCCCTTGCACCAGTTTATGTTCCTCTCCCTTATATTTATTTGTACCCACTCATCGGCCTCGTGCTACCTGTGAACCACTCCCCCCATTTACGTCTTTCTCTTGCGTGTCAGATGATGAAGCGGCCAGGTCTGGGCGAGTGGGGGAGGGGTGATCACGGGTTGTCACTGACTCTGCCACGCGTCTGTCTCTTTCAGCATCGCTTCTACAAGCCCCAGAGCGCTCTCCCCTCAGTATTCCTTGCCACAGACGTATCATTGGTCTTATTTTTACGGCTTTTTTGTTATATTTGTGCAGCCTGTTTGTTAATATTAATAAAAAATGACCCTATTTATGTATTTGCCGAGACCATTTTATAAGAATTGTGTTGAAAATTCCAGTGCTTTTTTATGAATAAATTGTGAATCACAAACATTTGGCTGTTTGTCTGAATATAATATCAAAGTCTGGAAACCTGCTCACAATACAAGGTGCAGTGCACAGGGCTGTCCAGCAGGGGGCGACGTGTGCACTGCAGAATATGGCTGCATGAAGAAGTCCGAGAGAGGAGAGCCTCTTATTAGAGCAATGGGGCTGTGACAACCCACGGATGTTAAGAAGTCACTGAAAAGAAAAATATCTGCATCGTAGATTTATGAAGCTGTGGGAGAATCTGACCTTTCCAGTACAGTCAATGTCCTTGTAATATCAAAGTCCCTTGCATAAAGAATTGCGTAAAATTCTGCTGCTTGCAGCTATTGGGTATGTATGAGGGAGCTCGCTGCATGCAGCTTACACAGCCACCACTAGGGGGAGCTCGCTGCATGCAGCTTACACAGCCACCACTAGGGGGAGCTCGCTGCATGCAGCTTACACAGCCACCACTAGGGGGAGCTCGCTGCATGCAGCTTACACAGCCACCACTAGGGGGAGCTCGCTGCATGCAGCTTACACAGCCACCACTAGGGGGAGCTCGCTGCATGCAGCTTACACAGCCACCACTAGGGGGAGCTCGCTGCATGCAGCTTACACAGCCACCACTAGGGGGAGCTCGCTGCATGCAGCTTACACAGCCACCACTAGGGGGAGCTCGCTGCATGCAGCTTAAACAGCCACCACTAGGGGGAGCTCGCTGCATGCAGCTTACACAGCCACCACTAGGGGGAGCTCGCTGCATGCAGCTTACACAGCCACCACTAGGGGGAGCTCGCTGCATGCAGCTTACACAGCCACCACTAGGGGGAGCTCGCTGCATGCAGCTTACACAGCCACCACTAGGGGGAGCTCGCTGCATGCAGCTTACACAGCCACCACTAGGGGGAGCTCGCTGCATGCAGCTTACACAGCCACCACTAGGGGGAGCTCGCTGCATGCAGAGAATGTGGCTGCAGAGACTGTTCTCATGTAATTACATCCATATTGGGGATTGGGAGCTCTGAGTAAGAACTGAAATTAATCAGCATAGAATTTCAAAATATTTGTAGTACATGTGAATAGGTAGATCAGGAACTGGCCGTACAATGTGGTAATTTAATTTTGCCAATAAAATGTTAAAATTACATACAATGTAAACCTTGGTTCTAATGCAGGTTTTACATTGCACGTGATTTTAACATTTTAAAGGGAACCTGTCAGCCCCAAAATGGATCATAAACCGCCAGCAGTACCTTAAGGCTACATTTACACGTCCGCAATGTGTTTTGCGGAAACACGGAGTCACGGATCCGCAAAACACGGAAAGCGGCAATGTGCGTTCCGCATTTTGCGGACCGCACATTGCCGACATAATAGAATATGCCTGTTCTTGTCCGCAATTGCGGACAAGAATAGGACATGTTCTATTTTTTTTTTGCGGAAATGGAAGCACGGATGCGGAAGTGCGGATCCGCAAATGTGGATGCGGACAGCACATTCCGTCCCCATAGAGAATGAATGGGTCCGCACCCTTTCCGCAAAATTGCGGAAAGGATGCGGACACATTTTGCGGACGTGTTAATGGAGCCTAAAGGGGTTAACATCCGGCTTCTGATGACGTTCTTGTGTACGATGTCTGAGGCGCAGGATCGCTGTAAAACAACTTTTATTCCCCCGCAGGTCGTATGCAGATGAGGCTTCCTTGCTCCGAGTCTAGGTAAGCCCCCTAACCGTTCCCTCTTTTGTAAGGATTGACAGCCTGCAGCGCGGCCGGGATGGCACAAACCTCGCGCATGCGCAGTGCGCTGCTGAAACCCGGCTAACACGGCAGTCGGAGACAGGATCGCACCATACCAAGGAGCACACCGTGCATGTGCGAGACTTATGCGATGCCGGCCGCGCTGCAGGCTGTCAATCTAACAAAAGAGGGGACGGTTAGGGGGCTTAATTAGACTCGGAGCAGGGAAGCTCACGCGAGATTTTATCTGTAGGCGTATCTTAGGCGGAGCTGAGGAGCTCGACTCGGAGGAAATATGACTCTTATGCTAATTACCAGAAAAAAGCCAGGAAAGCGTTATAGGGCGATAAAATCGGACAGGTTAGTCCTGAGAAGATTATGGATCGATCGCTGGCAACTATCAGGGTAAACAAGCACATTTGGTTTTGTAGGTCAGAACATGGTGACAGGTGCCCTTTAAATTACCACTTTTCTGATTTCTATGAATTCACGCTTTCAGGTTTTGCTTTCTGCCGACTCCATAGTTTGAATTCGCTTCCTATTGGTTGACTGTATATTTAGTGTTATACAATTGTAAAGTGATTTACTGCAGAATCCACCCCGTCTAGATGTGCGGCCGACTCCCGCAGTGACCTTTCCTGCTACAGACATACGACACGTCACCGCCATGAGGCTCCAGAAACCCGTTTATTCTATTGCCTGATGATACATCCACCCAGTAATTGTAACATGTTCCTCCAGCTCTTCAAAAGGACAGGAGGCGACCACCTCTCTCCACGGAGGAGAACAGACGAGGCGGTGGTCAGTGCAGCTAGAACCGTCTCGTTATTAACCCCTGAAGCAGCAGGTCCTGCGCGTTCTCCATCTTCTACTGGGATCAGACGGTTCTGCCCTCAGTTCTCCTTTTTATCAGAGTACTTATGAACAGCAGAAATAAAGGCGCCCACGTGCTCAGGGTCCATGTCCGGATACAAACCGTGACCCAAGTTAGCAATGTAGCCTCGACACCCAAAGGCCTCCAGCATGTTCTTCACCATCTCTTCAATATTTTCCTGCAGCAACCAAACAAGAGATGATCTCCCGCACAATAAACATATAGAAGACAGAGCAGCTGCAGACAACCAGTATAACCAGTGCAGGAACCATGAGGGGCATGGAAAATGTCCCTCACATCAGGCCTCCTGAGCCAAAAGAGTGGGGGAAGGGGAACGACAACAGCCCTGAGCACATTCATAGCTCAGAAATGCAGTTACCAACAAAGAAAGCAATTATTCTAATTAAGATGAATATCTTCACAACACCAACTACTATAATACTGCTCCTATGTACAAGAATATAACTACTATAATACTGCTCCTATGTACAAGAATATAACTACTATAATACTGCTCCTATGTACAAGAATATAACTACTATAATACTGCCTCCTATGTACAAGAATATAACTACTATAATACTGCCTCCTATGTACAAGAATATAACTACTATAATACTGCTCCTATGTACAAGAATATAACTACTATAATACTGCTCCTATGTACAATAATATAACTACTATAATACTGCTCCTATGTACAAGAATATAACTACTATAATACTGCCTCCTATGTACAAGAATATAACTACTATAATACTGCTCCTATGTACAAGAATATAACTACTATAATACTGCTCCTATGTACAATAATATAACTACTATAATACTGCTCCTATGTACAAGAATATAACTACTATAATACTGCTCCTATGTACAAGAATATAACTACTATAATACTGCTCCTATGTACAAGAATATAACTACTATAATACTTCTCCTATGTACAAGAATATAACTACTATAATACTGCTCCTATCTACAAGAATATAACTACTATAATACTGCTCCTATGTATAAGAATATAACTACTATAATACTGCCTCCTATGTACAAGAATATAACTACTATAATACTGCTCCTATGTACAAGAATATAACTACTATAATACTGCTCCTATATACAAGAATATAACTACTATAATACTGCCTCCTATGTACAAGTATATAACTACTATAATACTGCCTCCTATGTACAAGAATATAACTACTATAATACTGCCTACTATGTACAAGAATATAACTACTATAATACTGCCTCCTATGTACAAGAATATAACTACTATAATACTGCCTCCTATGTACAAGAATATAACTACTATAATACTGCTCCTATGTACAAGAATATAACTACTATAATACTGCTCCTATGGACAAGAATATAACTACTATAATACTGCTCCTATGTACAAGAATATAACTACTATAATACTGCTCCTATATACAAGAATATAACTACTATAATACTGCCTCCTATGTACAAGAATATAACTACTATAATACTGCTCCTATGTACAAGAATATAACTACTATAATACTGCTCCTATGTACAGGAATATAACTACTATAATACTGCTCCTATATACAAGAATATAACTACTATAATACTGCCTCCTATGTATAAGAATATAACTACTATAATACTGCTCCTATGTACAAGACTATAACTACTATAATACTGCTCCTATGTACAAGAATATAACTACTATAATACTGCTCCTATGTACAAGAATATAACTACTATAATACTGCTCCTATGTACAAGAATATAACTACTATAATACTGCCTCCTATATACAATAATATAACTACTATAATACTGCTCCTATGTACAAGAATATAACTACTATAATACTGCTCCTATGTACAAGAATATAACTACTATAATACTGCCTCCTATATACAAGAATATAACTACTATAATACTGCTCCTATGTACAATAATATAACTACTATAATACTGCTCCTATGTACAAGAATATAACTACTATAATACTGCTCCTATGTACAAGAATATAACTACTATAATACTGCTCCTATGTACAAGAATATAACTACTATAATACTGCTCCTATGTACAATAATATAACTACTATAATACTGCTCCTATGTACAAGAATATAACTACTATAATACTGCTCCTATGTACAAGAATATAACTACTATAATACTGCTCCTATGTACAAGAATATAAGTACTATAATACCGCTCCTATGTTACACGCTATAGCACATACAGTGCGGTCAGTGCTGCGCTCACCTTGCTGGCGTACAGCGCACACGGGTCCAGGTTTCCCTGCAGCGTTACTCTCTTGCCCATTTTCTCCCTGGAATAAATGGTTAGATCTTGAGGTTCCCGTGTCTGCACATTATTGGGGTACACTGGGACAGAGGCAGAACCCCAGGGACCCCCACACTGTCCACTTCTCACCTCGCCTCCTGGGGTCGGATCGTCCAGTCCAGTCCAACCACCTCATAACCCGACTGGGAGAGATCCTCTAATGCATAATGAGCGTCCTTGGCGAAGACGATCTGCAAGAAAGGACCAGACGGTATAATGACCACTAGATGGCGATGAACGACCCGGAATCTAAAGCATTACTACCCCCCCCCCCCCTCACCCCCCCATCCCCCGGGTCCGGCATGTGACCAGCAGCGGAGTGGGAATATTTACATCCCACACGTGATATTATGTGGCATTTGCATGTTACAATCTGACACAATGTAACAACCTATCAGCACAGGGGAGTGATTGGCACTGCTGCTGTGGATTTTCTAGACTGACACACTGTGACAGACCCTCAGCTGAGTCAGCAGCATGAGGGTGGAATGATCCATAAACTGATGATCTCAAGGAAGGTCTAAGATAGAACTGCAAAACCTTTTGTGATGAGGTTTGGACCTGTGGCCCCTCCCGCGTGGCCCCATGTTGGAGTCACCCATAGGTGCGTGGTCACATGACCTCCCCTGGACTCACCATTGGCACCTGCTCCAGTCCCTCCGCCTTCAGCTTCTGCTTCACTCTACGAGAGATTTCCCGCAGATACGGCAACGAGAAGTCGGCAAACTGCCGGGGGCCGAGACATCCGGCGTGAGACTCAAAGACCTGCAGGGCCTGGACAAGACAGACGAGGGTCAGTGCCGGACACCGCCCCGACCTGGAGCCCACCCACCGGCCCCTGCACTACCTGCGCTCCGGCTGCCACCTGCCCCACCAGGTAGTCCACAATGACATCAGTGAGGTTCTGCAGCAGCTGGTGACTGGCGCTCGGGTTCTGGTAGAGCCAGCGCTTGGCTTTGGACATGGTATTGGAGCCTCCTCCTTCTATCATATAGGTCATCAGCGTCCACTGAGAGAAGACGACACGGGGGTCACTGAACGCGGCCGCCACCTGCTCCCACCCATGGTGGACCGACCCCTGGTGATACTTACCGGCGCGCCGGTGAATCCGATTAGAGGGACCTGCCCGGCTATTTTATGACGAGTCAGCGTGATCGCCCGGAACACGTAACCCAGCTCCTGAGACACGTCCACTGTGGGCTTCAACTTCTGCAGATCCTCGGGGCCCTTAAGAGGCTCTGGAAACACCGGGCCCCTCCCTGGCTCCATGCGGACATCCATCCCCAGCGCCTGAACCATGGCAGAATTAGAACACATAAGTCCACAATCTGTTGTAACCCACACACGGATCCTACGTCATGTGTATGGCCCTTTAAGACTGAAGGGCACCAACAGAGCACATGAGGTTGGGGCAGAGCGGACTCTGGCGCTCTCTGGTGGACATGACAATTATTACAACCCAGTATATACATCTATCTACCCACAGATCACCTGAGGAATCACCAGGATGTCCGAGAAGATGATCGCAGCGTCCAGAGGAAACCGGCGCAGCGGCTGCAAGTGAAGAGACAGAGCGGTAAGAGCAGACCACCTCCCCCCATCTCACTCCGCTCTCCCCGAGCCGTGTCCATTGTTACCTGTAATGTCAGCTCGCAGCAGAGCTCGGGGCTCCGACAAGTGGCGAAGAAATCCTGAGCGGCGCGAGTCTCCCGAAACTCTGCACCAGGAGAAAAGAAATTGTGACACGAAGTCCGGCCACTAGAGGGCAGCAAAGATAAGACGGCAATAATGGGGGGGGCACAGTCATCCCCCTACAGGAAAGGGCATGTGTGCCCGATCGGCATGGGTCCAACTGCTGGGGCCCCTGGGCTGACGCACCATATGCTGGACATGATTTCATTCCCCCACCATCTTACATTATACAACACTACTACTCCCATCGTACCCAGAGCACTCACTGCACTGACCCCGAGCTATAAAAGGTAAATAGTGACTGCAGCTCTGGATGTGACTGGAGACATGGAGTAACTGATGAGGAGAGCGCCCTCCATGTGTTGTGAGACGTATTGTACTGTACTAGTGGCCCCCTTGTCGGAATGCGATTTCTCGTGTGTCCCCATGACAACACTTCTCGCTCACAGGGACCCCGGGCCTCACGGCGACAGAGACTGCAGCTCTAGTATTTCTAGCACAGGAAATAAACCGCAGGTCGGGCTGGGTCCAGAGTCCCTCTGACAACACCGAGCTACGAATGCACGAGAGCAAGAAGTGTTGTCATAGGGAAAGAGGGAGATCTGTAGCACCAGCTCTGATCTCCGGGTTACATCACCCTATACTCCAGTCACATCCAGAGCAGCATACGTACAGAGTTATCGGCAGGTTCACACTGCGCAGTCACTGGCTGCAGATCACCATAAAACCACCTACCTGGCAGATATCTACCCGCCTGTCGCATACACCACACCGGAACATGGGGGCACTCCTCTCCTCGAGCAGCGCGCAGGAACGCGTCGTTCTTCAGATCCGGGAAATCCTTAGGCCTAAGGACAGAAGAGCGATCAGTGCAACAATGTAACGATGCATTATACATGAATACATTGTATCAGTCACCTGGAGAGAAGCTCCGCCCACGGCGATGACAGATCACACAATGGGCATCCTGGGATGTAGCTCCGCCCCCCGCGGCCGATCCCTACGGGCCCTATAGCTGCACTGGCCACGTTCACAATTCTTAAAGAAATGGAATGGCGATAGATGGCTGCCGGGAACAAAGAGGCGCTGCTTATCTCCAGGGGGCTGCCCTCCCCCGAAACACGAGCAGCAGCCGCTCATTATCTCTGCAGGTTCAGGGCCGGGTCCTGCTATCTGGAGGCTACAGACAAAACCTTCAAAGGGGACAGGGTGGACTCTGGGGGCCCCACCCTGAAGAGAAGATGCTGAGTGGACCCCGGGGGCCCCACCCTGCCAAGAAGATGCTGACACATCACCGCCCTTGGAGCTACCTCTGGACACCGGCCATCACCCCAACACCCCATGTATATAGGGGGGGGTCTCACTGATGGGAGGACCCCGCTCACATGAAGAATGGCGCAGTCCACAAACCACAAGTCCCAGCACAGACGAGCACCGGGGACTGTTACCCGCCTGAGGTGCTGGCGCTCCGTGTTTACCTGACGCCGGCTCCACGGTCACATGACAGAAGTCACAGGATCCGGCAGCTAGGGCCAGAATCAGGAGGAGGGCGGGGGGCACCCCCCCACGGGCAGAATTCAGGGCACCGTCCCTTTAACACCACACATGGCTGCACTGTGGAAACCCCTTTAAACAGAAAAGTATTTCTGCCCCTTTAAGCCAGGAGCCGCACGCAGGCCTCCATATGTGACTAGTGCAGGGGCCACAGGGGCCCCAGAAGTAGTTCTCCTTCCTAAATCCTGCAGGCAGCGCAGGGTGCAGAATAACAATGACTGAGGAGAGTCCAGGCCCCCACCAGGAGCGTGTATGCAGGGGCCCCCCCACCAGGAGCGTGTATGCAGGGGCCCCCCCACCAGGAGCGTGTATGCAGGGGCCCCCCCACCAGGAGCGTGCATGCAGGGGCCCCCCCACCAGGAGCGTGCATGCAGGGGCCCCCCCACCAGAAGAGTGTATGCAGGGCCCCCCACCAGGAGCGTGTATGCAGGGGCCCCCCCCACCAGGAGCGTGTATGCAGGGCCCCCCCCCCACCAGGAGCGTGTATGCAGGGGCCCCCCCCCCCCCCACCAGGAGCGTGTATGCAGGGGCCCCCCCCCCCCCACCAGGAGCGTGTATGCAGGGGCCCCCCCCCCCCCACCAGGAGCGTGTATGCAGGGGCCCCCCCCACCAGGAGCGTGTATGCAGGGGCCCCCCCACCAGGAGCGTGTATGCAGGGGCCCCCCCCACCAGGAGCGTGTATGCAGGGCCCCCCCCCCCCCCAGGAGCGTGTATGCAGGGCCCCCCCCCCACCAGGAGCGTGTATGCAGGGGCCCCCCCCACCAGGAGCGTGTATGCAGGGGCCCCCCCCACCAGGAGCGTGTATGCAGGGGCCCCCCCCACCAGGAGCGTGTATGCAGGGGCCCCCCCACCAGGAGAGTGTATGCAGGGGCCCCCCCACCAGGAGAGTGTATGCAGGGGCCCCCAGCACTCCTCATACTCACAGCAGGTCCTCGGGCTGCGCCATGCCGCTGGGTGTCAAGCAGAGTCAGTGAATCCGCTGCCCTCGGCCCTTCTCCTCTAGTCCACGCCTCCACATGGGCGCAGCCATAACCTAGACTTATCTAACGACCACGCCCCCTCAGAGTTACTCACAGGAAGAGCATCAGCCATTAGTTAGAGGCTTCTCCGCCGCCCAATCAGGATTGACAACACATTCAGCGTTACTAAGCAACCGGACAAGAGGCAGGAAGGAGCTGAGCGGCTGTCAGCGTGACCAGGCCATATATATTCTAGTATGCGCGCACTGTGAGAGGATGGGATCTAGGTGGTGATGATGATGGGAGTTGTGATGGATTTCAGTACCAGGATGTCATATTACTTCTGGTGAACTACAAGGTCCAGCCCTCCTGCGGCTCAGAACATCCATAGCAGTCTCCTCCCAGGTGATGTGTGGGTCTCCTGCGCCCCTCGTCCTCCAGGCCTCGGTCCCTGCTGCAGGGAACGGCCTCTCCTACACCAGGAAGCCCCACATGTGCCCCCCAAATAGGGGCGACTTTATGGTAGGCCACGCCTCTAACTCCGCCCAAAACATAACTTAACCACACCCAGTGCCCCTAAAGGGGTTATCCAAGTCTAAAAATGCCCCTCACAGTAGTTATACCCAGATATGGGCCCCTCACAGTAGTTATGCCCAGATATGTGCCCCTCACAGTAGTTATACCCAGATATGGGCCCCTCACAGTAGTTATGCCCAGATATGTGCCCCCTCACAGTAGTTATACCCAGATATGTGCCCCCTCACAGTAGTTATACCAGATATGTGCCCCTCACAGTAGTTATACCAGATATGTGCCCCTCACAGTAGTTATGCCCAGATATGTGCCCCTCACAGTAGTTATACCAGATATGTGCCCCTCACAGTAGTTATACCCAGATATGTGCCCCTCACAGTAGTTATACCCAGATATGTGCCCCTCACAGTAGTTATGCCCAGATATGTGCCCCTCACAGTAGTTATACCAGATATGTGCCCCTCACAGTAGTTATACCAGATATGTGCCCCCTCACAGTAGTTATACCAGATATGTGCCCCTCACAGTAGTTATACCAGATATGTGACCCCTCACAGTAGTTATACCCAGATATGTGCCCCCTCACAGTAGTTATACCCAGATATGTGCCCCCTCACAGTAGTTATACCAGATATGTGCCCTCACAGTAGTTATACCAGATATGTGCCCCTCACAGTAGTTATACCCAGATATGTGCCCCTCACAGTAGTTATACCAGATATGTGCCCCTTACAGTAGTTATACCCAGATATGTGCCCCTCACAGTAGTTATACCCAGATATGTGCCCCTCACAGTAGTTATACCCAGATATGTGCCCCCTCACAGTAGTTATACCCAGATATGTGCCCACTCACAGTAGTTATACCCAGATATGTGCCCCTCACAGTAGTTATACCCAGATATGTGCCCCTTACAGTAGTTATACCCAGATATGTGCCCCTCACAGTAGTTATACCCAGATATGTGCCCCTCACAGTAGTTATACCCAGATATGTGCCCCCTCACAGTAGTTATACCCAGATATGTGCCCCCTCACAGTAGTTATACCCAGATATGTGCCCCTCACAGTAGTTATACCCAGATATGTGCCCCTCACAGTAGTTATACCAGATATGTGCCCCTCACAGTAGTTATACCCAGATATGTGCCCCTCACAGTAGTTATACCCAGATATGTGCCCCCTCACAGTAGTTATACCCAGATATGTGCCCCCTCACAGTAGTTATACCCAGATATGTGCCCCTCACAGTAGTTATACCCAGATATGTGCCCCTCACAGTAGTTATACCCAGATATGTGCCCCTCACAGTAGTTATACCAGATATGTGCCCCTCACAGTAGTTATACCCAGATATGTGCCCCTCACAGTAGTTATACCAGATATGTGCCCCCTCACAGTAGTTATACCCAGATATGTGCCCCTTACAGTACAGACAGCCACTGAAATCTGGAACTGTCCTGCCAAATCTGGGACAGTTGGGAGGTATGCCTACGGGTCGTTGGTTATTGACCATACTGACTATTTGCATCTGCTGTGGAACTATACGACCCAGAATACAGACAATCCTCCGCTGAGCCAGAGCCTAAAACCCGAGAGAATCCGCAGTGTGGGCCTCGGTGGTCAGATGTGTCCGAAGATTACACCCTGTGTGCCCAAAAGGTAGTGACCCTGGAGACCACACTGCCCGAGACGGGTGAAAATACCCCAATAAAGGGAATTTAACCTCCAATACTGCCTGCTGAGCCGTGTATCTGATCCTATCCTGTGTGATACTGCCTGCTGAGCTGTGTATCTAATCCTATCCTGTGTGATACTGTCTTCTGAGTGTGTATCTAATCCTATCCTGTGTGATACTGCCTGCTGAGCTGTGTATCTAATCCTATCCTGTGTGATACTGTCTGCTGAGCTGTGTATCTAATCCTATCCTGTGTGATACTGTCTGCTGAGCTGTGTATCTAATCCTATCCTGTGTGATACTGTCTTCTGAGTGTGTATCTAATCCTATCCTGTGTGATACTGCCTGCTGAGCTGTGTATCTAATCCTATCCTGTGTGATACTGTCTGCTGAGTGTGTATCTAATCCTATCCTGTGTGATACTGTCTGCTGAGCTGTGTATCTAATCCTATCCTGTGTGATACTGTCTGCTGAGCTGTGTATCTAATCCTATCCTGTGTGATACTGTCTGCTGAGCTGTGTATCTAATCCTACAGTGTGTGATACTGTCTGCTGAGCTGTGTATCTAATCCTATCCTGTGTGATACTGTCTGCTGAGTGTGTATCTAATCCTATCCTGTGTGATACTGCCTGCTGAGCTGTGTATCTAATCCTATCCTGTGTGATACTGTCTGCTGAGCTGTGTATCTAATCCTATCCTGTGTGATACTGTCTGCTGAGCTGTGTATCTAATCCTATCCTGTGTGATACTGTCTGCTGAGCTCTGTATCTAATCCTATCCTGTGTGATACAGTCTGCTGAGCTGTGTATCTAATCCTATCCTGTGTGATACTGTCGGCTGAGCTGTGTATCTAATCCTATCCTGTGTGATACAGTCTGCTGAGCTGTGTATCTAATTCTGTCATGTGTGATACTGTCTGCTGAGCTGTGTATCTAATCCTATCCTGTGTGATACTGTCTGCTGAGCTGTGTATCTAATCCTATCCTGTGTGATACTGTCTGCTGAGCTGTGTATCTAATCCTGTCCCGTGTGATACTGTCTGCTGAGCTGTGTATCTAATCCTATCCTGTGTGATACTGTCTGCTGAGCTGTGTATCTAATCCTATCCTGTGTGATACTGTCTGCTGAGCTGTGTATCTAATCCTATCCTGTGTGAAACTGTCTGCTGAGCTGTGTATCTAATCCTATCCTGTGTGATACTGTCTGCTGAGCTGTGTATCTAATCCTATCCTGTGTGATACTGTCTGCTGAGCGTGTATCTAATCCTATCCTGTGTGATACTGCCTGCTGAGCGTGTATCTAATCCTATCCTGTGTGATACTGCCTGCTGTGTATCTAATCCTATCCTGTGTGATACAGTCTGCTGAGCTGTGTATCTAATTCTGTCATGAGTGATACTGTCTGCTGAGCTGTGTATCTAATCCTATCCTGTGTGATACTGTCTGCTGAGCTGTGTATCTAATCCTGTCCTGTGTGATACTGTCTGCTGAGCTGTGTATCTAATCCTATCCTGTGTGATACTGTCTGCTGAGCTGTGTATCTAATCCTATCCTGTGTGATACTGTCTGCTGAGCTGTGTATCTAATCCTGTCCTGTGTGATACTGTCTGCTGAGCTGTGTATCTAATCCTGTCCTGTGTGATACTGTCTGCTGAGCTGTGTATCTAATCCTGTCCTGTGTGATACAGTCTGCAGAGCTGTGTATCTCATCCTATCCTGTGTGATACTGTCTGCTGAGCTGTGTATCTAATCCTATCCTGTGTGATACCGTCTGCTGAGCTGTGTATCTAATCCTATCCTGTGTGATACTGTCTGCTGAGCTGTGTATCTAATCCTATCCTGTGTGATACCGTCTGCTGAGCTGTGTATCTAATCCTGTCCTGTGTGATACTGTCTGCTGAGCTGTGTATCTAATCCTGTCCTGTGTGATACAGTCTGCTGAGCTGTGTATCTAATCCTATCCTGTGTGATACCGTCTGCTGAGCTGTGTATCGAATCCTATCCTGTGTGATACTGTCTGCTGAGCTGTGTATCTAATCCTATCCTGTCTGATACTGTCTGCTGAGCTGTGTATCTAATCCTATCCTGTGTGATACTGTCTGCTGAGCTGTGTATCTAATTCTGTCATGTGTGATACTGTCTGCTGAGCTGTGTATCTAATCCTACAGTGTGTGATACTGTCTGCTGAGCTGTGTATCTAATCCTACAGTGTGTGATACTGTCTGCTGAGCTGTGTATCTAATCCTATGTGATACAGTCTGCTGAGCTGTGTATCTAATCCTGTCCTGTGTGATACTGTCTGCTGAGCTGTGTATCTAATCCTATCCTGTGTAATACTGTCTGCTGAGCTGTGTATCTAATCCTATCCTGTGTGATACTGTCTGCTGAGCTGTGTATCTAATCCTATCCTGTGTGATACTGTCTGCTGAGCTGTGTATCTAATCCTATCCTGTGTGATACTGTCTGCTGAGCGTGTATCTAATCCTATCCTGTGTGATACTGTCTGCTGAGCGTGTATCTAATCCTATCCTGTGTGATACTGCCTGCTGTGTATCTAATCCTGTCCTGTGTGATACAGTCTGCTGAGCTGTGTATCTAATTCTGTCATGTGTGATACTGTCTGCTAAGCTGTGTATCTAATCCTGCCCTGTGTGATACTGTCTGCTGAGCTGTGTATCGAATCCTATCCTGTGTGATACTGTCTGCTGAGCTGTGTATCTAATCCTGTCCTGTGTGATACTGTCTGCTGAGCTGTGTATCTAATCCTGTACTGTGTGATACGGTCTGCTGAGCTGTGTATCTAATCCTATCCTGTGTGATACTGTCTGCTGAGCTGTGTATCTAATCCTGTCCTGTGTGATACTGTCTGCTGAGCTGTGTATCTAATTCTGTCATGTGTGATACTGTCTGCTGAGCTGTGTATCTAATTCTATTCTGTGTGATACTGTCTGCTGAGCTGTGTATCTAATCCTATCCTGTGTGATACTGCCTGCTGAGCTGTGTAGCTAATCCTATCCTGTGTGATACTGTCTGCTGAGCTGTGTATCTAATCCTATCCTGTGTGATACTGTCTGCTGAGCTGTGTATCTAATCCTATCCTGTGTGATACTGTCTGCTGAGCTGTGTATCTAATCCTATCCTGTGTGATACCGTCTGCTGAGCTGTGTATCTAATCCTGTACTGTGTGATACGGTCTGCTGAGCTGTGTATCTAATCCTATCCTGTGTGATACGGTCTACTGAGCTGTGTATCTAATCCTATCCTGTGTGATACTGTCTGCTGAGCTGTATCTCAGCCTGGCTGCTGTCTCGGGGCGGAGTATCTCAGCCTGGCTGCTGTCTCGGGGCGGTGTATCTCAGCCTGGCTGCTCTCTCGGGGCACTGTATCTCAGCCTGGCTGCTCTCTCGGGACGGTGTATCTCAGCCTGGCTGCTCTCACGGGGCGGTGTATCTCAGCCTGGCTGCTCTCTCGGGGCGGTGTATCTCAGCCTGGCTGCTCGCTCGGGGCGGTGTATCTCAGCCTGGCTGCTCGCTCGGGGCGGTGTATCAGCCTGGCTGCTCGCTCGGGGCGGTGTATCTCAGCCTGGCTGCTCTCTCGGGGCGGTGTATCTCAGCCTGGCTGCTCTCTCGGGGTGGTGTATCTCAGCCTGGCTGCTCTCTCGGGGCACTGTATCTCAGCCTGGCTGCTCTCTCGGGACGGTGTATCTCAGCCTGGCTGCTCTCTCGGGACGGTGTATCTCAGCCTGGCTGCTCTCTCGGGGCGGTGTATCTCAGCCTGGCTGCTCTCTCGGGGCACTGTATCTCAGCCTGGCTGCTCTCTCGGGGCACTGTATCTCAGCCTGGCTGCTCTCTCGGGGCGGTGTATCAGCCTGGCTGCTCGCTCGGGGTGGTGTACCTCAGCCTGGCTGCTGTCTCGGGGCGGTGTATCTCAGCCTGGCTGCTCTCTCGGGGCGGTGCACATCAGCCTGGCTGCTGTCTCGGGGCGGTGTATCTCAGCCTGGCTGCTCTCTCGGGGCGGTGTATCTCAGCCTGGCTGCTCTCTCGGGGCGGTGTATCTCAGCCTGGCTGCTCTCTTGGGGCGGTGTATCTCAGCCTGGCTGCTGTCTCGGGCGGTGTATCTCAGCCTGGCCGCTCTCTCGGGGCGATGTATCTCAGCCTGGCTGCTCTCTCGGGGCGGTGTATCTCAGCCTGGCTGCTCGCTCGGGGCGGTGTATCTCAGCCTGGCTGCTCTCTCGGGGCGGTGTATCAGCCTGGCTGCTCGCTCGGGGTGGTGTATCTCAGCCTGGCTGCTCTCTCGGGGCGGTGTATCTCAGCCTGGCTGCTGTCTCGGGCGGTGTATCTCAGCCTGGCTGCTCTCTCGGGGCGGTGTATCTCAGCCTGGCTGCTCTCTCAGGGCACTGTATCTCAGCCTGGCTGCTCTCTCGGGACGGTGTATCTCAGCCTGGCTGCTCTCTCGGGGCGGTGTATCTCAGCCTGGCTGCTCTCTCGGGGCACTTTATCTCAGCCTGGCTGCTGTCTCGGGGTGGTGTACCTCAGCCTGGCTGCTGTCTCTGGGCGGTGTACCTCAGCCTGGCTGCTGTCTCGGGGCGGTGTATCTCAGCCTGGCTGCTCTCTCGGGGCGGTGTATCTCAGCCGGGCTGCTGTCTCTCAGCCTGGCTGCTCTCTCGGGGCGGTGTATCACAGCCTGGCTGCTCTCTCGGGGCGGTGTATCTCAGCCTGGCTGCTCTCTCGGGGCGGTGTATCTCAGCCTGGCTGCTCTCTTTGGGCGGTGTATCTCAGCCTGGCTGCTCTCTCGGGGCACTGTATCTCAGCCTGGCTGCTCTCTCGGGGCGGTGTATCTCAGCCTGTCTGCTGTCTCGGGGCGGTGTATCTCAGCCTGGCTGCTCGCTCGGGGCGGTGTATCTCAGCCTGGCTGCTCTCTCGGGGCGGTGTATCAGCCTGGCTGCTCGCTCGGGGCGGTGTATCTCAGCCTGGCTGCTCTCTCGGGGCGGTGTATCTCAGCCTGGCTGCTCTCTCGGGGCGGTGTATCTCAGCCTGGCTGCTCTCTCGGGGCGGTGTATCTCAGCCTGGCTGCTCTCTCGGGGCACTGTATCTCAGCCTGGCTGCTCTCTCGGGACGGTGTATCTCAGCCTGGCTGCTCTCTCGGGGCGGTGTATCTCAGCCTGGCTGCTCTCTCGGGGCACTTTATCTCAGCCTGGCTGCTGTCTCGGGGTGGTGTACCTCAGCCTGGCTGCTGTCTCGGGGCGGTGTATCTCAGCCTGGCTGCTCTCTCGGGGCGGTGTACCTCAGCCTGGCTGCTGTCTCGGGGCGGTGTATCTCAGCCTGGCTGCTCTCTCGGGGCGGTGTATCTCAGCCTGGCTGCTCTCTCGGGGCGGTGTATCTCAGCCTGGCTGCTCTCTTGGGGCGGTGTATCTCAGCCTGGCTGCTGTCTCGGGGCGGTGTATCTCAGCCTGGCCGCTCTCTCGGGGCGATGTATCTCAGCCTGGCTGCTCGCTCGGGGCGGTGTATCTCAGCCTGGCTGCTCTCTCGGGGCGGTGTATCAGCCTGGCTGCTCTCTCTGGGCGGTGTATCTCAGCCTGGCTGCTCTCTCGGGGCGGTGTATCTCATCCTGGCTGCTCTCTCGGGGCGGTGTATCTCAGCCTGGCTGCTCTCTCGGGGCGGTGTATCTCAGCCTGGCTGCTGTCTCGGGGCGGTGTATCTCAGCCTGGCTGCTGTCTCGGGGCGGTGTATCTCAGCCTGGCTGCTGTCTCGGGGCGGTGTATCTCAGCCTGGCTGCTGTCTCGGGGCGGTGTATCTCAGCCTGGCTGCTCGCTCGGGGCGGTGTATCTCAGCCTGGCTGCTGTCTCGGGGCGGTGTACCTCAGCCTGGCTGCTCTCTCGGGGCGGTGTATCTCAGCCTGGCTGCTCTCTTTGGGCGGTGTATCTCAGCCTGGCTGCTCTCTCGGGGCGGTGTATCTCAGCCTGGCTGCTCTCTCGGGGCGGTGTATCTCAGCCTGGCTGCTCTCTCGGGGCACTGTATTTCAGCCTGGCTGCTCTCTCGGGGCGGTGTATCTCAGCCTGGCTGCTCTCTCGGGGCGGTGTATCTCAGCCTGGCTGCTCTCTCGGGGCGGTGTATCTCAGCCTGGCTGCTCTCTCGGGGCACTGTATCTCAGCCTGGCTGCTCTCTCGGGGCGGTGTATCTCAGCCTGGCTGCTCTCTCGGGGCGGTGTATCTCAGCCTGGCTGCTCTCTCGGGGCGGTGTATCTCAGCCTGGCTGCTCTCTCGGGGCGGTGTATCTCAGCCTGGCTGCTCTCTCGGGGCACTGTATCTCAGCCTGGCTGCTCTCTCGGGGCACTGTATCTCAGCCTGGCTGCTCTCTTAGGGCGGTGTATCTCAGCCTGGCTGCTCTCTCGGGGCGGTGTATCTCAGCCTGGCTGCTCTCTCGGGGAACTGTATCTCAGCCTGGCTGCTCTCTCGGGGCACTGTATCTCAGCCTGGCTGCTCTCTCGGGGCACTGTATCTCAGCCTGGCTGCTCTCTTAGGGCGGTGTATCTCAGCCTGGCTGCTCTCTTAGGGCGGTGTATCTCAGCCTGGCTGCTCTCTCGGGACACTGTATCTCAGCCTGGCTGCTCTCTCGGGGCGGTGTATCTCAGCCTGGCTGCTGTCTCGGGGCGGTGTATCTCAGCCTGGCTGCTCTCTCGGGGCGGTGTATCTCAGCCTGGCTGCTCTCTCGGGGCGGTGTATCTCAGCCTGGCTGCTCTCTCGGGGCGGTGTATCTCAGCCTGGCTGCTCTCTCGGGGCGGTGTATCTCAGCCTGGCTGCTCTCTCGGGGCACTGTATCTCAGCCTGGCTGCTCTCTTAGGGCGGTGTATCTCAGCCTGGCTGCTCTCTTAGGGCGGTGTATCTCAGCCTGGCTGCTCGCTCGGGGCGGTGTATCTCAGCCTGGCTGCTCGCTCGGGGCGTGCGCTTCTACTCGATGCTGTACGGTAGCCGCACTTCCGGGTTCCGCTCCGGTCTTCCGCCTGTGAGGTGAGGCTCTGCCGCAGGGTCCGTCTGTGTCCCGGTCACCGGGAGGCCCCGATAGCTCTCCAGTGTCACACAGGATCCGTACCGTCCGCGGCGCTGAGGGGAGGGGGGGGGGGGGGGGGGGCGGGTGCTCCTGTGGATTGTAAGCTCTTGTGCTCACAACCTTCTGTGTTGGAGTATTTAAAGTGACAGCGCACCATTATCGCAGCCCCGTGTAATCTCCTGTACCTGGTGGTTTTCTTTCCGATTCCTGTCCGTATTCCGCAGTTAATAAATCCGCCATGTCCCTAAGAGTCCCCCAAAGTGTCCGCCGCCATCCTGACCCCTCCCCCTCTGGAGCCTCTAGATACATTGTTGCCATGTAATGATATAACTGTATTGTCTCCGCTGCAGCCATGCAGGACGCCAACAACCTGCACCGGCTCCTGGGCCGGATCCGCTGTGTTCTGGAGTGCATCGACTGTTTCCGCCGCGCCGTGCCGCTCCCTGAGGCGCTGTGCTACGTTCCCGGGGAAGTCCTCTACAAGGTCTGTAAGGACCCCAGCAGCGCGTCCTCCGCCCGCTCCCTGCTCACCGTGTGGGAGGCCCCCGGCTACTCCAAGCAGAACCTCAAGAAGCTGTCGCGTGCCACCGTGGAAATCCGTAAAGGAAGCTGCATCCGAGCCACGGGGGAGAAGTACGGAAACGCTAGCGGCCTCTGGGTGAAGCTTAGCAAGGTGGGAGTCAGCTCACCCCATCCATCACACACGTGATCCCCCCCTAACAGCAGGTTTATCCTCCAGTCGTATCCAGAGCTGCAGCCACGACTGTCACCTGCGAGTCCAAAAGCGTCATCACTGCTGCCCCCTGCTGGAGCAGTGTGTGATTACAGGAGGCTCTCCTGCGATTGTGGATGCAGCTCTGGATGGGACTGGAGTATAAGACGTGCTGTATCTCAGGAGCCGTGAAGTAAAGCACTAATCGCTCTCGGGACCCCGAACACTCAGGGCCCCCAATAGTCGAGTAAAATAAAAAGTTTCTCGTGTCGGACTCTTTTGCGCAGGAGCAGATGGCGGAATACAATGAGTGCTGTGACATGGCGGAGGGCTGGGTGCTGCTCTGCCAGCAGGACGAGGGCGGCGATCGGCTGGTGCCCATCGAGTCGCCCAACAAAGCCTTCAGACAGCAGCAGATATTTGGGGTGGATTACAATCCCCTGAGCAAGTATGTTGTATAGGTACATGTATGACACACGGTAAGAGCTGTATGTACATGTATGACAGATTACTGAAGAGCTGTATGTACATGTATGACACACGGTAAGAGCTGTATGTACATGTATGACACACGGTAAGAGCTGTATGTACATGTATGACCCATCACTGAAGAGCTGTATGTACATGTATGACACACGGTAAGAGCTGTATGTACATGTATGACACACGATAAGAGCTGTATGTACATGTATGACACATCATTGAAGAGCTGTATGTACATGTATGACACATGGTAAGAGCTGTATGTACATGTATGACACACGATAAGAGCTGTATGTACATGTATGACACATCATTGAAGAGCTGTATGTACATGTATGACACACGGTAAGAGCTGTATGTACATGTATGACACACGGTAAGAGCTGTATGTACATGTATGACCCATCACTGAAGAGCTGTATGTACATGTATGACACACGGTAAGAGCTGTATGTACATGTATGACACACGATAAGAGCTGTATGTACATGTATGACACATCATTGAAGAGCTGTATGTATATGTATGACCCATTACTGAAGAGCTGTATGTACATGTATGACGCATCACTGAAGAGCTGTATGTACATGTATGACACATGGTAAGAGCTGTATGTACATGTATGACACACGATAAGAGCTGTATGTACATGTATGACACATCATTGAAGAGCTGTATGTATATGTATGACCCATTACTGAAGAGCTGTATGTACATGTATGACGCATCACTGAAGATCTGTATGTACATGTATGACACACGGTAAGAGCTGTATGTACATGTATGACACATCACTGAAGAGCTGTATGTACATGTATGACACATCACTGAAGAGCTGTATGTACATGTATGACACACGGTAAGAGCTGTATCTACATGTATGACACATCACTGAAGAGCTGTATGTACATGTATGACGCATCACTGAAGAGCTGTATGTACATGTATGACACACGGTAAGAGCTGTATGTACATGTATGACACACGGTAAGAGCTGTATGTACATGTATGACACACGGTAAGAGCTGTATGTACATGTATGACACACGGTAAGAGCTGTATGTACATGTATGACGCAGGATGCTCTCTACATACAGTCTCTCCTGGTTCTTTGCTCTCTGTCGCCGTCTACAGGTGGGAGGACGTCATGGACGCCACATTCTCCGTGCATCTCAGCAGAAAATCCCGGATCACGGAGCGCGATGTGGAGGCCACTGAGAAGCTACGGTGAGGGCTGCTCATACCCGCACGACGTCTGTACTGGGAGCACTGACCTTAATCCTATGTTTTTCTGTGAACTCCTCCCTGGGTGATCAGATAGTGTGTACGTTCCCCCATATATCCAGTGTGCCGGGAGTACCCACCTTGTGCCTTAAAGGGCCAGGCCACAGTAATGCCACTGCTCAGGTTACGTCCAGTCTCCTGAGTCTGTTCAGGGTGAACGATTATAGCTTATTACAGGTGCGTTTATTATAATAGCACCGTCAGGCCCCGCCCCCTCCATGATGTCATCTTTCCTGGTCCGCAGGTTCGTCCCTCCCTCTTGGACGTACGAGTGCGATGAAGATCTGGTTCACTTCTTATATGAGTGCGTCGGGAAGGAGGATGAGAATTTTGGGGACATAAAGCAGTTTGTGGAAAGCATCAACGTGTCGTCCTTTGCGGTACGTGATGTGGCTCCGCCCCCATCCTCCTGATATCGCGGTGACCTTTCGGTCTGGTGCTTTCTTACCTCGCCCGTTGCCAGTGTCCAGATGATAAAACCGCGGCACAGAGGTGGCACTACTATGACCGCTCACCCAGCTTTCCTAGGATCCTCATTGGCAGGTGCCCTGATAGAGAAGACCGGTGCCAGTCCGAATCCCAGGAAAGCTGTGTGACGACCTGTGAGGGAGCTGACTTGTGAACTCTGCTGTTCCAGGAGGAGAACAGTGTGCCCTTTCTGACGGACGGCCGCCATGACACGTACTGGCAGAGCGACGGATCCGAAAACCAGCACTGGATCCAGCTGCTCATGAAGGAAGGCACCATCATCAAGTAAGGGATATCGGCAATGATGGGAAGAGTTGTCCTGTTGTACAAACACAGCTCCGAATAGAAACCTTCTACTTACAGCTTATGGGTTTTAACCTGTCCGAATCTGGCGAACTACAACTCCCATCCTCAGCCCTGCTTTCGTCTTGCTAGGTCACATAGTTTACGTATTACATGTTATTAAAGCCCCTCCCCCACATTATACAGGAAGCTGCTGCTGACCGTCGACTTCATGGATGGGAGCTTCATGCCCAAGAGGGTCTTGGTCTTCGGGGGCGAGAGAGATTCCCTGAAGAAACTGAGTGATGTCGTCATAGAGGAGTGAGTATGAGGGGCGGGGGGCTCGGGGGTACGGTTCATCGTTGCTCAGTATTCATCACATTTAGCGCCTACATTAGGAAACTCCCGATTTATGCACTAACCATTTCCATACGTCTCCGGCAGAGGAGCGCCCGTCTGGCCGCTATACATCCGTACATCATAAGGAGGGATGAAACGGCGTAGCTTGTACTAGTCCTTTAAAAACTGCGAGGCCATAATAACCTATGAGTGACGGGTGGCGCGGTATGACATCACTCGCCTCCTGTAAATGCATGCGTTGCGCACATTTTACTAAAGGGGTTGAGGGCACAAAGGGAAGCCTTCCCCGCAAGTTCACCTCATCTTCATCATAGGCTTCCTTCATCTTCCCCGCAGGCTTCCTTCATCTTCCCCACAAGTTCACCTCATCTTCATCATAGGCTTCCTTCATCTTCCCCGCAGGCTTCCTTCATCTTCCCCGCAGGCTTCCTTCATCTTCCCCGCAGATTTTCTTCATCTTCATCATAGGCTTCCTTCATCTTCCCTACAGACTTCCTTCATCTTCCCCGCAGGCTTCCTTCATCTTCCCCACAAGTTCACCTCATCTTCATCATAGGCTTCCTTCATCTCCCCCCCAGGCTTCCTTCATCTTCCCCGCAGGCTTCCTTCATCTTCCCCGCAGGCTTCCTTCATCTTCCCCGCAGGCTTCCTTCATCTTCCCCGCAGGCTTCCTTCATCTTCCCCGCAGGCTTCCTTCATCTTCCCCGCAGGCTTCCTTCATCTTCCCCGCAGGCTTCCTTCATCTTCCCCGCAGGCTTCCTTCATCTTCCCCACAAGTTCACCTCATCTTCATCATAGGCTTCCTTCATCTCCCCCCCAGGCTTCCTTCATCTTCCCCGCAGGCTTCCTTCATCTTCCCCGCAGGCTTCCTTCATCTTCCCCGCAGGCTTCCTTCATCTTCCCCGCAGGCTTCCTTCATCTTCCCCGCAGGCTTCCTTCATCTTCCCCGCAGGCTTCCTTCATCTTCCCCGCAGGCTTCCTTCATCTTCTCCGCAGGCATCCTTCATCTTCCCCGCAGGCATCCTTCATCTTCCCCGCAGGCTTCCTTCATCTTCCCCGCAGGCTTCCTTCATCTTCTCCGCAGGCATCCTTCATCTTCCCCGCAGGCTTCCTTCATCTTCCCCGCAGGCTTCCTTCATCTTCCCCGCAGGCTTCCTTCATCTTCTCCGCAGGCATCCTTCATCTTCCCCGCAGGCTTCCTTCATCTTCCCCGCAGGCTTCCTTCATCTTCTCCGCAGGCTTCCTTCATCTTCCCCGCAGGCTTCCTTCATCTTCTCCGCAGGCTTCCTTCATCTTCTCCGCAGGCTTCCTTCATCTTCCCCGCAGGCTTCCTTCATCTTCTCCGCAGGCTTCCTTCATCTTCTCCGCAGGCTTCCTTCATCTTCCCCGCAGGCTTCCTTCATCTTCTCCGCAGGCATCCTTCATCTTCCCCGCAGGCTTCCTTCATCTTCTCCGCAGGCATCCTTCATCTTCCCCGCAGGCTTCCTTCATCTTCCCCGCAGGCATCCTTCATCTTCCCCGCAGGCTTCCTTCATCTTCCCCGCAGGCTTCCTTCATCTTCCCCGCAGGCTTCCTTCATCTTCCCCGCAGGCTTCCTTCATCTTCCCCGCAGGCTTCCTTCATCTTCTCCGCAGGCATCCTTCATCTTCCCCGCAGGCTTCCTTCATCTTCTCCGCAGGCATCCTTCATCTTCTCCGCAGGCATCCTTCATCTTCCCCGCAGGCTTCCTTCATCTTCCCCGCAGGCTTCCTTCATCTTCTCCGCAGGCTTCCTTCATCTTCTCCGCAGGCTACTGTTATTTTCCCCACATGATCCCGTCATTATCCCCCGCAGCCTCCCTTGATCACCTCGCCCTGCCCACGTCTGGCTCCCTGACAGTTGGACAGTTATGTTATTGGAGTTTGTCCAGAAAAGTGGATGAAGATGGCTGTATCAGAATGTATACCTATACGTTGCAGCCTTCAGCTGGAGTTCTCCTGATATAACTGGTGGATTCTCCAAACATAATGTGAATAGAGCCTTAGAAAAAAAAATGTAAAACCTGGAAAATCCCTTTAAGTCAGTGCCATGAACGGTTCCGAATGAGGGTGAAGAACAATTTGATCTTCAGCTTTCCGTCGATAATCCTCACCGTTTACTTTGTGTCTCTCTGACCTTCTTCTCTTCTTCTCCCGGCAGTAACCTCATTGGCGACGTGTGTATCCTGGATGACATGACGTCACACATGCCGGTCATCGAGATCCGCTTCACCGAGTGCTTTGGTGAGTGGACGACTGGTGGAACGCGGCATATGGCGGTTTAGCATAAGCACATAGTGAAGGGTTTAATTTGTGGCTTGGTTTCTTACACTGCAATCAGAAAGTCCTCGCACCCCTCACTGTCCTCCCATTCTGTCCTCTCGCTCCTTGTGCTGTCAGTTCCCCAGAATGAGAAAGTGGGAACAGAAGTGAGAAATCTTCACTAGTTTATTGAAAAGGAAAAACCTAAATCTCACATTGACATAAGTCTTCAGCCCCTTTACCTGGGACATAAGTCTTCAGCCCCTGCACATAGGACATAAGTCTTCAGCCCCTTTACTCGGGACATAAGTCTTCAGCCTCCAGTCTTCTTGGAGATGATGCCACAAGGTTTACACCTGGATTTGGTGATTTTCGGATATTCTTCTCTCCAGCTCTGTCAGGTTGGATGGGGTCGGTCAGTGGACAGCCATTTCCAGGTCTCTCCAGAGATGTTCCAGGCTCTGGCTATGGCCCCTCAAGGACATTCCCAGCGTTGTCCCTCAGCCGCTCCTGTGTTGTCCTGGTCGTGTGCTTAGGGCCCATTGTCTTGTTAGAAGAAGAACCTTCTGCCCAGTCTGAGGTCCAGAGCTCTGGATCAGGTTCTCAGTAAGAATATCTCTGGACTTTGTTCCATTCAGCTTTCCCTCCACCCTGACCAGTCTCCATGTCCCCCCATCATGATGCTGCCACCACCATGCTTCACTGTAGGGATGGTATTGGGCAGGTGATAAGCGGCATCTGGTCTCCTCCAGTGTCACGCCCTGTGGGTGTTCTGAGGAGATCTGTCAGAGTTGCTGCACTTGACTCGATCTGACAGTTTATTTTGTTGTGGGTTTGAACTGAATCCCACCTCCTCCCAGGTGTTGTTCTTTAGATAATTGTGAGGCTATTTATTCCTCCCTCTCCCTATAGCCTTTGCGGGTTATAGTTTTTGCCTTGTGTGAGTTCTGGAAGTTTGGTGGATCGTCTGCTCCAACACATCTCTAGATAAGCCCTTTTCCCTTGTTCCTTCTGTGTCTGTTTTTACTAAGCCTCTAGGGCAGTGATGGTGAACCTTTACAGAATAAGTGCCTAAACTGTAACCCAAAACCCACATATTTATCGCAAAGTGCCAACACGGCAATTTAACCTGAATACTACAGTCCAATATAGTATATCCTCCATGTACTTTATCATTTAGCTATAATAGCCTGCCTACATTCAGTGCCCTGCCTGTGCTGTTCTTAGTGCTCCCTGTGCTGATGAGTGGCAGGAAAAGTCTAAGACATATTGGTAACCATAGACTTTTTTCAGGGCCTGGGTGTCCACGGAGAGGGCTCTAAGTGCCACCTCTGGCACCCGTGCCATAGGTTCGCCACCACTGCTCTAGGGTGACGCTAGCTCCTTCGGTTGTTGAAGGAGCTGGGTGTCTCTTTCCCTCTTCCCTACAGCTGAGGGTTTGGTTCATTGTGTTATAGTCTTAGGTACGTGGGCACGTGCATTTCTACCATCCAGATATGCACATGGGCATAGCAGCTTAGGGAAAGTGTTTTAGGAATTGCTAGGAGGTGATCCCTTTGTTCCCTAGCATTTGGGGCCTAGTCAGTTGTTTTGTTTGCCTTGTCGAGTTCTGTTTCCTTCCCTTATCTTACCTACCGTGACATCCAGACATGATGCTGCCACCACCATGCTTCACTGTAGGGATGGTATTGGGCAGGTGATGAGCGGCGCCTCGTCTCCTCCAGACATGACGCTGCCACCACCATGCTTCACTGTAGGGATGGTATTGGGCAGGTGATGAGCGGCGCCTCGTCTCCTCCAGACATGATGCTGCCACCACCATGCTTCACTGTAGGCATGGTATTGGGCAGGTGATGAGCGGCGCCTCGTCTCCTCCAGACATGATGCTGCCCCCACCATGCTTCACTGTAGGGATGGTATTGGGCAGGTGATGAGCGGCGCCTCGTCTCCTCCAGACATGACGCTGCCACCACCATGCTTCACTGTAGGGATGGTATTGGGCAGGTGATGAGCGGCGCCTCGTCTCCTCCAGACATGATGCTGCCACCACCATGCTTCACTGTAGGCATGGTATTGGGCAGGTGATGAGCGGCGCCTCGTCTCCTCCAGACATGATGCTGCCCCCACCATGCTTCACTGTAGGGATGGTATTGGGCAGGTGATGAGCGGCGCCTCGTCTCCTCCAGACATGACGCTGCCACCACCATGCTTCACTGTAGGGATGGTATTGGGCAGGTGATGAGCGGCGCCTCGTCTCCTCCAGACATGACGCTGCCACCACCATGCTTCACTGTAGGGATGGTATTGGGCAGGTGATGAGCGGCGCCTGGTCTCCCCCAGACATGATGCTGCCACCACCGTGCTTCACTGTAGGGGATAGTATTGGGCAGGTGATGAGCGGCGCCTCGTCTCCTCCAGACATGATGCTGCCACCACCATGCTTCACTGTAGGGATGGTATTGGGCAGGAGATGAGCGGCGCCTCGTCTCCTCCAGACATGATGCTGCCACCACCATGCTTCACTGTAGGGATGGTATTGGGCAAGTGATGAGCGGCGCCTGGTCTCCTCCAGACATGATGCTGCCACCACCATGCTTCACTGTAGGGATGGTATTGGGCAGGTGATGAGCGGCGCCTGGTCTCCTCCAGACATGATGCTGCCACCACCATGCTTCACTGTAGGGATGGTATTGGGCAGGAGATGAGCGGCGCCTGGTCTCCTCCAGACATGATGCTGCCACCACCATGCTTTACTGTAGGGATGGTATTGGGCAGGTGATGAGCGGCGCCTGGTCTCCTCCAGACATGATGCTGCCACCACCATGCTTCACTGTAGGGATGGTATTGGGCAGGAGATGAGCGGCGCCTCGTCTCCTCCAGACATGATGCTGCCCCCACCATGCTTCACTGTAGGGATGGTATTGGGCAGGTGATGAGCGGCGCCTGGTCTCCTCCAGACATGATGCTGCCCCCACCATGCTTCACTGTAGGGATGGTATTGGGCAGGTGATGAGCGGCGCCTGGTTTCTTCCAGACATGATGCTGCCACCACCATGCTTCACTGTAGGGATGGTATTGGGCAGGAGATGAGCGGCGCCTCGTCTCCTCCAGACATGATGCTGCCACCACCATGCTTCACTGTAGGGATGGTATTGGGCAGGTGATGAGCGGCGCCTGGTCTCCTCCAGACATGATGCTGCCACCACCATGCTTCACTGTAGGGATGGTATTGGGCAGGTGATGAGCGGCGCCTGGTCTCCTCCAGACATGATGCTGCCACCACCATGCTTCACTGTAGGGATGGTATTGGGCAGGTGATGAGCGGCGCCTGGTCTCCTCCAGACATGATGCTGCCACCACCATGCTTCACTGTAGGGATGGTATTGGGCAGGAGATGAGCGGCGCCTCGTCTCCTTCAAACATGATGCTGCCACCACCATGCTTCACTGTAGGGATGGTATTGGGCAGGAGATGAGCGGCGCCTGGTCTCCTCCAGACATGATGCTGCCACCACCATGCTTCACTGTAGGGATGGTATTGGGCAGGAGATGAGCGGCGCCTCGTCTCCTCCAGACATGATGCTGCCACCACCATGCTTCACTGTAGGGATGGTATTGGGCAGGAGATGAGCGGCGCCTCGTCTCCTCCAGACATGATGCTGCCCCCACCATGCTTCACTGTAGGGATGGTATTGGGCAGGTGATGAGCGGCGCCTGGTCTCCTCCAGACATGATGCTGCCACCACCATGCTTCACTGTAGGGATGGTATTGGGCAGGAGATGAGCGGCGCCTGGTCTCCTCCAGACATGATGCTGCCACCACCATGCTTCACTGTAGGGATGGTATTGGGCAGGTGATGAGCGGCGCCTGGTCTCCTCCAGACATGATGCTGCCCCCACCGTGCTTCACTGTAGGGATGGTATTGGGCAGGTGATGAGCGGCGCCTGGTCTCCCCCAGACATGATGCTGCCCCCACCATGCTTCACTGTAGGGATGGTATTGGGCAGGTGATGAGCGGCGCCTGGTTTCTTCCAGACATTAGAGGCTTCTTTCCGGCCGCTCTGCCATAAAGCCCAGATTGGTGGAGGCCGCAGTGATGTTTGACCTGCTGGTAGTTTCTCCATCTGCACACTGGATCTCTGGAGCTCGGCCAGAGGGACCATTGGGTTCGTGGTCTCCTCTCTCGCCACCGCCGTTCTTCCGGATTACTTTTTTTTTACCAAATTTGTTTTTATTCAGTTTTACAAAAAAAGAACAAAAAGAATAAACAAATACAAACAGAATCACTGCGATCCTCCAGCACGAATGTAAACATTGTGAGTACAATTATCATATCCGATTATATAACATCATGCCACTGAATGAAACCTTAATATGCCATATATTTTCATATGCCATGCCAGCATAGGGGGGAGGGTTTGAAGTGAAAAGCATATTGTTGCCACGGGCCCTATGTATGCATAAGTCTACCAGCCTGCCAGCGAGTCAGCTCCTCCATGCGACACCGCCGACGTACCTTCTGCAACCATTGGGGCTCAGTTGGCGGATAAGGTTGCAGCCAGAGCAGGGAATAATACATTTGGCCGCAGCTAGGAGGTGTGTTACCAAGGACAAAATCAGGGGGTCCGTGGCGTGTGTGTCTGAACCGACGTCCAAAAGGAGCTCACCAGCGGGTAATACCCCCATATATGACTGAGCGGACCCACATGGCAGTTACATCTCCAGCAAAGCTTGGTGTCCAACACCTGCCTAAACCGAAGATCTGGTGTCTGATTCCACCTTGTGGTGATTTTCTTGTATTTTGATGCCTGGCGAAAAGCTAAGATAAAGGTGTCCACATCTGAAAGGGATGTACCCAGGATAGTATAAATGGGGGAGAATAAAGAAGGGAGGTTCTGTCTTGTACTCTTGTGCAGTGGAAGCCATTGCACGCTGAAGGATAAGAACGAAGAGCGTTTCGCCCAGAAATGCTGATACTGCAGAACATTGATGTTAATGGACGATAGTTGCATTTGTGAAGTATCACGATCTGGAATCTTATTAGAAGGCTTACAGGAGGCCCCGCTGACTCCATGGAGCCTGGTCCAGAATGAATGCACAGAGGCTCGTTTGACCACTTGAGGTAGAAGGCTAGCCGGCAATAAAGGGAATAAGATGTTGGAGTTGCATAGAGAGCGCCAAACAGATATCGTACCGTGTTTGAGAGAGCCTGGAGGTCAGCGCTACCCGACAACCACCGTATTCTAAGGTAGTCAGGTCCTAAGATAGAAAGGTCCGTGACTGAGGTAGATCTGGATAGCAGTATAATATTGTTTAATGTCGGGGAGTCCAAGACCTCCTCTACCTTGAGAGTATTTTATAGATAAACTAGGTCTGCTTCCCTTCCTCTCCCAGTTACTTAGTTTAGGGGCGGCAGCTCTAGGAAGAGTCCTGGTTCTTCTTCTTCCATGTAAGAATTATGGAGACCTCTGTGCTCCTGGGAACTCTCAGTGCAGCAGAAATCTCCCCTTCTCCAGATCTGAGCCTCCACACAATCCTGTCTCTGAGCTCTACAGGCAGTTCTCTCCTCCTCGTGGCTTGGTTTTTGCTCTGATGCATTGTCAGCTGTGAGATCTTATATAGACAGGGCTGTGTCTTCCCAAATCATGGTCAATCACCTGAATTTACCACCGGTGACTCCAATCAAGTTGCAGAACATCTCAGAGATGATCAGAGAAATGGAGGAACCAGAGCTAAATGTCAAGTGTCAGAGCAAAGGGGCTGAAGACTTATGTCCATGTGAAAGGGGCTGAAGACGTATGTCCATGTGAAAGGGGCTGAAGACTTATGTCCATGTGAAAGGGGATGAAGACTTATGTCCATGTGAAAGGGGCTGAAGACGTATGTCCATGTGAAAGGGGATGAATACTTATGTCCAAGCCAAATTTTGTTTTTGTTTTTATAAACTTGAAAATATTTCTCCCCTTCTGTTCTCACTTTCTCATTCTGGGGACTGAGGGCAGAATGATGGGGGAACTGATAGCACAAGGAGCGAGAGGACAGAATGTGAGGAAAGTGAGAGGGTGTGAAGACTTTCCAGGTGCATTGTATATAACAGCCGGTCCAGTGAATGTTCCCATTTACTGACAGCAAGCAGGCATCTTGAAAACAATGAGGACCTGAAAGTCCATTAGTAAGTTACTGATCCTTTCTTCTCCCTTCCTGTAGATGACAGGCTCGATGTCCGGATCCACGGGATAAAGATTAAGTCCTCTAAGGAGAGGGATTTGGGGCTCACGGCCGACATGTTTCACCCTCCCAACCTGGTACGATACCCGCGCCTGGAAGCCATTGACCCTGGTGTCCTGTACCGGAGAGCGACCGTCATCAAGAGGTCAGGACACGTGACACGGCATCTGAGCAGATTTATCATTTAGCTTTATATAAGCCAAGTGACAACCGGTGGGGGAGCGGTGAGGGTTGTGTCAGTTGTCACCCAGCTTCTCCAGACGCAGCTGAGAGGATAATGTCCCAGGGACCGGGATTTGCTGGGGTTTTAGGGGAATTGTTCCTTAATCATTTATTACCTTCCCCAGATTTGTCAAGCTGCTCGACAACGTCCTCCATCGCCTCGTTCCCCTCTGGGACCACAGTGTCGGCACGTTTAACCAGTTGAAGGTAGATTCTCACATCTCCGTCTGTAAATCCTAGAACTGCAAAACCCCATCTTGACTTCTCGTAGCTGAGGGTTTGTTATCGTTGTATTCAGTCCTCTGTGAGGAGAACAGCCTGGACAGACACATTGTAACAGGATGATTGCTGCTGCTGCTGACGTTCTGGTAACAAACCCATCAGCCGTGTGTGCAGGACTGGATCAGGACAGAATGAAGGGGTTTTTATTCACTAACTGCAAGCAGAGGTCTTGAAAATGATGAATGAAAATGTGAAGTCTCTTAGAAAGTAGTAGGACTGTCCATTCCACATCAGTGACGCTTCATTTACTGGACCTGGCCCTTTAACACGTTGTCTGTCTGCTTTCAGCACATTAAACCGTTCCTGCTTCTGTCCAAATGCCGCAGTCCGCTCATCACGCAGTGCCTGAAGGACTCCGAGACCAGCAGACCCAACTCCATGCCGCGGCTGTACATAAACCGCCGGCTGGCGGTGGAGCACAGGGACAACCCGGCTCTGGACCCCACCTACAAGAAGACCGTCTTCAGCCAGGTGCCAGGGGGTTAATACAGGGCAATATCTGTGAAAAAGGTTGAAAAACACGTCACACATTTGGCGCACTCCATGTTTTGCCACATTTTGTGTAGTAAATGGGGGGGGGGGGGGGGGGCTGCATCTTCTCAGATCTGATCCTTGTGTGAACTCTCTCCCTCTAGGTGTACGAAGGCCTGAAGCCCACAGATAAGTCGGAGAAGCCGCTGGACTACCGGTAGGTGTGCCTCCGCGCGGCGCCATTTCTAAAGACAGTTACTGTCCTACTGAAGCTTCTCCACAGATACATTGTTGCATCCAGTCCTTCCTGAGGCTTCTCTCCAGATACATTGTTGCATCCAGTCCTACTGAAGCTTTTCTACAGATACATTGTTGCATCCAGTCCTTCATGAAGGTTCTCCACAGATACATTGTTGCATCCAGTCCTTCATGAAGGTTCTCCACAGATACATTGTTGCATCCAGTCCTTCATGAAGCTTCTCCACAGATACATTGTTGCATCCATTCCTTCCTGAGGCTTTTGTACAGTTACATTATTGCATCCAGTCCTCCCTAAAGCTTCTCCACAGATACATTGTTGCATCCAGTCCTCCCTAAAGCTTCTCCACAGATACATTGTTGCATCCATTCCTTCCTGAGTTTTTTTGTACAGATACATTGTTGCATCCTTTCCTTCCTGAAGCTTCTCTACAGTTACATTGTTGCATGCATTCCTTCCTGAGGCTTTTGTACAGATACATTGTTGCATCCAGTCCTTCATGGGGCTTTTGTACAGATACATTGTTGCATCCTTTCCTTCCTGAAGCTTCTCTACAGTTACATTGTTGCATCCGGCACTGATCAGGACAATTTGATGCTGGATAAATGGGATTTTCTTGTATTGTGGTCCATTATTATTTGCTGCGCCCGGTTCCTTACCTTGTTGCAATCTTTGACCCTTTAGGTGGCCGATCATTTATGACCAGTGGTGGGAGTGTAAATTCATAGCAGAGGGAATCATTGATCAAGGTAAGGGGGCGATTCGTACTGATTATATATTCCCCTCCCCCGCTCTGGTGATCCAGCCTGTCGCTGTGCGATGGTATTTTCTGTGTGACCCCTCTTACGTTTTTCACTCCTGGTTCGGACTTGCAGGTGGAGGTTTTCGTGACAGTCTGTCTGATATATCAGAAGAGCTCTGCCCCAGTTCGGCGGATTCTCCCATGCCGCTGCCGTTTTTCGTGCGCACATCTAATCAGGTGAGAAGCGACTATTCGTTTAAAGACTGATGAAAGAGTCTGATAATAGGATGAACACATTGCAGAAAGCTTCTCTTAATGCCATTATTCTGGTGGAAGCAGTCAGCAGGGTTGTGGCCTGACGCTCCCCCGACAGCTCGGGCAGCGGTGTAACCATCACATCGCACGTGGCAGGAGCCGGTTTTCCCATGTAAACTGAACATTGCAGACATGACAGGGCTCGCGTTTCCTCGGTGTCTGCCATGATGGTATCAGGGGCTTACATGTGATTATTCCTTCTACACCAGGGGAATGGCATCGGCGAAGCGCGGGATATGTACGTAACCAACCCGTCCTGCAGGGATCTGGCAAAGTACGAGTGGATCGGGCAGCTGATGGGCGCAGCGCTGCGGGGCAAGGAGTTCCTGGTATTTATGCTTTCAATGTGCTGTGCTTCTCTGTATCTCTCCCCTCCTCCGCTGACCGCCCTGTGCCCGCAGGTCCTGGCATTACCCGGCCTCATATGGAAGCGGCTGACTGGCGAGGAAGTGAGCTGGAGCAAAGATTTCCCATCCATCGATTCTCTGCTTGTGAGTCCGGCTCTGTGACTACACCATGTGTTCTCCGCTTTTTTATTTTTATTGCTGACCTATTCTCAGGATATGTTATCAATATCAGATCACGGGGGTCCGACTCCCGACACCCCCGCCAATCAGCTGTTAGAAGAGAAGGCCGCGCTCGTACCAGCGCTGCCTTCTCTTCACTGTTTACCTGCTCGCCGTCGCAACCGCAGTGTAACTACAACTACACCGTCCCATTCACTTGAATAGGAATCAGCCGTCCATAGAATTGATTGGGAAAAGGGAAGGAGCCGTCCCATAGAAGTGTATGGGAAATAGGAAGGAGCCGTCCATAGAAGTGTATGGGAAATAGGAAGGAGCCATCCATAAAAGTGTATGGTTTATAGGAAGGAGCCGTCCCATAGAAGTGATTGGGAAAAGGGAAGGGGCCGTCCCATAGAAGTGTATGGGAAATAGGAAGGAGCCGTCCATAGAAGTGTATGGGAAATAGGAAGGAGACGTCCCATAGAAGTGATTGGGAAAAGGGAAGGGGCCGTCCCATAGAAGTGTATGGGAAATAGGAAGGAGCCGTCCATAGAAGTGTATGGGAAATAGGAAGGAGACGTCCATAGAAGTGAATGGGAAATGGGAAGGAGCCGCCCCATAGAAGTGAATGGGAAATAGGAAGGAGCCGTCCATAGAAGTGAATGGGAAATAGGAAGGAGCCGTCTATAGAAGTGAGTGGGAAATGGGAAGGAGCCATCCATAGAAGTGATTGGGAAATGGGAAGGAGCCGTCCCATAGAAGTGTATGGGAAATAGGAAGGAGCCGTCCATAGAAGTGAATGGGAAATAGGAAGGAGCCGTCCATGGAAGTGAATTGGAAATAGGAAGGAGCCGTCTATAGAAGTGGATGGGAAATAGGAAGGAGCCGTCCATGGAAGTGAATTGGAAATAGGAAGGAGCCGTCCCATAGAAGTGAATGGGAAATAGGAAGGAGCCGTCCATAGAAGTGAAGGGGAAAGAGGAAGGAGCCGTCCATAGAAGTGAAGGGGAAATAGGAAGGGGCCGTCCATAGAAGTGAGTGGGAAATGGGAAAGAGCCGTCCCATAGAAGTGAGTGGGAAATAGGAAGGAGCCGTCCATAGAAGTGTATGGGAAATAGGAAGGAGACGTCCATAGAAGTGAATGGGGAAATGGGAAGGGGCCGTCCATAGAAGTGAGTGGGAAATAGGAAGGAGCCGTCCATAGAAGTGAATGGGAAATAGTTAGGGGCCGTCCACAGAAGTGAATGGGAAATAGGAAGGGGCCGTCTGCTAAAAGTGAATGGGACGGTGTAGTTGTAGTTACACTGCTCGCTGCTGCGGTTGCGACAATGAGGTAAACGATGAAGAGAAGGCAGCGCTGGTATGAGCTGATCTGCAGGGGAGTTGGGAGTCGACCCCCATTTTCTCATATTGATGACCTGTCCTGAGGATAGGTCAGCAATATAAATAAAGCGGAGAACCCCTTTAAAGGGCTGGTCAAGACTGCAAATGACCTGCTGAGGGCGCTGTTTCTTTCTCTATCAGGTGAAGCTGCTTGAGATGATGGAGGTGATGGATAAGGACACATTTGAGTTTAAGTTTGGCGGGGAGCTGACGTACACAACGGTCCTCAGCGATCAGAGGATGGTGGAGCTGGTGCCTGGAGGCAGCAACATATCCGTGCGCTACGAGGACCGCCTGGAATTCATCCGGATGGTGCAGAAAGCGCGACTGGAGGAGAGCAAAGAGCAGGTAAGTGTCACGACGAGGACAGAGGAGAAGAGGCTGCAGCTGAAATGTCCGGTCTGCTGCATACTGTATATTATAGTGTATTAGTGCGGGATAAGTAATGTATGTACACAGTGACTGCACCAGCAGAATAGTGAGTGCAGCTCTGGAGTATAATACAGGATGTAACTCAGGATCAGTACAGGATAAGTAATGTATGTACATAGTGACTGCACCAGCAGAATAGTGAGTGCAGCTCTGGAGTATAATACAGGATGTAACTCAGGATCAGTACAGGATAAGTAATGTATGGACACAGTGACTGCACCAGCAGAATAGTGAGTGCAGCTCTGGAGTATAATACAGGATGTAACTCGGGATCAGTACAGGATAAGTAATGTATGTACACAGTGACTGCACCAGCAGAATAGTGAGTGCAGCTCTGGAGTATAATACAGGATGTAACTCAGGATCAGTACAGGATAAGTAATGTATCTACACAGTGACTGCACCAGCAGAATAGTGAGTGCAGCTCTGGAGTATAATACAGGATGTAACTCAGGATCAGCACAGGATAAGTAATGTATGTACACAGTGACTGCACCAGCAGAATAGTGAGTGCAGCTCTGGAGTATAATACAGGATATAACCCAGGATCAGTACAGGATAAGTAATGTATGTACACAGTGACTGCACCAGCAGAATAGTGAGTGCAGCTCTGGAGTATAATACAGGATGTAACTCAGCATCAGTACAGGATAAGTAATGTATGTACACAGTGACTGCACCAGCAGAATAGTGAGTGCAGCTCTGGAGAATAATACAGGATGTAACTCAGGATCAGTACAGGATAAGTAATGTATGTACACAGTGACTCCACCAGCAGAATAGTGAGTGCAGCTCTGGAGTATAATACAGGATATAACTCAGGATCAGTACAGGATAAGTAATGTATGTACACAGTGACTGCACCAGCAGAATAGTGAGTGCAGCTCTGGAGTATAATACAGGATCTAACTCGGGATCAGTACAGGATAAGTAATGTATGTACACAATGACTGCACCAGCAGAATAGTGAGTGCAGCTCTGGAGTATAATACAGGATGAACCCAGGATCAGTACAGGATAAGTAATGTATGTACACAGTGACTGCACCAGCAGAATAGTGAGTACAGCTCTGGAGTATAATACAGGATGTAACTCAGGATCAGTACAGGATAAGTAATGTATGTACACAGTGACTGCACCAGCAGAATAGTGAGTGCAGCTCTGGAGTATAATACATGATGTATCTCAGGATCAGTACAGGATAAGTAATGTATGTACACAATGACTGCACCAGCAGAATAGTGAGTGCAGCTCTGGAGTATAATACAGGATGTAATTCAGGATCAGTACAGGATAAGTAATGTATGTACACAGTGACTGCACCAGCAGAATAGTGAGTGCAGCTCTGGAGTATAATACAGGATGTAACTCAGGATCAGTACAGGATAAGTAATGTATGTACACAGTGACTGCACCAGCAGAATAGTGAGTTCAGCTCTGGAGTATAATACAGGATATAACTCAGGATCAGTACAGGATAAGTAATGTACACAGTGACTCCACCAGCAGAATAGTGAGTGCAGCTCTGGGGTATAATACAGGATGTAACTCAAGATCAGTACAGGATAAGTAATGTATGTACACAGTGACTGCACCAGCAGAATAGTGAGTGCAGCTCCGAGGTATAATATAGGATGTAACTCAGAATCAGTACAGGATAAGTAATGTAATGTATGTACACAGTGACTGCACCAGCAGAGTAGTGAGTGCAGCTCTGGAGTATAATACAGGATATAACTCAGGATCAGTACAGGATAAGTAATGTATGTACACAGTGACTGCACCAGCAGAATAGTGAGTGCAGCTCTGGAGTATAATACAGGATGTAACTCAGGATCAGTACAGGATAAGTAATGTATGTACACAGTGACTGCACCAGCAGAATAGTGAGTGCAGCTCTGGAGTATAATACAGGATGTAACTCAGGATCAGTACAGGATAAGTAATGTATGTACACAGTGACTCCACCAGCAGAATAGTGAGTGCAGCTCTGGGGTATAATACAGGATGTAACTCAAGATCAGTACAGGATAAGTAATGTATGTACACAGTGACTGCACCAGCAGAATAGTGAGTGCAGCTCCGGGGTATAATACAGGATGTAACTCAGGATCAGTACAGGATAAGTAATGTATGTACACAGTGACTCCACCAGCAGAATAGTGAGTGCAGCTCTGGAGTATAATACAGGATGTAACTCAGGATCAGTACAGGATAAGTAATGTATGTACACAGTGACTCCACCAGCAGAATAGTGAGTGCAGCTCTGGGGTATAATACAGGATGTAACTCAGGATCAGTACAGGATAAGTAATGTATGTACACAGTGACTGCACCAGCAGAATAGTGAGTGCAGCTCTGGAGTATAATACAGGATGTAACTCAGGATCAGTACAGGATAAGTAATGTATGTACACAGTGACTGCACCAGCAGAATAGTGAGTGCAGCTCTGGAGTATAATACAGGATCTAACTCGGGATCAGTACAGGATAAGTAATGTATGTACACAATGACTGCACCAGCAGAATAGTGAGTACAGCTCTGGAGTATAATACAGGATGTAACTCAGGATCAGTACAGGATAAGTAATGTATGTACACAGTGACTGCACCAGCAGAATAGTGAGTGCAGCTCTGGAGTATAATACAGGATGTAACTCAGGATCAGTACAGGATAAGTAATGTATGTACACAGTGACTGCACCAGCAGAATAGTGAGTGCAGCTCTGGAGTATAATATAGGATGTAACTCAGGATCAGTACAGGATCAGTAATGTATGTACACAGTGACTGCACCAGCAGAATAGTGAGTGCAGCTCTGGAGTATAATACAGGATAAGTAATGTATGTACACAGTGACTGCACCAGCAGAATAGTGAGTGCAGCTCTGGAGTATAATACAGGATATAACTCAGGTTCAGTACAGGATAAGTAATGTATGTACACAATGACTGCACCAGCAGAATAGTGAGTACAGCTCTGGAGTATAATACAGGATGTAACTCAGGATCAGTACAGGATAAGTAATGTATGTACACAGTGACTGCACCAGCAGAATAGTGAGTGCAGCTCTGGAGTATAATATAGGATGTAACTCAGGATCAGTACAGGATCAGTAATGTATGTACACAGTGACTGCACCAGCAGAATAGTGAGTGCAGCTCTGGAGTATAATACAGGATAAGTAATGTATGTACACAGTGACTGCACCAGCAGAATAGTGAGTGCAGCTCTGGAGTATAATACAGGATATAACTCAGGTTCAGTACAGGATAAGTAATGTATGTACACAGTGACTGCACCAGCAGAATAGTGAGTGCAGCTCTGGAGTATAATACAGGATGTAACTCAGGATCAGTACAGGATAAGTAATGTATGTACACAGTGACTGCACCAGCAGAATAGTGAGTGCAGCTCTGGAGTATAATACAGGATGTAACTCAGGATCAGTACAGGATAAGTAATGTATGTACACAGTGACTCCACCAGCAGAATAGTGAGTGCAGCTCTGGGGTATAATACAGGATGTAACTCAAGATCAGTACAGGATAAGTAATGTATGTACACAGTGACTGCACCAGCAGAATAGTGAGTGCAGCTCCGGGGTATAATACAGGATGTAACTCAGGATCAGTACAGGATAAGTAATGTATGTACACAGTGACTCCACCAGCAGAATAGTGAGTGCAGCTCTGGAGTATAATACAGGATGTAACTCAGGATCAGTACAGGATAAGTAATGTATGTACACAGTGACTCCACCAGCAGAATAGTGAGTGCAGCTCTGGGGTATAATACAGGATGTAACTCAGGATCAGTACAGGATAAGTAATGTATGTACACAGTGACTGCACCAGCAGAATAGTGAGTGCAGCTCTGGAGTATAATACAGGATGTAACTCAGGATCAGTACAGGATAAGTAATGTATGTACACAGTGACTGCACCAGCAGAATAGTGAGTGCAGCTCTGGAGTATAATACAGGATGTAACTCAGGATCAGTACAGGATAAGTAATGTATGTACACAGTGACTGCACCAGCAGAATAGTGAGTGCAGCTCTGGAGTATAATACAGGATGTAACTCAGGATCAGTACAGGATAAGTAATGTATGTACACAGTGACTGCACCAGCAGAATAGTGAGTGCAGCTCTGGAGTATAATACAGGATGTAACTCAGGATCAGTACAGGATAAGTAATGTATGTACACAGTGACTGCAACAGCAGAATAGTGAGTGCAGCTCTGGAGTATAATACAGGATGTAACTCAGGATCAGTACAGGATAAGTAATGTATGTACACAGTGACTGCACCAGCAGAATAGTGAGTGCAGCTCTGGAGTATAATACAGGATGTAACTCAGGATCAGTACAGGAGAAGTAATGTATGTACACAGTGACTGCACCAGCAGAATAGTGAGTGCAGCTCTGGAGTATAATACAGGATGTAACTCAGGATCAGTACAGGATAAGTAATGTATGTACACAGTGACTGCACCAGCAGAATAGTGAGTGCAGCTCTGGAGTATAATATAGGATGTAACTCAGGATCAGTACAGGATCAGTAATGTATGTACACAGTGACTGCACCAGCAGAATAGTGAGTGCAGCTCTGGAGTATAATACAGGATAAGTAATGTATGTACACAGTGACTGCACCAGCAGAATAGTGAGTGCAGCTCTGGAGTATAATACAGGATATAACTTAATGATTTTCCTATTTCATGACGTAAAGTCATAGTTTTATTAAAGACACGGAGGCGAGTATTGCTTACTCCTTCTTTACTTCCACCAATAGCAGCAAAGGAGAAATTAACATAAACAAAACAATAAAGGATCCTCCCCTAACAGATCCTATAATAAGCAGTGTCCTCTTTATATCTTCCTCTTTCTTTGAATCCACGACACCAACCGTCAAACCATAACTGAAAACGAACCGAACTGGAACCGGCTCCGACACCGACCATTCTTGTCCCTCCAACTGAAGAACTCAAGCCAACATGGCTAACATCTCAGGAAACCTGGAACAACTTGGAATTCCATCTGCCAAGGAGTTTTCAACCTGAAACAGAATAAATAATATAGCCAGTGTAAACACATGGGTACAAATGTGCAATCTCGACCCTATAACGGTCGTACATTAAAAAGGTCGCTGAAATAGAACCATAACAAACCTCAACGGTAAAATATCATAAATAACAACAGATACAGCGTAATAGTCAATAATAATACCATAACAGTAATAATAATAGGGGGGGCAGGAGAAACCTAGGGCGGGCAATACTCGCCTCCGTGTCTTTAATAAAACTATGACTTTACGTCATGAAATAGGAAAATCATTAAGTTTTACATCAAGACACGGAGGCTTCGTATTGCAAGTTCAAAGCTGCTCAATAATAGATGAAAACACATGAGGGGGAGGACGGAAATAAAACTCTGTGAACGTCGTGGCCCTAGACCAGTCAGCCAGACGCAGAATATCCTCCAAACGAGCCCCCGAAACCGCCAGGGCAGTAGCAGCCGCGCCCCTGGCCGAGTGAGCGGTAAAGATCGTCGTATCAATCCCAGAAAGGGACATGACCCACTTCATCCAACGCGCCAAAGTGGGACTGGTAACCGGACCAAAGGGATGGCGAATAGAGAGGAAAAGCTGCGGAATGTCCGCAGAACGGTGAGACCGAGTGCGCAACTCATATTCCCGTAGACAAGCTACAGGACAGAGTGCCGGGGAAGACGGAAAACTGGGATAGGACACAGACCGAATATTGGTCTTGGTGCGCCGCGTGATGTTAAAAGTAACACCCTCGGGAGTAAAGGATCTGGCATCGTGATCCAGAGCCCTGACATCAGAAATCCTCTTACAGGAAATCAGGCAAAAAAGGGTCAGCAACTTGGCTGACAGTTGACGGAGGGAAAGAGCCGCGTTGTCGGGCCAGGAAGAGAGGAAAGAAAGGACCAGGGAAACATCCCACGTAGTGGTGAAACGTGGCCGAGGAGGCCGAGACAAGCGTGAGCCACGTAAAAGTCGAGACACTAAAGGGTGTTGACCAGCAGGAACGCCATCAAATCCCTGATGAGTCGAGGAAATCGCAGAACGGAACAAATTGATGGTCCGATAAGCTTTCCCTGCCTCAAAGAGAGAAGTCAGGAATTGCAACAAATGGGTTACAGATGCCGAAACGGGATCCAGGTCCCGTTCCATGCACCAGCTAACCCAAGATCCCCAAGCTGCCCGGTAAGATTTTCGGGTGCCGGGAGCCCAAGCGTTGTCCAGGAGGCGTCTAGTTGCCTCCGAAATTCCCTCGACCTCTCCTGGAGTCCTGAGATTCGGCACGCTAGAAGTTGAAGGGAGCCTTCGACCAGCAGGGGATGTGGGGCACCCAGAGGGTCCTGGAGGAGATCCGTCCGCGTCGGGAGTAGGAGAGGTACATCGACCAGGAGTTCTAGGAGGATCGGGTACCAGGCTTGAGATCCCCAGAAGGGGATCACCACCACCAGTTCCGCCATCTGGCGCCGAGTCTGTAGCAACATCCTCGGAATCATGGCAAACGGTGGAAACGCGTAATGTAGGCCTGAGGACCAGTCCTGTAGAAACGCATCCACCGCTTCTGCCTCCGGGTCCGGCCGCCAGCTGAAGAACCTGGACAGGTGAGTATTGAGCCGGGAAGCAAAAAGGTCTATGGAGCAAGGACCCCAGATGTCCGAGATTGTGGAGAACATTTCCGGATTCAGCCTCCAGTCGCTGCCGTCCGTGAAGCATCGGGAACTCCGATCCGCTTTGTAGTTGTGAAGACCTGGCAGGTACTCCGCCTGAATCATGATGTCCCTGGACAGACAGTAGGACCAGAACTCCTTCGCCAGTCGGGCTAAGGTGGCCGATTGAGTGCCGCCTAGGTGATTGACGTATCGGACCGCCGACACATTGTCCATGCGTAGACGGATGCATGCATGAGCTATGCCCTTGGTGAAACTCCTGATGGCAAACGAACCCGCTAGAAGTTCCAGAGCGTTGATGTGCAGCTGGGTCTCTGACTCCGACCATCGACCCCCAGTGGAGATACCCTCGCAGTGGGCACCCCATCCTTGGAGACTCGCGTCCGACTCTACCGTGAATTCCGGTTGGAATCCGAAGATTGCTCTGCCGTTCCAGGCTTCCAAATTGCTCAACCACCAACGAAGTTCCTCCTGAGCTTCTCGATCCAGAATCACAGTGTCTGCAAACGAGGCCCCGGCACGGAGGTGGGCGATCTTCAGGCGCTGTAAAGCCCGATAATGGAGTGGAGCGGGGAAGACTGCCTGGATAGAGGAGGCAAGTAACCCAATGATGCGAGCCAGGTGGCGTAGGGATATAGAGGGAGTTGAGAGAGCATGTCTCAACTCCTTGCGTATCGTCCTCAATTTCTCTGCAGGGAGGCTGAGAGATTCCGCGACAGAGTCCACCGTGAAGCCCAGAAACTCCATACGTCGAGTCGGTGTGAGGCAGGATTTCTCGAGATTGAGTAGAAAACCCAGACCCGTCAGAAGATCCGAGGTCCACTGGAGATGTTGCAGCAGAGACGACTGACATTGGTGCATAATGAGGATGTCGTCCAGGTATATGACAAGACGAACCCCACGGCTCCGAAGCCAGGCCATGACTGGGCGCAGTAACTTGGTGAAGCACCAAGGCGCTGAGGAAAGACCGAACGGTAGGCAAGTGAAGCGCCACACTTCGCCCTTCCACAGGAAGCGCAGAAGATCCCTGGAGGAGGAGGCAATCGGGACCGTCAGATAGGCATCCTTGAGGTCCAGCTTCACCATCCAGTCCCCCGGAATCAGCAAGTCCCGAAGGAGGTGAATCCCCTCCATCTTGAAGTGGCGGTAGCGCACCACAGAGTTCAGTGCCCGGAGATTTATGACCGGACGAAATTGTCCCCCTTTTTTCTGAACTAGAAAAATGTGGCTGAGAACGCCCCTTTGGGTAGGAGGGGCCCTTTCTATTGCATCCTTGTGCAAGAGGGAAAAAAGTTCTACGTCCACTAGCTCCCTGTCCGGTAGTGCCAGGGGAGGGGGAGAAAGGACGAAATCTGGCGAACTCGTAAGTTCTATGTGGAACCCCTGCACAGTGTTCAGCACCCATGGGTCTGATGTGATGCTGGACCAAACGTGGGAACATAGACGGAGTCTGCCCCCTACACAAGGAGTGAAAGAAGTCCCCACTGGGGAAAGACTTACCGAAAGATTTTCTGTAGTTCGGATTCCCTCTAACCGACCTGGAACGCCATTGGCCGCCTCTGGCCGGGAAGAACGAGGGAGGATTCCTTTGGTCCTGGAAAGGAGGCCTCTGGTTGAAGGAGCCTCTGCCCGAGCTGTGGGCTTGATAACTGGAGCGGCCGGACAGACGGCCCCTACTACTGCCGGCCCTAGTGGAGACCCGTCCCTGAAACACCCTTTTCATGGAGGACTGGGCCTTGTCCAATGCGGTAAATGCTCCAACGTACCTGCTGAGGTCCTTAATGAAGGAATCCCCGAACAGCTGACCCTGGGCATCCTTCCCTGTCTCAGTGAGTGCCAGGTTGGCCAATTTTGGGTCAATCTTAAAAAGAATGGCTTTACGCCTTTCAATGGACAGGGAGGAGTTGATGCTGCCCGCAATGCAAATGGCTCTTTGTATCCAGCCAGTAAGCTCCTCCGGATCAATCGGAGGGCCGTCCACTCTGGCCGATTCGGCCATTTCAAAGATTTTGGCGAGGGGCCCAAAAATGTCGAGGAGCTTGTCCTGACAACTCTTTATAGCGGAATCCAGCCCTTTACGGGGATTCCAGCCGGTTTTTGCCAAAAACTGCGTCATCTTTTGATCCACAGATGGCGTTTCACAGACCTTGTTGGGGATCAATGGTCTAGGGCATTCTGCACGGAGCTTGCTGCGCGCCTCTTTGCTGAGAGGACGACGCACCCAATGCTCCAGGTAGTCGCTCACATGAGCTACCGGCATCCACTCCGCCGACCTAGGGTGGTGGAGGGCATCGGGGTCAAATAGTGGGTTGCCTGAAGGATCCACCAGGGTAGAAGCCGTGTTAGGAGCAGTGGCGGATGCGCCCATGGACCCAGATGTGGAAGGCCTAGGGCCTGAGGTACCTGGAAACTCAGGTTCCATCTCCAACTCCCCATCAGAGTGGTCACTTGCCTCCGCATAAGCCTCCATGTCGGATTCATTATCCGAATCTATATCATTAGTTTGTGCTCTAGCACATTTCCACGTTCGCGCCCTTTCTGCCTGGCGCGGTAAGGCTCTTTTGCGCGATCTAAGCGCGCTATCATGGGTGGCTTGGATCACACCAATCAAGTTCTCCTGGGCAGGAGGTTCAATGGTAGGCTGCGGGCTAGTGAGTACAGGCAATTGAGTCGAGGGACCAGGGGTATGGGCAGACAAGGCCTGGGAGATGGTTTGGGAAATCATTGAGGACATGGATCCCATTGCCTCAATAATAGCACTAGACACTGAGCGTTGAAGCTCCAGGGCCTGTGCACTCATATTTGGTGAGCTGGGGTCCCCAGTGGTTGGAGGGGGACTAGGCCCAGAGGGAGAGCGGTCAGAAGACATATTTAGGAATTTTAAATAACTATTTAAGTGGCAGAAAACCTAATAGGGGATGCCTTATATATTAGGGGTAACTATGACTGAGGAGGTAGATACCTAAAGAGGGGTTAGTCACCCCAAGCGCCGCAGAGCAGGAGCCGATCCAGAGCCAGCGGCAGATGTGCACGGCAGAGAGATGTGTACGGCAGAGAGCTCCGAAATCCCGCGAGAGGACGGGCGGGAGCTCCCCAAAATGGCCGCCGAGATCTCGGGGCCGCGGGAAACAAAGCGGAAGCTGCCGCCGACACCAAGACCGCCGGGAACCAGCGGGGTGGAATCGGAGCAGAGAATGAAGGTAGGGGAAAAGAGGGGAGGTGCAGAGCGCACCCCAAGAGAAGCGGAGCGACAAAATTAAATAACAACGTGGTGGTTGAAACAAGGATGGGATGGGGAAAAAAGGGGGGGATACCCCCTGATGAAAAACGCAATAGGCGCAGGGGAAAACAGTTGGTAAGAAAGCAACTAGTCACATATGAGGGGAAATAAAAAACAAAACCTGTCAAAGGGCAGAAACTATGTATAATAGATAAGCCCTAATAACACAGGGTAATGAAATACAGGCATGATTACATGCAAAAACACTTCATAAAATACAGATAACTTAGCTTTGGTGGAGCAGCAAAGAAAGAGGAAGATATAAAGAGGACACTGCTTATTATAGGATCTGTCAGGGGAGGATCCATTGTTGTTTTGTTTATGTTAATTTCTCCTTTGCTGCTATTGGTGGAAGTAAAGAAGGAGTAAGCAATACGAAGCCTCCGTGTCTGGCTGTAAAACTCAGGATCAGTACAGGATAAGTAATGTATGTACACAGTGACTGCACCAGCAGAATAGTGAGTGCAGCTCTGGAGTATAATACAGGATGTAACTCAGGATCAGTGCAGGATAAGTAATGTATGTACACAGTGACTGCACCAGCAGAATAGTGAGTGCAGCTCTGGAGTATAATACAGAATGTAACTCAGGATCAGTACAGGATAAGTAATGTATGTACACAGTGACTGCACCAGCAGAATAGTGAGTGCAGCTCTGGAGTATAATACAGGATGTAACTCAGGATCAGTACAGGATAAGTAATGTGTGTACACAGTGACTGCACCAGCAGAATAGTGAGTGCAGCTCTGGAGTATAATACAGGATGTAACTCAGGATCAGTACAGGATAAGTAATGTATGTACATAGTGACTGCACCAGCAGAATAGTGAGTGCAGCTCTGGAGTATAATACAGTATGTAACTCAGGATCAGTACAGGATAAGTAATGTATGTACACAGTGACTGCACCAGCAGAATAGTGAGCGCAGCTCTGGAGTATAATACAGGATGTAACTCAGGATCAGTACAGGATAAGTAATGTATGTACACAATGACTGCACCAGCAGAATAGTGAGTACAGCTCTGGAGTATAATACAGGATGTAACTCAGGATCAGTACAGGATAAGTAATGTATGTACACAGTGACTGCACCAGCAGAATAGTGAGTGCAGCTCTGGAGTATAATATAGGATGTAACTCAGGATCAGTACAGGATCAGTAATGTATGTACACAGTGACTGCACCAGCAGAATAGTGAGTGCAGCTCTGGAGTATAATACAGGATAAGTAATGTATGTACACAGTGACTGCACCAGCAGAATAGTGAGTGCAGCTCTGGAGTATAATACAGGATGTAACTCGGGATCAGTACAGGATAAGTAATGTATGTGCACAGTGACTGCACCAGCAGAATAGTGAGTGCAGCTCTGGAGTATAATGCAGGATGTAACTCAGGATCAGTACAGGATAAGTAATGTAATGTACACAGTGACTGCACCAGCAGAATAGTGAGTGCAGCTCTGGAGTATAATACAGGATGTAACTCAGGATCAGTACAGGATAAGTAATGTATGTACACACTATGCTGCTGGTGCAGTCACTGAGTGCAGCTCTGAAGTATAATACTGCTTGTACTTTTGTCATTTGACGCCATGTCCGCTGCTGCCTTAGATTGAAGCCCTCCAGGCCGGGCTGCTGAAAGTCGTTCCTCAGGCTGTGTTGGACCTTCTCACCTGGCAGGAACTGGAAAAAAGAGTCTGCGGAGACCCTGAAATCTCTGTAGAGGCCTTAAAAAAACAAGGTAAGTTTGTGGATGGATTACCTCTATAATCTGTAACTCTCCTCTGTTGGTTCTGACGCGTTTCATGTTTTCTGCAGCCAGGTTTGAGGAATTGGAACCAACAGACACTCGGGTTCTGTATTTTTGGGAGGCCCTAAGTAACTTCACAAACGGTGAGAATATCTGCACGCCGGGTAGGGGAATATCCGCAGACGCGTCTGTGGGACTGAAAGGCTCTGGTGTTGGACAGAACTCCACGCTGCTGGTCCTTTACAGAATAGTGGGGGTTGATTTGGACAGTTTTACAGTTGTTTGTGGTGAACTGCGCCCCTGTGTGCATAGAACAATGGTCTGTGGAATTCCAGGTGTTGCATGCTGGGAGTTGTAGTTTAGCAACATTTGGCGAGCCACAGGTGGGAGATCCCTGGTATAGACATTCCCTCCTTACTGATTCTCACGAAACGTATTTGTCTTGTACTTTTCAGAGGATCGCAGCCGCTTCCTCAGGTTTGTCACTGGGCGCAGTCGTCTTCCAGCGCCGATTTACATCTTTCCAGGTAAATTCAGGTGAGTACGCCCAGCCCATGGTATATGCAGGAGATCTGTGCTGGACACAGACTGATGTCGGCCCTCTAATCCGGCGATTTCTCACCCATAGTTCAGAGACTACGGACGCCCTCCCGGAATCCTCCACCTGCTCCAGCATTTTATACCTGCCCATCTACCCCAGGTACAGTATCTGTGCCTGACGCCCCCTGCTGACCGCCCAGCGTCATAATCTGTCATTGATGGTTGAGAGTCTCCGAAACGCGTTGCATTGCTGATCTCTGCACACGAGCGTTCATTGTCATTTTGTGTCTTCCAGCGCCAAGATCTGCGAGGAGAAGCTGCGCTACGCTGCGTACAACTGTGTGGCCATCGATACAGACATGAGCCCATGGGAGGAATAAAATGGCGGTGGACACGAGACTCAGCCCCGGCGCAGGGAGAACCACATGTTATTGTTATGAACTCTTAATACCCTGATTGGTGGCAGAGACCTTTAGTTGCTGCTTGGCTCCTGCGCAGTTGTCCCTGGCGGCTGCGTGGTTTGTGACATTTTTATTTTTGTTGTATGGCTCTGACAGTGTCCGGTGAAATACTGCTTATTGTACCCGCCTGGAGGTGGCGCTACCTCGACTCTGGTGCCCGAGGGCTGGGTGCTTGTTCTACAGGGCTTCTAGAAAATCTTCTCTACAAATTGATGTTCATTTAATAGAAATATTAAAATTATTGCAAAATGATTGATGAAGTCCATAGCAGCCGTGAGTCTGGGGGCTCATTATGTAGGGGGCTGCTCTGCAGCAGGACCTGATAATTGTGATGGGAAATGATAGACGCAGCGAAATACAGGGAAATCCTGGGGGGAAACCTAAACTGCAACACTGCACAACAGTCGGGGGTCTGTGAAGAGCAAGGGGGTTATCCAGGCTGTAAGAGCCCCCAAAGGTGCCTCTCCTGTGAATAGTCCTGCATCCCTGTACTGTGTAATAGATGTAGATCTTGTGGATGGGCATGCCTGCTAGATGTGTCCTAGTTCTGCAGATGTATGGATGCATTTAGAAATGACCCTTCTTGCATTGAGAATTGTTTGTCCTGACGCCAACATGTCATGGAGTAGACGTCATTGCAGCATGTCACCAGGAGAGGGCAGCAGACTACAGGGGAGAATAGGATCGACCTCTGAATCACAAGTCTTTAGACGGAGCTGTCGCTCATGGATGGGCGTCCCCCTCCCGATGTCATCTCCAGGACCGTGTTATGGAGGGTGACCCATGAGAACTGTGGGAGACAGGGGGCGATGTTTCTGGATCACTGTGTAACCGCGGTCACTTCCTTCCCTCACACTGCGTGTCTGTGTCAGCTTCAGCGTGTGAGGCGGACGTGATGACATGTGTGTGCTCTGCACTTTCCATGATGTCTGCGAGATTCAGGGTGTCGTGTGAGTCACACGTAGCTGTCAGCACCAGGAGCCGCCGCCGCCGCCGCGCACCTGCAGGTCGTTCCCAGCGAGCGGCTGCTTTATAGGTGACAGAAAGAGAGAGCGACATGTGCGGCTCACATCACACCCTGGGGCCACACACTGAGCAACCCTGTGACTGCACCAAGGGGCCAATAAAAGCCCCGTGCAGATGGAGCATCCCCGAGATAGACGGACGGATAAAAAACAAACACCTTGTCACTGCTTGAGAACGGTCCCATTAAGAGGAGTGAAGCGTTGCTGTTCTTTTCTCGGAGGTGCAGTGGAGTTTGTCGGTTATTGGGTCGGTGGATCGCCTCTGCGGCCGCCCGCACTCCTCGGTGCTTATCTGCTGCTGTGCGGCCAACTTTAGATACTGAGAGATAGAACAGACAGAGACAGATAGGAGGTGGATGTTTCGCGGGCAGGTAGGGCGGTCTCGGAGATAATCTGGGGGCTTCTTTCTGTACATTTAGGGATAATCTTCAGATGAGTTTCTGAGGGTGAAAAGATAAAAACCTGCAGGAAACCTGAGGAGAAGCCACATAAAGCGATAATCACCGCACTCAGACCACCCACAGCGACTGCCCCCGACGTGTGTAACAATGTATCGGCTGTCCCCTGTGATACTGTCCCCTGTGATACACTGTCCCCTGTGATACACTGTCCCCTGTGATACACTGTCCCCTGTGATACACTGTCCCCTGTGATACACTGTCCCCTGTGATACACTGTCCCCTGTGATACACTGTCCCCTGTGATACACTGTCCCCTGTGATACTGTCCCCTGTGATACTGTCCCCTGTGATACTGTCCCCTGTGATACACTGTCCCCTGTGATACTGTCCCCTGTGATACACTGTCCCCTGTGATACTGTCCCCTGTGATACTGTCCCCTGTAATACACTGTCCCCTGTGATACACTATTCCCTGTGATACTGTCCCCTGTGATACTGTCCCCTGTGATACTGTCCCCTGTGATACACTGTCCCCTGTGATACACTGTCCCCTGTGATACTGTCCCCTGTGATACACTGTCCCCTGTGATACACTGTCCCCTGTGATACACTGTCCCCTGTGATACACTGTCCCCTGTGATACACTGTCCCCTGTGATACACTGTCCCCTGTGATACTGTCCCCTGTGATACTGTCCCCTGTGATACACTGTCCCCTGTGATACACTGTCCCCTGTGATACACTGTCCCCTGTGATACTGTCCCCTGTGATACTGTCCCCTGTGATACTGTCCCCTGTGATACACTGTTCCCTGTGATACACTGTTCCCTGTGATACACTGTTCCCTGTGATACTGTCCCCTGTAATACACTGTCCCCTGTGATACTGTCCCCTGTGATACACTGTCCCCTGTGATACACTGTCCCCTGTGATACACTGTCCTGTGATACACTGTCCCCTGTGATACTGTCCCCTGTGATACACTGTCCCCTGTGATACTGTCCCCTGTGATACTGTCCCCTGTGATACACTGTCCCCTGTGATACTGTCCCCTGTGATACACTGTCCCCTGTGATACACTCTCCCCTGTGATACACTATTCCCTGTGATACTGTCCCCTGTGATACACTGTCCCCTGTGATACACTATTCCCTGTGATACTGTCCCCTGTGATACTGTCCCCTGTGATACTGTCCCCTGTGATACACTCTCCCCTGTGATACACTGTCCCCTGTGATACTGTCCCCTGTGATACACTGTCCCCTGTGATACTGTCCCCTGTGATACACTGTCCCCTGTGATACACTGTCCCCTGTGATACACTGTCCCCTGTGATACTGTCCCCTGTGATACACTGTCCCCTGTGATACTGTCCCCTGTGATACACTGTCCCCTGTGATACACTCTCCCCTGTGATACACTCTCCCCTGTGATACACTGTTCCCTGTGATACACTGTCCCCTGTGATACTGTCCCCTGTGATACTGTCCCCTGTGATACACTGTCCCCTGTGATACACTGTCCCCTGTGATACACTGTCCCCTGTGATACACTGTCCCCTGTGATACTGTCCCCTGTGATACTGTCCCCTGTGATACACTGTCCCCTGTGATACACTGTCCCCTGTGATACACTGTCCCCTGTGATACACTGTCCCCTGTGATACACTGTCCCCTGTGATACACTGTCCCCTGTGATACACTGTCCCCTGTGATACACTGTCCCCTGTGATACACTGTCCCCTGTGATACACTGTCCCCTGTGATACACTGTCCCCTGTGATACACTGTCCCCTGTGATACACTGTCCCCTGTGATACACTGTCCCCTGTGATACACTATTCCCTGTGATACACTGTCCCCTGTGATACACTGTCCCCTGTGATACACTGTCCCCTGTGATACACTGTCCCCTGTGATACACTGTCCCCTGTGATGCACCGTCCCCTGTGATACACTGTCCCCTGTGATACACTGTCCCCTGTGATACACTGTCCCCTGTGATACACTGTCCCCTGTGATACACTGTCCCCTGTGATACACTGTCCCCTGTGATACACTGTCCCCTGTGATACACTGTCCCCTGTGATACACTGTCCCCTGTGATACTGTCCCCTGTGATACACTGTCCCCTGTGATACACTCTCCCCTGTGATACACTGTCCCCTGTGATACACTGTCCCCTGTGATACACTGTCCCCTGTGATACACTGTCCCCTGTGATACACTGTCCCCTGTGATACACTGTCCCCTGTGATACACTGTCCCTGTGATACACTGTCCCCTGTGATACACTGTCCCCTGTGATACACTGTCCCCTGTGATACACTGTCCCCTGTGATACACTGTCCCCTGTGATACACTGTCCCCTGTGATACACTGTCCCCTGTGATACACTGTCCCCTGTGATACACTGTCCCCTGTGATACACTGTTCCCTGTGATACACTGTCCCCTGTGATACACTGTCCCCTGTGATGCACCGTCCCCCGTGATACACCGTCCCCCGTGATACACCGTCCCCCGTGATACACCGTCCCCCGTGATACACCGTCCCCCGTGATACACCGTCCCCCGTGATACACCGTCCCCCGTGATACACTGTCCCCCGTGATACACTGTTCTCTGTGACACACTATTCCCCCGTGATAAACTGTCCCCCGTGATACACTGTCCCCCGTGATACACTGTCCCCCGTGATACACTGTCCCCTGTGACACACTGTTCTCTGTGACACACTATTCCCCCGTGATAAACTGTCCCCCGTGATACACTGTCCCCCGTGATACACTGTTCTCTGTGACACACTATTCCCCCGTGATAAACTGTCCCCCGTGATACACTGTCCCCCGTGATACACTGTCCCCCGTGATACACTGTCCCCCGTGATACACTGTCCGCTGTGATACACTATTCCCTGTGATGCACCGTCCCCTGTGATGCACCGTCCCCTGTGATGCACCGTCCCCTGTGATGCACCGTCCCCTGTGATGCACCGTCCCCTGTGATGCACCGTCCCCTGTGATGCACCGTCCCCTGTGATGCACCGTCCCCTGTGATGCACCGTCCCCTGTGATGCACCGTCCCCTGTGATGCACCGTCCCCTGTGATGCACCGTCCCCTGTGATGCACCGTCCCCTGTGATGCACCGTCCCCTGTGATGCACCGTCCGCTGTGATACACCGTCCCCTGGCCCTCTTTCATTCAGTTGATTTCTTATCACCGTCCTAAATGAAGATGCGGCAGATTCATCACTGAGGCCCGCGTTGCGTCATCTTATTAGACGTCAGACATTTACATCATTGATTTTCATTAGCTGTGCGTCATAAATACGGCGCGATTTATCACTGTTCTTAGCCACGCCGCTTCCCTTCTACAACACATACATTTTGGTGCATTTTTTGTAGTAAATCTTCCCATTTACATTCATCACCATTTTCTAGACCTCTGCTTGCTGTCAGCGCATGTGAACATTCTTATTTACATCCACAGCCGAGAACGCTCTCTTGTTCTGATAATTTGTTACAATGTATTAGAGCAGGTAAAATGTATCAGTCTAAGGGCTCTTTCACACTTGCGTTCTTTTCTTCCGGCATAGAGTTCCGTCGTCGGGGCTCTATGCCGGAAGAATCCTGATCAGTTTTATCCTAATGCATTCTGAATGGAGAGAAATCCGTTCAGGATGCATCAGGACGTCTTCAGTTCCGGAACGGAACGTTTTTTGGCTGGAGAAAATACCGCAGCATGCTGCGCTTTTTGCTCCGGCCAAAAATCCTGAAGACTTGCCGCACGGCCGGATCCGGAATTAATGCCCATTGAAAGGCATTGATCCGGATCCGGCCTTAAGCTAAACGTTGTTTCGGCGCATTGCCGCATCCGACGTTTAGCTTTTTCTGAATGGTTACCATGGCTGCCGGGACGCTAAAGTCCTGGCAGCCATGGTAAAGTGTAGCGGGGGAGCAGTATACTTACCGTCTGTGCGGCTCCCGGGGCGCTCCAGAGTGACGTCAAGGCGCCCCAAGCGCATGGATCACGTGATCGCATGGATCACGTCATCCATGCGCATGGGGCGCTCTGACGTCATTCTGGAGCGCCCCGGGAGCCGCACGGACTGTAAGTATACCGCTCCCCGCTCCTACTATGGCAACCAGGACTTTAATAGCGTCCTGGCTGCCACGGATCCGTCTTCAAATGCTTTCAGTACACTTGCGTTTTTCCGGATCCGGCGTGTGATTCCGGCAAGTGGAGTACACGCCGGATTCGGACAACGCAAGTGTGAAAGAGGCCTAAGATCAGAGGATTGTCTAGGCTGGTTGGGTATTCCCGTACCGTACCGCCTGCCAGATCCCTATTCACTACAGTGTAATAAAATAACCGCTGCGTGCATTATTGCTAGAGCCCTGGCAGTGTCCAGCTATGGCGGACACAGAAAACCGGTATTCTGCTCCCCGCAGATGTGAACGTAGCCTGATGTTTCCACTCAGTGACAGCAAGCAGAGATCTGGGAAATGGTGAGGAATTTACATGTAGTCGGAGGGAGGAAGGGCATTTATGTTGGTGATTTGCTCAGGGTGGACATACGAGGGGCCCGCAGAATGCCTAGGGGTCAGCTGGTCGTGGGGGGCACTGTTCCCGGATCCGAGCCCTCGGTGACCGTCTGTGTGATGTTCCCTTATTCGCGGCGGGATCCATACCATTTATCAGACAAAGATACACAAATCTCGCCACCCAGCGCGCCGGCCGCACATCTGTGCCTGCTTGTGTAAATACACACACAATTACCGGCGTGCAGAGGAGCGCACCATTACACAAATACATCTGTCTCTCACACACATAAACACAGACGCACAAATAAGCAGCACGCACCAAACATATAGCCCAGATCTACACAGATACAAACAGCCGGACCCCCAGCTCTCCACCGCCTGGGTGGTCCCATCTACTGTGGCCCTATCCCTGCAGCTGGCACACATTAACCCCTGCATGGCACCACAGACAGTGACGTTCTCCTCTTCTGGAAAGTTGTCAAAATTCTACTCTGCCTTTCAGAATTCGATCTGTCCCTGGGAGAGCTGAGTGACCGGCTGAGGTCACATCCACAGGGGCAGAGCCTTCTTCAATGGCAATGCCAGCTATAAAATACATATGGCCTCTCCCGTCGATGTACTGTATATGCTGACGAGATAGCACACTCTAGATGGTTAGGAAGAGTGATCACATGAGTGGCCGTTAATTGTAGAGTCATTCTTTTCCACAGTATTTCGGCCATGCCACCATCATTTCAGTGATCTTCTCATTAGAGAAAGTGTTACCGAGGACAGGGCAGCTGGTATCATTGTCTGATAGAATTATAAGAGTGGTTGTTTTAAAAGGAGAGAGGTGCTTGAAATCATTGTCTTCTTCTGTTAACCATGGTTACCTTCAAGGAAAGATGTGCAGTCATCATTGCTTTGCATCATAAGGGCTTCACGGGCAAATGACATTGCTGCTTGTAAGATTGTATCTAAATCGTCCATTTATCGGATCATCAAGAACTTCAGGGAAAGAGCTTCAACTGCTGTGAAGAAGACTTCAGGGTGCCCCAGAAAGTCCAGCAAGTGCCCGGACCGTCCCCTACAGAGGATTCGGGTCCGGGATCAGGTCACCACCGGTGCAGAGCTTGCTTAGGAGTGGCAGCAGGCAGCTGTGAAGGCATCTGTACGCTCAGGGAGGTGAAGGCTTTTGGTGGATTACCCGGTGTCAAGAAGACGGCAAAGAAGCGGCTTCTCTCCAAGAACAACTTCAGGCACAGACGGCCATTCTGCAGGAAGTACAGGGGCCTGGGGAAAGCGTATTGTCTCTGATGAAGCCCCCTTCCCACTGTTCTGGCCATGAGTCCTGCCAGCAGTAAAGAGTCCTGAGCCCCTTCATGTGGGATTCTCTTCCAAGGCAGTGGGCTCACAGAACACTGCCACGAATAAGGGATGGGATCCAACACCTCCCCCAACCATCCAGGAGCAATCTGGCGACGGACATGGATGGTTGGATGGATATATTTTCCAGCATGATGGAGACATAGTCACAAGGCAGAGGTGATAACTAAGTGGCTCAGTGAACAAAACATGGAAAGTTTGGATCCATGGCCAGGAAACTCCCCACATCTCAGTCTATATCTCAGTGTGATAAACTCTAAGCACTGATTGGGTAAGAGCAGGTTGCAAGTCTTGAAAAAGATGGGTCAACGCTGGAGATATTGGGGGAGATTTATCAGACTGGCGTTGTACGCAGGTTATTTATTCCAAGGCTCAGTCCATGTGCCTGGAGTGACGCCTGCGCCGGACCCTGGCTGCAGCAGTTTTCACACCTCTTTTACACCTGTTTACAGTCATAAATTTTAGTAAATTTGCTGTAGCCGATGTCAGTGTATAAACTCCAAGTGCAATAAATATATCTCACATGGGTGTTAAAAAGTCTCAAAATGGGGTCAAAACTTGATAGATTTGTCAACAAAAGTGGAAAAAAAACGTATGAAATGCTTATAATTGTACTTCAGTTACCATAGAAACAACTGACAAAAAGATCCAAAAACACTGAAGCAACAAAGTATGTGAAAACCAGAACTTGTGGCCGTGACTGTAGATGAAGTATAGGGGCAGATTCTGCTGCAGAGATTTGTGTGACTGAAAATACTTTCCATCCACCTGAATTCTGCACGTCCTAGTCAGCAGAACGGGACTGGACTTCATTCATACACGGCTCTAGAACAGAAAGTGCCGAGTGTGACGGCGGCTTATGGAAAAAAGTATAGGGATCTACCTCTTAAAGGGGTTGTCCGGGTTCACCTCCATTTTCCCCCCGGCAGCCCCCTGACTTGAGCATCGGAGCAGTTCATGCACTGATGCTCTCCTTCGCCCTGCGCTAAATCGTGCAGGGCAAAGGCATTTTCAGGAGTTCTGGTGACGAACCCGGCTCTCCATGGGGCTGCCAGGAAGCCCAGTGATGTCACCGGCACTGATGGCTGGACTTTAGCGCTGCCCTAGCCAGTAAAACGGCTAGGGCAGCGCTAAAACACGCCCATTAGAGCCGGTAACGTCACTGAACACACTGCCGGGCGGAAGCTTCGGCCCGGCAGTGTGTTATTGTAAACAAAAGAGCCCTTGTCCTGCGAGATGTAGTGCAGGACAAGGGAGCGCATCGGAGCAGGAGATGCTCCGATGCTAACATCAGGGGGGCTGCCGGGGGGAAAATATGGGTATGTCCGGGTTCAGCTCTGAACACGGACAACCCCTTTAATCAATGACTTCAGGTATGTCATTCACTCCATAACCACAGTGTATAACATCCAGCCTCTAGCCATGCAGTCTAATATTACCACAGTGTATAACATCCAACCTCTAGCCATGCAGTCTACCATTACCACAGGTGTATAACATCCAGCCTCTAGCCATGCAGTCTACCATTACCACAGTGTATAACATCCAGCCTCTAGCCATGCAGTCTACCATTACCTCAGTGTATAACATCCAGCCTCTAGCCATGCAGTCTAATATTACCACAGTGTATAACATCCAACCTCTAGCCATGCAGTCTACCATTACCACAGTGTATAACATCCAGCCTCTAGCCGTGCAGTCTACCATTACCACAGTGTATAACATCCAGCCTCTAGCCATGCAGTCTACCATTACCACAGTGTATAACATCCAGCCTCTAGCCATGCAGTCTACCATTACCACAGGTGTATAACATCCAGCCTCTAGCCGTGCAGTCTACCATTACCACAGTGTATAACATCCAGCCTCTAGCCATGCAGTCTACCATTACCACAGTGTATAACATCTAGCCTCTAGCCATGCAGTCTAATATTACCACAGTGTATAACATCCAACCTCTAGCCATGCAGTCTACCATTACCACAGGTGTATAACATCCAGCCTCTAGCCATGCAGTCTAATATTACCACAGTGTATAACATCCAGCCTCTAGCCATGCAGTCTACCATTACCACAGGTGTATAACATCCAGCCTCTAGCCATGCAGTCTACCATTACCACAGGTGTATAACATCCAGCCTCTAGCCGTGCAGTCTACCATTACCACAGTGTATAACATCCAGCCTCTAGCCATGCAGTGTACCATTACCACAGTGTATAACATCTAGCCTCTAGCCATGCAGTCTACCATTACCACAGTGTATAACATCTAGCCTCTAGCCATGCAGTCTTCCATTACCACAGGTGTATAACATCCAGCCTCTAGCCATGCAGTCTACCATTACCACAGGTGTATAACATCCAGCCTCTAGCCATGCAGTCTACCATTACCACAGTGCATAACATCCAGCCTCTAGCCATGCAGTCTACCATTACCACAGGTGTATAACATCCAGCCTCTAGCCGTGCAGTCTACCATTACCACAGTGTATAACATCCAGCCTCTAGCCATGCAGTCTACCATTACCACAGTGTATAACATCTAGCCTCTAGCCATGCAGTCTACCATTACCACAGTGTATAACATCTAGCCTCTAGCCATGCAGTCTACCATTACCACAGGTGTATAACATCCAGCCTCTAGCCATGCAGTCTACCATTACCACAGTGTATAACATCTAGCCTCTAGCCATGCAGTCTTCCATTACCACAGGTGTATAACATCCAGCCTCTAGCCATGCAGTCTACCATTACCACAGGTGTATAACATCCAGCCTCTAGCCATGCAGTCTGCCATTACCACAGGTGTATAACATCCAGCCTCTAGCCATGCAGTCTGCCATTACCACAGTGTATAACATCCAGCCTCTAGCCATGCAGTCTACCATTACCACAGGTGTATAACATCCAGCCTCTAGCCATGCAGTCTACAATTACCACAGTGTATAACATCCAGCCTCTAGCCATGCAGTCTGCCATTACCACAGTGTATAACATCCAGCCTCTAGCCATGCAGTCTACCATTACCACAGGTGTATAACATCCAGCCTCTATCCATGCAGTGTACCATTACCACAGGTGTATAACATCCAGCCTCTATCCATGCAGTCTGCCATTACCACAGTGTATAACATCCAGCCTCTAGAAATACAGTCTACCATTACCACAGTGTATAACATCCAGCCTCTATCCATGCAGTCTACCATTACCACAGGTGTATAACATCCAGCCTCTATCCATGCAGTCTACCATTACCACAGGTGTATAACATCCAGCCTCTATCCATGCAGTCTACCATTACCACAGGTGTATAACATCCAGCCTCTATCCATGCAGTCTACCATTACCACAGGTGTATAACATCCAGCCTCTATCCATGCAGTGTACCATTACCACAGGTACCTGGAGCTTGCTCTTCTAAGTGGCTGCTGATTAAGTGGAGTTTAAAGAACCGGAGTTTAAGACAAGGAGCAAAAAACTAAGGTTTGATAGAATTTCCCTGTGTGTTGTTGGCTTAATTCTAGCTCGTCCTCCAACTACAGCAGACAGGGTCTAAATCTAACTCATATTTACTGTTTTCCTTCTTTACTGTTCATCCCCATCTAAACATGTGCTCCATGGACAATGCCACTAAGCGTGTGTCCTGCGTACCTTGAAGAGCCTTTCGAGGGTGAATACATTTGCACTAGATGCAATCATGTTGCATATTAGGGGCATTGCAAACCTGGAGAGAGGCTTAGACCTCACTGCGCAGGCGCTGACTGGGGTCAGTGAAATGAAGGTGGGAGGAGGAGGGCAAGATGAGGAATATCAGATCAGCAGTTTGGTTAATGTAGAAAGAAGGGGTAGAGGGAGAAGTGCCAGGGAGGCTAGTCCTGAGCTGGCACGCCCTAATAAATATGCCTGTTTGGCTGATATTAGGGTTGAAAGCCCAGGGCCAGCAACACTGCAGCAGGGCGTTTCTCCTAGCAACCAGGAGGATGACCGCTGCAGGAAAGATGGGAAACGGAGTGCAGCAGAGGTGAGGCAGATGCTGGTGGTAGGGGACTCTATTATTAGGCGGACAGACAGGGTCATCTGTCGCCGAGACCGTGAATGCCGAACAGTGTGTTGTCTGCCGGGTGCTCAGGTTCGGCATATTGCGGATTGGATTGACAGATTGCTGGGTGGGGCTGGGGAAGACCTGGCGGTCATGGTACACAGCGGCACCAATGACAAAGTCAGGGGAAGATGGAAGGTCCTTATAAACGATTTTAGGGAACTAGGTGAGAAGCTCAAGTCCAGGACCTCCAAGGTAGTGTTTTCAGAAATACTACCAGTGCCATGAGCGTCACCAGAGAGACAACGGGAGCTTAGGGGTTAAATAAGTGTCTCAGAAGCCGGTGCAGGAAGGAAGGGTTTGGGTTCATGGAGACCTGGGCCGACTTCGCGGTCGGTTACAGGCTCTACAGTAGGGACGGGCTGCACCTTAATGGGGAAGGTGCAACTGCCCTGGGGGAAAAATGGTTAGACGGCTGGAGGAGGAGGGGGGGGTCATACTAATAAGGGGGTAGATAGTGTACAGTATATACAAAAGAAGAGAAAGGAGCTGATATCTGTGGCGCCGGGGTTGTTAGTACATCCAGTAATATACTCAATTGGCTAACTGTAGATATGGTCCAAGATAAGTTAAATAGGGTAAATGTGAACAAGGCTCCGGGTCCAGATGGATTACACCCAAGAGTTCTTAAAGAGCTCAGTTCAGTCATTGCTGTGCTCCTGTTTATAATTTGTGAAGATTCTCTACGGACTGGTACAGTGCCAAGTGATTGGCGCAGGGCAAATGTGGTGCCCATATTCAAAAAAGGATCTAGGTCCTTCACAGGTAATTATAGACCAGTTAGTTTAACTTAAAATGTTTTAAGGAATCTTAAGGGACTATATTCAGGAGTATGTGACTATAAATAATATAATAAGTGATAACCAGCATGGGTTTACCAAAGACAGAAGTTGTCAGACTAACCTGATTTGTTTTTATGAGGAGGTGAGAAAAAGCCTGGACAGAGGGGCGGCTGTGGATGTAGTGAGGTGAGTAGCAGCCTGGACCGAGGGGCGGCAGTGGATGTAGTGAGGTAAGTAGTAGCCTGGACAGAGGGGCGGCTGTGGATGTAGTGAGGTGAGTAGCAGCCTGGACAGAGGGGCGGCTGTGGATGTAGTGAGGTAAGTAGTAGCCTGGACAGAGGGGCGGCTGTGGATGTAGTGAGGTGAGTAGTAGCCTGGACAGAGGGGCGGCTGTGGATGTAGTCAGGTGAGTAGTAGCCTGGACAGAGGGGCAGCTGTGGATGTAGTGAGGAGAGTAGAAGCCTGGACAGAGGGGCGGCTGTGGATGTAGTGAGGTGAGTAGTAGCCTGGACAGAGGGGCGGCTGTGGATGTAGTGAGGTGAGTAGTAGCCTGGACAGAGGGGCAGCTGTGGATGTAGTGAGGTGAGTAGAAGCCTGGACAGAGGGGTGGCTGTGGATGTAGTGAGGTGAGTAGCAGCCTGGACAGAGGGGTGGCTGTGGATGTAGTGAGGTAAGTAGTAGCCTGGACAGAGGGGCGGCTGTGGATGTAGTGAGGTAAGTAGTAGCCTGGACAGAGGGGCGGCTGTGGATGTAGTGAGGTAAGTAGTAGCCTGGACAGAGGGGCAGCTGTGGGTGTAGTGAGGTGAGTAGAAGCCTGGACAGAGGGGTGGCTGTGGATGTAGTGAGGTGAGTAGCAGCCTGGACAGAGGGGTGGCTGTGGATGTAGTGAGGTAAGTAGTAGCCTGGACAGAGGGGCGGCTGTGGATGTAGTGAGGTAAGTAGTAGCCTGGACAGAGGGGCGGCTGTGGATGTAGTGAGGTGAGTAGTAGCTTGGACAGAGGGGCGGCTGTGGATGTAGTGAGGTGAGTAGTAGCCTGGACAGAGGGGCGGCTGTGGATGTAGTGAGGTGAGTAGAAGCCTGTACAGAGTGGCGGCTGTGGATGTAGTGAGGTGAGTAGAAGCCTGGACAGAGGGGCGGCTGTGGATGTAGTGAGGTGAGTAGCAGCCTGGACAGAGGGGCGGCTGTGGATGTAGTGAGGTAAGTAGTAGCCTGGACAGAGGGGCGGTTGTGGATGTAGTGAGGTAAGTAGAAGCCTGGACAGAGGGGCGGCTGTGGATGCAGTGAGGTGAGTAGCAGCCTGGACCGAGGGGCGGCTGTGGATGCAGTGAGGTGAGTAGCAGCCTGGACCGAGGGGCGGCAGTGGATATAGTGAGGTAAGTAGTAGCCTGGACAGAGGGGTGGCTGTGGATGTAGTGAGGTGAGTAGAAGCCTGGACAGAGGGGTGGCTGTGGATGTAGTGAGGTAAGTAGAAGCCTGTACAGAGTGGCAGCTGTGGATATAGTGAGGTGAGTAGAAGCTTGGACACAGGGGCGGCTGTGGATGTAGTGAGGTGAGTAGAAGCTTGGACAGAGGGGCGACTGTGAATGTAGTGAGGTGAGTAGTATCCTGGACAGAGGGGCGGCTGTGGATGTAGTGAGGTGAGTAGTAGCCTGGGCAGAGGGGTGGCTGTGGATGTAGTGAGGTGGGTAGAAGCCTGGACAGAGGGGCGGCTGTGGATATAGTGAGGTAAGTAGAAGCCTGTACAGAGTGGCAGCTGTGGATATAGTGAGGTGAGTAGAAGCTTGGACAGAGGGGCGGCTGTGGATGTAGTGAGGTAAGTAGAAGCCTGGACAGAGGGGCGGCTGTGGATGTAGTGAGGTGAGTAGTAGCTTGGACAGAGGGGCGGCTGTGGATGTAGTGAGGTGAGTAGTAGCCTGGACAGAGGGGCGGCTGTGGATGTAGTGAGGTGAGTAGAAGCCTGTACAGAGTGGCGGCTGTGGATGTAGTGAGGTGAGTAGAAGCCTGGACAGAGGGGCGGCTGTGGATGTAGTGAGGTGAGTAGCAGCCTGGACAGAGGGGTGGCTGTGGATGTAGTGAGGTAAGTAGTAGCCTGGACAGAGGGGCGGTTGTGGATGTAGTGAGGTAAGTAGAAGCCTGGACAGAGGGGCGGCTGTGGATGCAGTGAGGTGAGTAGCAGCCTGGACCGAGGGGCGGCTGTGGATGCAGTGAGGTGAGTAGCAGCCTGGACCGAGGGGCGGCAGTGGATATAGTGAGGTAAGTAGTAGCCTGGACAGAGGGGTGGCTGTGGATGTAGTGAGGTGAGTAGAAGCCTGGACAGAGGGGTGGCTGTGGATGTAGTGAGGTAAGTAGTAGCCTGGACAGAGGGGCGGCTGTGGATGTAGTGAGGTAAGTAGAAGCCTGGACAGAGGGGCGGCTGTGGATGTAGTGAGGTGAGTAGCAGCCTGGACCGAGGGGCGGCAGTGGATATAGTGAGGTAAGTAGTAGCCTGGACAGAGGGGTGGCTGTGGATGTAGTGAGGTGAGTAGAAGCCTGGACAGAGGGGTGGCTGTGGATGTAGTGAGGTGAGTAGTAGCCTGGACAGAGAGGCAGCTGTGGATGTAGTGAGGTGAGTAGAAGCCTGGACACAGGGGCAGCTGTGGATGTAGTGAGGTGAGTAGAAGACTGGACAGAGGGGCGGCTGTGGATGTAGTGAGGTGAGTAGAAGCCTGGACAAAGGGGCGGCTGTGGATGTAGTGAGGTGAGTAGAAGCCTGGACAGAGGGGTGGCTGTGGATGTAGTGAGGTGAGTAGTAGCCTGGACAGAGGGGCGTCTGTGGATGTAGTGAGGTGAGTAGAAGCCTGGACAGAGGGGTGGCTGTGGATGTAGTGAGATGAGTAGAAGCCTGGACAGAGGGGCGGCTGTGGATGTAGTGAGGTGAGTAGAAGCCTGGACAGAGGGGCGGCTGTGGATATAGTGAGGTAAGTAGAAGCCTGTACAGAGTGGCAGCTGTGGATATAGTGAGGTGAGTAGAAGCTTGGACAGAGGGGTGGCTGTGGATGTAGTGAGGTGAGTAAAAGCCTGGACAGAGGGGTGGCTGTGGATGTAGTGAGATGAGTAGAAGCCTGTACAGAGTGGCAGCTGTGGATATAGTGAGGTGAGTAGAAGCTTGGACACAGGGGCGGCTGTGGATGTAGTGAGGTGAGTAGTATCCTGGACAGAGGGGCGGCTGTGGATGTAGTGAGGTGAGTAGTAGCCTGGACAGAGGGGCGGCTGTGGATGTAGTGAGGTGAGTAGTATCCTGGACAGAGGGGCGGCTGTGGATGTAGTGAGATGAGTAGAAGCCTGGACAGAGGGGCGGCTGTGGATATAGTGAGGTAAGTAGAAGCCTGTACAGAGTGGCAGCTGTGGATATAGTGAGGTGAGTAGAAGCTTGGACAGAGGGGTGGCTGTGGATTTAGTGAGGTGAGTAAAAGCCTGGACAGAGGGGTGGCTGTGGATGTAGTGAGGTGAGTAGAAGCCTGGACAGAGGGGCGGCTGTGGATGTAGTGAGGTGAGTAGTAGCTTGGACAGAGGGGCGGCTGTGGATGTAGTGAGATGAGTAGTAGCCTGGACAGAGGGGCGGCTGTGGATGTAGTGAGGTGAGTAGAAGCCTGTACAGAGTGGCAGCTGTGGATATAGTGAGGTGAGTAGAAGCTTGGACAGAGGGGTGGCTGTGGATGCAGTGAGGTGAGTAAAAGCCTGGACAGAGGGGTGGCTGTGGATGTAGTGAGGTGAGTAGAAGCCTGGACAGAGGGGCGGCTGTGGATGTAGTGAGGTGAGTAGTAGCTTGGACAGAGGGGCGGCTGTGGATGTAGTGAGGTGAGTAGAAGCCTGGACAGAGGGGCGGCTGTGGATGTAGTGAGGTGAGTAGAAGCCTGTACAGAGTGGCAGCTGTGGATATAGTGAGGTGAGTAGAGCTTGGACAGAGGGGTGGCTGTGGATGTAGTGAGGTGAGTAGTAGCCTGAACAGAGGGGCGGCTGTGGATGTAGTGAGGTGAGTAGTAGCCTGGAAAGAGGGGCGGCTGTGGATGTAGTGAGGTGAGTAGAAGCCTGGACAGAGGGGCGGCTGTGGATATAGTGAGGTAAGTAGAAGCCTGTACAGAGTGGCGGCTGTGGATGTAGTGAGGTGAGTAAAAGCCTGGACAGAGGGGTGGCTGTGGATGTAGTGAGGTGAGTAGAAGCCTGGACAGAGGGGCGGCTGTGGATGTAGTGAGGTGAGTAGAAGCCTGGACAGAGGGGCGGCTGTGGATGTAGTGAGGTGAGTAGAAGCCTGGACAGAGGGGCGGCTGTGGATATAGTGAGGTAAGTAGAAGCCTGTACAGAGTGGCAGCTGTGGATATAGTGAGGTGAGTAGAAGCTTGGACACAGGGGCGGCTGTGGATGTAGTGAGGTGAGTAGAAGCTTGGACAGAGGGGCGACTGTGAATGTAGTGAGGTGAGTAGTATCCTGGACAGAGGGGCGGCTGTGGATGTAGTGAGATGAGTAGTAGCCTGGGCAGAGGGGTGGCTGTGGATGTAGTGAGGTGGGTAGAAGCCTGGACAGAGGGGCGGCTGTGGATATAGTGAGGTAAGTAGAAGCCTGTACAGAGTGGCAGCTGTGGATATAGTGAGGTGAGTTTAAGCTTGGACAGAGGGGTGGCTGTGGATGTAGTGAGGTGAGTAAAAGCCTGGACAGAGGGGCGGCTGTGGATGTAGTGAGGTGAACAGAAGCCTGGACAGAGGGGCGGCTGTGGATGTAGTGAGGTGAACAGAAGCATGGACAGAGGGGCGGCTGTGGATGTAGTGAGGTGAGTAGTAGCCTGCACAGAGGGGCGGCTGTGGATGTAGTGAGGTGAACAGAAGCCTGGACAGAGGGGCGGCTGTGGATGTAGTGAGGTGAGTAGTAGCCTGGACAGAGGGGCGGCTGTGGATGTAGTGAGGTGAGTAGTAGCCTGGACAGAGGGGCGGCTGTGGATGTAGTGAGGTGAACAGAAGCCTGGACAGAGGGGCGGCTGTGGATGTAGTGAGGTGAGTAGTAGCCTGCACAGAGGGGCGGCTGTACATGTAGTGAGGTGAACAGAAGCCTGGACAGAGGGGCGGCTGTGGATGTAGTGAGGTGAGTAGTAGCCTGCACAGAGGGGCGGCTGTGGATGTAGTGAGGTGAGTAGTAGCCTGGACAGAGGGGCGGCTGTGGATGTAGTGAGGTGAGTAGTAGCTTGGACAGAGGGGCGGCTGTGGATATAGTGAGGTAAGTAGAAGCCTGTACAGAGTGGCAGCTGTGGATGTAGTGAGGTGAGTAGAAGCCTGGACAGAGGGGCGGCTGTGGATGTAGTGAGGTGAGTAGTAGCTTGGACAGAGGGGCGGCTGTGGATGTAGTGAGGTGAGTAGTAGCTTGGACAGAGGGGCGGCTGTGGATGTAGTGAGGTGAGTAGTAGCTTGGACAGAGGGGCGGCTGTGGATGTAGTGAGGTGAGTAGTAGCCTGGACAGAGGGGTGGCTGTGGATGTAGTGAGGTGAGTAGTAGCCTGGACAGAGGGGCGGCTGTGGATGTAGTGAGGTGAGTAGTAGCCTGGACAGAGGGGCGGCTGTGGATGTAGTGAGGTGAGTAGTAGCTTGGACAGAGGGGCGGCTGTGGATGTAGTGAGGTGAGTAGTATCCTGGACAGAGGGGCAGCTGTGGATGTAGTGAGGTGAGTAGTATCCTGGACAGAGGGGCAGCTGTGGATGTAGTGTTTCTGGATTTTGCAAAGGATTTTGATACTGTCCCTCTTAGACGCTTAATAAGTAAAGTAAGGTCTATTGGCTTGGAAAGTATAGTTTGTAATTGGATTGAAAACTGGCTGAAGGACCGTGTCCAGAGAGCTGTGGTCAATGATTCGTATTCCGAATGGTCCCAGGTTATAAGTGGTGACCCCAAGGTTCAGTGCTGGGTCCTCTGTTATTTAATTTATATAATGATATTGAGGACGGGATTAATAGCACCATATCTATATTTGCAGATGACACTTAGCTGTGTAATACTGTACAGTCTATGGAAGATGTCCACAAACTACAAGCTGACTGGGACGCTCTGAGTGATTGGGCATCAACTTGGCAAATGAGGTTCAATGTGGACAAATGTAAAGTTCTGCGTCTTGGTAGTAATAATCTCTGTGCTTCATATGTCCTAGGGGAGGTAACACTGGAGAGTCACTTATAGAGAAGGATTTGGGTGTCCTTGTGGATGGTAGATTAAATAACAGCACAATGTCAATCAGCTGCGTCTAAGGCCACCAGGATACTGTCATGCATTAAACGAGGCATGGACTGGCGGGGCAGGGATGTAATATTACCACTTTACAAAGCGCTGGTGCGGCCTCATCTGGAATACGCAGTCCAGTTCTGGGCACTAGTCCATAGAAAGGACGCCCTGGAGCTGGAGAGAGTACAGAGGAGAGCGACTAAACTGATGAGGGGCCTGGAGGGTCTGAGGAGATTAAAATAATTGAGAAGAGACGTCTAAGGGGGACATGATTAACCTGTACAAATATATAAATGGGCCATACATAAAATACAGTGAAAAGCTGTTGCATGTAAAATGCGCTCAAAAGACAAGGGGGCGCTGCCTCCGACTGGAGAAGAAGTTCAGTTTCCAGAAGCGTTGAAGATTCTTTACTGTAAGAACTGTGAATCTGTGGAATAGACGTCCTCAGGACGTGGTCACAGCAGGAACAGTCGACAGTTTCAAAAAGGGTTTAGACAAATTCTTAAAATTAAAAAACATTAATGCTTATGAAACCGTGTAGAAAGCTGAGTCTCACTTCCTTCTGGGATTCGCGTCCTCACCGATCCCTTGGTTGAACTTGATGGACATTTGTCTTTTTTCAACCGTATTAACTATGTAATTATGTATAACATCCAGCCTCTAACCATGCAGTCTGCCATTACCACAGTGTATAACATCCAGCCCCTGCCATGCAGTCGCCTTTACAGACATTGGTGACAGAATGGCTTGTAAAGGGCTCCCTGAATCCCAGCGTGGTCCTGTAATAGGATGTCATTGCTGCCACCAATCACTTTTTGATCATAGATATTCTGCCATCACCTGTGAGCGGTATTATTGTAAAGTGGAAGGAACCACAGCAATTCAGCCACGAAGTGCAGACCACGTAAAGTTCCAGAGCGGGATCGCTGAGTGCTGAGGAGCATAGTGCATAAAAGTCACCAACGCTCTGCTAACTCCATAACTGCAGAGTCCAGACCTCCTCTGCCATTACCGTCAGCACAATAACTGTGCCGGTCGCCTCATGGCATTGGTGTCCGTGGCCGCTGCATGACAGCTTTGTGGAAGACTCTTCTCTGCTCCATGACCGCGCCCGGGGCATGAGCTCCATAAAGAAATGGTTGGGGGAAGAACATGACTGGCCCGACCTCGACCCCATCCAACAGCCGAGCCCTCTCCTCCAGCGTCAGGGATCTCCTGGATGAAGAGGGCGAGAGCTCCCAGACACCCCGCAGCCAATGGGGGCGCACTAATGGGAGGTCAGAGTGTGGAGGGGTCACGTACTCCTCGTCTGCTTAGCGGGCGGCCATGATGTGCACCCCTGTGAGTTAGACTACAGCCCATAATATCACATGGGGACATTACACCGACTGCTCCGGATGAGCCCCAACTGCCGAGCACATGGCTGAGGCCAGCGATCGGCGGATACGGGCGCCTCACGGCTGCAGGAGAAGGGGGGTATAGGAGGATTGCCTGAGATGTTTCATTCTTTCGGGTAACCCCTTTGTGCACTGTGTACAGAGCGGGTGCCGGCCGTGTTAAACCGCTCACACTCATCTGTAAAACAACAACAAAGACAATAAAACAATAACGTCTGAACCACGCGCCATTTATATGACACGACACAAGGCCAGAATTACTGATTCTAGAAGTCGTCTCCACAAAAATGATGAAAAAAAGCCGTATCTGCCCCAAAATGGTAGCATAAAAATGACAGCTCACACGCGAAAAAAAATCTACGAAAAAGGTGATATCAGAAAACGGCGACAGAAACTGATTTATTACGTGTTCATTATCAAAGGTTCATAAAATCGATATAAATCTGGCGCCGCTTCGATCGTCCGGACCAGAGGATTACGTTTATCAGATCATTTTTACTGTGTGGTGAATGGCTTAAAAACTCCCAAAAACAACAACAAAAAACAATGGCGCATCGCAGGTTTTTTTAATCCGTCCATCAAGAAATATATACAATAATAAATGCCGCCATAAAAAAATACAAAGGAAGCCTCGGAGGTCAATGGAGAAAGGATAAGACTCAGACTAAGGCGGTGACTACTCCGGCCCCGCCCCCGCCATGTGTCTCTCACATCCCCGATATACACCCGCGGGTCACGTGGCCTCGGCACGGTCATGTGACAGCCGGCTGTACACAGCACACATGGAGAACACGTGGTCCCTGTTTGCGCTGAGGCTTTTTGTCCCTGAGCGGGATCCGTCTTCCAGCGCCGGAACTGAGGGATCTACAGGAGACTGGGCCGCTGCCGACTGACAGGTACCGGGTCACTCACCCGCCGGGTGCCGGGCAGGGTGTCATCCTTCGTCTGTGACTACCAGTCGCAGCATGCCCCATTACTGCCAGATCAGGGGCTAGGTTTCCTGTAGACAACGGCTGGCGTGGGACTACAATCCCCAGCATGCCCCACCAGCTAAGGACCTCCCTGTATAGTGTTATGGATTCTTTGGGTGGACCACAAGTCCCAGCAGACTGACCACTCCTGACTTGCAACCACTTCTTGTACTGCATTTTAAGTTCTGCGCCATTTCATGTGACTTGCGGTGAAATTGGCGCATTGTAAATTTCGGCATTGCTGGGTGCGACCGTTTCACCGGTGATGGCCTCGTCCCCCCCCCCCCCCCCCCCCCGAGCCGTAGATCCGTATACATCCCACCGCTGCGCTCAGATCCCGCGCCCGTCCCTATCACTCCCAATATCCAGCATCTGAGGGAAATGAATAGACCGTGCCCTTCACAGTTTTCACATCTCTGCTTGCAGTCATTGAATGAAAACATTATTTACCTTCAGAGGCTGAGCACCTACCTGTCCTATGTTCACATGCTTGTAAAAATCCAACGTGGACTCGTCATAGAATCCCGGTGAGAAATCCAAGGCCGACCATCAGATTCCTGCCGCCGAGCCCGCCATGGATCGGCGCCATTCAGTGCAGCTTACTCCGGCCACAGTGGGATGTGGACTTGATACACACCAAAATCCATGTAAAATGTAAGCCGAATACTTCCCACAGCTGAGGGATTGTTACAATGTGTCAAGACGTCTGCAGCACAAATCTCCCTTCGGTCCTGCTAATTGGTTACACTGTATCCGTGCAGGTAACGGTTCTCTAGTCTGGATACAACTGTAACAAACCTTCAGCTGTACAGGCTTAGCATCTGGATGTAGACAGGAATGTTACCATTCACCGTCAGCAATCGAAGATCTTGAAATTGGTGATAACTGAAACAGAATATCGTCTGTTAGAAAATTGACGCTTTATTTACTGGATGCTGGCCCTTTAATAAATAGGAATTGGGATGGCGATTAATCTTATTTTCTTGCAGGATGGCGGTAGAATTACAGGCGGTGGTGATGGCGGTTTATGGGGGGTCCCGGATGCAGGACCTCACCACCAGTATCCCAAAGCCGCGGCTTCCTGTGGGCAATAAACCCCTGGTGTGGTACCCGCTGAACATGCTGGAGCGGGCAGGATTCGAGGGTGAGTGTGTAATGTGCGGGTCCCAGAATCCTCTGCCCCCCGAGTCTCCTTTCATACACCACTGTTTATGATGAGGTCCCGGCCTGGTCACAATGTACCTCCGGCGGTCCGTAGATAACGTGTCTTCTCATTGGTGGCAGAGGTCATTGTGGTGACCACCAAGGAGGTGCAGAAATACATCCCAGACATGAGAATGAAGGTGGAGGTCGTGTGTCTGCCCGATGACAGGGCGTCCGAGATGGGGACGGCCGACTCTCTGCGCCACATCTCCTCTAAGATAAAGGTAAAACTACCTCCGAGTTCACAGGGTCCGGGTCTGCGCAGAGTGCGCTCTGCTGTGCCATATTATGGGGAGTGTAGTGTCTGCTGCGGTCAGTCTTCAGTGCTGTAGACAGAAATACTACATCGCACTTAAAGCAGAATACTCAAAGCAGCTTTGAGTGTGACTGGAGTATTAAAAAAGAAACCTGGATGTGACTGGAGCATACATATGATGAATGCTCCTTTAAATGTGACTGGAGTATAAGCATACTGAATGGAGCAGCAGTGTAAGAATTGAGAATGCAGCTCTAGATGTGACCAGAGTATAAGACATGTACTAGAAATATAGGTGTAGGGCGCAGGGATGTCGGAGACATTTGACTTCTGTTGCATTGAAGACTTCTAGCAAGTTTTAGACCCTATGACTGTCACTCCAGAAGTGTCTGGAGCATAAGCAGTGTGAATGCAGCTCTGGAAGTGACTGGAGCATAAGCAGTGTGAATGCAGCTCTGGAAGTGACTGGAGCATAGGCAGTGTGAATGCAGCTCTGGAAGTGACTGGAGCATAGGCAGTGTGAATGCAGCTCTGGAAGTGACTGGAGCATAGGCAGTGTGAATGCAGCTCTGGAAGTGACTGGAGCATAGGCAGTGTGAATGCAGCTCTGGAAGTACTGAACGCTACGTTCACATCTCCAGCATGTAAATCCGGTTGTCTGTTCCAGCAGAGGATCAGACTACTGGAGTTCCCATATCCATTGTAGCCGGACACCGCTGGATCCCCATTTATTATAACCGGTTCTGCGGATACCCACTGGATCACCATCGGATCCCATTATAGTTAATGGAGATGCGGCAGTGTCTGGCTATGCTGAATACGGTAAGTTCCGTAGTCTCCTGGAACAGACTCCTGGACTGTATTGTGAAGGCTGCTCTGGAAGTGATTGGAGCAGTTTGCAGTAAGTGACCGTTGTCATATATTTGGGGAATGTACTTTGACTCCTGTCTGACTTCACTGACTCCCATTAGAGCGACGTCCTGGTAATCGGCTGCGACCTCATCACGGAAGTTGCTCTGCACGAAGTCATTGACCTGTTCCGAGCTCACAATGCCACGCTCGCCATGTTGATGCAGAAAGCGCCGGAGCCCAGCGAGCATGTCCCCGGGCAGAAAGGGAAGCAGAAGGCTGGTGAGTAGCGACGTGGGGGGCGTCCTGTGATATGGAGGGGGCCCATACACATCGCCAATTTGTGTGGGACCAACTGTCTACCCAATGCGGTGTCCCCCAACCTGTGGCCCTCCAGCTATTCCAAAACTACAACTCCCCTCATGTCCTGACAGCCTGTGTCTATCAGGGTGTCCTAACCCTACCCTTGTGGTAGATAGGGGGGGGGGTACACGAGATCTTTTGCTCTCAAGGAAGATAAGCAGCTGCCGGGGGCTCTGGACGGTAGGGGGTTCCTGGGGGTCCGGGGCACAGGGGGTGGGAAAGATCCAAAGGAGACTGGAGAGGAAAGAGGAGTCTAGAGGGAGGACATGGAGGCTCTGGCAGTGGCTTACTGCCCTCTCCCACTGAGAACACATGCATGCTCGGCCGAGGCCAGTGTTGCTGGTGCCTTATGGATTGATTATACACTGCTCAAAAAAATAAAGGGAACACTTAAACAACACAATGTAACTCCAAGTCAATCACACTTCTGTGAAATCAAACTGTCCACTTAGGAAGCAACACTGAGTGACAATCAATTTCACATGCTGTTGTGCAAATGGGATAGACAACAGGTGGAAATTATAGGCAATTAGCAAGTCACCCCCAATAAAGGAGTGGTTCTGCAGGTGGTGACCACAGACCACTTCTCAGTTCCTATGCTTCCTGGCTGATGTTTTGGTCACTTTTGAATGCTGGCGGTGCTTTCACTCTAGTGGTAGCATGAGACGGAGTCTACAACCCACACAAGTGGCTCAGGTAGTGCAGCCTATCCAGGATGGCACATCAATGCAAGCTGTGGCAAGAAGGTTTGCTGTGTCTGTCAGCGTAGTGTCTAGAGCATGGAGGCGCTACCAGGAGACAGGCCAGTACATCAGGAGACGTGGAGGAGGCCGTAGGGGGGCAACAACCCAGCAGCAGGACCGCTACCTCCACCTTTGTGCAAGGAGGAAAAGCAGGAGCACTGCCAGAGCCCTGCAAAATGACCTCCAGCAGGCCACAAATGTGCATGTGTCTGCTCAAACGGTCAGAAACAGACTCCATGAGGGTGATATGAGGGCCCGACGTCCACAGGTGGGGGTTGTGCTTACAGCCCAACACCGTGCAGGACGTTTGGCATTTGCCAGAGAACACCAAGATTGGCAAATTCGCCACTGGCGCCCTGTGCTCTTCACAGATGAAAGCAGGTTCACACTGAGCACATGTGACAGAGTCTGGAGACGCCGTGGAGAACGTTCTGCTGCCTGCAACATCCTCCAGCATGACCGGTTTGGCATTGGGTCAGTAATGGTGTGGGGTGGCATTTCTTTGGAGGGCCGCACAGCCCTCCATGTGCTTGCCAGAGGTAGCCTGACTGCCATTAGGTACCGAGATGAGATCCTCAGACCCCTTGTGAGACCATATGCTGGTGCGGTTGTCCCTGGGTTCCTCCTAATGCAAGACAATGCTAGACCTCATGTGGCTGGAGTGTGTCAGCAGTTCCTGCAAGACGAAGGCATTGATGCTATGGACTGGCCCGCCCGTTCCCCAGACCTGAATCCAATTGAGCACATCTGGGACATCATGTCTTGCTCTATCCACCAACGTCACGTTGCACCACAGACTGTCCAGGAGTTGGCAGATGCTTTAGTCCAGGTCTGGGAGGAGATCCCTCAGGAGACCGTCCGCCACCTCATCAGGAGCATGCACAGGCGTTGTAGGGAGGTCCTACAGGCACGTGGAGGCCACACACACTACTGAGCCTCATTTTGACTTGTTTTAAGGACATTACATCAAAGTTGGATCAGCCTGTAGTGTGTTTTTCCACTTTAATTTTGAGGGTGACTCCAAATCCAGACCTCCATGGGTTAAAAAATTTGATTTCCATTTTTTTATTTTTCTTGTGAAATTCTTTTTATTAAAATTTTTATAAACAAACAAATAGAACAGAAATTGCTTTCTAAGTCGCGTGGAAGATATGAAGAAATAAACATAGAATTTTTCACAATGTCAAAAGAGAAACATATTATAAGCGATTTGTATAACAGCTTGTATTGTGAAGAAACAATTGTAACCAAGAAGTATTGATTATCAGTAAACATTCTTCCTATAAAAATAGTATATAACCTAAGGATATGAAAACAGAAAAACAAACAAATAACATAACTAACACATCAAAACTATGCAGGAATATCTCTCAAATTTGAGAGGGATAATAATTACTGTTTAACCATCTGTTTTATTTTTGGTGTGATTTTGTTGTCAGCACATTCAACTATGTAAAGAACAAAGTATTTCAGAAGAATATTTTATTAATTCAGATCTAGGATGTGATATTTTTGTGTTCCCTTTATTTTTTTGAGCAGTGTACAAACTGTATAGGGATGTGACCGTACTGAGCGTATAGTGACAGGAGATTTTTCTGTACTTCAGGGAGTTGTATTATAAGCCGTTTCCTTTACGAGTAGGAGCGGGTACTGGTGAGGGCGGTGGTTTCTGGCAGGGTGTAGGTTCCCTTTGTGGCAGCCGGTATGGTGCATGAGGTAGCAGATTTATTAATCCCACTTCTCGTTGTCAGTGGAGGAGCGAGATTTCATCGGCGTGGACGACAGCGGCTCCCGACTCCTGCTTCTGGCCAATGAGGAGGACCTGGACGATGGTCTGGACCTGAAGAAATGCATCTTCCAGCGGTGAGTCACCTCATGTGGCGGTGCGTTCCTCCAGCCGTGGGCGAGGAGTCCGGGCTTCAGGGCCCGCAGCTGTTAGTCCCAGGTGTGCTGCTGCAGGGGCCCCGAAGTCATGAATCACCCTGAGTCTTCATGCTGTGGGGGAGCTCCGGCTCTCAGGGCTGCTGGAGGGTGCCGGCATACATGTGGCTCTGATAGAAACCTCTGTGTTGCACCAAAGGGCGGTCAGTGCTCAAGTGTCCCCTTTGGTTCAGCGCGCTGAGGTCTGGACATCCTGATAATCCGGCCATGTGTCTTCTTATGGTTGGTATCAGCGCTGCGCTCTCCGTCTGCCATCTGACCCGACGCCTCTGATATAATCAGTCCATCCCGATATTTTCAGTGAAGTTTGAGATTTTTCTCTTCCCTATGAAACCTGAGAATGGAACGACCGGCCAGGAGGAAGCCACACCTGCCGAGTCCTGCGCCCCATGACCTTTGAACCAACTGACCTGCGTCCATCATGTGCGCAGTATAGGTCGACCTCTCGGATCCCCGGTGTAATTCTGAGCCCGTCCTCTCTGCAGAACTCTCACTACACCTGGCCAATATCTATAGCCTGTGAGGCAAAGTGTGCCTCGTTACCCTACAGGTCAGATACCGACAGCACCTCACTGCCTCCTCTCTATAGTGAGCGTGGTACGTCATCCAGCTTTCCACGTACCCTGGAAAGCAGATAGATTAATCTAATATGAAGGTGTATTCCTAACTATCGCTCTGCTTGACTGTGTCAGTCTTTACTGTAGTTCTGGCATTGTATTCATGCACTAGAAGGCCCAGGATGTGAGGGCCCCCCGGTTAGAGGGGTTCGGGGCTCTGGGGGTGCGGACCCTCCTTCAATTTGTCTCATTAACAATATTCAGTAACGTATTCGGAAACTGTGCATTCTATTGCAGCAACTGCACCTCCTGATTGATGACTATAATGCTAAAGCTACAGTAAAGACTGACACACAGGAGAACAGCTATATATGGTATTCAGGATCTGTGGAAAGCTGGGTGACTGTACGTGTACTGTAACGGTGGCCTCTCACTGTTCAGCTGCTTCTTAGAGCAAACGTTTATTACGTAATGTTTGGTTTATTAGACCCTGAAAATATCAATGATGTCTTCTACCTGCAGATATCCCCGAATTCACATGAAAATGGGAATGTTAGACGCTCACCTCTACTGTCTGCGGAAATACGTGCTGGACTTCCTAGCCGACAATGAGTACGTAGGTGGTGTGCACAGTGACTGCACCAGCAGAATAGTGAGTGCAGCTCTGGAGTATAATAAAGGATGTAACTCAGGATCAGTACAGGATAAGTAATGTATGTACACAGTGACTGCACCAGCAGAATAGTGAGTGCAGCTCTGGAGTATAATACAGGATGTAACTCAGGATCAGTACAGGATAAGTAATGTATGTACACAGTGACTGCACCAGCAGAATAGTGAGTGCAGCTCTGGAGTATAATACAGGATGTAACTCAGGATCAGTACAGGATAAGTAATGTATGTACACAGTGACTGCACCAGCAGAATAGTGAGTGCAGCTCTGGGGTATAATACAGGATGGAATTCAGGATCAGTACAGGATAAGTAATGTATGTACACAGTGACTGCACCAGCAGAATAGTGAGTGCAGCTCTGGAGTGTAATACAGGATGTAACTCAGGATCAGTACAGGATAAGTAATGTATGTACACAGTAACTGCACCGGCAGAATAGTGAGTGCAGCTCTGGAGTATAATACAGGATGTAACTCAGGATCAGTACAGGATAAGTAATGTATGTACACAGTGACTCCACCAGCAGAATAGTGAGTGCAGCTCTGGAGTATAATACAGGATGTAACTCAGGATCAGTACAGGATAAGTAATGTATGTACACAGTAACTGCACCGGCAGAATAGTGAGTGTAGCTCTGGAGTATAATACAGGATGTAACTCAGGGTCAGTGCAGGATAAGTAATGTATGTACACAGTGACTCCACCAGCAGAATAGTGAGTGCAGCTCTGGAGTATAATACAGGATGTAACTCAGGGTCAGTGCAGGATAAGTAATGTATGTACACAGTGACTCCACCAGCAGAACAGTGAGTGCAGCTCTGGAGTATAATACAGGATGTGACTCAGGATCAGTACAGGCTAAGTAATGTATGTACACAGTAACTCTACCAGTAGAATAGTGAGTGCAGCTCTGGAAATCAGTGAATTTAAATACAGGTGACACTATTAATGGAGGGGAAAGTAACTGATCCTAGTCTTTCCTGGTGTCGCTGTGTTATTGGCCCCATAGACATTAGAGGGTCATTAGATACTGTCAGAATTTAGGGGAAGATTTATCAAAGCTGGAGCAAAGGGGAATCTGACTTAGTTGCTAACAGCAACCAATCAGATTGATCCTTTCATTTTCTAAAAAAGCTTTGAAAAATCAAAGGTGGAATCTGATTGGCTCCAGGGTCAGCTGAGTCAGTTTTGGTTTGCCCCAGTTTTGATCAACCTCCCCATTCGTGTCTCTTTGGCGGCTGCAGATCTTCTTGTCTCTCCCCCTGCAGCTCCTTCTCCTCCGTCCGGCGGGAGCTGGTGCCGTATCTGGTCAGTAAACAGTTCTCACATAAGAATGTGAACCACGAAACAGACAAGAAAGGTAAGAAACCGTCCGGCGCCCGTCAGAAACGTGTCTGTCCTGTCGTCCCCCGTCTACATGGCCGCCTCTTTCCTCATTGCTTCTGCTGAAGGCTTACAATATGTCGCAACAGTTTATCTAGGTCATTCGCTGCGGGGTTCCCTTGTTATATAGATTGGATATTATAGTATATACATCTGTAGCTTGGTCATGTGACCAGCGACTTCTATCACATCATATTGACCTCTCGCCCCTCCTAGACATCTACAGTTATATACCGCGGGATAGCCTCCTGGAAATGGCCTTAGACAAGTCCAGCTGGAACGACCACCGGGGCGACATGAAGGAGTCGTATCATGGCAGCCGCCTGCGCTGTTATGTGCACGTGGCCAGTAGTGAGCTGTGCTGCCGGGTGAACAGCCTGGCCATGTATATGGAGGCCAACAAGCAGGTGAGGTGCCATCGGATGCTGTATGACCGGGCTCCTGAGCGCCCTGCCGGATCGGTACGCGAGGAGACGCTGGACACGCGGTGACTCTTACTTTTTGCAGGTGCCACAGAGCTCCATCTGTAGTGAAGAGCCTCGCGTCCATACAACGGCCGACATCGCGGATAAGCTCATGGTGAGGCGGGATATCATATGGCGACATGTCGCTGCGCCCTGACCCTTAGTACATCGCACTCATGGTTGAGATGCCGCAGTGTAATACGGTTCTTACACTTGGTGGCAGAGACAATTGAGAGCAGCGATCAGGAGGTACTGTCCTGGCCTGGTTCTGTTTTCACAGCTGAGGGGCTTGTGACAGTGTGTCAGCTGGCATCTTTCCTTTCTTGGCACTTGTTACAATGTATCAGTGCAGGTAAAATGTAACGGTTTGGAGTCTGCTTAGCTGACAGGATTGCCACAACTTTTGATAAAATAAATTTTCCATTCACTGACAGCAAGCAGAAATCTTAAAGACACAACATGTATCAGAAAGCTGCAGCGGCTGATTGTATGAAGCAGGGCAGGTTTTGCAGATCTCTGACCCTGCTGGATCCCTCAGATTCCTGCCCTGACCACCTTTCCTTTCTCGCTCCGCAGGTGGGAACAGACAGCATGATCGGGGAACAGACGAAGATCGGGGACAAGACGTCTGTGAAGCATTCAATTGTGGGCGCCAACTGCGTCATCGAAGGGAGAGTGAAGATCACAAACTGCATCATCATGAACGACGTCACGATACAGGACAGGTAGGAACTGCCGCCATTCCTCCTGCAGCCGCTTGGTGGCACTGCTGTGTCCCGGAGCTGAGCCCGGAGTTCACCGGCAGCTGGGTGGTCGCACATTAACCATTTCATCACCAGCACTGGCTGCACACAGATTGTGATCCCCGACATCCCCCCTGGATGCGTTCAGGAGACATTGTGACGGCAGCCGGGGGAATGACAAATTAAGTGCACCTTCCACCAGACACATGGGGGGCCGTATGGGGTCTGCGGGACGTGCTGGGCGATGTGAATGACACGGCTATATCCATTATGGAGATAGTTAATGAGCATAAATATATCTATTCCGGTCTCTGCCATTTCTGACCTCTGCTATCATGCTGGGGGCCATGTGCCCTCCACAGGGGGTCACATTGTTTACAAGGCGTGTGTGCCCTGGAGGGGGAGGGGCTGGTGCTGATAGCAGAGGTGCTTCATTCTTATCTTGTTAGGTGGTCCGGCTGTTTTAACACACACATCTGTGTAATCCCCCTCCACCCATCAGAAAGGGACCCCACCCCCATCCGTTGTCACACCCCACCCTGCACATGGCCTCGTGGGGGAGACACAGGCATTGTGCCGTCTCCACAGGGTGCTCCTGCCCTCTTCATTACATGTAATGTGGCCGGGCCCCTGGCTCTGGTTTACACAGCTGGATAGCACAGGGCAGTCAGCGCGCCCCCCGCTATCCCCTGCCCGCTGCCTGGAAGAGCCTAGAGCTCTGCTTTGTGGTTCATTGACAGAATGTCAAACTTACAGTGAAGACTGACACTGGCAGAGCAGGACTGTACCGTAATAGTGCTCATTAGTTGTCAGCCAGCATCTGTGTTAAAGGGCTGAGGTCCAGTTTTCCATAAATCAAGCTTATTGCTCTATAATGAACAGTTCTACAACTTTCTAAAAGACTTTGGCCCTGATTCATCCAGACCGGCGTCTGCTGTCGGAGGAGGCATGTCCTTTACCATGAGACGCAGGCCATAACATACCGGCCTCCTCCGGCAGTCCGTGCCCCAGAACGAGATCCACGGCAGATTGGGGCTGCCGTAAATAATGATGTGTTGGGGCCTATGGGCTTGCAGAACTGAAAGAAGGCATAGGGGGAATAATTTCCCCCCTAAGTGTTTCAATTTCTTATTGTTTTCAAGATCTCTGCTTGCTGTCAGTGAGTTGCCATTTTTTTAGTTTTACATCCACAAAATCAGAATATACCTAATGCCTCTCACTGCTGAGGGTTTGTTACAGCCCGGACTCGGACTTTACCGGCACTGATACATTGAAACAAACAGGACAGGAGGGAGACTTGTAATGTGTTGTTGTTTTTCAGTCAGGATCATCTTTTCTGATTCTCGGACCAAGAGCTTACATTTTGCCGTTAGCATCTGAGTATTGAAGGGTCATAGAAAGTTGGTTGAGGACAGTTGGTCGGTTGTCGGCATGAGTCATCCAGTTGTCAGTGTTTTATTCCACTGTCTCTTGCCTTCCCCTCAGTTGCAACCTCCAGGGAAGCGTCATCTGTAACAAAGCCTTCATCCACAGCGGTGCCGATATTAAAGATTGCCTGCTCGCCTCAGGTCTTCGAATCAATAGTAAAGGTGAGTGATGTACAGAGCAGGGGCCGCACACTGTATACATCTGCCCCTCCTCCACCTCACTCTGGCCTCCTATGAGCACCCCAAGATCTAAGTTCAGAGGTTAGCACTGGCGTGACCCGTGAGCTTACGCCCCGTGCTGTATATCCCGCCACCCGGTGACCCTTCAGTTTACACAGATCTGGGTAGAAGAACATCTGTAGCTGGAAAGCTGCTCACGTCTAAAGAATTGGGTCAAATTTCTAAAAACACAAAGATGTCTAATTTCACGTTGTGTAAAACCACATAGTCCAGCGACGCTGCGGCTCCACCGCACCCAGCTAAATATTGAGGATTGAGTTCTGGGGAAGCTACAGCGCTGAAACGCCATCAGTAATAGTCTGGTCATTAAAGGGTTAAGTGCCCCTCGGCACATATGACGGGCTTAACGTGATCGTTCGGATATTCTGCGCACATAATAATGTCCATCGTTGCCATAATAGCCGCTCTATGTGGGGCGTGTGGTGTGCTATTGAAGCCTCCGAGTCTCATGGGGGGATAGACTGGGATTTGTCTTCTGTGGGTGGTCTCGGCACAGTGGGAACTAAGTGTCAGTGCAGAATATAAGCAGATAAAATACATGGCTTCCGATTCCACCACCCAGAGACCGGCACGAGTGCCCCGCAGATGTAAGCGAAGCCTCTGCCGCTGTAGAGCGCGGTGTAAATACTCACGCGGCTATTGTAAGCATCTGCAGGGTTGTGTCAACCATAGTCATTGCTGATCTGGAGACCACCTCTAAAGCCAGACTCAACAGGCTCTGCAGGGGTCACGCTCATCTGCAGGTGTATGAGGAGCGTGACTGGGGCCGCGCCAAATTATAGCAACGTCAAAACAAGCAGCGCTCCGAAGATCCCCACTCCCAGTAATACTCTGTATGTGGATATATGGAGAAAAGTACTGGGCCCTCCACATTCCCACTAAGCTGTCACCATACAAGTGTCCACAATGTCTGTCTGCTGAAACTTCAAGATCTCCTTTCACTGGAACTAAGGGGCCGAGGCTGACCGCTGAAAACTCCCCCATTAGCATTACCTCCCTCCACCTGACTGTACAACCTGAAGACCCCCCCTGAATGTTATACACTGTGGTAATGGTAGACTGCACGGCTAGAGGCTGGATGTTATACACTGTGGTAATGGTAGACTGCATGGCAGGGGCTGGATGTTATACACCTGTAGTAATAGCAGACTGCACGGCTAGAGGCTGGATGTTATACACTGTGGTAATGGTAGACTGCATGGCTAGAGGCTGGATGTTATACACTGTGGTAATGGTAGACTGCACGGCTACAGGCTGGATGTTATACACTGTGGTAATGGTAGACTGCATGGCAGGGGCTGGATGTTATACACCTGTAGTAATAGCAGACTGCACGGCTAGAGGCTGGATGTTATACACTGTGGTAATGGTAGACTGCATGGCTAGAGGCTGGATGTTATACACTGTGGTAATGGCAGACTGCACGGCTAGAGGCTGGATGTTATACACTGTGGTAATGGCAGACTGCATGGCTAGAGGCTGGATGTTATACACCTGTGGTAATGGTAGACTGCATGGCTAGAGGCTGGATGTTATACACTGTGGTAATGGCAGACTGCATGGCTAGAGGCTGGATGTTATACACCTGTGGTAATGGTAGATTGCATGGATAGAGGCTGGATGTTATACACTGTGGTAATGGTAGACTGCATGGCTAGAGGCTGGATGTTATACACTGTGGTAATGGTAGACTGCATGGCTAGAGGCTGGATGTTATACACTGTGGTAATGGTAGACTGCATGGCTAGAGGCTGGATGTTATACACTGTGGTAATGGCAGACTGCACGGCTAGAGGCTGGATGTTATACACTGTGGTAATGGTAGACTGCACGGCTAGAGGCTGTATGTTATACACTGTGGTAATGGTAGACTGCATGGCTAGAGGCTGGATGTTATACACTGTGGTAATGGTAGACTGCATGGCTAGAGGCTGGATGTTATACACTGTGGTAATGGTAGACTGCATGGCTAGAGGCTGGATGTTATACACTGTGGTAATGGTAGACTGCATGGCTAGAGGCTGGATGTTATACACTGTGGTAATGGCAGACTGCACGGCTAGAGGCTGGATGTTATACACTGTGGTAATGGTAGACTGCATGGCTAGAGGCTGGATGTTATACACTGTGGTAATGGTAGACTGCATGGCTAGAGGCTGGATGTTATACATTGTGGTAATGGTAGACTGCATGGCTAGAGGCTGGATGTTATACACTGTGGTAATGGTAGACTGCATGGCTAGAGGCTGGATGTTATACACTGTGGTAATGGCAGACTGCACGGCTAGAGGCTGGATGTTATACACTGTGGTAATGGTAGACTGCATGGCTAGAGGCTGGATGTTATACACTGTGGTAATGGCAGACTGCACGGCCATATTGTGTAATGTATATAATATGGGGGTCCACTCAGGCCGAATTGTAAAGGCTTCTAAATCCGCCTCTGCTGCAGAACAGTCTGTCCCTGTCTGAGACGCTGCTGCTTTGCTTGTGACGTTATCTCTACATTGTAACATTATATAGCGGTGTATTATAATATCTGCTGTCTCTGTGTAACCTGCTTTATTCTTCTTTTCTCTGCAGAAAAACGTGTAAATGAGATCATTGTGGGGAACGAGCAACTAATGGAGATCTAGTGTCGCCCCAGAAGAAGCCCCGCCATCCCCTCCCCCACCAACCAGACTTATTTATAGGATAATAAAGGATTGGGAGGTTTATTACTGAGATGTCTTCTATGGGGGGCGCTGCCTGCACCCTATTTGCAGGGTCCTGTTCACAATTTAATAAATTTATTTTAGTAAAATCAATGGTGAGACAGATATCTGCAGTAATGATCTGGCACTGGCAGTCCACACAATGTGTCACTCCCATCATCCCAGAAGCTCTAATCCCCCATCAGGCAACCAGTGTATCCCTCCAGTTCTGTCTCCGTCTGACAGATCTGAATATTGTGGTGCTCGCTCCTCCCAGTGCATGGCTAAATGTGGACAAAGCATAGTCAACCTATAAGTGGTCAGCAATGGCGCGGCCGCCTGTCCTCTCCCCACACAAATAAATGTACACGAGTGTAGCATTACCCCCTCCCCATCCACCTGACTGTACAACCTGAAGACCTACCAGACCCACTTGTACATAGGAGGCAGTATTATAGTAGTTATATTCATGTACATAGGAGCAGTATTATAGTAGTTATATTCTTGTACATAGGAGCAGTATTATAGTAGTTATATTCTTGTACATAGGAGGCAGTATTATAGTAGTTATATTCATGTACATAGGAGGCAGTATTATAGTAGTTATATTCATGTACATAGGAGGCAGTATTATAGTAGTTATATTCTTGTACATAGGAGCAGTATTATAGTAGTTATATTCTTGTACATAGGAGGCAGTATTATAGTAGTTATATTCATGTACATAGGAGCAGTATTATAGTAGTTATATTCTTGTACATAGGAGGCAGTATTATAGTAGTTATATTCCTGTACATAGGAGCAGTATTATAGTAGCTATATTCTTGTACATAGGAGCAGTATTATAGTAGTGATATTCTTGTACATAGGAGCAGTATTATAGTAGATATATTCTTGTACATAGGATGCAGTATTATAGTAGTTATATTCTTGTACATAGGAGCAGTATTATAGTAGTTATATTCTTGTACATAGGAGCAGTATTATAGTAGTTATATTCATGTACATAGGAGCAGTATTATAGTAGTTATATTCTTGTACATAGGAGGCAGTATTATAGTAGTTATATTCATGTACATAGGAGCAGTATTATAGTAGTTATATTCTTGTACATAGGAGCAGTATTATAGTAGTTATATTCTTGTACATAGGAGGCAGTATTATAGTAGTTATATTCATGTACATAGGAGGCAGTATTATAGTAGTTATATTCATGTACATAGGAGGCAGTATTATAGTAGTTATATTCTTGTACATAGGAGCAGTATTATAGTAGTTATATTCTTGTACATAGGAGGCAGTATTATAGTAGTTATATTCATGTACATAGGAGCAGTATTATAGTAGTTATATTCTTGTACATAGGAGGCAGTATTATAGTAGTTATATTCCTGTACATAGGAGCAGTATTATAGTAGCTATATTCTTGTACATAGGAGCAGTATTATAGTAGTTATATTCTTGTACATAGGAGCAGTATTATAGTAGTTATATTCTTGTACATAGGAGCAGTATTATAGTAGTTATATTCTTGTACATAGGAGCAGTATTATAGTAGTTATATTCTTGTACATAGGAGCAGTATTATAGTAGTTATATTCTTGTACATAGGAGCAGTATTATAGTAGTTATATTCTTGTACATAGGAGGCAGTATTATAGTAGTTATATTCTTGTACATAGGAGCAGTATTATAGTAGTTATATTCTTGTACATAGGAGCAGTATTATAGTAGTTATATTCTTGTACATAGGAGGCAGTATTATAGTAGTTATATTCTTGTACATAGGAGGCAGTATTATAGTAGTTATATTCTTGTACATAGGAGCAGTATTATAGTAGTTATATTCTTGTACATAGGAGGCAGTATTATAGTAGTTATATTCTTGTACATAGGAGCAGTATTATAGTAGTTATATTCTTGTACATAGGAGCAGTATTATAGTAGTTATATTCTTGTACATAGGAGCAGTATTATAGTAGTTATATTCTTGTACATAGGAGGCAGTATTATAGTAGTTATATTCTTGTACATAGGAGCAGTATTATAGTAGTTATATTCTTGTACATAGGAGCAGTATTATAGTAGTTATATTCTTGTACATAGGAGCAGTATTATAGTAGTTATATTCTTGTACATAGGAGCAGTATTATAGTAGTTATATTCTTGTACATAGGAGCAGTATTATAGTAGTTATATTCTTGTACATAGGAGGCAGTATTATAGTAGTTATATTCTTGTACATAGGAGCAGTATTATAGTAGTTATATTCTTGTACATAGGAGGCAGTATTATAGTAGTTATATTCTTGTACATAGGAGCAGTATTATAGTAGTTATATTCTTGTACATAGGAGCAGTATTATAGTAGTTATATTCTTGTACATAGGAGCAGTATTATAGTAGTTATATTCTTGTACATAGGAGCAGTATTATAGTAGTTATATTCTTGTACATAGGAGCAGTATTATAGTAGTTATATTCTTGTACATAGGAGCAGTATTATAGTAGTTATATTCTTGTACATAGGAGCAGTATTATAGTAGTTATATTCTTGTAAATAGGAGGCAGTATTATAGTAGTTATATTCTTGTACATAGGAGGCAGTATTATAGTAGTTATATTCTTGTACATAGGAGCAGTATTATAGTAGTTATATTCTTGTACATAGGAGGCAGTATTATAGTAGTTATATTCTTGTACATAGGAGCAGTATTATAGTAGTTATATTCTTGTACATAGGAGCAGTATTATAGTAGTTATATTCTTGTACATAGGAGCAGTATTATAGTAGTTATATTCATGTACATAGGAGCAGTATTATAGTAGTTATATTCTTGTACATAGGAGCAGTATTATAGTAGTTATATTCTTGTACATAGGAGGCAGTATTATAGTAGTGATATTCTTGTACATAGGAGCAGTATTATAGTAGATATATTCTTGTACATAGGATGCAGTATTATAGTAGTTATATTCTTGTACATAGGAGCAGTATTATAGTAGTTATATTCTTGTACATAGGAGCAGTATTATAGTAGTTATATTCTTGTACATAGGAGCAGTATTATAGTAGTTATATTCTTGTACATAGGAGGCAGTATTATAGTAGTTATATTCTTGTACATAGGAGGCAGTATTATAGTAGTTATATTCTTGTACATAGGAGGCAGTATTATAGTAGTTATATTCTTGTACATAGGAGGCAGTATTATAGTAGTTATATTCATGTACATAGGAGCAGTATTATAGTAGTTATATTCTTGTACATAGGAAGCAGTATTATAGTAGTTATATTCTTGTACATAGGAGGCAGTATTATAGTAGTTATATTCTTGTACATAGGAGACAGTATTATAGTAGTTATATTCTTGTACATAGGAGGCAGTATTATAGTAGTTATATTCTTGTACATAGGGGAAGTATTATAGTAGTTGGGACATTAACACAATTCTAACATTTTTGGCTCTATACACCACCACAATGGATTTGAAATGAAACGAACAAGATGTGCTTTACCTGCAGACTGTCAGCTTTAATTTGAGGTATTTACATCCAAATCAGGTGAACGGTGCAGGAATTACAACAGTTTGCATCGGTGACTCCCACGTGTTAAGGGGCCAAAAGTAATAGACAGAATAATAATCATAAATCAAACTTTCACTTTTTAATACTTGGTTGCAAATCCTTTGCAGTCAATTACAGCCTGAAGTCTGGAACGCATAGACATCACCAGACGCTGGTTTCATCCCTGGTGATGCTCTGCCAGGCCTCTACTGCAACTGTCTTCAGCTCCTGCTTGTTCTTGGGGCATTTTCCCTTCAGTTTTGTCTTCAGCAAGTGAAATGCTCAATCGGATTCAGGTCCGGGGATTGACTCGGCCATTGCATAACATTCCACTTCTTTCCCTTAGAAAACTCTTTGGTGGCTTTTGCAGTATGCTTTGGGTCATTGTCCATCTGCACTGTGAAGCGCCGTCCAATGAGTTCTGAAGCATTTGGCTGAATATGAGCAGATAATATTGCCCGAAACACTTCAGAATTCATCCTGCTGCTTTTGTCAGCAGTGACATCATCAATAACTACAAGAGAAGCAGTTCCATTGGCAGCCATACATGCCCACGCCATGACACTACCACCGCCATGCTTCACTGATGAGGTGGTATGCTTAGGATCATGAGCAGATCCTTTCCTTCTCCATACTCTTCTCTTCCCATCACTCTGGTACAAGTTGATCTTGGTCTCATCTGTCCATAGGATGTTGTTCCAGAACTGTGAAGGCTTTTTTAGATGTCGTTTGGCAAACTCTAATCTGGCCTTCCTGTTTTTGAGGCTCACCAATGGTTTACATCTTGTGGTGAACCCTCTGTATTCACTCTGGTGAAGTCTTCTCCTGATGGTTGACTTTGACACACATACACCTACCTCCTGGAGAGTGTTCTTGATCTGGCCAACTGTTGTGAAGGGCGTTTTCTTCACCAGGGAAAGAATTCTTCGCTCATCCACCACAGTTGTTTTCCGTGGTCTTCCGGGTCTTTTGGTGTTGCTGAGCTCACCGGTGCGTTTCTTCTTTTTAAGAATGTTCCAAACATTAGTTTTGGCCGCGCCTAATGTTTTTGCTATCTCTCTGATGGGTTTGTGGTGTTTTTTCAGCCTAATGATGGCTTCACTGATGGTGACAGCTCTTTGGATCTCATCTTGAGAGTTGACAGCAACAGATTCCAAATGCAGATAGCAGACTGGAAATGACCTCTGGACCTTGTATCTGCTCATTGTAATTGGGATAATGAGGGAATAACACACACCGGCCATGGAACAGCTGAGAAGACAATTGTCCCATTACTTCTGGTCCCTTAACAAGTGGGAGGCACATATGGAAACTGCTGTAATTCCTGCACCGTTCACCTGATTTGGATTTAAATACCTCAAATTAAAGCTGACAGTCTGCAGGTGAAGCACATCTTGTCCGATTCATTTCACATCCATTGTGGTGGTGTATAGAGCCAGAAATGTTAGAATTGTGTCCATGTCCCAATATTTATGGACCTGACTGTATATTCTTGTACATAGGAGCAGTATTATAGTAGTTATATCCTTGTACATAGGAGCAGTATTATAGTAGTTATATTCTTGTACATAGGAGGCAGTATTATAGTAGTTATATTCTTGTACATAGGAGGCAGTATTATAGTAGTTATATTCTTGTACATAGGAGCAGTATTATAGTAGTTATATTCTTGTATATAGGAGCAGTATTATAGTAGTTATATTCTTGTACATAGGAGCAGTATTATAGTAGTTATATTCTTGTACATAGGAGCAGTATTATAGTAGTTATATTCTTGTATATAGGAGCAGTATTATAGTAGTTATATTCTTGTACATAGGAGGCAGTATTATAGTAGTTATATTCTTGTACATAGGAGCAGTATTATAGTAGTTATATTCCTGTACATAGGAGCAGTATTATAGTAGTTATATTCTTGTACATAGGAGGCAGTATTATAGTAGTTATACTCTTGTACATAGGAGGCAGTATTATAGTAGTTATATTCTTGTACATAGGAGCAGTATTATAGTAGTTATAGTCTTGTATATAGGAGGCAGTATTATAGTAGTTATATTCTTGTACATAGGAGCAGTATTATAGTAGTTATATTCCTGTACATAGGAGGCAGTATTATAGTAGTTATATTCTTGTACATAGGAGCAGTATTATAGTAGTTATATTCTTGCATATAGGAGCAGTATTATAGTAGTTATATTCTTGTACATAGGAGCAGTATTATAGTAGTTATATTCTTGTACATAGGAGCAGTATTATAGTAGTTATATTCTTGTATATAGGAGCAGTATTATAGTAGTTATATTCTTGTACATAGGAGGCAGTATTATAGTAGTTATATTCTTGTACATAGGAGCAGTATTATAGTAGTTATATTCCTGTACATAGGAGCAGTATTATAGTAGTTATATTCTTGTACATAGGAGGCAGTATTATAGTAGTTATACTCTTGTACATAGGAGGCAGTATTATAGTAGTTATATTCTTGTACATAGGAGGCAGTATTATAGTAGTTATATTCTTGTACATAGGAGCAGTATTATAGTAGTTATATTCTTGTACATAGGAGCAGTATTATAGTAGTTATATTCTTGTATATAGGAGCAGTATTATAGTAGTTATATTCTTGTACATAGGAGGCAGTATTATAGTAGTTATATTCTTGTACATAGGAGCAGTATTATAGTAGTTATATTCCTGTACATAGGAGCAGTATTATAGTAGTTATATTCTTGTACATAGGAGGCAGTATTATAGTAGTTATACTCTTGTACATAGGAGGCAGTATTATAGTAGTTATATTCTTGTACATAGGAGCAGTATTATAGTAGTTATAGTCTTGTATATAGGAGGCAGTATTATAGTAGTTATATTCTTGTACATAGGAGCAGTATTATAGTAGTTATATTCCTGTACATAGGAGGCAGTATTATAGTAGTTATATTCTTGTACATAGGAGCAGTATTATAGTAGTTATATTCTTGCATATAGGAGCAGTATTATAGTAGTTATATTCTTGTACATAGGAGCAGCATTATAGTAGTTATATTCTTGTACATAGGAGCAGTATTATAGTAGTTATATTCTTGTACATAGGAGCAGTATTATAGTAGTTATATTCTTGTACATAGGAGGCAGTATTATAGTAGTTATATTCTTGTACATAGGAACAGTATTATAGTAGTTATATTCTTGTACATAGGAGAAGTATTATAGTAGTTATATTCTTGTACATCGGAGCAGTATTATAGTAGTTATATAATCTGTGCTTACACTTGGACATGATGTGAAGGACGCCGAGAATACAATAATACATACAATATTCCTGGTGCTGTACTGACAATCCAAATCTGCAGGATCTGGTGCCTTTTTTTCACCACATATTTCAATATTTTATATAAGCAGCACTTTTTGCCACGTTATATGAAGTACAGATCTGTGATCTCTTGTTTCCCGCAGGGTTCTGTTCTGTGTTCCATTCACCTCTCCCACAGCCCCTCTACCACTGCTGTCCATGGACCCCCTCTGCCACCTCTCTCCTGCTCTTCCCCCACTTCCTCTAGGCTATGACACAATGTAATCAGTCCTTTCTCTTGTGTTTAAATGGTTAATTGTGTTTGGGTAAAAGGGGGGGGGGGGGGGGGAGACCACCCAGCTGGTTACAAATTGGGAGGGTGCAGTGAACATAGAGTAGAAAAGAGACAGGACAGAGGGCAAGCTAATTGTTCATTTATTCCATGTTGTATAAAGTGTTTGGATACCCCCCCACATCCCACCAAGGTGCAATCTGCTTCCTGCGCTGCATTACTATGATTACAGTAGCCGGCGGCTCCAGCAGTGAAGGGGTGTATGATTGTAAAGCGAGGACATGTGATTAGGGTGCGGTAACAGAGCGCAGCGTGGGTGGTCAGGGCCTGAGAGCCGCGCTCTGTGGAGTTGAGGCGCCCAAGGGCAGAGGAAGGTGCTGCTTCTTAGAAACCAGGTGCCCTGGCAGAGTGGTGCACAGGGAGACGACTGTGGAGACCCCCAACGTTGTCAATCAGGGATGCCTGTGCCAGGGACCGTGGTCCTCTGATTTTATTAGCAGAGGCCTCAGCAGTTCTGTCCCGGCACCGCCCGGCCGGTGACCGCTTCTTTGTACTGGACCTGCCTGGTTAAGCTGACCGGCCATAGGGAAAGGAGAGAGACTCCTATGGCAGTGGCATATTTCTCAAGAAGAAAAGGATCAGGCAGTTGAACGTTAACATGCCCAATCTTTATCTCCTGACATTGTCAGGAGGCCACATACACATGAGCTGACATAGATCCTTATAGGTACGGCAGCTGAAGGATGATAGGGGCAGTAGTTGCCTAAACAATTAGTTCTCCCCAAAAGAATCAGCTGTTAAGAGCTGATTAACCAGAGCAGATGATATCTGGGCCTGTACGGACGGTCATACCGAGACATCGCAGATCCAGAGGCCAAGCCAAACATAACATCCCATCACGGGGGCCCCAGACCCCCTCTGTGAATGGAGCGGTTGTGCGCATCTTGGTCCACAGCTTCATTCACTTCTATAGGGGCCGACACAGACTCCGCTCAGTCAGCCTGTAGAAATGAATGGAGCAGCGGATCAATACTCCATTCAAAGAGGGGAATTGGGGGTCCCTCTTGGGATTGCAGGTTTGGATCTTACCTGTAATACCGCACTGTGTGTACTTTACAGCGCACTGACTGCCTTACGTGACTGACCGCAGCAGGTGGCAGATTTGTGAAGAGTTTTTAACAGTGTAATAATGATATAATATTTCTGATATGATTTTTGGTTTTTACACCTTTGTGTAGATTTTGTTGTTGTTACGTTGGCTTCACATCTGATATACTGAGTGCCAATGTTATATGCCTATTTAAGGGGCTGTCCGCTTTCATGATATTCTCCTCCAGACTCCCGGCTCCCCCACAGATCAGCAGTTTGACATGGCGCTCATGTGAGCGCTGCGTCCTCTTCAATGTTTACCTGCTCGCCGTCTGCTTTGTAGCAAGGTGCACGGTAATTGCAGTTTCCTTCCTCGTGTGGTGAATGTAATTTCCCTGCACAGCAAAGCAGACTGCGTGCCAGTAAAGACTGCAGAGGACGCAACGCTTGCACCAGCTGAACGCTGAGGGGGCGACCTAAAAAGTAAGTGTAATACATCAGCAGCCAGTGCAGAGGTCACCCCCATCATCCATGACTGTGAAAAAGAGGAGTGTCCTCTACGTCTAGGAGAAAGATTTCTACACCAGCATAGAAAAGGGACTCTTTACTGTAAGAGCAGTGAGACTATGGACTCTTTACTGTAAGAGCAGTGAGACTATGGACTCTTTACGGTAAGAGCAGTGAGACTATGGACTATTTACGGTAAGAGCAGTGAGACTATGGACTCTTTATTATATGAGCGGTGAGACTATGGACTCTTTACTGTAAGAGCAGTGAGACTATGGACTCTATACTGTAAGAGCAGTGAGACTATGGACTCTATACTGTAAGAGCAGTGAGACTATGGACTCTATACTGTAAGAGCAGTGAGACTATGGACTCTATACTGTAAGAGCAGTGAGACTATGGACTCTATACTGTAAGAGCAGTGAGACTATGGACTCTTTACTGTAAGAGCAGTGAGACTATGGACTCTTTACTGTAAGAGCAGTGAGACTATGGACTCTTTACTGTAAGAGCAGTGAGGCTATGGACTCTTTACTGTAAGAGCAGTGAGACTATGGACTCTTTACTGTAAGAGAAGTGAGACTATGGACTCTTTACGGTAAGAGCAGTGAGACTATGGACTCTTTACTGTAAGAGCAGTGAGACTATGGACTCTATACTGTAAGAGCAGTGAGACTATGGACTCTTTATTATATGAGCGGTGAGACTATGGACTCTTTACTGTAAGAGCAGTGAGACTATGGACTCTATACTGTAAGAGCAGTGAGACTATGGACTCTATACTGTAAGAGCAGTGAGACTATGGACTCTATACTGTAAGAGCAGTGAGACTATGGCCTCTACTGTAAGAGCAGTGAGACTATGGACTCTTTACTGTAAGAGCAGTGAGACTATGGACTCTATACTGTAAGAGCAGTGAGACTATGAACTCTATACTGTAAGAGCAGTGAGACTATGGCCTCTACTGTAAGAGCAGTGAGACTATGGACTCTTTACTGTAAGAGCAGTGAGACTATGGACTCTATACTGTAAGAGCAGTGAGACTATGGACTCTTTACTGTAAGAGAAGTGAGACTATGGACTCTTTACTGTAAGAGCAGTGAGACTATGGACCCTTTACTGTAAGAGCAGTGAGACTGTGGACTCTTTACTGTAAGAGCAGTGAGACTATGGACTCTTTACTGTAAGAGAAGTGAGACTATGGACTCTTTACTGTAAGAGCAGTGAGACTATGAACTCTTTACTGTAAGAGAAGTGAGACTGTGGACTCTTTACTGTAAGAGAAGTGAGACTGTGGACTCTTTACTGTAAGAGAAGTGAGACTGTGGACTCTTTACTGTAAGAGCAGTGAGACTATGGACTCTTTACTGTAAGAGCAGTGAGACTATGGACTCTTTACTGTAACAGCAGTGAGACTATGGACTCTTTACTGTAACAGCAGTGAGACTATGGACTCTTTACTGTAAGAGAAGTGAGACTGTGGACTCTTTACTGTAAGAGCAGTGAGACTATGGACTCTTTACTGTAAGAGCAGTGAGACTATGGACTCTTTACTGTAAGAGCAGTGAGACTATGGACTCTTTACTGTAAGAGCAGTGAGACTATGGACTCTTTACTGTAAGAGCAGTGAGACTATGGACTCTTTACTGTAAGAGCAGTGAGACTATGGACTCTTTACTGTAAGAGCAGTGAGACTATGGACTGTTTACTGTAAGAGCAGTGAGACTATGGACTCTATACTGTAAGAGCAGTGAGACTATGGACTCTTTACTGTAACAGCAGTGAGACTATGGACTGTTTACTGTAAGAGCAGTGAGACTATGGACTCTTTACTGTAAGAGCGGTGAGACTGTGGAGCTCTCTACCAGAGGCTGTGATGGTAAACATACTGACATGGAGAGGGATCTGACTGTTGAGTGTAGTAATATTAGAAGGTATAGTTACTAGACTTCTGGAGAACAGTCACTGATCCATTTATTCAGTTTCCCAGATTTGGAGTCGAGGAACTTTCTACGTCATGAGTTTCCTTCCTCTGGATCTGTACTGTAGGATAATAGACTGGAATGGATGAATGAAAACGTTGTCTGTTAGGTTTAATTATTTTAGTAGTATCAGCTGTTAAAATGGCCATACAAAGTAGATGAATGTTGGCCGAACCTGCCGATTTTAGCAGGACTGACCGACCACCCAATGCGTAGGGGTGTACCCTGCTCTCCCCTGATGTCAGATGTTGAGGGAAAGATTGAGATTTCAACATACCTGAGATAAGCTACTGCCAGAGGCTTATTCCCCGCTCTCTGCTGAGAACACATGCATGCTCTCCCGATTTATATTTTGGCATAAAAAAGTCACAAATAATGGCAAACGACAGATAAGTGATAAAATATTTTACTTTTCTCGTCCGCCAGTATTGCAAAGTGTCAAAAAAAGAGTTAAAAGATAAAATCCTATGCATCCACTTCTCCTTCCTGGCTGACGGGGTTAGGTTCCGGCATAGTCATCTCTGCTGACCCTTATAATCAAGAAGGAAAAGGAGGATCAAAGGTGCACAGAGTGGCTTGGGCTCACCCTCGGTGCACTTAACTGCTCATTTGCATATGGATCATCATATTCCGCTGAGCTCTACCAGGCAGGGTACTGGGTGTATCAGGGACTTTCCTGCTGACACACTCCCTTTAATTGGAGCTGTATCAGTCTCTATACAGTGAGCTCCCCCTAGTGGTGTCATGTATATCAAAGGCTGTGTGAAGGGGCGCTGGGGATTCGGAAGTCTGTATCAGAAAAATGGAACTCTTCCCTTCATCAGGGATTTGTCAACAAAGAATTTTGGACTGGAAGGGGTTATCCATAAAGTGATAATGAGGACCTATCCTCAGGATAGGTGATCATTATCAGATCGGCAGGGCTCCGTGCATCAGCTTCCGGCAGCTTTCCCAACACAGCGCCGTACGGTGTATAGTGGCTGTGCTTGGTATTGCAGCTTAGGCCCATTCACGTCTTTGGGGCTAAGCTGCGCCTAAGCCATGTGACCGATACCGTTACATGACCGAGAACATGGCCGCAAACAAACTCGCTCAATGTCTGATCTCTTCTAACAGCTGATCAGCGGGGGTCCCGGGTGTCAGACCTGCCCCTTTAATATGGAAATGGTGATACATAGTGAAGATAACCCTGTATTAATTCTTCCCCGATTCACACTTTGGCTAATAGAATCTGGTTCTGCTCTCCACTAGTATTTGGGACGGACCACCCTGCGCACTACTGCTCCATTCAGAGAGTGGACTCAGAGACGCCCATCCTGGTGGTCCCAGCTGTCGGACCCCCAAGCAGTACAACATTTATCTTTTATCCCATGGATAGCTGGGCCTGGTCATTAAAGAGTTAAATGCCAAGATAGTAGCACCGAAGAAATGGCAGAAGGGATGTACCAGGCAATGTGGGTGTGCGGGCTGCAGAGTATGGGATCCAATAGTCTATTCCACCGTTTCTTCTTTCCATCTGTTCCTGGGAAAGCTGGATGGAAATCACTATGGTCCCCATTACAGCCCTTAGACAACTTGTCACTCCGCAGTTACACAGTGATCTACAGGATTGTCAGGAGCTGTCATGGAGGCCATATTGGTTGTCACCCAACTCATCAAGAAGCGGCTATTCTGAATGTTTTCCTCCGATTAATGACCTGTGTGCCGTTCCTTTCCGTCCGCGCGCCCCGTGTAGGTAGATTTACTGGGCTCAGTGTTGGCAAACATGGCGCTGGGTTATTTTGTAACTTTCTGGAAGAAATGACACAACGAGCTGCTTCTCTGCCGGGCAAAATAAAAGCTTGTGAAGGCTACACGCAGCCCCTTACTGCCACCTGCTACTCCCTGCCCCCCCTCCACCCAGACACAAAACAAAAAGCAACAACAAAAGACCCCCAAAATCTTAAAGGAGCCATTCATCAGCACCACAAAAGAGGGACGTAATACGTTATTATAATTAGTCTTGGGTGGTACAACTTGCTGAGTTAACCCCTTCCCTGCCAAGGTCCAGACTGCAGTGCTGCGCTCAGTGCCACTGGATCCGGCGGCTGTGCAGCGATGACGCCCCACAGTTTATTATCCAGAAGTGCCCAGCGCTTATAGGTGTGCGCCCCCTATGGTGCAACTCTGACTGCTACGTTGTGACCCGACAGTCATTCTCCTGCTCTCACTACACTGTCGGGACACAGGAACAAACATTCCTATAAACGCTCGTTCCCGATAATCTGACCGTGTAAAGGGGCCACCGATCACCTGATGAACGAGTAAAACGCTAATTCGTCGGGTGCAATGTCGTCATATGCGGACACACAGAACACCCTGCTGCCCAGAGATGATGATTGAGGTGTCTGCATGAACCATCATTTCACCCAAATAATAACTCTGTATGAGTAGGGGCGATAGCACTCGCCATCACTCGTCCTCATGCAGTAAGGCTGGGTTCACACTTGAGCGTTTTACAGCGCGTTTGAACGCGCTGAAAAACGCCCTACGCTCAAACAAGTTCTTGAGCTTCTTTGGGGCGTTTTGACGCGCGTTTGTGGCCATAGGACACTGCAGTCAATCACACAAACGCGCGTTTACTATTGCAAAAAACGCGCATAAAAACGCGCGTTAAACGCGCATATAAAATGTGCTCAAGTGTGAACCCAGCCTAAGTGCAGCGCTTCAGCTCCACTGATTCCTGATCACTGCCTGCTAGTCGGCAAAGCGCGCCTTTACAGTGCCACACTCACACCTGCAACTTTCACGACGAGTCGCTGCAAAGTCCTAAACTTAAAGGGGTCCCCCACAAGCATAGGTGATAAATGTATGGGTGTTGGGGGTCTGACTGCTTGGACCTCCATAAGAACAGGAGTCCCTGCATCTCCTGTGTGAACAGTGCTGTAGTTTGTGTGACTAACGCTCCATTCACTTCTATGGAACTGATGGACTGTGCTCGGAGTGCTGTGCTCGGCAGTCCATATACAATGAATGGAGCGGTGGTCACACATGTCTACCATTACTCCATACACATGTGGAACCCTGCTCTCATGGAGCGGTGGTCACACATGTCCACCCTTACTCCATACACATGTGGAACCCTGTGTGGCGAAACTAACCTCGCCACTGGGTTTTGGAGGGGCCTGGTTTCCAGCCTCTTGCCCCAGGATTATAATCCTGGGGCAAGAGGCTGGCAACCAGGCCCCTCCAAAACCCAGTGGCGAGGTTAGTTTCACCACACCCTGCTCTCGTGAAGCGCTGGTCATACATGTCCACCATTACTCCATACACATGTGGAACCCTGGTCACGCATGTCCACCATTACTCCATACACATATGGAACCCTGCTCTCGTGGAGCGCTGGTCACGCATGTCCACCATTACTCCATACACATATGGAACCCTGCTCTCGTGGAGCGCTGGTCACGCATGTCCACCATTACTCCATACACATATGGAACCCTGCTCTCGTGGAGCGCTGGTCACGCATGTCCACCATTACTCCATACACATGTGGAACCCTGCTCTCGTGGAGCGCTGGTCACGCATGTCCACCATTACTCCATACACATGTGGAACCCTGCTCTCGTGGAGCGCTGGTCACGCATGTCCACCATTACTCCATACACATGTGGAACCCTGCTCTCGTGGAGCGCTGGTCACGCATGTCCACCATTACTCCATACACATGTGGAACCCTGCTCTCGTGGAGCGCTGGTCACGCATGTCCACCATTACTCCATACACATATGGAACCCTGCTCTCGTGGAGCGGTGGTCACACATGTCCAACTTTACTCCATACATATATGGAACCCTGCTCTCGTGGAGCGCTGGTCACCGTCACCATGTTCCGATTCTCAACTTCCTGTCAGTGAAAGGCAGCATTCTTATTTGCTGAAAACTTACCCTGACCGAGTGCTGCCCACACAGCTGAGCATCTGCTACAGTTGTACCTCTGTGAGGTAAACCTCCAGTACCCCAGACTGCTAGATATTACCTGCACAGACACACTGTAACAAGCCATGTTGTGCTGCTGCTGTGTTTAGCTCAGGACGGGCACAGCCGTATGCTTTAAGGACATGTCACTGATTCATAAATGTGCACTAGGAAGAGCTCGGCATTGAGCAATATGTCATTCAGAGCCGCGTCTATCGGGAGAGTTCACAGGAGGACAGGCCCATCATCCCGTCCGTGAAAACACAAGAGCGCGATCATTCACTAATGTCGTCCTTCAGGAGATACAGAAAACTGTTCAGAGGGAGGTCAAAGAGTTAAATAACCCCAGGCTCACCAGTCACAGGTAACGTGGAGGGAAAGGTTATGATACTACATGTGAACCAAGGCGACATGTTAGGGTACTTTCACACTTGCGTTAAAGTTTTCCGATATTGAGTTCTATCCTAGGGGCTCAATACCAGAAAAAAATTCTTCGGTTTTATCCCCATGCATTCTGAAGGGAGAGCGGTCCGCTCAGGATGCATCAGTTCAGTCACTCTTACGGTATTTAGCTGCTGCTGTATTTTCTCTGGCCAAAGTTCCGGAACACATGCTGGAACCGGTACCAAGAGTTCCAGAAAACCGGATCCGGTTTCCCGGTTTCTGCATGCGCAGACCTTTAAAAATGTAAAAAAAAATACCGGATCCGTTTTTCCGGATGACACCAGAGAGACAGATCCGGTGTTTCAATGCATTTGTCAGACGGATCCGCATCTGGAAACAAATGCTATCCGTTTGCATACGGATTTTCGGATCCGGCAGGCAGTTCCGGCAATGGAACCGCCTGCCGGAATCCAACAACGCAAGTGTGAAAGTAAGGGGTCTCCATTTTGGTGACAATAATGATAAGAATTGCCATAACAATACTCAGATTATAGTGCCGCCATATCTATGCAATGTAAACAGTGCCTTGGATGCAGGCAGCAGATGCGGAGCTCCGTCGCTGGAAGTAGGGTTCATACCCCGTCAAATGTAGATAAAAAAAACTCCACTGACCTTATCCTTGATTAGTGAATTTTAATCGTTATGCGGCTTAGACGTGACGTTTCGTCCAACAAGGCCTTTTTCAAACTGCTGCCGCTCTGTAGGAAGAGTAGAAAGTTATTTGCTTGAGCGATGGCTGAATCAGGAGGTGTGCTGCTGCACGACAGGAGGAGCCACGAATCGTTATTTGCGGGCAATAATAGGACATGTTCTATGTTTGGAACGGAAATACGGAAACGGAAGGCATACAGAGTACCTTCCGTTTTTTTTTGCGGATCCATCGAAATTAATGGTTCCGTATACGTGTGCAGGAGGCCTAAATCATACCAGTAAAAATATGACAAACACAGAACCACCGTATAAAGCAATGCAGGGGGTGAAATCCAGCGCCAATTCCGCATGATTGTAGGGACTGGGGTCAGGAGGAATGGACGCCCCAGGTGTAGAAGCTAGAATATAGAAAATGGCCCGACCTCACGGCCCCCTGTCCCTCCACTCGTCCAGCCTGCAGCTCATCTAATGGAAAATAATACAGTAAATGGACTTTAATGGGCTCCCGGGGCTCATCTCATCATCTCTTAGCAACCATCCGTGAAAATCACACCGCATCTGCACTTGCTTGCGGATTATCACGCAGCCCCATTCACTTCTATTGGGCCTGCATTGCGTGAAAAACGCAGAATATACAACATACTGAGATTTTCACACAACGCACAAGTGATGCGTGAAAATCACTGCTCGTGTGCACAGCCCCATAGAAATTAATGGGTCAGGATTCAGTGCGGGTGCAATGCACGTCACACATTGCACCTGCGCGGAATTCTCGCCCGTGTGAAAGGGGCCTTACCCATAAAAAGGATGAAACAAGCGATCCGTCCATTGCTGCGGGATTCTGATTAATACGCGTTCACTGCTGGGGGTCCCATCTCCGTCCCTGCTCCCCACTATTTACTCCATTTTAGATTGCCTGCCTTTATTTCTGCGGTCGCCCACAATACCCCCTCGGGCAGCCGGACCCGGTGGTCACTGCAGAGGTTGAACCTTGTAACCTTTAATTATGGCTACCAGTGACCTCCTGACCGCCAGATTCGGACACGTTGACGGACGGTTTGGGGGGTTACCCGCTACAGGCAGAGGGGCCCGGGCAGGCACAGTGATGCTGGTCACCATATACTCAGTTACTGTAAGGAACTCCAGCAATTTTACACAAAGCATAAATTAGATAATCCTGTATTCCACCACATTTTACACACTAGTCACACCCGGAGCTGCATTCAAATCGATGCTGATAAATCGTTCAGTGATGCGATGTGTGAGGACTGTACCGATCGGCTCATGGAGCGTTATGTACAGCGCCTGGAGTGAATGCTTCATTTTACAGCAGAGCATGCTGGGAACCAAAAGGTGGCAGCAGTGAGACTTAACCAGAGATCTAATATGCAACCAGCAGAATGGAAAACGCAGCTCTGGATGTGACTGGAGCAGGGACGTGACTATAGAGGGTGCAGAAAGTGCAGCTGCATCTGGGTCCAGGAGCCTGAGGGGCCCATAATGTCTCTTCCAAACATGAGCAGAGGTGTAATATAAATCAAACAGGTGGGTTGGGGCCCCAGAGCTACAAATGACTCCTCTGGACTGGAGTATAAAGCAAGATTACAAAAAATATATAATTACAATTAAATGTAATGAAATGATGATGAAAAGTGAAGCAGTAGAGCGATGACCAGATCCAGTACGAATGTGGGGTCAATTATCACTGAGGCCGGGGCCACATCACCGGCACAGACACTGCTGAGGCCGAGGCCACATCACCGGCACAGACACTGCTGAGGCCGGGGCCACATCACCGGCACAGACACTGCTGAGGCCGGGGCCACATCACCGGCACAGACACTGCTGAGGCCACATCACCGGCACAGACACTGCTGAGGCCGGGGCCACATCACCGGCACAGACACTGCTGAGGCCGGGGCCACATCACCGGCACAGACACTGCTGAGGCCGGGGCCACATCACCGGCACAGACACTGCTGAGGCCGGGGCCACATCACCGGCACAGACACTGCTGAGGCCGGGGCCACATCACCGGCACAGACACTGCTGAGGCCACATCACCGGCACAGACACTGCTGAGGCCGGGGCCACTTCACCGGCACAGACACTGCTGAGGCCGGGGCCACATCACCGGCACAGACACTGCTGAGGCCGGGGCCACATCACCGGCACAGACACTGCTGAGGCCGGGGCCACATCACCGGCACAGACACTGCTGAGGCCGGGGCCACATCACCGGCACAGACACTGCTGAGGCCGGGGCCACATCACCGGCACAGACACTGCTGAGGCCGGGGCCACATCACCGGCACAGACACTGCTGAGGCCGGGGCCACATCACCGGCACAGACACTGCTGAGGCCGGGGCCACATCACCGGCACAGACACTGCTGAGGCCGGGGCCACATCACCGGCACAGACACTGCTGAGGCCGGGGCCACATCACCGGCACAGACACTGCTGAGGCCGGGGCCACATCACCGGCACAGACACTGCTGAGGCCGGGGCCACATCACCGGCACAGACACTGCTGAGGCCGGGGCCACATCACCGGCACAGACACTGCTGAGGCCGGGGCCACATCACCGGCACAGACACTGCTGAGGCCGGGGCCACATCACCGGCACAGACACTGCTGAGGCCGGGGCCACATCACCGGCACAGACACTGCAGAGGCCGGGACCACATCACCGGCACAGACACTGCTGAGGCCGGGGCCACATCACCGGCACAGACACTGCTGAGGCCGGGGCCACATCACCGGCACAGACACTGCTGAGGCCGGGGCCACATCACATCACTGTTTCGTTTTCCAGTCTTCTGATCCATCAGAAGAACAGAAAAAAAAAAAAAAACGGAGTCTGTATTTTAAGCGTCCGTTATGCTTAGTTATGCACATTTTACGTCAGTTTTAGCCATTTCATCCGAGATCCGCTATTTTAGATGGAAGAAAATATATAAAAGTCCTGCACAAAGTTGTTTATTTTTCTGTGTAAAATATCGGATCTCAGATGATGGATCAGAACACTGGAAAACAATACGGCGATGTGACCCCGGCCTGAGCGGTGTGTCTGAGGCGGAACAGCCTGCTGGATCTCTCTGCATTCTGGCATCACCGTCCGGCCACATTCACTATCATGGGAGCGGCGGAGATCCGGCTGCAACCCGCCAAATATACCGGGAATTGGCAGGGCCGATTCTCTGCCAGTTCCCATTATATAGGGCCGCGGGCGTCAGGCAATGCCAGATCCAGAACAGCCTGCCAGAGATGTCTAATGTGTGATACTGTCTGCTGAGCTTCTGTATCTAATCCCATCCGGTGTGATACCGTCTGCCGAGCTGTGTATCTAATCCTCTCCTGTGTGATACTGTCTGCTGAGATGTGTATCTAATCCTATCCTGTGTGATACCGTCTGCCGAGCTGTGTATCTAATCCTATCCTGTGTGATACCGTCTGCCGAGCTGTGTATCTAATCCTACCCTCTGTGATACTGTCTGCTGAGCTGTGTATCTAATCCTACCCTCTGTGATACCGTCTGCTGAGCTGTGTATCTAATCCTACCCTCTGTGATACCGTCTGCTGAGTTGTGTATCTAATCTTACCCCCTGTGATACCATCTGCTGAGTTGTGTATCTAATCCTATCAGATGTGATACCGTCTGCTGAGCTGTGTATCTAATCCTATCCTGTGTGATACTGTCTGCTGAGCTGTGTATCTAATCCTATCCTGTGTGATACTGACTGCTGAGCTGTGTATCTAATCCTATCCTGTGTGATACTGTCTGCTGAGCTGTGTATCTAATCCTATCCTGTGTGATACTGTCTGCTGAGCTGTGTATCTAATCCTATCCTGTGTGATACTGTCTGCTGAGCTGTGTATCTAATCCTGTCCTGTGTGATACTGTCTGCTGAGCTGTGTATCTAATCCTATCCTGTGTGATACTGTCTGCTGAGCTGTGTATCTAATCCTGTCCTGTGTATCTAATCCTATCCTGTGATACACCCTGCTGAGCTGTGTATCTAATCCTATCCTGTGATACACCCTGCTGAGCTGTGTATCTAATCCTATCCTGTGTGATACCGTCTGCTGAGCTGTGTATCTAATCCTCTCCTGTGTGATACACCCTGCTGAGCTGTGTATCTAATCCTATCCTGTGATACACCCTGCTGAGCTGTGTATCTAATCCTATCCTGTGTGATACTGTCTGCTGAGCTGTGTATCTAATCCTATCCTGTGTGATACACCCTGCTGAGCTGTGTATCTAATCCTATCCTGTGTGATACTGTCTGCTGAGCTGTGTATCTAATCCTATCCTGTGTGATACTGTCTGCTGAGCTGTGTATCTAATCCTATCCTGTGTGATACTGTCTGCTGAGCTGTGTATCTAATCCTGTCCTGTGTGATACTGTCTGCTGAGCTGTGTATCTAATCCTATCCTGTGTGATACTGTCTGCTGAGCTGTGTATCTAATCCTGTCCTGTGTATCTAATCCTATCCTGTGATACACCCTGCTGAGCTGTGTATCTAATCCTATCCTGTGATACACCCTGCTGAGCTGTGTATCTAATCCTATCCTGTGTGATACTGTCTGCTGAGCTGTGTATCTAATCCTATCCTGTGTGATACACCCTGCTGAGCTGTGTATCTAATCCTATCCTGTGTGATACTGTCTGCTGAGCTGTGTATCTAATCCTATCCTGTGTGATACACCCTGCTGAGCTGTGTATCTAATCCTATCCTGTGTGATACACCCTGCTGAGCTGTGTATCTAATCCTATATCTTGATTTTCATGCTCGTGTTCACATGTGAAGGATTTGATGATGGTTTCTGCTCACTCGTTTCTACACATTTGGTGATATTTTCGGGGTGCCCTCTGGATGTTCCCCCCATTATGTTTTATTCTACCTTTTCTGGACAGTTTATGTCACGTAAGCGCCTGTGCCGTGGACGTGAGGGGGTTAAGTCCGCCCCCTTCTGTAAATAAGCTGTTCCTCTCCTGGTGTCTTTGGTATATTTGTCTTTCTATCATTTTGGATCTGTGTCTGTGTAAATAAATGCCCCCTCCCCTACTCCATGGTTGGGTGCAGTCTACCCAGAGGGGCCCCATGTGAGGCCTGCAGCGTTCGGGGCCATGTGGAAGAGTTCTGCAGCGGCGGGTCATCCCGCCTGTTTACATAGGAGCTGGCAGGCCGGGGATGAAGACCTCCCTCAGTTTGTTAGGGTTCCTGTCATCCCTCCACCAGCCCCACACGCTCCGGCAGGCTGTGCCAGATGGGGGCGATCTCCAAACCTGGCCTGAGCTGCTGCACCCCCAGATCAGAGCCCAGCACCCCGCAATACAGGAGCGGCTACACTGACACACAGTCACAAAGCCTCAGCTCCTGATCTGGACAGGTATTTGGGTATTATGGCATGCCCACATTTTTTTTCATACAATTTCTGATGCTATAAGGGTCCATTCACACGTCCGTAAGTGTTCAGTGGATCCGCAAATTGCCAGCACTATAATAGAAAAATCCTAATCTTGTCCGCAATTGCAGACAAGAATAGGACATGTTCTATTTTTTTGCGGAAACGGAAGCACGGATGCGGAAGTGCGGATCCGCAAATGCGGATGCGGACAGCACATTCCGGCCCCCATTGAAAATGAATGGGTCTGCACCCGTTCCGTAAAATTGCGGAACGGATGCAGACCCATTTTGCGGACGTGTTCTGAGTAAATCACCAGTCAGAAATCTGCAGAGCATTTCATCACAGAGGTTTCTCGTCTGCACCGGCCCTTTAACCCTGTGCGCGTCCTGCAGTCTTCACCTTATGCCTCATGCAGATGTCCGTGTCAGTTTTGGATCAGTGGTAACACTGACCGTGTTCAATCCGTGTTTTCTACCGTGACAGATCCGTGTTGGGTCCGTTTTTTGCTGTCCGTGTTGCATCCGTGTTTCACTAACACTCAACAGCTGAAAAATAATTTTCAAAGCATCTCTTCTTAATGATCCGTGGTTTTCACAGACTCATTGACTATAATGAGCGTGAGGGATCCGAGAACACGGACTAAGATAGGACATGCATCCGTGCTGAAAACACGGACCGTGCTAAAACACTGATGTGTGAATACACGCATTCAAATGAATGGTGACGTGTGCCGTCCGTAAAACACTGACGTGTGAATGAGGCTTAAATCTGGACGTGAGCTCTTCCCTTCACCCCCGGAGAGGCATCAGTATCTGGGGTCCTGTGCGGAGAATGAGTCGGCAAGTGATGGAGCAGGAGGGGCCCAGAACAGGAGGCTATATCACAGCCGTGTGCGCGAGGCACTGCACCGGTACTCTGGAGCAAGAGACCCACTTTATGATCATTCTCCACTCTGACCATGAGGTGGCGTCCCTGAATAGGACCCTAATATTAACCCCCAGTGTATGACTATGGGTTATTAAACTGGACAACCCCTTTAATGGTTCCCAATGACTTATACGTCCTCCGCCTATCTGTTTCCCATTACCGCTCCTCCAGCACACAGTACCGCTCCTCCAGCACACAGTACCGCTCCTCCAGCACACAGTACCGCTCCCCCGCGGAACACAGTACCGCTCCCCCAGAACACAGTACCGCTCCCCCAGAACACAGTACTGCTCCTCCAGCACACAGTACCGCTCCTCCAGCACACAGTACCGCTCCCCCGGAACACAGTACCGCTCCCCCGGAACACAGTACCGCTCCCCCGGAACACAGTACCGCTCCCCCGGAACACAGTACCGCTCCCCCGGAACACAGTACCGCTCCCCCGGAACACAGTGGACAGTACCGCTCCTCCAGCACACAGTACCGCTCCTCCAGCACACAGTACCGCTCCTCCAGCACACAGTACCGCTCCTCCATCACACAGTGGACAGTACCGCTCCTCCAGCACACAGTACAGCTCCCCGGAACACAGTGGACAGTATCGCTCCTCCAGCACACAGTACAGCTCCCCCGGAACACAGTGGACAGTACCGCTCCTCCGCAGCGCAGTACAGCTCCTCCAGCACACAGTACAGCTCCTCCAGCACACAGTGGACAGTACCGCTCCTCCGACACACAGTACCGCTCTTCAGGTGCACAGTACCGCTCCCCCGACGCACAGTACCGCTCCCCCGGCAGGATATGAGATGTGCGCTCAGCAGCTCTGTGGGTGGCGGGGAACACGCTGAGGTTAGCAGACTGTAACCACTGACGCCACTTGATCCTCCGAATAAAAATAGGAGCCGTTCCCCGGATGCTACACGGACGGCTCCGAAAATAACAGCGACATCACCGGATCCGGGCCCTGACCTGGGCTTTCCTTCCATGTCCCTGGGTCAGAACCGCACAACTCATTCATATACAGACGTCTGAAAATACCACCCCCAGGTCTCTGAGACTGTACCACACATCACAGGCTTAGATACTGCATCTCAAGTGACAGTATCAATATTATGGGCTTAGATACACAGCTCAGAAGACAGTATCACACAGGATAGGATTAGATACACAGATCAGCAGACAGTATCACACAGGATAGGATTAGATACACAGCTCAGCAGACAGTATCACACAGGATAGGATTAGATACACAGCTCAGCAGACAGTATCACACAGGATAAGATTAGATACACAGCTCAGCAGACAGTATCACACAGGATAGGAATAGATACACAGCTCAGCAGACAGTATCACACAGGAGAGGATTAGATACACAGCTCAGCAGACAGTATCACACAGGATAGGATTAGATACACAGCTCAGCAGACAGTATCACACAGGATAGGATTAGATACACAGCTCAGCAGGCTGTATCACACAGGAGAGGATTAGATACACAGCTCAGCAGACAGTATCACACAGGATAGGATTAGATACACAGCTCAGCAGACAGTATCACACAGGATAGGATTAGATACACAGCTCAGCAGACAGTATCACACAGGACAGGATTAGATACACAGCTCAGCAGACAGTATCACACAGGACAGGATTAGATACACAGCTCAGCAGACAGTATCACACAGGATAGGATTAGATACACAGTTGAGTATCACAGTCAGAGGATTAGATACACAGCTCAGCAGACAGTATCACACATGACAGGATTAGATACAGCAGCTCAGCAGATAGTATCACACAGGATAGGATTAGATACACAGCTCAGCAGACAGTATCATACAGGAGAGGATTAGATACACAGATCAGCAGACAGTATCACACAGGATAGGATTAGATACACAGCTCAGGAGGCAGTATCACACAGGATAGGATTAGATACACGGCTCAGCAGACAGTATCACACAGGATAGGATTAGATACACGGCTCAGCAGACAGTATCACACAGGATAGGATTAGATACACGGCTCAGCAGACAGTATCACACAGGATAGGATTAGATACACAGCTCAGCAGACAGTATCACTCAGGATAGGATTAGATACACAGCTCAGCAGACTGTATCACACAGGATAGGATTAGATACACAGCTCAGCAGACAGTATCACACAGGATAGGATTAGATACACAGCTCAGCAGACAGTATCACACAGGATAGGATTAGATACACAGCTCAGGAGGCAGTATCACATAGGATAGGATTAGATACACTGCACACTTTTCGCCATTATACACAGGAGAGGCTTCGTTCCCATGTGTCAGCAAACTGCGCCTCTGTGGAATAAAATGCAGTAAAATGACTGGTAGGGGCTCATGCACACTGCTGTTGTGGTTCACAATTTGCGTATCTGCAAAACACGGATACCGGCCGTGTGCGTTGCACATTTTGGGGCTTCTATAGAGCGGTCCAATCCTCGTGCGTTATATGGACAAGAACAGGACATGTATATTTTTGCGGGGCCGTGGAACGGACTTACGGATGTAGACAGCACGCGGTCAGCTCTCCGCGGCTTCTACCACACCACTGAACTGAAAAAACACGGGTCGGATGTGGTCCAAAAATACCTTCTGCGCATGAGGCCTGAAGGATTCTATCTTGTACCTGGGGTACAATAGAAGGGAAAGATAAGAATATTCCTTACAAGGCCTAACGCGGTTTTTGTGCCTAGTTGGCAGAATGTTCCCGGAGCTGCGTCTATACGGCGTCCATCACATTTTTTTGCGGATGACTTGCGCCACCACCGTGTGTTTTTCCTGCTGCTTAGTAGGTTTTTTCTGCATTAGTAGGTTTTTTCTGCTTTGTTTCCTGACATTTTTCATTTCTGACAGAGAATATAGAACAAAAAACTCTAAATTTAAAAAACACCAGGGATAAGCTTTTTGTTGCAGTACAGCCATAAAGTACCATCTGGAGGCCTAAAAAACGCTTCAAAAACGGGAAAAAACCTTGTGATCCGGAGCCTGATTCTGTCACCCTCAGGGTCTATTCACACACAGGTTTTTGATGCAGATACCAGTGATGAGCATAGGGGAGAATGTATAAAGGACAAATGCTGCTTCAAGTGCTGGTGTGAACACTCCCTAAGAACACGCAGCCGCAGTGCGGCATATGGACGCTGAGGTGAACTTTGTGACGTTACCATAGAGCTCCGGGCTGGAGCCTCCTCACACAGGGGCCCCTGCCCTGATATACAGCTGTACTCCCATCACCAGCTCCGCCCGTCAGCTGTCGCCATAACGTCTCCCTCTGAGGCAATCCCCGCCAAAAGCTGCAGAACTCGATGATTGGCTGTTCGGACTGTCACTTACGCTATCACTTTGCTTATTGCTTACTTTCCTTGGGCGGGACTCTTTTCTATTGGCTGTCCTCTACGCGGGGGTGTGGCCTGGGCGGAGGCTGGTAAGGTTGTTGTAGTTCTGTGGGCGCTATCCCAAACACGAAGAGGTAAAGCTGAACTACCTATCCCATCATCCCTCACTGCCGCCCGAGCCTCGGGTCCTAGATACCGTCATCTCTGGAGGCAGAAGAGGTGAGTGCGGAACAAGTGTCATGGAGGATGAGTGTGCAAGGGCTGTGTATCTAATCCTACTATGTGTGATACTGTCTGCTGAGCTGTGTATCTAATCCTATCCTGTGTGATACTGTCTGCTGAGCTGTGTATCTAATCCTACTATGTGTGATACTATCTGCTGAGCTGTGTATCTAATCCTATCCTATGTGATACTGTCTGCTGAACTGTGTATCTAATCCTATCCTGTGTGATACTGTCTGCTGAGCTGTGTATCTAATCCTATCCTGTGTGATACTGTCTGCTGAGCTGTGTATCTAATCCTATCCTGTGCGATACTGTCTGCTGAGCTGTGTATCTAATCCTATCCTATGTGATACTGTCTGCTGAGCTGTGTATCTAATCCTATCCTGTGTGATACTGTCTGCTGAGCTGTGTATCTAATCCTATCCTGTGTGATACTGTCTGCTGAGCTGTGTATCTAATCATGTCCTGTGTGATACTGTCTGCTGAGCTGTGTATCTAATCCTATCCTGTGTTATACTGTCTGCTGAGCTGTGTATCTAATCCTATCCTGTGTGATACAGTCTGCTGAGCTGTGTATCTAATCCTATCCTGTTTGATACTGTCTGCTGAGCTGTGTATCTAATCCTATACTGTGTGATACTGTCTGCTGAGCTGTGTATCTAATCCTATCCTGTGTGATACTGTCTGCTGAGCTGTGTATCTAATCCTATCCTGTGTGATACTGACTGCTGAGCTGTGTATCTAATCCTATCTTGTGTGATACTGTCTGATGAGCTGTGTATCTAATCCTATCTTGTGTGATACTGTCTGCTGAGCTGTGTATCTAATCCTACAGTGTGTGATACTGTCTACTGAGCCGTGTATCTAATCCTATCCTGTGTGATACTATACACAGCTCAGCAGACAGTATCACACAGGAGAGGATTAGATACACAGCTCAGCAGACAGTATCACACAGTACAGGATTAGATACACAGCTCAGCAGACAGTATCACACAGGATAGGATTAGATACACAGCTCAGCAGACAGTATCACACAGGACAGGATTAGATACACAGCTCAGCAGACGGTATCACACAGGATAGGATTAGATACACAGCTCAGCAGACAGTATCACACAGAATAGGATTAGATACACAGCTCAGCAGACGGTATCACACAGGATAGGATTAGATACACAGCTCAGCAGACAGTATCACACAGTACAGGATTATATACACAGCTCAGCAGACAGTATCACACAGGATAGGATTAGATACACAGCTCAGCAGACAGTATCACACATAGTAGGATTAGATACACAGCTCAGCAGACAATATCACACAGGATAGGATTAGATACACAGCTCAGCAGACTGTATCACACAGGATGGGATTAGATACACAGCTCAGCAGACAGTATCACACAGAATAGGATTAGATACACAGCTCAGCAGACGGTATCACACAGGATAGGATTAGATACACAGCTCAGCAGACAGTATCACACATAGTAGGATTAGATACACAGCTCAGCAGACAGTATCACACAGTACAGGATTAGATACACAGCTCAGCAGACAGTATCACACAGGATAGGATTATATACACAGCTCAGCAGACAGTATCACACATAGTAGGATTAGATACACAGCTCAGCAGACAGTATCACACATAGTAGGATTAGATACACAGCTCAGCAGACAGTATCACACAGGATAGGATTAGATACACAGCTCAGCAGATAGTATCACACATAGTAGGATTAGATACACAGCTCAGCAGACAGTATCACACAGGATAGGATTAGATACACAGCTCAGCAGACAGTATCACACAGGATAGGATTAGATACACAGCTCAGCAGACAGTATCACACAGTACAGGATTAGATACACAGCTCAGCAGACAGTATCACACATGACAGGATTAGATACACAGCTCAGCAGACAGTATCACACAGGATAGGATTAGATACACAACTCAGCAGACAGTATCACACAGGATAGGATTAGATACACAGCTCAGCAGACAGTATCACACGATAGGATTAGATACACAGCTCAGCAGTCAGTATTACACAAGATAGGATTAGATACACGGCTCAGCAGACAGTACCACACAGGATAGGATTAGATACACAACTCAGCAGACAGTATCACACAGGATAGGATTAGATACACAGCTCAGCAGACAGTATCACACGATAGGATTAGATACACAGCTCAGCAGTCAGTATTACACAGGATAGGATTAGATACACAGCTCAGCAGACAGTATCACACGATAGGATTAGATACACAGCTCAGCAGTCAGTATTACACAAGATAGGATTAGATACACGGCTCAGCAGACAGTACCACACAGGATAGGATTAGATACACAACTCAGCAGACAGTATCACACAGGATAGGATTAGATACACAGCTCAGCAGACAGTATCACACGATAGGATTAGATACACAGCTCAGCAGTCAGTATTACACAAGATAGGATTAGATACACGGCTCAGCAGACAGTACCACACAGGATAGGATTAGATACACGGCTCAGCAGACAGTATCACACAGGAGAGGATTAGATACACAGCTCAGCAGACAGTATCACACAGGATAGGATTAGATACACGGCTCGGAAGGCAGTATCACACATGACAGGATTAGATACACAGTTCAGCGGACAGTATCACACAGGATAGGATTAGATACACAGCTCAGCGAACAGTATCACACAGGACAGGGTTAGATACACGGCTCAGGAGGCAGTATCACACAGGATAGGATTAGATACACGGCTCAGCAGGCAGTATCACACATGACAGGATTAGATACACAGTTCAGCGGACAGTATCACACAGGATAGGATTAGATACACAGCTCAGCGAACAGTATCACACAGGACAGGGTTAGATACACGGCTCAGGAGGCAGTATCACACATGATAGGATTAGATACACAGCTCAGCAGACAGTATCACAGGATTAGATACACAGCTCAGCAGACAGTATCACACAGGATAGGATTAGATACACAGCTCGGCAGACAGTATCACACAGGATAGGATTAGATACACAGCTCTGCAGACAGTATCACACAGGATAGGATTAGATACACAGCTCTGCAGACAGTATCACACAGGATAGGATTAGATACACAGCTCAGCAGACAGTATCACACAGGGTAGGATTAGATACACAGCTCAGCAGACAGTATCACACAGGATAGGATTAGATACACAGCTCAGCAGACAGTATCACACAGGATAGGATTAGATACACAGCTCAGCAGACAGTATCACACAGGATAGGATTAGATACACAGCTCAGCAGACTGTATCACACAGGATAGGATTAGATACACAGCTCAGCAGTCAGTATCACACATGACAGGATTAGATACACAGCTCAGCAGACAGTATCACACAGTACAGGATTAGATACATAGCTCTGCAGACAGTATCACACAGGATAGGATTAGATACACAGCTCAGCAGACAGTATCACACAGGATAGGATTAGATACACAGCTCAGCAGACAGTATCACACAGGATAGGATTAGATACACAGCTCAGCAGACAGTATCACACAGGATAGGATTAGATACACAGCTCAGCAGTCAGTATCACACATGACAGGATTAGATACACAGCTCAGCAGACAGTATCACACAGGATAGGATTAGATACACAGCTCAGCAGACAGTATCACACAGGATAGGATTAGATACACAGCTCAGCAGTCAGTATCACACATGACAGGATTAGATACACAGCTCAGCAGACAGTATCACACAGGATAGGATTAGATACACAGCTCAGCAGACAGTATCACACATGACAGGATTAGATACACAGCTCAGCAGACAGTATCACAGGATTAGATACACAGCTCAGCGAACAGTATCACACAGGATAGGATTAGATACACAGCTCAGCAGGCAGTATCACACAGGATAGGATTAGATACACAGCTCTGCAGACAGTATCACACAGGATAGGATTAGATACACAGCTCAGCAGACAGTATCACACAGGATAGGATTAGATACACGGCTCAGTGAACAGTATCACACAGGACAGGATTAGATACACAGCTCAGCAGATGGTATCACACAGGACAGGATTAGATACACAGCTCAGCAGACAGTATCACACAGGATAGGATTAGATACACAGCTCAGCAGGCAGTATCACACATAATAGGATTAGATACACAGCTTAGCGAACAGTATCACACAGGATAGGATTAGATACACAGCTCAGCAGACAGTATCACACAGGACAGGATTAGATACACAGCTCAGCAGGGAGTATCACACAGGATAGGATTAGATACACAGCTCAGCAGACAGTATCACACAGGATAGGATTAGATACACAGCTCAGGAGACAGTATCACACAGGATAGGATTAGATACACAGCTCAGGAGACAGTATCACACAGGATAGGATTAGATACACAGCTCAGCAGACAGTATCACACAGGATAGGATTAGATACACAGCTCAGCGAACAGTATCATACAGGATAGGATTAGATACACAGCTCAGCAGACAGTATCACACAGGACAGAATTAGATACACAGCTCAGCAGACAGTATCACACAGGATAGGATTAGATACACAGCTCAGGAGACAGTATCACACAGGATAGGATTAGATACACAGCTCAGCAGACAGTATCACACAGGATAGGATTAGATACACAGCTCAGCGAACAGTATCATACAGGATAGGATTAGATACACAGCTCAGCAGGCTGTATCACACAGGATTAGATACACATCTCAGCAGACTGTATCACACAGGACAGAATTAGATACACAGCTCAGCAGACAGTATCACACAGGACAGGATTAGATACACAGCTCAGCAGACAGTATCACACAGGATAGGATTAGATACACAGCTCAGCAGACAGTATCACACAGGACAGGATTAGATACACAGCTCAGCAGACAGTATCACACAGGATAGGATTAGATACACAGCTCAGCAGACAGTATCACACAGGATAGGATTAGATACACAGCTCAGCAGGGAGTATCACACAGGATAGGATTAGATACACAGCTCAGCAGACAGTATCACACAGGATAGGATTAGATACACAGCTCAGCAGACAGTATCACACAGGAGAGGATTAGATACACAGCTCAGCAGACAGTATCACACAGGATAGGATTAGATACACAGCTCAGGAGACAGTATCACACAGGACAGGATTAGATACACAGCTCAGCAGACTGTATCGCACAGGATAGGATTAGATACACAGCTCAGCAGACAGTATCACACAGGATAGGATTAGATACACAGCTCAGCAGACAGTATCACACAGGATAGGATTAGATACACAGCTCAGCAGACAGTATCACACAGGATAGGATTAGATACACAGCTCAGCGAACAGTATCATACAGGATAGGATTAGATACACAGCTCAGCAGACAGTATCACACAGGACAGAATTAGATACACAGCTCAGCAGACAGTATCACACAGGACAGGATTAGATACACAGCTCAGCAGACAGTATCACACAGGATAGGATTAGATACACAGCTCAGCAGATAGTATCACACAGGATAGGATTAGATACACAGCTCAGCAGACAGTATCACACAGGACAGGATTAGATACACAGCTCAGCAGACAGTATCACACAGGATAGGATTAGATACACAGCTCAGCAGACAGTATCACACAGGATAGGATTAGATACACAGCTCAGCAGGGAGTATCACACAGGATAGGATTAGATACACAGCTCAGCAGACAGTATCACACAGGATAGGATTAGATACACAGCTCAGCAGACAGTATCACACAGGAGAGGATTAGATACACAGCTCAGCAGACAGTATCACACAGGATAGGATTAGATACACAGCTCAGGAGACAGTATCACACAGGATAGGATTAGATACACAGCTCAGGAGACAGTATCACACAGGATAGGATTAGATACACAGCTCAGCGAACAGTATCACACAGGATAGGATTAGATACACAGCTCAGCAGACAGTATCACACAGGACATGATTAGATACACAGCTCAGCAGGTAGTATCACACAGGACAGAATTAGATACACAGCTCAGCAGACAGTATCACACAGGAGAGGATTAGATACACAGCTCAGCAGACAGTATCACACAGGAGAGGATTAGATACACAGCTCAGCAGGCAGTATCACACAGGATAGGATTAGATACACAGCTCAGCAGACAGTATCACACAGGACAGGATTAGATACACAGCTCAGCAGACAGTATCACACACTGTAGGATTAGATACACGGCTCAGCAGGCAGTATCACACAGCACAGGATTAGATACACGGCTCAGCAGGTAGTATCACACAGGACAGAATTAGATACACTGTATTCATCTTCAAATCACCAAGAAATATAACAATATGTCTATAGTGGTCATGTGTGTTCCATTCTGTGACATTTGCAGGAATGTTGGTGGTGGTTGTTTGCTGGGAGTAGTAGTCCGGCCTTGTCCTGTATTACATTCTGTCATATTCCATTGCAGGACCTCAGCATTCTGGAAGTAGAGGGCGCACATGGCCAACATTGACCTAACGCCCCCTCTGCTGGCCACAGGCAGTACTGCGCCGGGCACTGCTGGAGGCATAGGTGAGACTTGTTTCCTGTAGGTGTTAATAGAAATATCTCCTGTTATTAATGTGGTTCCTCCCCTAGAAGATCTTTGTGTATTGGATGGATACAGAGAACACAATATATAGACCATTTGCAGCTGCACAATCTTTAAAGTGCATTTCTTATATAGAATAACTTCACACATAAGGCGTGTAGGGAGGCAGCGATAGGGAGGCAGCGATCGCATGTGGAAGTCACGATCCAGACCGCCATCTGATGCCTCCTCCATAACATTCGTGGCAGGTCCTTCTGCCTTGGTGACTGAGCGGGGATCGCCGCTGTCCCAGAATAGTTCCGATACCTGCCGCACATGGGACGGATGGAAATCCAGAGACACCGGGAGACGGAACAATTCATCTCAGTTCTTCTCTAATTGCTGCAAGATGGCCGAGGAAGCGCCGGCATTTTTGGGGCTGTATTTTCTGACACAATGTTTGTGCAGTGATGTGATGCGTGTGAAATGGATCATTTAGCGGCTGGGAGGGAGAGAGGGGCCCCGGCTTTTCTAGAAATACACACATCCCTTACATAAATAATCCATTTCAGCTCTGCAATCTTGTTCTATAAACATCTGTCTGAAAAAATCAGCTGAAATCAGGGAAGGCCGAGCGCAGGACGGGCGCGCGCTTCCCCCAAAAAATCAAGAAATGTTTCCTTCCCTCCAATAAATGCAAAATGTATCAATCGGGATCACCCTGGAATGATACATTATATCCGTCTATCTGTGTATATATTTATTTATTTATTTTTTATTTTAAGGATTTTTCATTTCCTCTTCTTGTGCAGATTTTGGGGGCGCCCCTGAAGTCTGGGTGTTCTGCATGGCGGAGGGGCTGTGTGTTTTTGTCTCTGCCGTACAATAGGCGGTTGCAGCTGTCTCTGTGCAGTCTGTCTGTTTGCACCACTAAATAAGAGATGAGGGGCGATGTGGGAAGGGTGGGTTCAGGCTGTTTGGACAGAGCAGGGTGGTAAGAAATTTGTAGCATTTGGAGGTCTGTGGAGCAGAATTCCTGTAAAAGTTGTGCGGCTTCTATGTTGAAGCCCCCTCCCTCCCCTCCTGTCCCCTCATTGATTTGAGAGGGCGCTGCCTGGGTGGTCTCCTCGCTCCCTCCTCACTTTGGGGAGCTGTTGCTTAGCAGCTAATAATACGAGTTGTTTAGAGAGTAATTTGCCTCCACCCTGGCCAATGAGAAGCTGCACACATTTCCACGAGCCCCCCTCCCCTCTGCTTCCCTTCCTCTCGCTCTTTACAGGCTCAGTAGAGTAGCCTTAAGCACAGATGCTGAGAGGCCGGACACCGGATCACACAGGGCAGAGCTGGGCCATCATCTTCCTCACTGCCAGGGACTCCATCCTGCCAGTCTCCCTGCTGATTGTGTTGGCTGTGTGATTTGCATTGCATCAGAGCTGGAAAGCATGAAGGAGAAGACCTCAGGACCTAAGGAATTGCCCACCTAGATGGAAACCCCCTCGTATTCCCTGTCCCGACGGATGCTGCTCCCTTGTGCATGGATTATTTTGTGTTGATCGATCTCCTGAGTCGGTGATTTGTGGCGGATCCGCAGGACAAGCCCTTGAATCTTTGCTACTTGTGATCCCCCCACTGCTCGCTATAGGATACCAATGGCCTCTGTTCCCCCCAACACGGGGGAAAGAGGCTTCACAGATTTACCTCCGGGCCACAAGACCTCCTACCCGGCCCCGGGATCTGATCTGCTGCGGAGACCCAGTTATTGTCACGCTGCTTTTGCACTTAAACAGATATCTAAGGTAAGTTGTCAGAGCTGCTCGTGTGTCATCATCTGTCATTAGGGGGTTGTCAGGGGGCTCTTACCCATAGGGGCCGTAGCTGGGGATGCCAGCGCCTCCATACATCATGAAATATTTTTCATTATGCATTGAGCTGGCTCAGGTTTAGACTTGCTAACCTGCAGAGCTTGCACTCAGGTCCCTGCTGCACATTGAGTGCACTTCTCCATATATAACCTTCACTTGCCGGGCTGGGGGTCATTCCTTGCCAGGCTGGGGGTCATTCCTTGCCGGGCTCCGCTTTTCTACACATTGTTCAAGTTTTTGGAAGGGTTTTAGGTTTGTTTCCATTTAAGCTGTGGGTGGGACGTGGGGTCCCCGCATTCCAGCACACGGAGAGCTCATTGTTACTGTGCTTCCTTCTGAGGCCAGGGATCTCACACGTATGTACCATGTATATCGCTACACCGCTCATTAGAGTCCAGCCATTAAAGGGTTCAAATTCCCTTTTTCTGTAAAACACGTGGACCCCCTGGGGCTCAGAGTCATAATATCCCGAAGCCCCCGCATGTCTCTAGCGTGAGACCCGTGGTGAGGTACTGCTGCCTGGCATGGGTAGAGCTGACAGTCCGCAGCGTGGTGAGGTACTGCTGCCTGGCATGGGTAGAGCTGACAGTCCGCAGCATGGTGAGGTACTGCTGCCTGGCATGGGTAGAGCTGACAGTCTGCAGTGTGGTGAGGTACTGCTGCCTGGCATGGGTAGAGCTGACAGTCCGCAGCATGGTGAGGTACTGCTGCCTGGCATGGGTAGAGCTGACAGTCTGCAGCGTGGTGAGGTACTGCTGCCTGGCATGGGTAGAGCTGATAGTCTGCAGCGTGGTGAGGTACTGCTGCCTGGCATGGGTAGAGCTGACAGTCCGCAGCATGGTGAGGTACTGCTGCCTGGCATGGGTAGAGCTGACAGTCTGCAGTGTGGTGAGGTACTGCTGCCTGGCATGGGTAGAGCTGACAGTCCGCAGCATGGTGAGGTACTGCTGCCTGGCATGGGTAGAGCTGACAGTCTGCAGCGTGGTGAGGTACTGCTGCCTGGCATGGGTAGAGCTGATAGTCTGCAGCGTGGTGAGGTACAGCTGCCTGGCATGGGTAGAGCTGACAGTCTGCAGCGTGGTGAGGTACAGCTGCCTGGCATGGGTAGAGCTGACAGTCTGCAGTGTGGTGAGGTACTGCTGCCTGGCATGGGTAGAGCTGACAGTCTGCAGCGTGGTGAGGTACAGCTGCCTGGCATGGGTAGAGCTGACAGTCCGCAGCGTGGTGAGGTACTGCTGCCTGGCATGGGTAGAGCTGACAGTCCGCAGCGTGGTGAGGTACTGCTGCCTGGCATGGGTAGAGCTGACAGTCCGCAGCCTGGTGAGGTACTGCTGCCTGGCATGGGTAGAGCTGACAGTCCGCAGCCTGGTGAGGTACTGCTGCCTGGCATGGGTAGAGCTGACAGTCCGCAGCCTGGGGAGGTACTGCTGCCTGGCATGGGTAGAGCTGACAGTCCGCAGCCTGGTGAGGTACTGCTGCCTGGCATGGGTAGAGCTGACAATCTGCAGTGTGGTGAGGTACTGCTGCCTGGCATGGGTAGAGCTGACAGTCCGCAGTGTGGTGAGGTACTGCTGCCTGGCATGGGTAGAGCTGACAGTCCGCAGCATGGTGAGGTACTGCTGCCTGGCATGGGTAGAGCTGATAGTCCGCAGTGTGGTGAGGTACTGCTGCCTGGCATGGGTAGAGCTGACAGTCCTCAGCGTGGTTAGGTACAGCTGCCTGGCATGGGTAGAGCTGATAGTCTGCAGCGTGGTGAGGTACAGCTGCCTGGCATGGGTAGAGCTGACAGTCTGCAGCGTGGTGAGGTACAGCTGCCTGGCATGGGTAGAGCTGACAGTCCGCAGCGTGGTGAGGTACTGCTGCCTGGCATGGGTAGAGCTGACAGTCTGCAGCGTGGTGAGGTACTGCTGCCTGGCATGGGTAGAGCTGACAGTCTGCAGTGTGGTGAGGGATCTTAACCTGGCATGGGTAGAGCTGATAGTCCGCAGTGTGGTGAGGGATCTTAACCTGGCATGGGCAGAGCTGATAGTCCATGGCTTGGTAAGATAGCGTTGCGTGGAATAGGCCAAGCGGACAGTCCGCAGCGTGGTGAGGTACTGCTGCTTGGCAGGGACAGAGCTGACTGTCCACAGTGTGGTGAGATATCTTTACCTGGCATAGACCAAGCTGACAGTCTGTGCCATGGTGAGGGATCGCTGCCTGGCATGTGCCAGGGCTGACAGCCTGCGGTGTGGTGAAGTAGTGCTGCCTGGCATAGACCAAGCTGACAGTCTGCGGGTTGCTGGGGGATCGCGGCCTGGCATGGGCAGAGCAGACGGTGTACGCTGTGTCTTCTGTGCTGCCTCTTTATTTATCCAGGAAATGTGACGTTTCCTGGCATTTGTGGTGCCAATGAATGCCCAGTGCTGTGGCATAAAAGGGCCTAATAGGGGTCCAGCGTCTGTCGCTCTGTGGGGTCTCCTTATCGTTTTTGGACCAGCTCCTCTTCTTCCTCGGTCCTGTGAGCTGACATTTGTCAGAGGGAGGAAACATTGCGGCCATTGTGTAAGCAGGACCACCTGTGTGGGCAGAGACCTCCTTTTCCCTGCCACAGGATGCCCGCCTGCCCTGGTGTCTCCTCTGTGGTTGGCTCAGTTTTTCGGCCACAGGGGCTGGCACCGGGACAAGGCCACAAGAGCCATGGGATGTGCTGAGTGCCCTTCCTGATCGCTGTTTGGTTTCCTTTCTTCCTGGTTGGCACCCACCTGTCAGACGCTGGGCGCGGGCACGCCAGGCCAGGTGGGCCATTTAATACGTCGCCTGGGTTTTCACATTGTCAGAAGAGTCGTTTATGACCTTGAAAGCTCATGAGCAGCAACTATAAAGAGTCGTCCCATAAAACTCACAACAACCTGCTAGGAATTAGAGGTCACTGCATGAGACATGGACGGCGCGGCTCCCGGGCAGCCACATCTGCTCCTAATATTCTCCGCCGGCGCAGCACGCAACGCGCCTCGCCATGGCATCGGCTTGTTGCATGGAGGGGGTGGTAGTCCACAGGGTGTATTGACCCGGGTATGACAAGAAAGGAGGGATTGTGTGACGGGAACTAGACTCCAGCTATGATGCTGAGAGTTGTAGTCCGGGGTTGCCCGCTATCACGCCTTCACCTGTCTTTTCTTTTTTTTTAGGGTAAAGCCGTCGGTCAGAAGGCTCCGCTCTGGCTCCGCGCTCAGTTCCAGTCCCTGCTCTTCTCCTTAGGATGCTCCATCCAGCGACACTGCGGGAAGGTGCTGTTCATCGGCCTGCTGGTGTTCGGAGCGCTGGCCGTGGGCCTACGAGTGGCCTCCATCGAGACCGACATCGAACGTCTATGGGTGGAAGGTGAGTGCGGCCTCCATTGATGTACATTGTGCTTGCTGCTGAACTACAAGTCCCATAATGACCCATCCCATGCTTCCAGAAGTGTTCAGCTGGCTGACAACTGATAGGACTACCATTGCATCCCTTGGAGTTGTCACCCAGCTTCCTGAGACTCCTGAATGTGCTGAGTGACAACCCAACAGGCGCTGGAATAGTGGCTAGGTTGGTTGTCACCCAGCTTTTCCAGGTTCAGATCTACACTGGGAGCTTTAGCGCATCCTGTTATTGATCATTCTGGATCAGGTATTGACGGCGTCATTCATGGCGCGGAGCTGGGGGTCTGCTGCTGCATTTCCTGTGGTTTCTGCGCCCTGGTACTCGTAAATGGCCAGCACAGGGGCCCCAGTGTTCCTGGCAGCACAGAGCGCGCTGTGTAATGCTCGCACATCTGCCGGAGGAGAAGCCTCGGTAAACAGGAGACACTCACTCCTCCGGCCCCTGCCATCCTCAGCCCCCAGCTGCTGCAGAACCTCTTGGTTGTGGTGTGCATGCTAGATTAATGTGGATATGTTCTGGTTCAGCAATTCCTGCCATGATGGGTGGAGTAGTCCTTACTTCCTTGGTTGTGTCTTTGATCTTCCTTATTGAATTGTGGTTTATGATGAGCGGGGTCTCCCGGAGGTTATGCTCTGCACCCCTGGATTGGTTCCTTGCACTGTCCTGGGGTTCGGGGGGCACGGAGGAGGGTGGAATGCTGTGTGATATTTTTTCACAAGCAGGAAGGCTGCAGAAGGAGGCAACACTCCATCGACAGACAGAGAAAACAAACTGAGCATTAGAGACCTGGCGTCCTATAGGCTGCGCTGTGTAAGCAGGAAGAGCGGGGAGGAGGGGAGCTGCGGGGAATGCCTGGGTGGTCACCATAGGTAGTGGGTGGTCTAGGACCTAATAGGGGGACCACAAAAGGCTTGTTGCTGGAACTGAGTAGATGGTGAGCAGCTGTGTCTTGTAAGGAGAGGGGGAGGGGAGGCCTGTTAAACATATACCGCTCTCTATACGTTAAAAATAACCCACATGATGGATGCTTTATAGGCCTGCGGACACCAGTATCTGTGCATCTGTCCATACGTGCAACGAATTACGTGCGTGTGTATATATAGTGTGCAGCGGATGATCCTGCGTGTGTGTATATATAGTGTGCAGCGGATGATCCTGCGTGTGTGTGTGTGTATATATATATATAGTGTGCAGCGGATGATCCTGCGTGTGTGTGTGTGTATATATATATATAGTGTGCAGCGGATGATCCTGCGTGTGTGTGTATATATAGTGTGCAGCGGATGATCCTGCGTGTGTGTGTATATATAGTGTGCAGCGGATGATCCTGCGTGTGTGTGTATATATAGTGTGCAGCGGATGATCCTGCGTGTGTGTGTGTATATATAGTGTGCAGCGGATGATCCTGTGTGTGTGTGTATATATAGTGTGCAGCGGATGATCCTGTGTGTGTGTGTATATATAGTGTGCAGCGGATGATCCTGCGTGTGTGTGTATATAGTGTGCAGCGGATGATCCTGCGTGTGTGTGTATATATATATATATATAGTGTGCAGCGGATGATCCTGCGTGTGTGTATATATAGTGTGCAGCGGATGATCCTGCGCATGTGTGTGTATATATAGTGTGCAGCGGATGATCCTGCGTGTGTGTGTGTATATATAGTGTGCAGCGGATGATCCTGTGTGTGTGTGTATATATAGTGTGCAGCGGATGATCCTGTGTGTGTGTGTATATATAGTGTGCAGCGGATGATCCTGCGTGTGTGTGTGTATATATAGTGTGCAGCGGATGATCCTGCGTGTGTGTGTATATATAGTGTGCAGCGGATGATCCTGCGTGTGTGTGTATGTATATATAGTGTGCAGCGGATGATCCTGCGTGTGTGTATATATAGTGTGCAGCGGATGATCCTGCGCATGTGTGTGTATATATAGTGTGCAGCGGATGATCCTGCGTGTGTGTGTGTATATATAGTGTGCAGCGGATGATCCTGTGTGTGTGTGTATATATAGTGTGCAGCGGATGATCCTGTGTGTGTGTGTGTATATATAGTGTGCAGCGGATGATCCTGCGTGTGTGTGTATATATAGTGTGCAGCGGATGATCCTGCGTGTGTGTGTATGTATATATAGTGTGCAGCGGATGATCCTGCGTGTGTGTATATATAGTGTGCAGCGGATGATCCTGCGCATGTGTGTGTATATATAGTGTGCAGCGGATGATCCTGCGTGTGTGTGTGTATATATAGTGTGCAGCGGATGATCCTGTGTGTGTGTGTATATATAGTGTGCAGCGGATGATCCTGCGTGTGTGTGTGTATATATAGTGTGCAGCGGATGATCCTGTGTGTGTGTGTATATATAGTGTGCAGCGGATGATCCTGCGTGTGTGTGTATATATAGTGTGCAGCGGATGATCCTGCGTGTGTGTGTATGTATATATCATCTAATGCGTTCTGAAAGTCCTCACATTCTGCTCTATCGCTCCTTGTGCTGTCAGTTCCCCAGAATAAGAAAGTGAGAAATCTTTACTAATTTATTGAAAAACTAAAACTAAAACCTCACATTGACATAAGTCTTCAGCCCCTTTACTCAGGACATAAGTCTTCAGCCCCTTTACCCTTTATGTCCGGAGTAAAGGGGCTGAAGACTTATGTCCCGAGTAAAGGGGCTGAAGACTTATGTTCCGAGTAAAGGGGCTGGAGACTTATGTCCCGAGTAAAGGGGCTGAAGACTTATGTCCCGAGTAAAGGGGCTGAAGACTTATGTCCGGAGTAAAGGGGCTGGAGACTTATGTCCCGAGTAAAGGGGCTGAAGACTTATGTCCCGAGTAAAGGGGCTGAAGACTTATGTTCCGAGTAAAGGGGCTGAAGACTTATGTCCCGAGTAAAGGGGCTGAAGACTTATGTCGTTCAGAGCAGATTGATGGGAACACGATTATTTTTATTTTAGGATAAGGAGCAACATAACAAAATGTGACAAACGTGTGTGAAGACTTTCTGAATGTTCTATATGCAGTGTGTGGCGGATGATGGCGTGTGTATATATTGAAGTGCAAGCTCTTCAGCCTCTGATGTAATCAGACATAAAGATGGACTGTAGATTCCAGAAGTTTCCTTTCCGTTTTATAGACGGTTGTATCGCGGTGTTGGCGGGAGCCATGTTGCAGTCATTGCTGGGTGGACGCCTCAGTGTAGAATAAAGACGGTAATGAAGCTGATTCGTCCTCCCGCTGAGGGTACATTCACACGACCGTATAAATGGATCCGCATCCGTTCCGCAATTTTGCAGAACGGGTGCAGACCCATTCATTTCAATGGGGCCGCAAAAGATGTGGACAGCACACCGTGTGCTGTCCGCATCCGCTGTTCCGTTCCGCGGCCCCTCAAAAAATATGGAGCGTGTCCTATTCTTGTCCGCAATTTGCGAACCGCAAAACCCTTCCGGTCGTGTGAATGCACCGTAATGACGTGAAGATGGCGCCGCTGTGCGAATACTGAGTCATGTAGGGTCTCTGCTTTTATCTTCTCTGTTCCAGGAGGCCCATGGCCCCGGGGACGCAGATATTCTAAGGGGTATCTGGGACGCATAAACTTCAATTTCAAGTGAATTAGTTGCTGAAATAAAGAACAGATTGTAGATTAGGCCGGACAAAGTGTAAACACGTGTCCGAGGTGACAGCACTGAGACGTGTGCGGCGACAGGATCCTGTCACATCCGCCCACAGGCGACCACGCAAATCTGGAGGTGAACGAAGGGATTAGGACTGCACTGTGTCACTTTGTAAAAACTAATAAAGCTTTGTTTGAGTCTCCAAAAAGAAGTGAAAAGAAGTGCAGAAGAAAAGTGTAGGTGTTGCCCATAGCAACCAATCAGATCACTGCTCTCATTCTTCTATCAGAGGGGCTTCCAATAGCAACCAATGAGAATTTCTTCTCTAGTCTCATTGGCTGTTATGAGAGAATGTGAAAGCAGTGATGTGATTGGGTGCTGTGAGAGGAGATGATAGCAGTGATGTGATTGGGTGCTGTGAGAGGAGATGAAAGCAGTGATGTGATTGGTTGCTGTGAGAGGACATGAAAGCAGTGATGTGATTGGTTGCCGTGGGTGTGAGGTCGGCCATGCCTCGTGGCTCAGTCGCTGTTGGTTTCAGGCTCTGGTCTCTGCCAAGCGGCTGGGAGGAAGCTGTGATACACCCAAGACCTGTGCGGCCGAAGCCTGGCCGGCAGTGACCTATAATTATAGAGTATGGCGGCTGCGGCGGTGTATGAAATCTCACTGATACTGGAGACAGAAATACATCTAATATAAATGTAGTGTAATGTACGGTATAACTAGTATATAGAGGACTGTTTGTACCCCCGGTATACGGTATAACTGGTATATAAAGGACTGATAGTACAGTATAACTGGTATATAGAGGACTGATGGTACAGTATAACTGGTATATAGAGGACTGGTGGTACAGTATAACTGGTATATAGAGGACTGGTGGTACAGTATAACTAGTATATAGAGGACTGATGGTACGGTATAACTAGTATATAGAGGACTGATTGGTACGGTATAACTGGTATATAGAGGACTGTTTGTACCCCCGGTATACGGTATAACTGGTATATAAAGGACTGATAGTACAGTATAACTGGTATATAGAGGACTGATGGTACAGTATAACTGGTATATAGAGGACTGGTGGTACAGTATAACTGGTATATAGATGACTGATGGTACAGTATAACTGGTAAATAGATGACTGGTGGTACAGTATAACTGGTATATAGATGACTGATGGTACAGTATAACTGGTATATAGAGGACTGATTGGTACAGTATAACTGGTATATAGAGGACTGATTGGTACAGTATAACTGGTATATAGAGGACTGATAGTACCTCCGGTATATGGTATAACTAGTATATAGAGGACTGATAGTACCCCCGGTATATGGTATAACTAGTATATAGAGGACTGATGGTACCCCCGGTATATGGTATAACTAGTATATAGAGGACTGATAGTACCTCCGGTATATGGTATAACTAGTATATAGAGGACTGATAGTACCCCCGGTATATGGTATAACTAGTATATAGAGGACTGATGGTACCCCCGGTATATGCTATAACTAGTATATAGAGGACTGATGGTACCCCCGGTATATGCTATAACTAGTATATAGAGGACTGATGGTACCCCCGGTATATGGTATAACTAGTATATAGAGGACTGATAGTACCCCCGGTATATGCTATAACTAGTATATAGAGGACTGATAGTACCCCCGGTATATGCTATAACTAGTATATAGAGGACTGATGGTACCCCCGGTATATGCTATAACTAGTATATAGAGGACTGATGGTACGGTATAACTAGTATATAGAGGACTGATTGGTACGGTATAACTGGTATATAGAGGACTGTTTGTACCCCCGGTATACGGTATAACTGGTATATAAAGGACTGATAGTACAGTATAACTGGTATATAGAGGACTGATGGTACAGTATAACTGGTATATAGAGGACTGATGGTACAGTATAACTGGTAAATAGATGACTGGTGGTACAGTATAACTGGTATATAGAGGACTGATTGGTACAGTATAACTGGTATATAGAGGACTGATTGGTACAGTATAACTGGTATATAGAGGACTGATAGTACCTCCGGTATATGGTATAACTAGTATATAGAGGACTGATAGTACCCCCGGTATATGGTATAACTAGTATATAGAGGACTGATGGTACCCCCGGTATATGCTATAACTAGTATATAGAGGACTGATGGTACCCCCGGTATATGCTATAACTAGTATATAGAGGACTGATGGTACCCCCGGTATATGGTATAACTAGTATATAGAGGACTGATAGTACCCCCGGTATATGCTATAACTAGTATATAGAGGACTGATAGTACCCCCGGTATATGCTATAACTAGTATATAGAGGACTGATGGTACCCCCGGTATATGCTATAACTAGTATATAGAGGACTGATAGTACCCCTGGTATATGCTATAACTAGTATATAGAGGACTGATGGTACCGCCGGTATACGGTATAACTAGTACCTATATATAGAACCAGTTTCTCCCCCATGTTTACTGTAAGCCTCAGCATTCACCCGGCGGTCACTTCTTCTTTCTCCCGGACGTTACAGGAGTTTCAGCAGAAACTTGGGACAAATGAGTGCGGGGTCTTGCAGGGGGTCTTTTCCCCCCTCTCCCCCTCCATTCCTTGTATCTACAGGAGGACAAAAGGCCCAGTCGGAGGATAAAGAGCCTGTGCGGCTTCGGGAGGACGGTGCATGTGGTCTTGGTATTTATGGGTTGCAGCGCTTGGCTCCATCCTCAGTGCTACGGCAGCATTTATATTGGGTGTGGGAAGAGAAGAACGCGTTCGAGCGGCGGTTACAGCGCGGCCCTGAGATTCTTTGCTGCCAGCACGCCTTGACGTCCCAAAACTTCTCCAAACTTTTCCAGTTTCTTCATTTGTCTCCTGAAATGCCTAGAATCGGCGACGGTCTGACATTAGGGGCCTCAGTACATGCGGGAAGAAGTAGGCAAGCGTCTGGCGTGGACGATGATTCTTTGCGCCACTCTTTACGGGTTCGCTGCACTGAATTATCGCTACGTTCATAGTCCGATGTGGCCGTAACGAGCTCCGGTGCACCTCGTGTCTAGGAGGACATTGTAAACGTAGGGGCATTTCAGTTTCATAAATTTGGCGCAGTGGGCGTAGCTTCACATAAAATAAGTCAGAAGTGCTTGCAAGAAAAATCACAATCTTCGAGCACACAATAATGGCGGCCGGTATCCTAGCCTGTATCATAGCAACCGTTCACACATAAACAGCTCCCCTCATGTCCCTGGTTGTGTCTGGTATTGCAGCTCATCCCTGTTCACTTGAATACTGCAATACCAGACATGGCCTGTGCGCAACAATGGCGCTGTCTCTAGGAAGGAACATAATCTCATGTTCTCGTCACAAAGATTGACTGCTCCATTTTATTGAAGGCGTTTGGGAAAACCATTTCGTACGTCTCCTTCTCGTTTCTTTTTATGGTGAGCAGGATTATGTCGATTGGACGGCAGCGCCATAATGGAAGCGGCAGAGTTTTGGGTCATTGTGTCGCCTGGAGCAGGTAGAATACCCTCGGTGAGACGCATCCTCTTAAGCAACATGGTGCCTTTCACGCGCTCCTTAATCCACATAATCCACCCAAAAACACTTAGACCTTGCTTGTCCCTGCAACACTTATGCAGATAACCTTGTGGGGGGCTGCTGGTGGCGTCAGGGGGATAAAGGGAGCCCCCGGGGAAGGGGAGAGTCTTGTAACTGTTATACACAGTATCCATATGTAACATTGTAGCACAGGGTCACCTCGCCCCCATTTCTCGCCCCATTCCATTCTCACGAAGGGTGGGGTGCAGTGAGATCCAGAAAGCGGTCTTTAACGAAGAGACGGACGAGTTTGGCGAGGTTTACCATGTGATGGGCTGGGGTGGAATCGGTCGGGACCACGGTTGCTTGCTCACTCCCAGTTGCGATGGCTCCCCGCGCTGGGGCGCTGCCATTATTTTTTTATTTTACTTGTGCGGCCCGTGCCAAGGTGGTGTGTGCGCTGGCAGCGTGTCTGAGCGCCGCGGAAAGACTCCGTGTGTGTGGTTGTTGAGCGCTTGTTATCACATCTGTAACCGAGAGGAAAGTTAACCATAGGGTGGGAATATTTCCTGTTTAAACATGACTGGGTGCAGGAGACGATGGAAAAAGAAGCATTAACCCTTTACCGGCCTCCAGCCCGGGAATGCCGCTGTTTGTTTTGCAAGTCAACCGCGACTGACAGATTTAACGCAGCTACGAGATTCAGACTAAGCAGAAAAATATCGTGAATACTTGGTCGTGTTCGAAAAAGAACATATTTGTTATATTTTTTTCTCGGCTCGGGGGCCCCGCAGACAGAGGAGTTAATGAAGCAGCAAATTCCGAGTGTGAAAAAAACACAGAATTACCAAAAAGTGGCAGAATGTGCGCACATAAGACGCTCGCCTGCCCGTTTCAAGACGCGCTGCATGAATTGACGTGTAGCCAGGAGCTCTGCTAACACAATATACAGCGCACGCGTGCGGCTCCGATTCCTGTGTCAGGAAATTTTGGCCATTCCAGAGTGGCAGTCAACCAGGGCGAGGCAAATGTCTCGCTGCAGAACCGCTTCCCTGAAGGGTTAAGGGGCCACAGGAGCCTCATGTCAGGCCTCGGCGGCCGAATAACACCAGGGGATTGTGGGTAATAAATGCAGCTTTATTTCAGTATAGTGGCGTATTGTGTGTGGCCCTTTTATTAGGGGCACCGGGTTAACCCCATCCTCCTGCAGCTTCTCCAACCACATTAAGGGTACATTCACACGACCGTATTTTTGGCTCCGCATCCGTTCCGCAATTTTGCGGAACAGGTGCGGACCCATTCATTTCAATGGGGCGGCAAAAGATGCGGACAGCACACAATGTGCTGTCCGCATCCATAAATCCGTTCTGCGGCCGAGCAAAAAAGATAGAGCTAAAGAGCAACACCTTATGGGACCAGATGATTCGTGCACCAGCAGAGGGCCCCAGTACAACCACTGGGATGCTTTAGATACTGCTGGGATGAGCTGGTGGGCCCCTGCAGACCCTTAGCACCAGGGTGGATTGGCCGTAGACCTTACAGGGAATCTCCTCTCTGCCACAACCCACATGTCCTCCAGAGCCCCCTGCTCCATATATCAACCGGAGAGAACTGGAGGAGGGGGACGAGAATGGCATCTATTGATGGCCACCCCAGAGGGGCAGGTTTTGGGGCTATGCTTCTAGTGCGCTATGGTATTTGTGTTGCCCTGCCTTCTGTCAATTTGCACCTGCCTACAACATGGGGCCACTTTTAGGATTTTTTTCCGGGGCCACTTATAGTTCCCAGTCCAGCCCCTGCTTAGCACCACTTGTTGTCTGGACTTTTATTCCTAGAGGTCCCTTCTATCCGTCTTCCTCGGGTCCTGACCTTTCCCTAGCCTCAGATTTGGACAATTAAGGCTCTTTCCATTTGTCCTGCTGGCCGACCAGTAGGGAAGAGTTTTCGTTTGCGTGGGAGCGCGCGTCTGCAGCGAGCAATGTGTCTGCATCACATGGTGACCAGATGAGAGGTGAACCTCCACTATGGGTGGTCCAGATGGATGAAGGAAGACAGGACAGGAGACAACATAAAACATGGGCCCCCTGTAATTTCAAGGCTTCCTCCTAATAAACGGTATTTATGGCCGCTGTCCGCCCAGTGCCGCCACAGGTGATTGTATGAGAGGAGCTATAGGGGACAAGGTTGCCTCTCGTCCTCGGGGCCCCCCATGCACGCTTCTCCCTGTTTGAAGTTCGTCTCCTCGGTCCCATCGCCGCCTCTTTTCATGTCTGTTCCCTGGTTAATTAGGGAGTGGAAATTCCTCGGCCTCGCTGAATGGGCTTTGAAGCCCGGATGGACCAGCGCTCCTTCAAATTAACACTAATGACAAGAAACTTTCTTTCTTGCTCGCAGAGTTCGCAAGCGGCGCGGTGAATACCCCGGCTGTACAGTTCCCACAGACTGAGAGCTCGTTATGGCATGGCCCGTTAACCCATGCCGCGCCAGCACCTCACATGAGGGGTTTGGGCTTTTTATGTGGTGTATCTGAGGCTATGCGCGCGCGGAATGTTGTGCCTTGTATAACGTGCTAGGTATTAACACGCTTCCTTCCTCTGCTCCTGCAGCCGGCAGCCGCGTGAGCCAGGAGCTCAGCTACACGAAAGAGAAGATGGGCGAGGAGTCCATCTACACCTCACAAATGCTCATCCAGACCCCGAAGGAGGAAGGCGAAAATATCCTGACCCAACAGGCTCTCCTCCTGCACCTCAGCGCTGCGCTGGCCGCCAGCAAAGTGCAGGTCTCAATGTATGGAAAGTAAGTGCAGCCGCCATGATGTGCTATTGTCTGGTGCTGCAGAACCTCTTGGCGCAGTATCTGTGGGAAGGCTTTGTCACGCATCCCGTGCCCTAGGCCCCGCATCGTCTCTGACCGTTTTCTTCTCTTTGCAGGTCGTGGGATCTAAACAAGATTTGCTACAAGTCCGGCGTCCCAATCATCGAGAATGGGATGATTGAGCGGGTGAGTGTGAGCAGAACTGCGGGGTCGTCACAGTGTACAGATGAGTGAATATTATATAAGGGGCTGATCTTTGTCTTCCCTGTCTCGCAGATGATTGAGAAGCTTTTCCCTTGTGTCATCATCACTCCCTTGGACTGTTTTTGGGAAGGGTCTCAGCTGCAGGGAGGCTCCGCCTATTTACCGTAAGTAAATTCATGATGGCGGATATGATCCGTAAGCACCCGCCTCTAATAATCTCTGCATAGTTATCACCTATGGGCATTTGTGGGGTGAAATGTTAGGGGGGTCTTGGAGTGAGATCCGTTTTTGTGCCCAGTTGGTGGGCGATTATATTAAGTGGATGGTGGTCTTCTGAGCCGCCTTTTAAACAAACATGACAGGCGGATAATGGAGCGCTATCATGGAGGCGCAGGAGAGGGTCATCCTTCCAGAATCCGGCCTGAGATTTACACATTGTGGCAACCTTGACTGAGCCGGTGTCGCCCCCGCAGGACTCCACGTCCCCCCGGCTCGCCCCCCTCCATCTCACTCTGGCAATTATGTGTCTATTAAGGCTGAGGGAGCGGGGAGAGCGGCCGAGGGTCTGGTGGGTGGGGGGGTGCGAGTGGGAAGGGTGGGGGGCAGAAGATGGAAGCGGGGACAATGGCGACTATTCTTTGTGTTTACAAGTGTGTTTATCTATATGGGGCCCAAGCGGAGCGGCTGCTTTGTCAGCAAATGGTAACAGGAGCATTCTCATGCTAATGGCGCTGCAAATGGCTTCAGTCGCCAAACAAATTGAAATGCTGCCATTATCCAGACCGCTGGTGGAATAAAAGAGCGTAAAAGAGAGGGGCGACTGAGTGAGGGAGACAGAGCGAGAGAGGGACGGGGAAAGAGACAGCCAGAGAGAAGGGGGAGTGAGGGAGAGAGAGAGGGACGGGGAAAGAGACAGCCAGAGAGGTACAGAGAGAAGGGGGAGTGAGGGAGACAGAGCGAGAGCGGGCCGAAGAGAGAGAGAGGGACGGGGAAAGAGACAGCCAGAGAGGTACAGAGAGAAGGGGGAGTGAGGGAGACAGAGCGAGAGCAGGACGAAGAGAGAGAGAGGGACAGGGAAAGAGACAGCCAGAGAGAAGGGGGAGTGAGGGAGACAGAGCGGGCCGAAGGGAGAGAGAGGGACGGGGAAAGAGACAGCCAGAGAGGTACAGAGAGAAGGGGGAGTGAGGGAGACAGAGCGAGAGCAGGACGAAGAGAGAGAGAGGGACAGGGAAAGAGACAGCCAGAGAGAAGGGGGAGTGAGGGAGACAGAGCGGGCCGAAGGGAGAGAGAGGGACGGGGAAAGAGACAGCCAGAGAGGTACAGAGAGAAGGGGGAGTGAGGGAGACAGAGCGAGAGCGGGCCGAAGAGAGAGTGAGGGACAGGGAAAGAGACAGCCAGAGAGAAGGGGGAGTGAGGGAGACAGAGCGGGCCGAAGGGAGAGAGAGGGAGAGAGGGACAGGGAAAGAGACAGCCAGAGAGGTACAGAGAGAAGGGGGAGTGAGGGAGAGAGAGCGGGCTGAAGAGAGAGAGAGGGACGGGGAAAGAGACAGCCAGAGAGGTACAGAGAGAAGGGGGAGTGAGGGAGACAGAGCGAGAGCAGGACGAAGAGAGAGAGTGGGACGGGGAAAGAGACAGCCAGAGAGGTACAGAGAGAAGGGGGAGTGAGGGAGACAGAGCGGGCCGAAGAGGGAGAGAGGGACGGGGAAAGAGACAGCCAGAGAGAAGGGGGAGTGAGGGAGAGAGAGCGGGCCGAAGAGAGAGAGAGGGACGGGGAAAGAGACAGCCAGAGAGAAGAGGGAGTGAGGGAGGCAGAGCGAGAGCAGGACGAAGAGAGAGAGAGGGACGGGGAAAGAGACAGCCAGAGAGGTACAGAGAGAAGGGGGAGTGAGGGAGACAGAGCAAGAGCAGGACGAAGAGAGAGAGTGAGACTGGGAGAGAGGGATGGGGAAAGAGACAGCCAGCAAGGCACAAGGAGAGTGAGGGAGAGGGTGAGAGGAGAACAAAGAGAGAGAGCGAGACTGGGGGAAAGAGACATCAAACAGAGAGGGGCGAGTGAGAGGGAGACAGAGAAATAGAGAGCAGACAAGACACAGAGAGAGAGGTGACAGAGTGAGAAAGACAGCAAGATGAAGAGAGGTATGGGAACAAGAGAGAGGCGCTAGATGGATATAGAGAGACTGAGAGAGAGCAAGAGAGAGTGAAATATGGAGAGAGGAGTGAACTCAGACAGAGTGAGAGGGGTGACAGAGCGCCCCCTTAGATCTCATGTGACAGAGCGCCCCCTTATATCTCATGTGACAGAGCGCCCCCTTATCTCATGTGACAGAGCGCCCCCTTATATCTCATGTGACCGAGCGCCCCCTTATCTCATGTGACAGAGCGCCCCCTTATCTCATGTGACAGAGCGCCCCCTTATATCTCATGTGACAGAGCGCCCCCTTATATCTCATGTGACAGAGCGCCCCCTTATATCTCATGTGACAAAGCGCCCCCTTATATCTCATGTGACAGAGCGCCCCCTTATATCTCATGTGACAAAGCGCCCCCTTATATCTCATGTGACAGAGCGCCCCCTTATATCTCATGTGACAGAGCGCCCCCTTATATCTCATGTGACAGAGCGCCCCCTTAGATCTCATGTGACAGAGCGCCCCCTTAGATCTCATGTGACAGAGCGCCCCCTTATATCTCATGTGACCGAGCGCCCCCTTATCTCATGTGACAGAGCGCCCCCTTATATCTCATGTGACAGAGCGCCCCCTTATATCTCATGTGACAAAGCGCCCCCTTATATCTCATGTGACAGAGCGCCCCCTTAGATCTCATGTGACAGAGCGCCCCCTTATATCTCATGTGACAGAGCGCCCCCTTATATCTCATGTGACAGAGCGCCCCCTTAGATCTCATGTGACAGAGCGCCCCCTTAGATCTCATGTGACAGAGCTCCCCCTTAGATCTCATGTGACAGAGCGCCCCCTTAGATCTCATGTGACAGAGCGCCCCCTTAGATCTCATGTGACAGAGCGCCCCCTTAGATCTCATGTGACAGAGCGCCCCCTTAGATCTCATGTGACAGAGCGCCCCCTTAGATCTCATGTGACAGAGCGCCCCCTTAGATCTCATGTGACAGAGCGCCCCCTTAGATCTCATGTGACAGAGCGCCCCCTTAGATCTCATGTGACAGAGCGCCCCCTTAGATCTCATGTGACAGAGCGCCCCCTTAGATCTCATGTGACAGAGCGCCCCCTTAGATCTCATGTGACAGAGCGCCCCCTTAGATCTCATGTGACAGAGCGCCCCCTTAGATCTCATGTGACAGAGCGCCCCCTTAGATCTCATGTGACAGAGCGCCCCCTTAGATCTCATGTGACAGAGCGCCCCCTTAGATCTCATGTGACAGAGCGCCCCCTTAGATCTCATGTGACAGAGCGCCCCCTTAGATCTCATGTGACAGAGCGCCCCCTTAGATCTCATGTGACAGAGCGCCCCCTTAGATCTCATGTGACAGAGCGCCCCCTTAGATCTCATGTGACAGAGCGCCCCCTTAGATCTCATGTGACAGAGCGCCCCCTTATATCTCATGTGACAGAGCGCCCCCTTAGATCTCATGTGACAGAGCGCCCCCTTAGATCTCATGTGACAGAGCGCCCCCTTATATCTCATGTGACAGAGCGCCCCCTTATATCACATGTGACAGAGCGCCCCCTTAGATCTCATGTGACAGAGCGCCCCCTTAGATCTCATGTGACAGAGCGCCCCCTTATATCACATGTGACAGAGCGCCCCCTTAGATCTCATGTGACAGAGCGCCCCCTTAGATCTCATGTGACAGAGCAGCGTCCGGATTACACCAGATATTCGTCGGTGCGCTCCGCTTCTCTCGGCGGTTTCGGCCCGCGCCTCTTCCGCTTCAGTTCAGCTTCGGGGTCCCTCTTTTCTATACGGCGCAGAGAGGCTGCAGAACAAAGGAGCAGTAATGTGCGCGCAAAACAAAAGCCCTGAGTCGGCTTCAGTGAAGCAAAAAAAGGCCGGATAAAGGGACTTCACTGTGGAAGCAACTGCCAGCCGCTTGGTATGTGGGAATCTGGGAGAATCCGCCTCGTTCTGGGCAGATTTAATGAATTATTGCACTGCCCCTCCCTCGCCCTCCGCAGCGATTCTCTGTGTCTTGTGTCCCCTTCTCCGCTAATGTCCCCGCGCTGGAGGCGGAGGACTTTGTATCCTTCTTCTCGTGCTGCGATACAATCTTGCGCTCTGGTTCCTCGCGGCCTGATGATTGGAGGGCCCGGGTCTTTCTTCTCCTGGCCCTGGAGTATTGGACCACGGAGCGGCAGTAAAATAGAGCTGCCCCCCTCCACCTACCTCTCCGCCTCCTCCCCCTCTCCCTTCTCTCCCCCCTCATTCACCTCCCTTTATCTGGGGGCTTGAGAAAACACAGAACTTGTTACGTGGGGTCATCACATCCTTTGGAGGGGTAAAATGGTGAATTTCCCAGCATCCAAAGAGGGGATGCGAGGACTCCTAGCCTGTATAAGCCAGTTGTTTGGGGGGCCCACAGATCCAAGTAGGTGCCCCCTTTTCATGTGGGAATTTTCTTTGCTTGATGTTAACCCATCAGTTGCCGGATTTCAAGCCTCGGAGAGGGTGCAGCAGCCATAGCGGTCAGGTTCTCCCGCCAATGCATTCCTCCTCCATAATCCAAGACGATCCATACCAAGGCGTCTCTTCCACTTTCAAGAATTAATTTTCCCATCTTTACGGTGTTTTCTTGGCAGCCATGAGCAGTATCCAGGCGAGACGTGATCCATAGTGCGACCCATCGGCAGCGTCAAACCTATTATTCATTCACCAAAACATCATCCAATTGGACAACTACAACCTCCTAATGTAGATTGCACTTTAACTGTAAGATCTCTGTTTGCTGTTAGGAGATGGAAGCGTTCTTGTTTCCATTCACCGGCGGTAATCGAGCACCTCCGCCACTCGCATCTCGCGGTGTAATAAGACTGGTGGGAGACGGACAGGATGACACAGGAAAATACCATCGTTTTCATGACCGGTTTAATCTCCAAGCCCTTGGATATTGTCTTATCCGCTCCTCGTATTCTGGGCTCTCCTCCTGCCCTCGTAGATTCGCCCCTTCCCAGCATTCCTTGCAGGGGCTCCCGGTCTATCAAGATGTTACCACGTTTCTGATAATTGCCCTGACTTGCGCTATGCGCTGATGACATGGGAGCGCGCAGCTTTGTTCCCCTGTGTAACAGGATAATACATGCTCTTTTTCCCCCCTTAGCATCTGGCACGCCTCGTTGGGTAAGGGGGGATGCAGCTCAGATCTTAGAAGCAGAAGGGGAGAAGGCGGCCGTCAGACCATTCAAATGACAAAGAGAGATTTAATATCAATTATTTTCACCTTAGTTTCCCTCAAGCCCTTAAGAAGGAATGTGAATGGTCCGCAAGGCCGAGAGCGGCTGCGCTCTAATATAGACCTCATACAGGAGGGCCCCGGCAGCAGGGTCTAGGGCGGTGTTCTCCCACGGACGCACAATGTCAAGGCATGATGGGAGCTGTAGTGCCACAGGTTGGGGGAAATATATCTTTGGCATCTCATCTTTATCATGTGCACCATGACTGTCAGTTTGCTGGGCCCCATTGCACAATACAATAAAGCCTCCCCTGATTGTGCAGCGCTGCAGCATATGTGGTTTCATTATCAGTGGTAGGAATTCTCCATTTTTCTATATGTAATAATCTGTTTCATGCCCTTTTTGTTTCAGGGGAAGGAGAGACATTCAGTGGACAAACTTGGACCCTCTCCAACTGATGGAGGAGCTCAGCCAATTCACCAGCCTGGATGGCTTCAAAGAGATGCTGGACAAGGCCGAGGTGGGACAGGCATATATGGAGCGGCCCTGCCTCGACCCCACAGACTCCGAGTGTCCAGACAGTTCCCCCAACAAGGAGTCACAGGAGGTGAGTACCATGCAGTGGTGGCTGTCCTCCATAGCTACCATGCAGTGATGGCTGTCCTCCATAGCTACCATGCAGTGATGGCTGTCCTCCATAGCTACCATGCAGTGATGGCTGTCCTCCATAGCTACCATGCAGTGATGGCTGTCCTCCATAGCTACCATGCAGTGATGGCTGTCCTCCATAGCTACCATGCAGTGATGGCTCTCCTCCATAGCTACCATGCAGTGATGGCTGTCCTCCATAGCTACCATGCAGTGATGGCTGTCCTCCATGACCCTCCATAGCTACCATGCAGTGATGGCTGTCCTCCATAGCTACCATGCAGTGATGGCTGTCCTCCATAGCTACCATGCAGTGATGGCTCTCCTCCATAGCTACCATGCAGTGATGGCTCTCCTCCATAGCTACCATGCAGTGATGGCTGTCCCTCCATATCTACCATGCAGTGATGGCTGTCCTCCATAGCTACCATGCAGTGATGGCTGTCCCTCCATAGCTACCATGCAGTGATGGCTGTCCTCCATAGCTACCATGCAGTGATGGCTGTCCTCCATAGCTACCATGCAGTGATGGCTGTCCTCCATAGCTACCATGCAGTGATGGATGTCCTCCATAGCTACCATGCAGTGATGGCTGTCCCTCCATAGCTACCATGCAGTGATGGCTGTCCCTCCATAGCTACCATGCAGTGATGGCTCTCCTCCATGTCCCTCCATAGCCACCATGCAGTGATGGCTGTCCTCCATAGCTACCATGCAGTGATGGCTGTCCCTCCATAGCTACCATGCAGTGATGGCTGTCCTCCATAGCTACCATGCAGTGATGGCTGTCCTCCATAGCTACCATGCAGTGATGGCTGTCCTCCATAGCTACCATGCAGTGATGGCTGTCCTCCATAGCTACCATGCAGTGATGGATGTCCTCCATAGCTACCATGCAGTGATGGCTGTCCTCCATAGCTACCATGCAGTGATGGATGTCCTCCATAGCTACCATGCAGTGATGGCTGTCCCTCCATAGCTACCATGCAGTGATGGCTGTCCCTCCATAGCTACCATGCAGTGATGGCTCTCCTCCATAGCTACCATGCAGTGATGGCTCTCCTCCATAGCTACCATGCAGTGATGGCTCTCCCTCCATAGCTACCATGCAGTGATGGCTGTCCTCCATAGCTACCATGCAGTGATGGCTGTCCCTCCATAGCTACCATGCAGTGATGGGTGTCCTCCATAGCTACCATGCAGTGATGGCTGTCCTCCATAGCTACCATGCAGTGATGGCTGTCCCTCCATAGCTACCATGCAGTGATGGCTGTCCTCCATAGCTACCATGCAGTGATGGCTGTCCCTCCATAGCTACCATGCAGTGATGGCTGTCCCTCCATAGCTACCATGCAGTGATGGCTGTCCCTCCATAGCTACCATGCAGTGATGGCTGTCCTCCATAGCTACCATGCAGTGATGGCTGTCCCTCCATAGCTACCATGCAGTGATGGCTGTCCCTCCATAGCTACCATGCAGTGATGGCTGTCCCTCCATAGCTACCATGCAGTGATGGCTGTCCTCCATAGCTACCATGCAGTGATGGCTGTCCTCCATAGCTACCATGCAGTGATGGCTGTCCCTCCATAGCTACCATGCAGTGATGGCTGTCCCTCCATAGCTACCATGCAGTGATGGCTGTCCCTCCATAGCTACCATGCAGTGATGGCTGTCCTCCATGTCCCTCCATAGCCAGCAGCGCAGCTCCGCATGATCTCCTGTGTCTCCCCTTGCTTCTCCACTGTGCTATGTAAGTATATAACACATATACTCCATCGCAGATCCCAGACATTGTGGCTACACTTCAGAATGGCTGCCACGGCTTTTCCAAGAAGTTTATGTTCTGGCAGAAGGAGCTGATTTTGGGCGGGATGTTGAAAGGAAGCCTCGGAGAACTGAAGAGGTGAGGAGCTTCTCCTGTGTCCTGGGCCTGTCTATGTCCGCAGCTCGGCCGCCCTCGGCGCTGACATTGCTTCTCCTTCTCCTAGTGCTGAAGCTCTGCAGACCATGTACCTCCTGATGAGTCCGGGGCAGCTGTACGAACACTTCAAAGACGACTATGAAATCCATGACATCAACTGGAATGAGGAGAAGGCAGCTGCCATCTTGGAGTCATGGCAGCGAAAGTTTGTGGAGGTTTGTGACTTCTACCTAATGAACTTGTGATCATGGATGGGATACAGCAGGTCATATTCACTGAGGGGTCAACGAATGGGGGTGGGTTGACCGAGAGGAGCTGCCAGGTGACCTCAGCCAACCTATAACCCCCTCCCCCAGCATCTGCAGTCATCAGTCTTTTCTTTAGAGGGGGGGGATTTGTTTGGTGGGAAGGATAAGATAACAAGGAGGGAAGACATTCCAGTCATCTGTAGTATGCCCCCTATAGACTGGCACTCGGGTCCTGCCATCTGATGGGTGGACGGTTATTGATAACCATATGTTGTCTGTTCACAGCAAGCACAGCAGTCGGTCCCGCAGAACGCATCGCAGGACATCCACGCCTTCTCCACCACCACCCTGAATGATATCATGAAGTCTTTCTCCGATGTCAGTGCCATCCGCGTGGCCGGCGGATACCTGCTAATGGTACGGATTGATGCTCACATGCAAAGCCATTGATATTTGTCCATAGGGAACCTGGTGCAGTAAATCTTCTCCCCCACAGCTGGCCTATGCCTGTGTCACCATGCTGCGCTGGGATTGTTCCAAGTCTCAAGGAGCTGTGGGCCTGGCTGGAGTCCTTCTTGTGGCCCTCTCTGTGGCATCAGGGCTGGGACTTTGCTCCCTTCTTGGCATCTCCTTCAATGCTGCAACAACCCAGGTAACGGCTCAAGACTAAACCACTTCTTCTGAAGGCCTGAGCCCATGCCTGGCCCACTGAGCTCACAATCTTACACAACTTGTCTCTTCTTCTGAAGGTCCTGCCATTTCTGGCACTGGGTATAGGTGTGGACGACATGTTCCTGCTGGCACACGCCTTCACAGAGACCGGCCTGAGTACCCCTTTAAAGGTGAGTTGCCACTTTTACCTTGATGAAGTAGCCTCCACTGTATAGACCCCCCATGACACTTCCTCATATGGACCTTTTCTTTTTCATTGTGGCAGGAAAGGACGGGCGAATGCCTGAGACGCACGGGTACGAGTGTGGCGCTGACTTCTATCAATAATATGATTGCTTTTTTCATGGCGGCTTTGGTTCCGATCCCAGCTCTGCGGGCGTTCTCGCTGCAGGTAATCCTACCCACCGTACACAGTAACACATGGCGGCTCCTTTATGTCCAGGAGAGGGTCTGTCCGTCTCTGCACCCTGGAGGGTAGTGAAAGGAGACACCGCATCAGAGGTCTCTAATGGGAATTGTCCGGGCTGCTCAGGTGAAAGGTGACATCAGTACAAAGGCCTCGGCTACATTAAGATGTCACTTCCCTGGGGGCTATCGGGGGAGAGGCTGGATCATCCGCTCAGCTTTCTGGGTGGTCTGTGAGATAAGGGTGGACTGGAGACCACAGGATGTTTCCATCTAATTATATACAACCTCAAGTATGGAATGTGAACTGAAGAGACCTTACATAAGTGATGAGACGCTCTCCTCCGAGGAGTCTGCCCCTCACTGACAATAACTCCCATTTTCTTCATTTCAGGCTGCTATTGTGGTCGTATTCAATTTTGCGATGGTTTTGCTAATATTTCCCGCCATTTTGAGCTTGGATCTACAGCGTAGAGAGGATCAGAGGCTGGATATTCTCTGCTGCTTCTACAGGTAATTAATATGGAAGCTCCCTGATGTTACGGATCTGGCGTTCTACAGAACCGAATTACAGACACCACACACGTAATCCAAAACCATCTTTATTGTGTCTGATATAAAGACGTGCATCACACAAATGATAAAAGAGTCAATGCAAAAAGGTGCTGAAAGCGTGATCTGGCGATTCAGCTCATGGTGATGCGGGTGAATCTAACCCCTGCTTCTTGTTTGCAGCCCCTGCTCCTCCAGAGTGATCCAGATTCAACCTCAAGAAATGCCCGATGCCAATGACAATCACACCTACCATCCCTCATCTTATGGGAACCCCACCATCACTACCAGCACCCACATCACCACCACCGTCCAGGCCTTCACCCAGTGTGATTCATCTGGGCACCACGTGGTCACCATCTTACCACCAACCTCCCAAATCTCCACCTCGCCCTCTGTCATTGTCCCCACTGTGGACCCCTTGGGGTCTCAGGTCTTCAGCCCCTCCAGCTCCACCCGGGATTTGTTGTCTCAGGTGAATGAAACCAAAGGCAGGCGTGAGTGCGTCCCTCTTCCCTTCCTGAAGTGGAGCCTGGCGGACTTTGCCCGTGAGAAGTACGCCCCTTTACTGCTGAAGCCGGAGATGAAGGTGAGTTCCGTGGCTGAGAGATAATTCAGGGTCGGGATCGGATCTTCTTGTACTGAGACCTGCAGCTTTCCTTTCTCAGGGGATCGTGGTCGCTCTCTTCATGGCTCTTTTAGGCCTCGGCTTGTATGGAACCACCATGGTTCATGACGGACTCTACCTGACGGACATCGTTCCTCGAGAGACCAAGGAGTACAACTTCATCTCCGCTCAGTTCAAATATTTCTCCTTCTACAACATGTTCATCGTTACAAAGGGAGGCTTCGACTACCCCAAGGCTCAGAGCTCTTTGTGCCAGCTCCACGAGTCCTTCGGCTCAGTCAAGTTCGTTGTCCGAGAGAAGGGAAGAGACTTGCCCAAAATGTGGCTGCATTATTTCCAGGACTGGCTGAGAGGTGAGGACCGAATCGATGTACTAGTACCTTGTGCGTTAGAAATGCGAGACCATGAGACCTCCCAGGAGGGTGCATGGTATTCCGACCATGCCACCTGGAGATGTCCTGTGATCAGGGTCATCACTTTGTATTCAGGGGGTCTTTTTATTAGCTACATTGTAAATACAGAAGATTTATAACCAAATACATTTTCAGGCCTCCAGGATTCTTTTGACAAGGACTGGCATTCTGGTCGCATCACGCAGGATAATTACAGGAACGGTACAGAGGACGGCATCCTGGCTTATAAGCTCCTCATCCAGACGGGGAGCAAGAAGGATCCCTTTAATGTCGACCAGGTAGATCCTTATCCTGATGAGGGCTGAGAATGTCCGAGACTTGTGAGTTCATGTCATCATAACCCTTTGTATGTTCTTCTTCCGCACAGCTGATTAGTCGCCGACTAGTGGATGAGAATGGCCTGATTGCTCAGGATGTGTTTTATATCTACCTGACCGTGTGGGTGAGCAACGATCCCCTGGGCTATGCTGCCTCACAGGCCAATTTCTACCCTCAGCCTCCGGAATGGATCCACGATCGATATGACACCACTGGGGAGAATCTGAGAAGTGAGTTTATATTCTGGTCTATGCACTAGGAACCGGCAGCATCGCTGAGGCGAGAGGCATGCGGCGCCTCTTTCCTCAGTGTCTCTGCTCTGTGAGATAGATTAACATATGCTTGTCCCTCTTTCCTCCCAGTCCCAGCTGCAGAACCCATAGAATTTGCCCAGTTTCCCTTCTACCTGAACGGTCTGCGCCAGACATCGGATTTTATTGAAGCCATTGAGAGCGTGCGCTCAGTCTGCAAGGAGTTTGCTGAGCAGGGGGTGTACAGCTACCCCAGTGGCTACCCCTTCCTCTTCTGGGAGCAGTACATTGGCCTGCGTCACTGGTTCCTCCTGGCCATCAGCATCGTTCTGGCCTGTACATTTCTGGTGTGCGCCCTTCTCCTGCTCAATCCGTGGACAGCTGGAATCATTGTAAGAGCCCCTAAAATGCTAACGATCAGTCAGAAGGAGGCGCGAGGCTCCAGCACCTCGGTACTAACCTGCTCCTGTTTGTGCGCTAGGTTTTCATCTTGGCCATGATGACGGTGGAGCTGTTTGGCATTATGGGGTTGATCGGTATCAAGCTGAGCGCCATCCCTGTGGTGATCCTCATCGCCTCTGTTGGGATTGGAGTAGAGTTCACTGTTCATGTGGCTTTGGTAAGTCCATCGTTTAACCATTTGCGGTACCTTGTAACCTTGTTTTAACAAGTATTTCCAGGAATTAATTCTGTTTTTATGTTCCTGCAGGGATTTCTCACGGCCATTGGTGACCGGAACCAGCGCTCTGTAATTGCCCTAGAACACATGTTTGCCCCCGTTCTGGATGGAGCCATATCCACTCTTCTTGGGGTGCTGATGCTGGCGGGATCCGAGTTTGACTTTATTCTAAGGTACAGCTTGTGTGTTCTGTGTCCTGTGGGGTCATTAGTGTCCTTTAGGCCTCAGTCACACACTGCGTCTGGTATAACATCTTAACCTCATTCAAAGGAGTGAGACTGAGCTGCAATACTAGACACGGCCTATAGACCAAGGTGGCGCTGTCCCTGGAAAAAAAAAAAACTTTTTTATTTAATTTTACACAAAAAAAAAAACTTTTAAAGTTTCTTAGAGTGAATTCTCATGGGCTGGATTTGTTGCTGAACTTTCTGCAGCTGTCCTATCCATCATAATGGGTCTTGACGATTTCGTCCTGAGAATGCAGTCTTGTCCATCTCTATTTACTAAAAGAGGAGGAAAGCCTCCGTGTGCGACCCTGGAGACCTCGGGGTGTCTGCATTTTTGCAGCTCATTCATGTATTGAATGTTCAGCAGTCATGAAGTGGTTAAATTAAATATTTGAACTACGCGGTTTGACGTAGTTTGGATTTTGGGGGGGGGGGGGCTGAGCTGGCGCAAGATTACAGCCTGTGTGCCTCAAAGACGCTGGGTCTGAATCTCATCCAAAAGCCTGGGCCGACCTGGGAGGTCTTGTTTAGAAGAGCAGGGAGGAGGGAGACGGAGCAAGTCCTGACGGATCAGGAAATAGCAGAGCGATCCCTCATGTAAACAGACGGCCTGCGCACAGTGTGGGATAAACAGCTGAAGCCGTTCACAGATCTGCCCCCCCCCCCCCCCTCCTAAACTACTGCACCCAACATAAACATCACATCCACTTCTAAGAACTCTGCTGATTCACATCTTGGAACAGAGGCCCCTTAACCCTTCCTCCACCACATGCCTAGAAGGGGGTCATGCGGTGCTGGCGACACGCTCCACCATGAGGACCTCCAGGGTTTTATTTAAGCCTCCATTGAGGGCCGGACAGTCCTTGTTCTTGGCATGGGGACAGGTGACCCAGTTCTGCTCACGTCAAGCCTCCAGTTTTATTCTGTGCCAAGGACGCTCGTCTTTGCATGGATCCTGCGCTCTCACACTGTGTGTGACACTCGCCCTTCCCCCTCCCTGTGGGTTAGAATGGATAGGGGGGAGGGAGAGTGCAGGAAGCAGGGGCACCCCCACTGACAGGAGAGGAATCCCTAGGATTGAGTAGCCAGTACAACATGCTGGGAGTTGTAGTTCCTAATTCCTGCGGATCCTCCTGATCGTCTCCTCTCTTCTCTGCAGGTATTTTTTCGCTGTGCTCACTATTCTCACCATCCTGGGGCTGCTGAACGGGCTGGTCCTGCTCCCTGTGCTGCTGTCGCTTATCGGACCCCCGGCTGAAGTGAGTCATGTGATCAGGTTGACACAAATGTGACATTTTTACACGTATCGGAATGTCAAGCTTATGCCGCTTGTATTTCTCTTATAGGTGACTCCTGCGGACAATAGTAACCGCCTCCCGACACCCACCCCAGAGCCGCCACATCTCAACCACCACACCTTCTACATGCAGCACAAAGCTGGAGAGCGAGGGGGCTTCAGTGACCCCGAGGACTCCTCGGAATATTACTCTGAGACCACCGCCACCTCAGGGGTGGAGGAGGATGATCCCCATCTCTATGAGCGAAGCCCATATATCATCCCCCCAAAGCCATCCCACATCCTGCTGGAAGCCAGCAAGAGCCCCTCTTACCCCAAAATCATGGTGAGTTATCTAGAGACTGAGGCGGTCATTTACTAAGTCGTCCAATACACTTTTTGGTGTAAAAAATGTGCAATACCCCAAATTGTGTTTGTTTGTTTTTTTTTTAAACCCGTGCAACATAATGATGTTTTTGCACCGTCCTCATCACGTGAGAGAATTTCAGGACCGACAGATCTACCACCTTTTAGATTTGCAGTCCGGGGCTTGTAATAGTTCTCACTCCAGGTGCACGGACTAGCAGAGATGTGCCTAATTTATGGCGCCTCATCATTAGAAGAATCCTCCAGCAATGCAGAGAGGAAACGTAAAATGCCGCTCTTTGTAAATCACGACTTTCATAAAATACACAGTGATGCATCCCCGGCTGCAGTAGAACGGCGCCACCTAGTGGCCAGGCTCTGGTGAACTACCTACTACTGATTACCATTTCCTGCTATGACTCTTTATGATTTTGTCGCGGGTGGTAAATGGGGTCGGAGGAGTAAATCCCTGTTGTTTTTCTGTTACAGCTGGTAAAGCCTTGCAAGGGGAGCCAAGGAGACAATGCAGACAAGACTCCTCCAGCACAGAATATAAAGGACTCTCAGGAGCCTAAAGACTGGAGAAAGTGTCACCAGGGGTCTGCATGGACTAAACAGCCCCCCAATTCCAGGCCTCGGTACAGTAGTAGGCCTCAGGGCCACAGAACTACACCACCAGCCTACTGTACAAAGGTGACAGGCCCCAGCGGCTCCATCACCACCGTGACTGCTACGGCTTCCGTGACAGTCGCAGTGCATCCAAGCTTGCCCGGAGCAGTGAGGGCTTACAGCCACGAGGGTTATGAGGACAGTGATACGGACTGTGCGGAACACAGGCCCAAATGGGCCAGGGGCAAAAACCGCCACCTGGAGGTGTTTGAGCTGGAGGATGTGGAGCAGAACCGAAGCGCAGAGCACTCCTCTGCTGTACGCTAGGTCAGTATATGGAGGCAGGAGAAGCGCTGCCATCAAGTGGTGCTCAAGGGTACTGCAGTCATCTCTGTGCATATTACCGCTAGAGCTTCGCAGTTTTAACACTTTCCTTTTATTCTTTTACAGTGGTGTCCGATCTGAGACGCTGAACTTGTACAGGAGCCCCGACCCCCGCAGAGAAGAACAAGAGATACTAATGATCTAATAAGATTAAATCCATAAGTAGAGACTGCGAGCGCGCCGTATATTATACGTGGAAATGTCTATTTAATAAGCTGACAATGTACTGTAGAGGCCAGGGAGGAGCAAGACCCCAAACCTCCCCCGCCTCCCCCCTAGTCGCCCCTCTGTCTCCTGCAAATCAGACTCGCCAGTTTTGCTGCTATCTGTTAACTCCTTTTTTGCTGGAGGCATTTTTTTTTTTTGTGCAGTTTTCCTTCACTTCGGGAGAAAGACAACAACAAAAAATAATGAGGCACTTTCCTTCCCCGAAAAAAAAGTTCTGATTCCTCTGCTCTCAATGTTCCAATGTTCACGCGGAGCGGTCGTTATAGATGACCTCATTTACAGATACTTAGGGGGTCTTCTGTCATAGACCGGCATTTTACCCCAATCTTCAATAGCCCCTGCGCTGCCGGAGAACTTTAAATTTTGGTAAATGACCCCCATTGTATCTTCTGGCATCTATGCAACTCCTCCCGCGCTGATACATTGTATCACTGCAATTGGTCAATGTCTCAAAGGTGAATGAAAATATATTTAGGAGCTTTAACGCGGCCAATGTGACCTCTGTTAATTACTGAGGGGCCAGAAAGAGGTAGGAGGTACAAAATGCCTCAATTATGTCGCAAGCTCCAAAAGGCCTTATTTTTATTCCCCAGGCCCTCAAAATGGGCGCAGAGAGTCCGGCACGGTGACCATGACCCCCTACCTCCAGCAGTATCCACTGTAGTTCCCCCCAGAACGTGTAGCACTGCAGATTCTCAATTACTACATGACTAATTAACCTCTGTATTAACGCCTTCACTGCCAGAATGTTGTCCAGCACTGAAGTGGTTAAGCCCCACTTTGTATCTGCTGTGAATGAATGGCTCTATATAAAGATATAGGATTCTATATAAGTGGCCTGTCCTGTATAGGACATCGTTATATTGGTCCCGCTTCAGGGACTGCGAGTGATTAGTATTCTGGTGTTAATTAATATAATAATTATTATTATTATTATTAGCGTGGTGTATATAAGATGTGAATCGGCAGCTTCTCTAACAAATATATATATATATAAATATTAACCCTCGTGTCACTACCGGAAGCTGCAGGGCGACGCAGCACCAACAGCGCGTCTCCCTGCGGATTCCTGCAGCAGTGACGGGAAGGGTCGGTCTAAGTGTTTGTGTCTGTTCTGTGGACTGAAGCTCGGTACAAGGTGTCGCTGCGCCAAATCTAAATTATTTATATTAAATGGAAACAAAGGTTTATTTTTGTAGATTGTACAGAAGTCGTAGTCGCCGACCGAAGTCTATTTTTAAAGAGTAAAATATATATTATCTATGATTATAATCACCGGCTCCGAGTCTTTCTTCTCAGTGTTTGTTCTATCGTCTGTAATGTGTGAAATTATCCATAAGGAGCAGTATTATAGCAGTTATATTCTTGTACATAGGAGGCAGTATTATAGCAGTTATATTCTTGTACATAGGAGGCAGTATTATAGTAGTTATATTCTTGTACACAGGAGCAGTATTATAGTAGTTATATTCTTGTACATAGGAGCAGTATTATAGTAGTTATATTCTTGTACATAGGAGGCAGTATTATAGTAGTTATATTCTTGTACATAGGAGCAGTATTATAGTAGTTATATTCTTGTACATAGGAGCAGTATTATAGTAGTTATATTCTTGTACATAGGAGCAGTATTATAGTAGTTATATTCTTGTACATAGGAGCAGTATTATAGTAGTTATATTCCTGTACATAGGAGCAGTATTATAGTAGTTATATTCCTGTACATAGGAGCAGTATTATAGCAGTTATATCCTTGTACATAGGAGCAGTATTATAGTAGTTATATTCCTGTACATAGGAGCAGTATTATAGTAGTTATATTCTTGTACATAGGAGGCAGTATTATAGCAGTTATATTCCTGTACATAGGAGCAGTATTATAGCAGTTATATTCCTGTACATAGGAGCAGTATTATAGCAGTTATATCCTTGTACATAGGAGCAGTATTATAGTAGTTATATTCTTGTACATAGGAGGCAGTATTATAGTAGTTATATTCTTGTATATAGGAGCAGTATTATAGTAGTTATATTCTTGTATATAGGAGCAGTATTATAGTAGTTATATTCTTGTACATAGGAGCAGTATTATAGTAGTTATATTCTTGTATATAGGAGCAGTATTATAGTAGTTATATTCTTGTACATAGGAGCAGTATTATAGTAGTTATATTCTTGACAATTTTCTTTTTATTGAAAAGTAGCAAAAAGTTGTTACACCAGTGACCTTGCATCATAGTGATAAGGCAAAAAGAATGTACCGTTGCTTCACCAGGGTGGATAGGCACATCCCCCAAACATGTCTAGGCAGTATTAATAATGCAATTAAACAGACCAGAGATATAGCATGAGGCAAAGATAATACAGCATAACATTCATATGATAGGCCCTAGTTGATCCTTGTGGGGACACGCCTTGGACATACATTAGTGTGTACTTGTGTCGGTCACATGGTTTACAGGGACAATTTATCTAATTGGTGAACAGCAAGGCAACGGCCTCACAAAGAATATTCATAACCGTAACGTAAATCTCTAAGCACATCTTGTAAAAGTATAAGGCAATCTGGTGTTGGAGGTAAAATGAAGTAGTTCAGATCGTAAGGGTCAGGTGACCTTTATTGAGTAGCTGATGTTTGTGACAAGCGATAACGCAACCAAGGGTTCCACATTTTAGCATGCTTCTCATGAGATCTACTCTCCCAGCTGGCTAGTTCCTCCAGGCGCTGTATATGATCTACCTTATTCATCCAATGGGTTAAAGTGGGGGGATCTACACTCAGCCACCTTTGTGGAATGATCAACCTTGCCGCTTGAATCAGTTGAGTGGCTAAGCTATTCTTAGAAGGGGAAAGATCTTTGGTGGGTAACCATAGAAGGACCAACTCAGGAGACAAAGTTATCTTCTTGTGTATAATAGAGTTAATGGCCTTAGATACCGTCGCCCAAAACGGCTGTATCAGCGGACAGGACCAAAAGATATGTGAAAGTGTACCCACACCATCTTTACATCTCCAGCATTGATCACTGGGACTCAAACCCCTGAGGAACAACTGTTTCGGTGTCATATACCATTGGGTGAGTACTTTAAAAGAGTGCTCTTGTACCTTGACGCACCTGGAGAAGCCGTGTGAGTGTGCATATAATCTAAGAACCTCCGTCTCAGTGAAGGACCTATTTAATTCTGACTCCCAGGTTTTCAGGAACAGAGGAGTGTCATTAGCTTTGGGTACGTTTAGGCCTAAATAGAATAGGGAGATCAATCTACTGTGTGGCGAGCTGGAGGACAGGATTTTCTCGAACCATGTTTGATCCTGTTTAAGAATCTGTTTATCTATTAGAGTCTTACTAACTGCCTTAAAGTCAGCCAAGCTCAGAAAGTTAGAGGACTGCATGGCTAGGTGAATGGGATGGTCAGCTGGTAAACTGCCTAGAGCAGCATCCAAAAACTCTTTGATAGTGAACTCCCTCAGGGAACTCCACGCTGGGGAAGTGCTTGCTAATGTAGGTCTTGCTGCAAAGGGGGCCAATTCTGCTGGCATGACTAGTGAGGGGGCACCCAACAATCCGCGATCTTTGTTAAGTTGCTTAATCACCATACTTGTGCCTTTAAGTAGTGTATGGTTATGCAGAGATGTGGTAGTCAGACCCCACAATGCTGCTCTTTGTGGTTGAGAGAGTTGGAGTAACTCCAAGGCACCACCCAACGTTGAGCAGTTAGAAGCATGTAATTGCATCCAGCGTCTAAGGTGGATCGCCCTATAGTATAACTGAACATCCGGCAGTGCAAACCCACCCTGAGTCTTCCTCAGAATCAATCTATTATATGCTATCCTGGCTCCCCTCCCCCCCCACAGATATGTAGAAAATAATCTCCGGATCTGCGTGAAAAAGGAGGAGGGAAGGAAGACAGGCAGCATCTGCATGACATATAATATCTTAGGTAACACATAGGCCTTCAGCAGATTCTTCCTCCCCATCCAGGAGGTGTAAGGGATGCGGAGAGATCCTAATAATCTTTGTATATCGGACAAAAGGGGGGTATAATTCAGCTGGAAAATGTTTTCCAGTTTAGACGGGATATTAATTCCCAGGTAGGTGATGTGAGAAGTCTGCCAAATAAAAGGTGTTGTAGCTTTGAGGGAAGATACACTTTTTGATGATGCTGTAATATTCATAACCTCCGACTTAGTGTAATTTACCTTGTAATTAGAGACTGCACCGAACAGTTCAAATAAGGAGAGGAGATGCGGGAAGGCCTCGACCGGGTTGGACACCATCACCAAGAGGTCGTCTGCATAGGCGACGTTAATATATTCAATTGTGTCTTTCTTGGCCCTAACCCCTCTTATACCAGGGTGGTCTCTAATGGCTTGGAGAAGGGTCTCCATCACTAAAATATATAGCGCAGGAGATAATGGACAACCTTGCCGGGTGCCATTATAGATGGGAAAGGAAGGTGAAAGGGTGCCGTTTACTCTGATTTTAGCACTCGGATTGGTGTAGAGAGTCATAATGGCTTTCTGAAATTGATCAGGGATACCAAACCTCTGCAATGTTCTCTCCATGAAGCTCCATTTAACCCGGTCGAAGGCCTTCTCCGCATCTACACTTAAAAGGATTAGTGGAGTACTATGCTTCTTAGCCCACTGGATTGCCGTGACGACTCTGCAGGAGTTATGGTTCCCCTCCCTTCCTGGTACAAAACCAGCTTGGTCAGGGTGGATCAGTTTGGGAAGGAAGGAACTAAGTCTGGTAGCCAAGATTTTGGCCCAAACCTTTACGTCGACGTTCAGAAGAGATATGGGCCTGTAACTCCCGCAGAGCGTGTGGTCTTTCCCAGGTTTAGGCAGGATAGTCACATTAGCTTCTAAAGATTGAGCAGGAAGATGCCCACCTGTAAGGAGAGAGTTGCACCAATTTGTGAGATGAGGACATAAAATATCCGCAAATTTCTTGTAATATCCTACCGGAATTCCGTCCGGTCCTGGGCATTTTCCCAAGGGCATTGATTTCAGCACTTTCCCTACTTCTTCCTCTGTTACCGGAGCAATCAGTGAGGACCCCTCTTCACTACTAAGTTGAGGCAAATTTAAGTTAGACAGAAAATCCTCTATCATAGAATTTGCTATTGGGTCTGTGCTAATAGAGCTTTTATCTAACCCATAGAGCTCCTGATAGAAATTTTTAAATTCCTTTGCTATGTCTATAGTTCTATGTAGTAATTTGCCATCCGAAGCTTTTATGCTGGGGATAAACATAGAATCTTTCCGTTGTTTTATAAGCGATGACATCAGCTTCGAACCTCTGTCCCCATGAGAAAAAAACCGAAACTGCGCATATTGATACGCTTTGGCGTGACAAATGTTTAGATGGTCCTTCAGTTTCGTTCTCAGGAGGAGGAGTTCTTGCTGTATTTTCAGAGCTTTAGACCTCTTATGAGTGGCTTCAAGATCTGCAATCTGCTTGAGTAAGGAATGAAGTGTTTGCTGTCTCTCCCTTTTAATTTTACACCCCAGGGCTATGAGTTCTCCTCTCATGACAGATTTATGCGCCTCCCACACTATAGTCTGGGAAACCTCTGGAGTTAGGTTTTCTGCAAAATACCATGACAGCTTCTTTGATAAGGCCTCTACTGCCTCTCTTCTATCCAGTAAGGTTTCATTCAGTCTCCACTGCCTACACTGGGAGGGTAGACTGGCAATATGTATAACCATCGATACAGGGGCATGATCAGAAATAGTGATAGGGTCGATCACCGTCTGCTCCACCATGTCTATGCAAGAATTTGATATCAGAAGATAATCTAGTCTTTTGTAGACATTATGTGCAGCAGAGTAAAAGGTGTAATCCCTGTCTGCGGGATGCGTCAGACGCCAGGCATCAGTTAAGTTAGCATCAGCAATATGAGCATTAATGCAGCCCAAGGTCCTCTGTGTTTGCTGAGTGGATCCGTCCGAGGTATCAATACTGGGATTCAGAGCCACATTAAGGTCTCCACCTACAATACAGATCCCCTCAGCAAAAGCCTTAAGTACCTGCATTGTCTTAGAGATCCATTCTTTCTGACCTCTGTTGGGACTATATAAACTCGCTAAGGTTACAGGTTGGGTGCCTATTAGCCCTTTCACCAAGATGAATCTACCTTCAGCATCTGTCTGGGTGGCTGTCATCTTAAAAGGTATACGTTTTGCTATGGCAATACCAACCCCTCTTTTGGCTTTGTCAAAAGTGCTCAGGAACCAATTATTAAAGTATCCCTTCTGCAGTGTGGGGACATTCGTGGTTCTGAAGTGCAGCTCTTGAAAAAAGCATATGTCTGTGCGGTACTTCCGTAGCAAACGAATGACTTGTGATCTTTTTTGCGGAGTATTGAACCCCCTTACGTTAAAGGATGTACATTTAATCAGCGACATCATTTATGTGTGCATAACCCTCCTACAGCAGCCCAATATATTGTGCACAAGAGATTGAAAACTGTACATAACTGAGTATAACTGAACCCGGCCATTATTCCTTACAGAACTTAGGAACATGGCCACATAACAGAACTTGGAGTGGGTACATCTGACAACTCCTAACAAGGAGCACACAGTCAGTATGCCGTCCACCCAGCTAATGCGCTGACACCAGGACTGCGCTAGTTTACCCCTGATGTAAGATATATGGGGGGGACCTACAGATCTTGTACAGAACATAGGTAACCAGCAGATCCAGCTAACCTGGTGCAGTACAATTAAGAATCTGGATGACATAACTCATTATACAAGCTTGTATACATTTTGACCACATATATGGGGACATGTATAACCGGAGCGAGACAGGAGCGTGACCGGATCATATATATCTGGTTAACACACATCACCTCATCCTGTCAGCAAATATACAGAACATAGTAATACTTGTAGGACTGATAAAACAGATATATATATTCGCCTCAGCTCAATATATTACTCACGGCTTAAACAAGTGTGAATTTAAGGCAAGCACTTAAGTCACATTATTCATGTGTCCCTGGATCTAGGGCCAATCTTCCTTCTTGGCATTGCTTTGGACCATCTCTGTACTCCTGGCAGGTCCGGCAATGGGACTCCGACCTCAGACGATGGCAGCCAGGACGGAATGTCTAACGGATCGGTCTGGAGTAGCTCCCAAGCTGCGGCTAGGTCTCCTGGAACCCGGATGGTGCATCTTCTGCCCCCGACCGCAAACGTAAGACCAAAAGGAAATAACCATTTATATGGGATCTTGATGTGCCTCAGATGGTCCGTCAGGGGTCGGAGGGCTCTCCTTTTGTTTAGCGTCGTTGGCGCCAAGTCCTGAAACAGCAGGATCGTAGCGCCCTCATGAGTGAGGTTTTTCTTTTCTCTGGCCGCTCTCAGTATGGCAGCTGTATCTGTGTATTTCAGCAGGCCACAGATGACATCCCTAGGGTTTTCACCCTCTTTTGGCTTTGGTCTGAGTGACCGATGGATGCGCTCTATTTCAATTCCTTCCGTGCTCTCTGCTCCCAGGAGACTGGCAAAGATGGCCGCCGCTGCTTCAGGTAAATCCTCGTGCTGGAACTGCTCTGGGAGACCGCGCAGCCGAATATTTTTCCGCCTGCTGCGGTTCTCCTGGTCCTCGATGAGTGAGAAGGCATTATCCAGGGAATCCATGCAAGCTGCTGTATTATCTCCTAGCGTGCGTGCAAAGGAAATTATGGCTGCTTGATTCCCCTCCAGCGTCTCCACTCGGTGCCCTATTTGCTTGATATCTACTTTTATCTCCTGGAGCTCATTTAGTACTGGGGCAATAGCTGCTGAGAGAGCCTGTTGGAGAAATTTCTGTGATATAGGGGCTATGCCTGCCGGTTGCAGCCCTTCCTCTAGATCTCTAGTGGCACTTTCAGCTTCCTGTGACCAGTCGTCTGGTTCATGTGGAGCCATCTTAGCTGCCTCACACACAGCACCGGAGGTCTTCTTTTGCAAGTATTTCTCCATATCTGATGAACCTCTGTCCGGCTTCGGAGAGTCGGTCTTATCTTTAGGGAGGTATCTGCCAACTTTCCCCATAATTTGATGAGTTATGGTGCAATATAAACCAGGATGCTGGAATGCATGTAGAGGAGCTTCTCTTACATGCGTCTGTTCAGGCCAGCAGTCAGACTCCGCCCCCCATAGTAGTTATATTCTTGTACATAGGAGCAGTATTATAGTAGTTATATTCTTGTACATAGGAGGCAGTATTATAGCAGTTATATTACTGTACATAGGAGGCAGTATTATAGTAGTTATATTCTTGTACATAGGAGCAGTATTATAGTAGTTATATTCCTGTACATAGGAGGCAGTATTATAGTAGTTATATTCTTGTACATAGGAGGCAGTATTATAGCAGTTATATTCCTGTACGTAGGAGGCAGTATTATAGCAGTTATATTCCTGTACGTAGGAGGCAGTATTATAGTAGTTATATTCTTGTACGTAGGAGCAGAATTATAGTAGTTATATTCTTGTACGTAGGAGCAGTATTATTGTAGTTATATTCTTGTACGTAGGAGGCAGTATTATAGTAGTTATATTCTTGTACATAGGAGCAGTATTATAGTAGTTATATTCATGTACATAGGAGGTAGTATTATAGTAGTTATATTCTTGTACATAGGAGGCAGTATTATAGCAGTTATATTCTTGTACATAGGAGGCAGTATTATAGCAGTTATATTCCTGTACATAGGAGCAGTATTATAGCAGTTATATTCCTGTACATAGGAGCAGTATTATAGCAGTTGTATCCTTGTACATAGGAGCAGTATTATAGTAGTTGTATTCTTGTACATAGGAGCAGTATTATAGTAGTTATATTCTTGTACATAGGAGCAGTATTATAGTAGTTATATTCTTGTACATAGGAGCAGTATTATAGTAGTTATATTCTTGTACATAGGAGGCAGTATTATAGCAGTTATATTCCTGTACATAGGAGGCAGTATTATAGTAGTTATATTCTTGTACATAGGAGCAGTATTATAGTAGTTATATTCCTGTACATAGGAGGCAGTATTATAGTAGTTATATTCTTGTACATAGGAGGCAGTATTATAGCAGTTATATTCCTGTACATAGGAGGCAGTATTATAGTAGTTATATTCTTGTACATAGGAGGCAGTATTATAGTAGTTATATTCTTGTACATAGGAGGCAGTATTATAGTAGTTATATTCTTGTACATAGCAGCAGTATTATAGTAGTTATATTCTTGTACATAGGAGCAGTATTATAGTAGTTATATTCTTGTACATAGGTGGCAGTATTATAGTAGTTATATTCTTGTACATAGGAGGCAGTATTATAGTAGTTATATTCTTGTACATAGGAGCAGTATTATAGTAGTTATATTCTTGTACATAGGAGCAGTATTGTAGTAGTTATATTCTTGTACATAGGAGCAGTATTATAGTAGTTGTATTCTTGTACATAGGAGGCAGTATTATAGTAGTTATATTCTTGTACATAGGAGCAGTATTATAGTAGTTATATTCTTGCACATAGGAGCAGTATTATAGTAGTTATATTCTTGCACATAGGAGGCAGTATTGTAGTAGTTGTATTCTTGTACATAGGAGCAGTATTGTAGTAGTTATATTCTTGTACATAGGAGGCAGTATTATAGTAGTTGTATTCTTGTACATAGGAGGCAGTATTATAGTAGTTGTATTCTTGTACATAGGAGGCAGTATTATAGTAGTTATATTCTTGTACATAGGAGGCAGTATTATAGTAGTTGTATTCTTGTACATAGGAGGCAGTATTATAGTAGTTGTATTCTTGTACATAGGAGGCAGTATTATAGTAGTTGTATTCTTGTACATAGGAGGCAGTATTATAGTAGTTATATTCTTGTACATAGGAGGCAGTATTATAGTAGTTGTATTCTTGTACATAGGAGGCAGTATTATAGTAGTTATATTCTTGTACATAGGAGGCAGTATTATAGTAGTTATATTCCTGTACATAGGAGGCAGTATTATAGTAGTTATATTCTTGTACATAGGAGGCAGTATTATAGTAGATATATTCTTGTACATAGGAGGCAGTATTATAGTAGTTATATTCCTGTACATAGGAGGCAGTATTATAGTAGTTATATTCTTGTATACAGGAGCAGTATTATAGTAGTTGTATTCTTGTACATAGGAGGCAGTATTATAGTAGTTATATTCTTGTACATAGGAGGCAGTATTATAGTAGTTATATTCTTGTACATAGGAGGCAGTATTATAGTAGTTATATTCTTGTACATAGGAGCAGTATTATAGTAGTTATATTCTTGTACATAGGAGGCAGTATTATAGTAGTTGTATTCTTGTACATAGGAGCAGTATTATAGTAGTTATATTCTTGTACATAGGAGGCAGTATTATAGTAGTTATATCCTTGTACATAGGAGCAGTATTATACTAGTTATATTCTTGTACATAGGAGCAGTATTATAGTAGTTGTATTCTTGTACATAGGAGGCAGTATTATAGTAGTTGTATTCTTGTACATAGGAGGCAGTATTATAGTAGTTATATTCTTGTACATAGGAGCAGTATTATAGTAGTTATATTCTTGTACATAGGAGGCAGTATTATAGTAGTTGTATTATTGTACATAGGAGGCAGTATTATAGTAGTTGTATTCTTGTACATAGGAGGCAGTATCATAGTAGTTGTATTCTTGTACATAGGAGGCAGTATTATAGTAGTTGTATTCTTGTACATAGGAGGCAGTATTATAGTAGTTGTATTCTTGTACATAGGAGGCAGTATTATAGTAGTTATATTCTTGTACATAGGAGCAGTATCATAGTAGTTATATTCTTGTACATAGGAGGCAGTATTATAGTAGTTATATTCTTGTACATAGGAGGCAGTATTATAGTAGTTATATTCTTGTACATAGGAGCAGTATTATAGTAGTTATATTCTTGTACATAGGAGGCAGTATTATAGTAGTTGTATTCTTGTACATAGGAGCAGTATTATACTAGTTATATCCTTGTACATAGGAGCAGTATTATACTAGTTATATTCTTGTACATAGGAGCAGTATTATAGTAGTTGTATTCTTGTACATAGGAGGCAGTATTATAGTAGTTGTATTCTTGTACATAGGAGGCAGTATTATAGTAGTTATATTCTTGTACATAGGAGGCAGTATTATGGTTTGGGGTTACATGAGTGCTGCCGGCTGTGGGGAGCTCCAGTTCAGTGAGGGAACCATGAATGCCGCCATGTCCTGTGACAGACTGAAGCAGAGCATGATCCCCTCCCTTCTGGGCCACAGGGCAGTATCCAACATGATAACGTCCCCAAACACCTCCAAGACGACCACTGCCTTGTAAAGAACCTGAGGGTAAATGTGCTGGATCGGCCAAGAATGTCTCCAGACCTAAACCCTATGGAGAATCTGTGGGGCCTCCTCAAATGGAAGGTGGAGGAGCGCCAGGTCTCTAACATCCACCAGCTCTGTGATATCATCATGGAGGAGGAAGAGGATTCCAGTGGAACCTGTAAAGATCCAGTGATCTCCATGCCCAAGAGAGATAAGGCCGTGCTGGTAAATAATGGTGGCCACACAGAATACTGACAATTTTGGGCACAATTTGGCCATTGTCACTTAAGGGTGTCCTCACTTTTGTTGACAGCGGTTTAGACATTAATGGCGGTGTGTTGTTATTTTGAGGACACGCCCAATTTACACTGTTATACAAGCCGTCCACTGACTACTGTACATTGTATCACAGGGTCAGATCTTCAGGGTTGTCCCAGGAAAAGATAGGGGGGGCTGCGGATCCATTTGACATATGACCCATGAGCTTTTCCATTGCATATGCAGTGTGTGTGTCAAAAGACCAAAACGACTTATTCACTGACAGTAGGCAGAGATCCTGAAAATAGTAATGAATTGAACCACAAATTGTTTCAGAAAGTTGCAATAATAAAACCAGTTGCTCTGGTTTTATTTTATTAAAAGTTAATCCTAGGCATTAGTGCTGAGCGAACTTCTGTTTTCAAGTTTGGCGTACAAGGTTGGAGTTATCTAAGAATTCCATTATGGATTCCGCTACCATGGACCATAAGTTATGAACCTTGCTCATCCGTACTAGGCATTATAACAAGCTGTGAGAGAGGTGAGCGGCTGCCGGGATTCTCGAGACGGGATGCAACTGTGACAGTGCCTCAGATGAGTACAGGTTTACTGCCTGACTATAAACAGCAGTGTACTTATTCACTGACAGCAAGCAGAAATCTTGAAAACTTGAATCACAAGTCTATTATAAAGTTGCAGAATGTTTTATGTCTCTTTTGTACATAACGTTCTCTTGGACTCTGAGTTCCAGAGTGGTTTTTGATCACATCTGCTGACGCTGTGAGGTATGTGGCCCCTGCTGGCCCCGATCTCCCGGGATGAGTGTATCTGAGGTGTCTGGCAGCCGCTCGCCCTCTTCCCTCCATAGGTGTTCGTGTAATTGGTGGCCCCAGTGCAATCTCTGTCCTGTCTCATCTTTGGCAAAAGTTGTGTCGTCTCTGGCGCCTCCCAGTGGTGAATAGAGGAATCTACAGGGTTTATTACCCAGGAAAAGTCCATCTGTGGATCTAACATCTACTATATGAATAAATCAATAAACTCAGATTAATATGGATATAATCGGATATTAATATAGGTAAAACGGATACCGGCCATGTGTGTTCCGCATTTTGTGGATCTGAAAGTCCTTCCCTATGATAGAAATGCCTATTCAGACAAGACTAGGACATCTTCTGTTATGAGGGGTCATGGAATGGAGGTGGCGATGCAGACAGCCGCGTCTCTTGTGGCCCTATTGAAATAAATGGGTCCGCATCCAATCTGCAAAATTGCAGAATGGATGCGGACAGAAAAATACGGTTGTGTGAATGGGCCCTTAATCTCAGCCGCACATAAAAATAATGCTGAATCCTTTGTAATAGTCTTTTTTTCCTTTAATTCCAAATAATTTTTCAGATCTCTAGTGAGTGGAAGCTCATTTACATTCAAAGACTCCAAACATGTCCTAACAGGTGAGGGTTTGTTACAGTGTGTCAGTGTCAGATTTGTGCCGCTGTGATTCCCTGGACTGTAATATGGACAACTAAGGCTACTTTCACACTAGCGTGTTTGCTGGATCCGGCAGGGTTCAGGAAAAACGCTTCTGTTACTGATAATACAACCGTCTGCATCCGTTATGAACTCCGTTGAAAGTCAATGGGGGACGGATCTGTTTTCTATTGTGGCAGAGAAAACGGATCCGTCCCCTTTGACTTGCATTGGGGGTCATGAAGGATCCGTCTTGATCAGTTTCCCAGGACGGGAAGCAAAATACAGCATGTTGCGGTTCGCTCTCCGGTCTGGGAACGCAACTAAACGGAACAGAATGCATTTTTGAGCGCTCTGTTCTGTTCAGTTTTGTCCCCATTGACAATAAATGGGGACAAAACTGAAGCGTTTTTTTCAGGTATTGAGCCCCTACAGTGGCGTCTCTAGCTTTTAAATTTTTTTGGGGGGGGGCACACTGGGGGCCAGGACAAAAGTAGGGGGGGGGCAGCTATAACAACAATACATTTACACAAGTACTCTTAGAAATGCTGCGATACTTTACCCAATACCTAAAACCGCAACAGGGAAGAAAAGTCCTGCTGTCTGTGGTTTAAAAAAAATAATAAAAATCACTCAGATTTCAAAATGTCCTAGTTGCCTGTGGATGACACTTTTATAGGGAGGGGGATCTGTGGATGACACTGATATGGGGGGGATCTGTGGAGGACACATACCGTATATAGCATCTTATGCTATATGTGTCATCCACAGATCCACCCCATGACAGTGTCATCCCCATTTCCCCCTCCCTATAACAGTGTCATCAACAGATCCCCCTCCCTATAACAGTGTCATCAACAGATCCCCCTCCCTATAACAGTGTCATCAACAGATCCCCCTCCCTATAACAGTGTCATCAACAGATCCCCCTCCCTATAACAGTGTCATCCACAGATCCCCCTCCCTATAACAGTGTCATCCACAGATCCCCCTCCCTATAACAGTGTCATCCACAGATCCCCCTCCCTATAACAGTGTCATCCACAGATCCCCCTCCCTATAACAGTGTCATCCACAGATCCCCCTCCCTATAACAGTGTCATCCACAGATCCCCCTCCCTATAACAATGTCATCCACAGATCCCCCTCCCTATAACAGTGTCATCCACAGATCCCCCTCCCTAAAACAATGTCATCCACAGATCCCCCTCCCTATAACAGTGTCATCCACAGATTCCCCTCCCTATTGCAGTGTCACCCACAGATCCCCCTCCCTATTGCAGTGTCACCCACAGATTCCCCTCCCTATTGCAGTGTCACCCACAGATCTCCCCCTCCATAACAATGTCATCCACAGATTCCCCTCCCTATAGCAGTGTCATCCACAAATCCCCCTCCCTATAACAGTGTCATCCACAGATCTTCCTCCCTATAGCAGTGTCATCCACAGATTCCCCTCCCTATTGCAGTGTCACCCACAGATCCCCCTCCCTATTGCAGTGTCACCCACAGATTCCCCTCCCTATTGCAGTGTCACCCACAGATCTCCCCCTCCATAACAATGTCATCCACAGATTCCCCTCCCTATAGCAGTGTCATCCACAAATCCCCCTCCCTATAACAGTGTCATCCACAGATCTTCCTCCCTATAGCAGTGTCATCCACAGATTCCCCTCCCTATTGCAGTGTCATCCACAGATTCCCCTCCCTATTGCAGTGTCACCCACAGATCCCCCTCCCTATAGCAGTGTCATCCACAGATCCCCCTCCCTATAGCAGTGTCATCCACAAATCCCACTCCCTATAACAGTGTCATCCACAGACCCCCCCTCCCTATAACAGTGTCATCTACAGATCCCCCCCACCCTATAACAGTGTCATCCACAGATTCCCCTCCCTATAACAATGTCATCCACAGATCCCCCTCCCTATAACAGTGTCATCCACAGACCCCCCCTCCCTATAACAGTGTCATCCACAGATCTACCTCCCCGCCTCTCACAGGAGTGTATATTTGACATTTCTAAACTGTAATCCATATCCTGCAGTAACTTTAACTTTAAATCAGGATTCAGCGGCCGCTCATCTCTAATACTACCTTAACCTTACACCACTCGACTAGCTTCGGTAACAGGGCCAGGGTACAGCCTACAGGCACTGCCTGTTGTTACCGAGCGAGCGCTGATCTCTGCAGGTCAGAGGTTACCGATTACAGTTTAGATGAAATGTACACTCCTGTGAGCGGTCCAGACCAGTGGCGGATCCAGAGCCTGGTCTCGGGAGGGGCACTTCCAGATTATTTTCTGTCCGCCGCCACAGAACAATGGTGCTTATAGAACAGACTACACAGTGTAGAGGTATACTGTATATTGTGTGGCACAGTGTAGAGGTATACTGTATATTGTGGGGCACAGTGTAGAGGTATACTGTATATTGTGTGGCACAGTGTAGAGGTATACTGTATATTGTGTGGCACAGTGTAGAGGTATACTGTATATTGTGGGGCACAGTGTAGAGGTAAACTGTATATTGTGTGGCACAGTGTAGAGGTATACTGTATATTGTGTGGCACAGTGTAGAGGTATACTGTATATTGTGTGGCACAGTGTAGAGGTATACTGTATATTGTGTGGCACAGTGTAGAGGTATACTGTATACTGTGTGGCACAGTGTAGAGGTGTACTGTATACTGTGTGGCAAAGTGTAGAGGTATACTGTATACTGTGTGGCACAGTGTAGAGGTATACTGTATATTGTGGGGCACAGTGTAGAGGTATACTGTATATTGTGGGGCACAGTGTAGAGGTATACTGTATATTGCGGGGCACAGTGTAGAGTTATACTGTATATTGCGGGGCACAGTGTAGAGGTATACTGTATATTGCGGGGCACAGTGTAGCGGTATACTGTATATTGCGGGGCACAGTGTAGCGGTATACTGTATATTGCGTGGCACAGTGTAGCGGTATACTGTATATTGCGTGGCACAGTGTAGCGGTATACTGTATATTGCGTGGCACAGTGTAGAGGTATACTGTATATTGTGTGGCACAGTGTAGAGGTATGCTGTATATTGTGGGGCACAGTGTAGAGGTATGCTGTATATTGTGTGGCACAGTGTAGAGGTATGCTGTATATTGTGTGGCACAGTGTAGAGGTATACTGTATATTGTGTGGCACAGTGTAGCGGTATACTGTATATTGTGGGGCACAGTGTAGAGGTATACTGTATATTGTGTGGCACAGTGTAGCGGTATACTGTATATTGTGGGGCACAGTGTAGCAGTATACTGTATATTGTGGTGCACAGTGTAGAGGTATACTGTATATTGTGTGGCACAGTGTAGAGGTATACTGTACATTGTGGGGCACAGTGTAGAGGTATACTGTATATGGTGTGGCACAGTGTAGCGGTATACTGTATATTGTGTGGCACAGTGTAGAGGTATACTGTACATTGTGGGGCACAGTGTAGAGGTATACTGTATATTGTGGGGCACAGTGTAGAGGTATACTGTATATTGTGGGGCACAGTGTAGCGGTATACTGTATATTGTGTGGCACAGTGTAGCGGTATACTGTATATTGTGGGGCACAGTGTAGAGGTATACTGTACATTGTGGGGCACAGTGTAGCGGTATACTGTATATTGTGGGGCACAGTGTAGAGGTATACTGTATATTGTGTGGCACAGTGTAGCGGTATACTGTATATTGTGGGGCACAGTGTAGAGGTATACTGTACATTGTGTGGCACAGTGTAGCGGTATACTGTATATTGTGGGGCACAGTGTAGAGGTATACTGTACATTGTGGGGCACAGTGTAGCGGTATACTGTATATTGTGGGGCACAGTGTAGAGGTATACTGTATATTGTGTGGCACAGTGTAGCGGTATACTGTTTATTGTGGGGCACAGTGTAGAGGTATACTGTACATTGTGGGGCACAGTGTAGAGGTATACTGTATATTGTGGGGCACAGTGTAGAGGTATACTGTATATTGTGTGGCACAGTGTAGCGGTATACTGTATATTGTGTGGCACAGTGTAGCGGTATACTGTATATTGTGGGGCACAGTGTAGAGGTATACTGTATATTGTGGGGCACAGTGTAGCGGTATACTGTATATTGTGGGGCACAGTGTAGAGGTATACTGTACATTGTGTGGCACAGTGTAGCGGTATACTGTATATTGTGGGGCACAGTGTAGCGGTATACTGTATATTGTGGGGCACAGTGGATGCTATATGTGTATAACAAACATACTCCACATGAAAACTTACAATTACTTGGCTTGACCCTTGGGGATCTCGGACGCCACTTCCACACTTTGGCCGGGGGCTCGGCGGAGCTGATGTTGTGCTTTATCCTAATGAGAAAGATTTCATAATAAGGATTTGGAGAAGGGGCAGAGGGATAGCAGAGCAGGGAGAGGCTGGTGCTGCTACTAGGGGGTCATACCATGGGGGAGTAATGAAGCCCACCATAATGTCCCCCCCCCCAGTAGAAATAATTATCCTTAGGCTGAATGCACACGGCCATGTGCCATGGCCAAGAGCGGTCCGTGGTATGCCGGGCTGGATTCCCGTTCAGAGCAGGAGCGCACGGCGTCATTGGTTGCTATGACGCCGTGCGCTCCTGCTCTGAACAGAAATTCAGCCCGGCATACCACAGACCACTCTCGGCCACGGAACACGGCCGTGTGCATTCGGCCTTATAATGTGACAATGCAAAAAATACCCCCTTGTAATGCCCCCAGTTGAGCTAATGTCCCCAGAATGTGCCAGTATAAAATACCCCTATATAGTGCCCCCAGTAAATGCCCCCATAGTTCTCCTCTCCCCCTTCCTTCTAGTGCCCCCCCATAATTTACCAGTATAAAATGCCCCATATATCGTGCCCCAGTAGATGCCCTCAGTGTCCCCCATAATTTGCAAGTATAAAATACCCCTTCTTAGTGCCCCCCGTAGATGACTCCTTAGTACTCCTCTCCCCCCTTCTCCATAGTACCCACCATAATGTGTCCCAGTATAAAATGCTACTGTACAGAGCCCCCCATATAAAATACTTCTTTGTGGCCTCAGTAGATGCCCCTATAGTGCCCACCAATAATGTGCCAGTAAAAAGTGCCCCCAATAATGTGCCAGTAAAAAGTGCCCCCAATAATGTGCCAGTAATAAACCCCCCATCACGTGCCAGTAATAAGCCCCCCATCATGTGCCAGTAATAAGCCCCCCATCATGTGCCAGTAATAAGCCCCCCCAATGTGCCAGTAATAAGCCCCCCAATGGGCCAGTAATAAGCCCCCAATGGGCCAGTAATAAGCCCCCCCAAATGTGCCAGTAATAAGCCCCCCCAATGTGCCAGTAATAAGCCCCCCATCATGTGCCAGTAATAAGCCCCCCATCATGTGCCAGTAATAAGCCCCCCATCATGTGCCAGTAATAAGGCCCCTCATCATGTGCCAGTAATAATCCCCCCCAATGTGCCAGTAATAAGCCCCCCATCATGTGCCAGTAATAAGGCCCCTCATCATGTGCCAGTAATAATCCCCCCCAATGTGCCAGTAATAAGCCCCCCAATGTGCCAGTAATAAGCCCCCCATCATGTGCCAGTAATAAACCCCCCCAATGTGCCAGTAATAAGCCCCCCAATGTGCCAGTAATAAGCCCCCCATCATGTGCCAGTAATAACCCCCCCCCAATTTGCCAGTAATAAGCCCCCCCAATGTGCCAGTAATAAGCCCCCCCAATGTGCCAGTAATAAGCCCCCCATCATGTGCCAGTAATAAGCCCCCCATCATGTGCCAGTAATAAACCCCCCCAATGTGCCAGTAATAAGCCCCCCAATGTGCCAGTAATAAGGCCCCCCAATGTGCCAGTAATAAGCCCCCCATCATGTGCCAGTAATAAACCCCCCTAATGTGCCAGTAATAAGCCCCCCATCATGTGCCAGTAATAAACCCCCCTAATGTGCCTGTAAAACTATTGTAAAAAAAAAAAAAAAAAAAAAAACACTTATACTTACCTCCATGTCAGCGATGCGATACAGGCCTCTTCCGGCCTATGTCCCGCGCTGTATGGCTCAGGCGGCGCGATGACGTCATCGCGCCGCCTGCGCCGGCCTCTGATAGGCTGCCGGCCTAGTGCCTGCAGCCTATCAGAGGAAGGGGAAGGGACACGCCTCTCCCTCCCCTGCCGCAGCACAGGCAGATGACTATGGAGATGAGCGCAATGGAAGGGCTCATCTCCCTGTGCCCGACTGCAGCGGCTCACTTAGGGGGGGGCATTTTAGTTGGGGGGGCACAGTGTGATGTAGGGGGGGCTGTGGCCCCCTATACCCCCCCCCCCCTTCCCCCCCCGGCGACGCCACTGAGCCCCTATGATGGAACTCAATACCGGAAAACTTAAACGTGTGAAAGTACCCTAGGCCAATTTCCAATTACAGCAGTTTTGATAAATCTCCCCCTTTGTTTCTTGTTATCAATTTAAAATAAAATAAAACTGAAACATTGTTTCTTTTATGTAAAACAGAAATTATTTATAAACAATTCTTAAACTTCTTCGAACACAAACACAAAAAAACATTCTCACAATCAGCGATGTGACAGTACCATATATGAACACTAGAGGTCGATGTTTAGCCCTCCCATAGTATTAAAGGGGATCTGTACTTTGTTTAAACTGATGATCTATCCTCTGGATAGATCATCAGCTTCTGATCGGCGGGGGTCCGAAACCCGGGACCCCCGCCGATCAGAAACTGATGATCTATCCAGAGGAGTGCAGAACCCCTTTAAGTATACTATGTAACAAAAAAGGAGCATTTACAAAGAGCAGCACAGAGGTTTTCAGGGCCCAATCTGTAGGGATCTATATAGTCTTTCTATCTTTGGTTTTCCTCTTATTCTTTCCAGTCATGACTAGATTGTAAGCTCTTGGTCCAGCACTGTGAGGTTCGTACATTAAATCCTACCAGTAGTCTTATATATTCTCTAGGGAGAAAAGTGAAGTAATAGACTCGTTGTGTTCTGGGCCTGGTTCACCTCCAAAAACGACGACATATACGCAATCTGCATGAGGCCTGAGTGTACGGACTCTGAATGAATGAGTCTGGAGATGTGACTTGAATGATAGACTTGAATGGGTCCACGTGCATTCAGCTCTGCACACGGACAGGGCACGCACAGACAATACGCCATTCTGGCCCATGCCTAACTAAGGCCCCTTTCACACTAGCGTTAAAGTTTCCCGGTATTGAGTTCCATCCAAGGGGCTCAGTACCGGAAAAAAACACTTCAGTTTTGTCCTAATGCAATCCATTCAGTATGCATCAGGATGTCTTCCGTTCCGTCCTTTTTACGGTATTTTGTCAGAGAAAATACCGCAGTATGCTGCTGTATTTTCTCCGGCCAAAATTCCGGAACACTTGCCGGATCCAGCATTAATTTCTATTGAAATGTATTAATGCCGGATCCGGTACCAAGTGTTCAGGAAATTGCAGCATTGACGGATCCGGTTTTCCGGTCCGCGCATGCGCAGACCTTTTAAAATGTGAAAAAATATATATACCTGATCCGTTTTTCTGGATGACACCGGAGAGACGGATACGGTATTTCAATGCATTTTTCAGACGGATCTGCATCTGGATCCGGAAACAAATGACATCCGCTTGCATACGGATTTCCAGATTCTTCTAACGCTAGTGTGAAAGTGCCCTCAGCTATATCTGTTTCTGGGAAAGCTGGGTGACAGCCAACTATCTGAGACTCCTGATACAACTCTGCCTTAGGGCTCATGAACACGGCCATAAGTGTTTTGCAGTCCACGAATTGCAGACTCGCAAAACTAGGAAACCGGCTGAGTGGATGCCACCATTATTTATTTTTTGCTCCTGGAGAAATGTCCAATCATTTTCCGCAAAAAGGGACAAGAATAGGAGCTGTTCTATTTTTTATTTTTTTTTCAGGGCTGCAGAACGGACTTACGGGTGAGCTCTTCGCATCTCTTGTGGCCCCATTGAGGTGAATGGGTCCGCATCCGATCCACCAAAAATGCAGATTGCATTCGGACCATAACTACGGCCGTGTGCAGGAGCCCTTACTATGAAAATGGACACTTTCATCAGCTCGTTATCTAAAGTTTCCATTCAGGTTCTTGGGAAATCTGGGTCACAACCAATGTGTAAGAGGTACTGGTGGCCATATTGGTTGTCATCCACTTCTCCCACTACGATACTGGTTTCAGTGCAGTGACAGTCCTAAACTCAGGGGATATGGGGAAGGGGAAAGGTTAATCCATTGTAGTCCCTAACACTGTACAGCTCCGTGTGGGTCCTTGGCCCAGGCTAATTATGGGGACCAAGGTGATCCTCAGTAAACAGGTGGGGGCCACCCAGGAAAAGTGACGCTTCAATCTCCAGGGTCCAGTCAGGGGGCAGAAACTCAACGCTGGTCACAGCCCACCCAAGAGGCCCTAGACTCAAAGCAATGGCTGAGCCATTAACCCCTCGTCTGCCGGGCCTTGCTGCATCGACAAATGCTGTTAAATAGTAATCATAATATACAGTTACATAGAACTGCAGGTGATACCTAATACAGACCTAAGACTTGTTACATTGCATCCGTGTGGGATTGAAGCCTCATTCACACGTCCGTGCTCAAATCCGTGAGCAGGTGGTCAGTGATGTATCCATGAAGCTGTCCGTGAAGGATCCGTGTCGGGTCTGTGTGGCCGTTTTTCGCAGTCCGCGTTGCATCCGTATTTTACTGACACTGAGCAGCTGAAAAATAATCATTTTAAAAACATCTCTTCTTAATTATCCGTGTTGCATCCATGGATTTCACAGACCCCATAGACTATAATGTATGTGAGGGATCCGGGAACACAGACCAAGATAGGACATGCATCCGTACTAAAAACACGGACCGTGCTAAAACACTGATGCGTAAATACACACATTCAAATGAATTGGGACGTGTACTGTCCGCGGAGAACACTGACGTGTGAATGAGACTTTAGTCTGGTGTCCAGGACAGGATAGGATAGTGCTTTGCGATGTTTCTTTAAACCCGTGGAGGATTGTCTTCACTGATACACTGCAACAAAACCCTAACTGTGTACTCAACCTCTGGATGTAAACAATAATTATTGCTATTCACTGATGGCAACCAGGAATTGTATTCTCCTGTCCTACAGTCATCCTCTCCCCTGAAATGGCTGATAACAGGGAGCAATAGACTGTATTCTCCTGTCCTACAGTCATCCTCTCCCCTGAAATGGCTGATAACAGGGGGCAATAGACTGTATTCTCCTGTCCTACAGTCATCCTCCCCCCTGAAATGGCTGATAACAGGGGGCAATAGACTGTATTCTCCTGTACTACAGTCATCCTCTCCCCTGAAATGGCTGATAACAGGGGGCAATAGACTGTATTCTCCTGTCCTACAGTCATCCTCTCCCCTGAAATGGCTGATAACAGGGGGCAATAGATTGTATTCTCCTGTCCTACAGTCATCCTCTCCCCTGACATGGCTGATAACAGGGGGCAATAGACTGTATTCTCCTGTCCTACAGTCATCCTCTCCCCTGACATGGCTGATAACAGGGGGCAATAGACTGTATTCTCCTGTCCTACAGTCATCCTCTCCCCTGAAATGGCTGATAACAGGGGCAATAGATTGTATTCTCCTGTCCTACAGTCATCCTCTCCCCTGAAATGGCTGATAACAGGGGGCAATAGATTGTATTCTCCTGTCCTACAGTCATCCTCTCCCCTGAAATGGCTGATAACAGGGGGCAATAGACTGTATTCTCCTGTCCTACAGTCATCCTCTCCCCTGAAATGGGTGATAACAGGAGGCAATAGACTGTATTCTCCTGTCCTACAGTCATCCTCCCCCCTGAAATGGCTGATAACAGGGGGCAATAGACTGTATTCTCCTGTCCTACAGTCATCCTCTCCCCTGAAATGGCTGATAACAGGGAGCAATAGATTGTATTCTCCTGTCCTACAGTCGTCCTCTCCCCTGAAATGGCTGATAACAGGGAGCAATAGACTGTATTCTCCTGTCCTACAGTCATCCTCTCCCCTGAAATGGCTGATAACAGGGGGCAATAGATTGTATTCTCCTGTCCTACAGTCATCCTCTCCCCTGAAATGGCTGATAACAGGGGGCAATAGACTGTATTCTCCTGTCCTACAGTCATCCTCTCCCCTGAAATGGCTGATAACAGGCGGCAATAGATTGTATTCTCCTGTCCTACAGTCATCCTCTCCCCTGAAATGGCTGATAACAGGGGGCAATAGACTGTATTCTCCTGTCCTACAGTCATCCTCTCCCCTGAAATGGCTGATAACAGGGAGCAATAGACTGTATTCTCCTGTCCTACAGTCATCCTCCCCCTGAAATGGCTGATAACAGGGGGCAATAGATTGTATTCTCCTGTGCTACAGTCATCCTCTCCCCTGAAATGGCTGATAACAGGGGGCAATAGATTGTATTCTCCTGTCCTACAGTCATCCTCTCCCCTGAAATGGCTGATAACAGGGGGCAATAGACTGTATTCTCCTGTCCTACAGTCATCCTCTCTCCTGAAATGGCTGATAACAGGGAGCAATAGACTGTATTCTCCTGTCCTACAGTCATCCTCCCCCTGAAATGGCTGATAACAGGGGGCAATAGATTGTATTCTCCTGTGCTACAGTCATCCTCTCCCCTGAAATGGCTGATAACAGGGGGCAATAGACTGTATTCTCCTGTCCTACAGTCATCCTCTCCCCTGAAATGGCTGATAACAGGGGGCAATAGATTGTATTCTCCTGTCCTACAGTCATCCTCTCCCCTGAAATGGCTGATAACAGGGGGCAATAGACTGTATTCTCCTGTCCTACAGTCATCCTCCCCCTGAAATGGCTGATAACAGGGGCAATAGATTGTATTCTCCTGTCCTACAGTCATCCTCCCCCTGAAATGGCTGATAACAGGGGGCAATAGACTGTATTCCTGTCCTACAGTCATCCTCTCCCCTGAAATGGCTGATAACAGGGGGCAATAGACTGTATTCTCCTGTCCTACAGTCATCCTCTCCCCTGAAATGGCTGATAACAGGGGGCAATAGACTGTATTCTCCTGTCCTACAGTCATCCTCTCCCCTGAAATGGCTGATAACAGGGGGCAATAGACTGTATTCTCCTGTCCTACAGTCATCCTCTCCCCTGAAATGGCTGATAACAGGGGGAAATAGACTGTATTCTCCTGTCGTACAGTCATCCTCCCTCCTGAAATGACTGATAACAGGGGGCAATAGACTGTATTCTCCTGTCCTACAGTCATCCTCTCCCCTGAAATGGCTGATAACAGGGGGCAATAGACTGTATTCTCCTGTCCTACAGTCATCCTCTCCCCTGAAATGGCTGATAACAGGGGGCAATAGACTGTATTCTCCTGTCCTACAGTCATCCTCTCCCTAAAATGGCTGATAACAGGGGGCAATAGACTGTATTCTCCTGTCCTACAGTCATCCTCTCCCCTGAAATGGCTGATAACAGGGGGCAATTGACTGTATTCTCCTGTCCTACAGTCATCCTCTCCCCCTGAAATGGCTGATAACAGGGAGCAATAGACTGTATTCTCCTGTCCTACAGTCATCCTCTCCCCTGAAATGGCTGATAACAGGGAGCAATAGACTGTATTCTCCTGTCCTACAGTCATCCTCTCCCCTGAAATGGCTGATAACAGGGAGCAATAGACTGTATTCTCCTGTCCTACAGTCATCCTCTCCCCTGAAATGGCTGATAACAGGGGGCAATAGACTGTATTCTCCTGTCCTACAGTCATCCTCTCCCTAAAAATGGCTGATAACAGGGGGCAATAGACTGTATTCTCCTGTCCTACAGTCATCCTCTCCCCTGAAATGGCTGATAACAGGGGGCAATTGACTGTATTCTCCTGTCCTACAGTCATCCTCTCCCCTGAAATGGCTGATAACAGGGAGCAATAGACTGTATTCTCCTGTCCTACAGTCATCCTCTCCCCTGAAATGGCTGATAACAGGGGGCAATAGACTGTATTCTCCTGTCCTACAGTCATCCTCTTCCCTGAAATGGCTGATAACAGGGGGGAATAGACTGTATTCTCCTGTCCTACAGTCATCCTCTTCCCTGAAATGGTTGATAACAGGGAGCAATAGACTGTATTCTCCTGTCCTACAGTCATCCTCTCCCCTGAAATGGCTGATAACAGGGGGCAATAGACTGTATTCTCCTGTCCTACAGTCATCCTCTCCCCTGAAATGGCTGATAACAGGGAGCAATAGATTGTATTCTCCTGTCCTACAGTCATCCTCTGTCCTGAAATGGCTGATAACAGGGAGCAATAGACTGTATTCTCCTGTCCTACAGTCATCCTCTCCCCTGAAATGGCTGATAACAGGGGGCAATAGATTGTATTCTCCTGTCCTACAGTCATCCTCTCCTGAAATGGCTGATAACAGGGGGCAATAGATTGTATTCTCCTGTCCTACAGTCATCCTCTCCCCTGAAATGGCTGATAACAGGGGGCAATAGACTGTATTCTCCCGTCCTACAGTCATCCTCTCCCCTGAAATGGCAGATAACAGGGGGCGATAGACTGTATTCTCCCGCCCTACAGTCATCCTCTCCCCTGAAATGGCTGATAACAGGGGGCAATAGACTGTATTCTCCTGTCCTACAGTCATCCTCTCCTCTGAAATGGCTGATAACATGGAGCAATAGACTGTATTCTCCTGTCCTACAGTCATCCTCTCCCCTGAAATGGCTGATAACAGGGAGCAATAGACTGTATTCTCCTGTCCTACAGTCATCCTCTCCCCTGAAATGGCTGATAACAGGAGGCAATAGACTGTATTCTCCTGTCCTACAGTCATCCTCTCCCCTGAAATGGCTGATATCAGGGGGCAATAGACTGTATTCTCCCGTCCTACAGTCATCCTCTCCCCTGAAATGGCTGATAACAGGGAGCAATAGATTGTATTCTCCTGTCCTACAGTCATCCTCCCCCCTGAAATGGCTGATAACAGGGGACAATAGACTGTATTCTCCTGTCCTACAGTCATCCTCTCCTCTGAAATGGCTGATAACGGGGGGCAATAGACTGTATTCTCCTGTCCTACAGTCATCCTCCCCCCTGAAATGGCTGATAACAGGGGGCAATAGACTGTATTCTCCTGTCCTACAGTCATCCTCTCCCCTGAAATGGCTGATAACAGGGAGCAATAGACTGTATTCTCCTGTCCTACAGTCATCCTCTCCCCTGAAATGACTGATAACAGGGGGCAATAGACTGTATTCTCCTGTCCTACAGTCATCCTCTCCCCTGAAATGGCTGATAACAGGGGGCAATAGACTGTATTCTCCTGTCCTACAGTCATCCTCTCCCCTGAAATGGCTGATAACAGGGGGCAATAAACTGTATTCTCCTGTCCTACAGTCATCCTCTCCTCTGAAATGGCTGATAACAGGGGGCAATAGACTGTATTCTCCTGTCCTACAGTCATCCTCTCCCTAAAAATGGCTGATAACAGGGGGCAATAGACTGTATTCTCCTGTCCTACAGTCATCCTCTCCCCTGAAATGGCTGATAACAGGGGGCAATAGACTGTATTCTCCTGTCCTACAGTCATCATCTCCCCTGAAATGGCTGATAACAGGGGGCAATAGACTGTATTCTCCTGTCCTACAGTCATCCTCTCCCCTGAAATGGCTGATAACAGGGGGCAATAGACTGTATTCTCCTGTCCTACAGTCATCCTCTCCTCTGAAATGGCTGATAACAGGGGGCAATAGACTGTATTCTCCTGTCCTACAGTCATCCTCACCTCTGAAATGGCTGATAACAGGGGGCAAATAGACTGTATTCTCCTGTCCTACAGTCATCCTCTCCCCTGAAATGGCTGATAACAGGGGGGCAATAGACTGTATTTTGCTGTCCTACAGTCATCCTCTCCCCTGAAATGGCTGATAACAGGGGGCAATAGACTGTATTCTCCTGTCCTACAGTCATCCTCCCCCCTGTAATGGCTGATAACAAGGGGCAATAGACTGTATTCTCCTGTCCTACAGTCATCCTCTCCCCTGAAATGGCTGATAACAGGGGGGCAATAGACAGTATTTTCCTGTCCTACAGTCATCCTCTCCCCTGAAATGGCTGATAACAGGGGGCAATTGACTGTATTCTCCTGTCCTACAGTCATCCTCTCCCCTGAAATGGCTGATAACAGGCGGCAATAGACTGTATTCTCCTGTCCTACAGTCATCCTCCCCCCTGAAATGGCTGATAACAGGGAGCAATAGACTGTATTCTCCTGTCCTACAGTCATCCTCTCCCCTGAAATGGCTGATAACAGGGGGCAATAGACTGTATTCTCCTGTCCTACAGTCATCCTCTCCCCTGAAATGGCTGATAACAGGGGGCAATTGACTGTATTCTCCTGTCCTACAGTCATCCTCACCTCTGAAATGGCTGATAACAGGGGGCAAATAGACTGTATTCTCCTGTCCTACAGTCATCCTCTCCCCTGAAATGGCTGATAACAGGGGGGCAATAGACTGTATTTTGCTGTCCTACAGTCATCCTCTCCCCTGAAATGGCTGATAACAGGGGGCAATAGACTGTATTCTCCTGTCCTACAGTCATCCTCTCCCCTGAAATGGCTGATAACAGGGGGGCAATAGACAGTATTTTCCTGTCCTACAGTCATCCTCTCCCCTGAAATGGCTGATAACAGGGGGCAATTGACTGTATTCTCCTGTCCTACAGTCATCCTCTCCCCTGAAATGGCTGATAACAGGCGGCAATAGACTGTATTCTCCTGTCCTACAGTCATCCTCCCCCCTGAAATGGCTGATAACAGGGAGCAATAGACTGTATTCTCCTGTCCTACAGTCATCCTCTCCCCTGAAATGGCTGATAACAGGGGGCAATAGACTGTATTCTCCTGTCCTACAGTCATCCTCTCCCCTGAAATGGCTGATAACAGGGGGCAATTGACTGTATTCTCCTGTCCTACAGTCATCCTCTCCCCTGAAATGGCTGATAACAGGGAGCAATAGACTGTATTCTCCTGTCCTACAGTCATCCTCCCCCCTGAAATGGCTGATAACAGGAGGCAATAGACTGTATTCTCCTGTCCTACAGTCATCCTCTCCCCTGAAATGTCTGATAACAGGGGGCAATAGACTGTATTCTCCTGTCCTACAGTCATCCTCTCCTCTGAAATGGCTGATAACAGGAGGCAATAGACTGTATTCTCCTGTCCTACAGTCATCCTCTCCTCTGAAATGGCTGATAACAGGGGGCAATACACTGTATTCTCCTGTCCTACAGTCATCCTCTCCCCTGAAATGGCTGATAACAGGGAGCAATAGACTGTATTCTCCTGTCCTACAGTCATCCTCTCCCCTGAAATGGCCGATAACAGGGGGCAATAGACTGTATTCTCCTGTCCTACAGTCATCCTCTCCCCTGAAATGGCTGATAACAGGAGGCAATAGACTGTATTCTCCTGTCCTACAGTCATCCTCTCCCCTGAAATGGCTGATAACAGGGGGCAATAGACTGTATTCTCCTGTCCTACAGTCATCCTCTCCCCTGAAATGGCTGATAACAGGGGACAATAGACTGTATTCTCCTGTCCTACAGTCATCCTCTCCCCTGAAATGGCCGATAACAGGGGGCAATAGACTGTATTCTCCTGTCCTACAGTCATCCTCTCCCCTGAAATGGCTGATAACAGGAGGCAATAGACTGTATTCTCCTGTCCTACAGTCATCCTCTCCCCTGAAATGGCTGATAACAGGGGGCAATAGACTGTATTCTCCTGTCCTACAGTCATCCTCTCCCCTGAAATGGCTGATAACAGGGGGTAATAGACTGTATTCTCCTGTCCTACAGTCATCCTCTCCCCCTGAAATGGCTGATAACAGGGGGCAATAGACTGTATTCTCCTGTCCTACAGTCATCCTCTCCTCTGAAATGGCTGATAACAGGGGGCAATAGACTGTATTCTCCTGTCCTACAGTCATCCTCTCCCCTGAAATGGCTGATAACAGGGGGCAATAGACTGTATTCTCCTGTCCTACAGTCATCCTCTCCTCTGAAATGGCTGATAACAGGGAGCAATAGACTGTATTCTCCTGTCCTACAGTCATCCTCTCCCCTGAAATGGCTGATAACAGGGATCAATAGACTGTATTCTCCTGTCCTACAGTCATCCTCTCCTCTGAAATGGCTGATAACAGGGGGCAATAGACTGTATTCTCCTGTCCTACAGTCATCCTCTCCCCTGAAAGGGCTTATAACAGGGGGCAATAGACTGTATTCTCCTGTCCTACAGTCATCCTCTCCCCTGAAATGTCTGATAACAGGGGGCAATAGACTGTATTCTCCTGTCCTACAGTCATCCTCTCCCCTGAAATGGCTGATAACAGGGGGCAATAGACTGTATTCTCCTGTCCTACAGTCATCCTCTCCCCTGAAATGGCTGATAACAGGGGGCAATAGATTGTATTCTCCTGTCCTACAGTCATCCTCTCCCCTGAAATGGCTGATAACAGGGAGCAATAGACTGTATTCTCCTGTCCTACAGTCATCCTCTCCCCTCAAATGGCTGATAACAGGGAGCAATAGACTGTATTCTCCTGTCCTACAGTCATCCTCTCCCCTGAAATGGCTGATAACAGGGGGCAATAGATTGTATTCTCCTGTCCTACAGTCATCCTCTCCCCTGAAATGGCTGATAACAGGGGGCAATAGACTGTATTCTCCTGTCCTACAGTCATCCTCTCCCCTGAAATGGCTGATAACAGGGGGCAATAGACTGTATTCTCCTGTCCTACAGTCATCCTCTCCCCTGAAATGGCTGATAACAGGGGCAATAGACTGTATTCTCCTGCAGCCCTGCTGTTATGCACAGTTATGTAGATGGGGTTCACATACTTTGATAATGCCCCCCCCTCCCCCTTCCTGCGGCTTCTGCCTGTGTGGGCCGCTGTGTCATTGTCCTGTACATTATATATTTGGAGTTTGTCATCTTTATGGAGCAGACTGCTGGTGGTCCGGGCTTTGATCCCTCCCTGGTGGTCCCTGCCCCCCTCCCCGGGAAGTGCAGGGTTTTATAAACATCTTTAATTTGTTCCTGTATATTATAGTGTATAATGTACATGCGGTTACAGTGGCAGTTCAGGGTTAACGCATCTTCCCTGCTCCCCCTGACCTCGGCATTGTCTGATCTGGGCTGCGGCTTCTATCTGGGTGGTCTCCTGCCTCATTAATGTCTTGTCATCTCTCCTCCTGCCTGGGGGGACATGTTACCCACCCTCTGCCTGTAACTAATACTAAACTTCCCACCTAGAGCTTTGTTACATTGTGTCTCTGCAATGTTTCCTTTCAGGTTTTGTCAATAGAGACCCCCCCCCCTCCCAGGATAGAGATACGGAACCTGGCCCCAAACATGAGACAAGGGGGCCGTGAGGGTGACCCCAGGTCTGACCCTTTTGGGGCTTAGGGTGTATTTACCAAAGTGGTAACGAGATCTCTGTCTTACTAAGGGCAGACATGCGGAGCCATCAGATCCAGGGGACCCCCCCATAGATATATTCAAGACTGTCCCCCAAAAATAAAAGGGTCCCCAGGAGGTAGAAGTCCTGGATAATGTTGTATCGTCATAGCAGCAGAGAAGGATCTCAGTGCGATGAAGAGGAGTTGCTGTTCACGAGCCAAGGAAAGCTGGGTGATCTGTAATGGTGCCCACATTGGTTGTCACCAAACTTTACCAAAAGTGACTCCAGGCAGTCATGTAAATATAATTCATAGGGCTCCATAGCAAACTAAGATGGGGCCCCACCGCCTAGTGTGAGAAAATTAAAACAGCAGCAGGTGACAATCATTAAAGGTAAATATAATAACGCCAAAAAAAGGCCATATTGTTATTCTTTGCAATAAGGTACAATGTTCTTGCATCTAATTGGGCCCTCAGCCTCTGGGCCCCAAGTATGATGAACGTCCAAGATCTACAGTCTCGAACTGGAGCTTCTGGGGGAAATGGGAGGAGGGGAGTTAAAAGCCTAATCCAGACCCTGCCTGTATCCAGGCTCCCTACACAGACCCCAGCAGTTGCCACAGACACATAAAGGGGGTCAATTGTTTTGCTGATTTCTGTCTGACACTCTGAAATAGTGAGGTTGTGACTTATATCCCTTATAGCCACCTAAGTACATTACAATACTGCAGAGCTGCACTCACTATTCTGCTGGTGCAATCACTGTGTACATACATTACTTATCCTGTACTGATCCTGAGTTCCATCCTGTATTATGCTCCAGAGCTGCACTCACTATTCTGCTGGTGCAGTCACTGTGTACATACATTACTTATCCTGCACTGATCCTGAGTTACATTCTGTATTATACTCCAGAGCTGCACTCACTATTCTGCTGGTGCAGTCACTGTGTACATACATTACTTATCCTGTACTGATCCTGAGTTACATCCTGTATTATACTCCAGAGCTGAACTCACTATTCTGCTGGTGCAGTCACTGTGTATATACATTACTTATCCTGTACTGATCCTGAGTTACATCCTGTATTATATTCCAGAGCTGCACTCACTATTCTGCTGGTGCAGTCACTGTGTACATACATTACTTATCCTGTACTGATCCTGAGTTACATCCTGTATTATACTCCAGAGCTGCACTCACTATTCTGCTGGTGCAGTCACTGTGTACATACATTACTTATCCTGCACTGATCCTGAGTTACATTCTGTATTATACTCCAGAGCTGCACTCACTATTCTGCTGGTGCAGTCACTGTGTACATACATTACTTATCCTGTACTGATCCTGAGTTACATCCTGTATTATACTCCAGAGCTGCACTCACTATTCTGCTGGTGCAGTCACTGTGTACATACATTACTTATCCTGTACTGATCCTGAGTTACATCCTGTATTATACTCCAGAGCTGTAATCGTCCGTCTCTCATTCTCTCTGCAGACAGAGATTGATTCCATGCCGTGTATAATGTGGCCCTAACCCCAATAACCTGGGTCACAGTGTAATATCATCAGGAATTAGTCGTCTTAATGCTCCTTTGCTGCCCCCAGCTGGTGAAAAAAGGATAATACAGCAGAAAAAGATGTAGAAATCCTATGATGTTGATGCTTCTCTGAACTACAATACTATAAAGTGTAATGTCAGCAATAGGGGCTGTGACAACTAAACACTTTACATAATGAAATACCTATAGAATTTATACACCGTCTATAAGACACCTATAGATCACATACACCGTCTATAAGACACCCATAGAGCATATACACTGCATATAAGACACCTATAGAGCATATACACTGCATATAAGACACCTATAGAGCATATACACTGCATATAAGACACCTATAGAGCACATACACCGTCTATAAGTCACCCATAGAGCACATACACTGCATATAAGACACCTATAGAGCATATACACTGCATATAAGACACCTATAGAGCACAGACACTGTATAGAAGACACCCATAGAGCACATACACTGCATATAAGACACCTATAGAGCATATACACTGCATATAAGACACCTATAGAGCACAGACACTGTATAGAAGACACCTATAGAGCATATACACTGTATATAAGACACCTATAGAGCACATACACCGTCTATAAGTCACCCATAGAGCACATACACTGCATATAAGACACCTATAGAGCACATACACCGTCTATAAGACACCCATAGAGCACATACACTGCATATAAGACACCTATAGAGCATATACACTGTCTATAAGACACCCATAGAGCATATACACTGCATATAAGACACCTATAGAGCACATACACTGCATATAAGACACCCATAGAGCACATACACCGTCTATAAGACACCTATAGAGCACATACACTGCATATAAGACACCTATAGAGCACATACACCGTCTATAAGACACCTATAGAGCATACACACTGCATATAAGACACCTATAGAGCATATACACTGTCTATAAGACACCTATAGAGCACATACACTGCATATAAGACACCTATAGAGCATACACACTGCATATAAGACACCTATAGAGCATATACACCGTCTATAAAGACACCCATAGAGCATACACCGTCTATAAGACACCTATAGAGCATACACACTGTATAGAAGACACCCATAGAGCACATACACCGTCTATAAGACACCTATAGAGCACATACACTGCATATAAGACACCTATAGAGCATATACACTGTCTATAAGACACCTATAGAGCACATACACTGCATATAAGACACCTATAGAGCATACACACTGCATATAAGACACCTATAGAGCACATACACCGTCTATAAGACACCTATAGAGCACATACACCGTCTATAAAGACACCCATAGAGCACATACACCGTCTATAAGACACCTATAGAGCACATACACTGCATATAAGACACCTATAGAGCACATACACTGTCTATAAGACACCTATAGAGCACATACACTGCATATAAGACACCTATAGAGCATATACACTGCATATAAGACACCTATAGAGCACATACACTGCATATAAGACACCTATAGAGCACATACACTGCATATAAGACACCTATAGAGCACATACACTGCATATAAGACACCTATAGAGCATATACACTGCATATAAGACACCTATAGAGCATATACACTGTCTATAAGACACCTATAGAGCATATACACTGCATATAAGACACCTATAGAGCATATACACTGCATATAAGACACCTATAGAGCATATACACTGCATATAAGACACCTATAGAGCATATACACTGCATATAAGACACCTATAGAGCATATACACTGTCTATAAGACACCTATAGAGCATATACACTGCATATAAGACACCTATAGAGCACATACACTGCATATAAGACACCTATAGAGCATATACACTGTATAGAAGACACCCATAGAGCACATACACTGCATATAAGACACCTATAGAGCACATACACTGCATATAAGACACCTATAGAGCATATACACTGTATAGAAGACACCCATAGAGCACATACACCGTCTATAAGACACCCATAGAGCACATACACCGTCTATAAGACACCTATAGAGCACATACACTGCATATAAGACACCTATAGAGCACATACACTGTCTATAAGACACCTATAGAGCACATACACCGTCTATAAGACACCTATAGAGCACAGACACTGCATATAAGACACCTATAGAGCACATACACCGTCTATAAGACACCTGTAGAGCACATACACCGTCTATAAGACACCTATAGAGCACATACACTGTATATAAGACACCCATAGAGCACATACACTGCATATAAGACACCTATAGAGCACATACACCGTCTATAAGACACCTATAGAGCACAGACACTGCATATAAGACACCTATAGAGCACATACACTGTCTATAAGACACCTATAGAGCACAGACACTGTATAGAAGACACCTATAGAGCACAGACACTGTCTATAAGACACCTATAGAGCATATACACCGTCTATAAGACACCTATAGAGCATGTACACCGTCTATAAGACACCTATAGAGCATGTACACCGTCTATAAGACACCTATAGAGCATGTACACTGCATATAGGACACCTATAGAGCATGTACACTGCATATAGGACACCTATAGAGCACATACACTGTCTATAAGACACCTATAGAGCACAGACACTGTCTATAAGACACCTATAGAGCACAGACACTGTCTATAAGACACCTATAGAGCACATACACTGTCTATAAGACACCTATAGAGCACAGACACGGCCTATAAGACACCTATAGAGCACAGACACTGTCTATAAGACACCTATAGAGCACAGACACTGTCTATAAGACACCTATAGAGCACATACACTGTCTATAAGACACCTATAGAGCACATACACTGTCTATAAGACACCCATAGAGCACAGACACTGTATAGAAGACCCAGCTCCTCGGTTTGTCCCTGTGGTCGGACCCTCCAGTCCTGTTCACTTCCTTCCTCGCTTGTAACCATGGAGACACATAGGACTACACAGGAGCTGTGGACACAGAACGGGAGACCAGGTCTCTTCACTATTCCGGTCCTGCTCATTGGCGTCTGTTCACACGTCATTGATCATCGCTGGGTTTTTCCGTATTACTAATAATTGTTTTTTTCCCCAGATTATGGATTTAACCCCTCCCATGCCACAGTCAACGATTCAGGTCCAGGTCAATTTTTTATTCTGTGTTTTAGTTTTTGATACTTTTGGACGGACATTTATGTCAAGGTACAAGAAGGGGTTAAGTGACGGGCCCTGTGCCTCTATGGCACAGGGGTGACAGCGTCCTCCAGGTCACCTTCTTAGTGGACACATCAGGCCACGATCCGGGGATCGCAATAAAATAAAAAACCTCTCCTGCCTCATCACCTAATGACCTGAAGAGATAAGCGGCCTCTGGGGGGCGCCGCTTGGATCCTCCGCTGCAGACCCCTAATCCAAGAGGAAGAGCGTTCACCATACATACGAAACAACCGCAACTTTATTACCATAAACAACAGAGCCAGATGTCACGTGACCAGACCGCCGCGTGTCTCATGTCACGTGACCAGACCGCCGCGCGTGTCTCATGTCACGTGACCAGACCGCCGCTTGTGTCTCATGTCACGTGACCAGACCGCCGCTTGTGTCTCATGTCACGTGACCAGACCGCCGCGTGTCTCATGTCACGTGACCAGACCGCCGCGTGTCTCATGTCACGTGACCAGACCGCCGCGTGTCTCATGTCACGTGACCAGACCGCCGCGTGTCTCATGTCACGTGACCAGACCGCCGCGTGTCTCATGTCACGTGACCAGACCGCCGCGTGTCTCATGTCACGTGACCAGACCGCCGCGTGTCTCATGTCACGTGACCAGACCGCCGCGTGTCTCATGTCACGTGACCAGACCGCCGCGTGTCTCATGTCACGTGACCAGACCGCCGCGTGTCTCATGTCACATGTATTTTGAACTGAGAATTGTGATCGCTGCTACCCGTTCCACGTTATTTCTCCTGCACTGTAAACGCCATTAAAAATACCAGCTGCGGAATAATCGGAATAATCCACAACTAAAACCGGAATAAATCCAGAAGTCTGAGGATTAAAAAACACTAAATAGAGTTTATTTAAAGCAGTAAAACATAAAAATCCCAATATAGGAGAGATCTGGTTTCCCTGTAACGGCAGAATAAAGTTATTGACAGCGCACAGGTGGGGGGGTATAAAAACAAAGACAAAAATTCCCCCCCCAAATTTTTTTTTTTTTTTAATTCCAGCAGGCGGGGCTCACATTGCCCTGGGAGACCTTAAAGGGATTCTGGACAACCCTTTAAGAACTTCTGTACGACCACGCTGAGTTCATTGTATCCAAAAACATATAGGGGGCATTTATCACGGACCGGCGTGGTACCCCTACACTGCCGGAAGATGCACCTAATTTATCACAACCCTCGTCCTACATTAGGTGCATCCTCTGTCAGTCCGTGCGCCTGCAGCGAGATCCACGCCAACTCCGAGATGCAACAGATATCAGTCTTTTTATGCCAGAAAACTTCCGCTGACTCCGCCTCCTTCTCGGGAAAGTGGAGAGGGCAGCGTATAAATGACACAAAAGCCAGGTCAGGGAGTCTGTCAGCAGGTTGGATCATGCTTTACAGCACTAGGTAGGGGGAGAGCAGGACGGGACTATTGTGGAGATTTCATCATCAGAAGTAGTGAGAATATGAAGTTTCACTCTGCTCATACTAGTGTCCAGGAGGCGGAGCTTCACTGTGAAGTGCCCTCTACATTAAGCTCACAGCCCCACCCAACAGCGTTAGCATCCAATCAGCATCCCATGACAAAGCGGTGGGGAAGGGATGTGTCGGGGATATAAAGCAAAAGGCTTTATATAAAAGAAAGGATCAAAGAAAAAAAAATTCAAATGGTTATTGATCCTGAGGTGGACATATAAACACCTCAAAAAGAGTTTGATAGGTTATTTAATTATATTGTGCAATCAGTAAACAAGGTACAAGCATCTATGCAAAAATATAAATGATTTATTATACAATAATTAAAAATACAATCAAAAAATTAATCAATGTAAAGTTCAATGATACAACAATGATATGCACTTGCAGTACCCAAAATCCACCACTAGATGGTGCCAACAGAACAAAAATTTATCAGCGCTCTTCCTATTTAACCAACACAAGAATTTATGCAATACTGCTTACAATCATGAAAGATATACCATCAATTGATTATGCACAGAAATTCATTCAAGAAAATGACAGATGCGAGCCCTTGCTCTGCCAAAACCATGACCAATCTCGGATTGTATTGGTAGTATTGCAATAAAGCTTATAAATTATCGGTTTGATATCAAACTAAGGAATATAAAGATTCCCAACAGAGAAGTTCTCTTGATATCAATATTAGATATTTTATTCAGTGATATGCATCTTCACTGAACACTGCCAATATTGATGTAGCACTAACGCTATATCCACACAAAATAGGGATTTTGGCTAGATATCAAATGAATTAATTTATCAATACTACACAACATATAATCATACATTACCCAAGAAGGCAGAGTCTAGGCAAAGTCAGCTCTCAAGAGTTTTTCTGATAATCAAGATACTTCTCCCGGCTCTCTTTCTTTGTTCCCCCCACTTTTCTTTTTGGTAAGTGGTTTCTTAACCAAAAGCTTATCAGATGAACACACCTTCCTAGTTTGGAACTTTCCAATCATTGTCGGATAGGTGTGTACATCGATAAGGAATGTGCTGTCATAACACGACCCAGAATGCACTTTTGCTACTGGTGTAGTGTTACCTACTCATACCTAGGTGGAACTGTTGTATAAGCTATAAGCATCATACCATTATGGGTTAATTCATACATGTCTGACATCTTCAACACTACACATACCTGACATCTAGAAGCCTTATCTCATAGCTGAGGGACAAACTTTGATACATGAACCGACTATAATATAGATTCAGAGGAACATCTTGACACTTCTCACATTGTGGAATTTATGTTCAGATAAGAAATCCAATGAAGCCTCTACTACCACAGGTGGGGTGTATCTTCTAACTGTCTAAATGACGATTGACTATTGGTTACAAAAACACAACTTCCTCCAAACAAAGTCTCATTCCTAAAAGTCCATACAAAAATAGTGACTATAAACTATCCATCATAACTAGAATAAGTAGATTTAACTGTTTACACTTCTGAAAAGGCACAACAGATGTCAAGCAACTCAATGTAGAGAACACTTCACAGTCAGGCTCCGCCTCCTGGACACTTGCAGGAGCAGAATCTGGCAGAATAAAACTTCCTATTCTCACTACTCCTGATGCTAAAAGCTCCACTAAAGGTATGTTTGTCTTAGGCCCCTTTCACGCGGGCGAGATTTCCGCGCGGGTGCGATGCGTGAGTTGAACGCATTGCACCCGCATTGAATCCGGACCCATTCATTTCTATGGGGCTGTGCACATGAGCGGCGATTTTCACGCATCACTTTTGCGTTGTGTGAAAATCGCAGCATGCTCTACTTTGTGCGTTTTTCACGTAACGCAGGCCCCATAGAAATGAATGGAGTTGCGTGAAAATCGCAAGCATCCGCAAGCAAGTGCGGATGCGGTGCGATTTTCACGCACGGTTGCTAGGTGACGATTGGGATGGGGACCCGATCATTATTATTTTCCCTTATAACATGGTGATGAGGGAAAATAATAGCATTCTGAATACAGAATGCATAGTACAATAGGGCTGGAGGGGTTAAAAAAATAATAATAATTAAACTCACCTTAATCCACTTGTTCGCGCAGCCGGCATCTCTTCTGTCTTTTTTTTGTGAGGAATAGGACCTTTGATGACGTCACTACGTTCATCACATGGTCCGTCACATGATCCATCACCATGTTATAAGGGAAAATAATACAATCTACACAACCTTTTTTTTAAATCAGATAATTTTTATTGTTTTTTCAAGAAAAATTGTAATACAATTACAATATAAACCCCCCCATTGGATCCGGTGCACTGACCCTCCAGACTCCCTGCAGTAAACCTGCTGCCCCACTCCCTTTAAGGAGTCAGTATACATGGTGTAAATAACATTGGATCCGGTACACTGACCCTCCAGGCTCCCTGCAGTAAACCTGCTGCCCCACTCCCTTTAAGGAGTCAGTATACGTGGTGTAAATAACATTGGATCCGGTGCGCTGACCCTCCAGACTCCCTGCAGTAAACCTGCTGCCCCACTCCCTTTAAGGAGTCAGTATACGTGGTGTAAATAACATTGGATCCGGTGCACTGACCCCCCAGACTCCCTGCAGTAAACCTGCTGCCCCACTCCCTTTAAGGAGTCAGTATACATGGTGTAAATAACATTGGATCCGGTGCACTGACCCTCCAGGCTCCCTGCAGTAAACCTGCTGATGTACTCCCTTTAAGGAGTCAGTATACATGGTGTAAATAACATTGGATCCGGTGCACTGACCCTCCAGACTCCCTGCAGTAAACCTGCTGCCCCACTCCCTTTAAGGAGTCAGTATACGTGGTGTAAATAACATTGGATCGGTGCACTGACCCTCCAGGCTCCCTGCAGTAAACCTGCTGCCCCACTCCCTTTAAGGAGTCAGTCTACATGGTGTAAATAACATTGGATCGGTGCACTGACCCTCCAGGCTCCCTGCAGTAAACCTGCCGCCCCACTCCCTTTAAGGAGTCAGTCTACATGGTGTAAATAACATTGGATCCGGTGCCCTGACCCTCCAGGCTCCCTGCAGTAAACCTGCTGCCCCACTCCCTTTAAGGAGTCAGTATACATGGTGTAAATAACATTGGATCCGGTGCACTGACCCTCCAGGCTCCCTGCAGTAAACCTGCTGCCCCACTCCCTTTAAGGAGTCAGTATACATGGTGTCAATAACATTGGATCCGGTGCCCTGACCCTCCAGGCTCCCTGCAGTAAACCTGCTGCCCCACTCCCTTTAAGGAGTCAGTATACGTGGTGTAAATAACATTGGATCGGTGCACTGACCCTCCAGACTCCCTGCAGTAAACCTGCTGCCCCACTCCCTTTAAGGAGTCAGTATACATGGTGTAAATAACATTGGATCCGGTGCACTGACCCTCCAGACTCCCTGCAGTAAACCTGCTGCCCCACTCCCTTTAAGGAGTCAGTATACATGGTGTAAATAACATTGGATCCGGTGCCCTGACCCTCCAGGCTCCCTGCAGTAAACCTGCTGCCCCTATCCCTTTAAGGAGTCAGTATACATGGTGTAAAATAACATTGGATCCGGTGCCCTGACCCTCCAGGCTCCTTGCAGTAAACCTGCTGCCCCACTCCCTTTAAGGAGTCAGTATACATGGTGTAAATAACATTGGATCCGGTGCGCTGACCCTCCAGGCTCCCTGCAGTAAACCTGCTGCCCCACTCCCTTTAAGGAGTCAGTATACATGGTGTAAATAACATTGGATCCGGTGCACTGACCCTCCAGACTCCCTGCAGTAAACCTGCTGCCCCACTCCCTTTAAGGAGTCAGTATACATGGTGTAAATAACATTGGATCCGGTGCGCTGACCCTCCAGGCTCCCTGCAGTAAACCTGCTGATGTACTCCCTTTAAGGAGTCAGTATACATGGTGTAAATAACATTGGATCCGGTGCCCTGACCCTCCAGACTCCCTGCAGTAAACCTGCTGCCCCACTCCCTTTAAGGAGTCAGTATACGTGGTGTAAATAACATTGGATCCGGTGCCCTGACCCTCCAGACTCCCTGCAGTAAACCTGCTGCCCCACTCCCTTTAAGGAGTCAGTATACATGGTGTAAATAACATTGGATCCGGTGCACTGACCCTCCAGGCTCCCTGCAGTAAACCTGCTGCCCCACTCCCTTTAAGGAGTCAGTATACGTGGTGTAAATAACATTGGATCGGTGCACTGACCCTCCAGGCTCCCTGCAGTAAACCTGCTGCCCCTATCCCTTTAAGGAGTCAGTATACATGGTGTAAATAACATTGGATCGGTGCACTGACCCTCCAGACTCCCTGTGCTTGCACCTCTCCGTTGTGTCCAGCAGGTGTCAGCACATGCACAGTGTTTCTGGCTCACAGGGCGCCCCCACTCCCCCCCCCTTCAGTACAGATTATGGACCGTTCCTTGGCATAGAGACTGCTGGGGCTGAGTCATTACGTTCCACACATGGAGGGGGGACTCTACCCAGGGATTCCCCATCTTCACCCACAGATCTTTGTACCCGGCTCCAGGGATTGTAACTGTCACCTCTGAGCTCATTAACCTTTTCGATCCCTGCGGGGCCATTGCTCAGTATTCTATAAACTATTTGCGCTGCAGTTCTGACTGTGACCTGCGGGGGACTCTCTATAACACATCTCATGTTTGACCTTGTATAGAGGCACCTGGCGCCTCATAAACGCTCTTATCAGTAACTGTTATAGTGGGGGTGGGGCCCTCTGGGGCAGGGTTCATCTTGCACGCCCGCAGGCCTGCTTTGCTTTTGGCTGATATTTGTTTCCCATTCCTTCATTTTTCAGATCATTGTTTGCTGTCAGTGAATTGAAGATTTACAGTCACATCCAGAGGCAGAAAATCTGTACAAAGGTCAGGAAAATCAGACTGAAGCATCGAAAAAGGGGAAATCCTGCCGAACCGTTTCCTACGGGTCATGAACCTCCAGAGACGCGGCGGCGGACTGGTGGATGATGGGAGCAGTAACTGCCCTAACAGCCAATCAGATCACTGCTTTTATCTCCTACCTGCATTAGAGCCGCAGGAATGCGATTGGCTGCCACGAGTCACATGTTCAGGCTGCCACGGTCGGAGTAACCTTCGTGTCTGCTCTCTGATTGGTCAGGAAGAAGAAACGCCCTAAAACGGGTGATGGGCCACAAAGGGTGCGTGGTGGGGCTTACAGCAGGGGGTTACTCCTATTATATCCGGGCCGATGCCCCGTTCTGGGCGAGGTCTCCCTCTACACCCCATTCCTTGCCCGGCTGTCACTTTCTTCTTCCTTTGGTCCCAAGAGCTGACGCTCTCTATCCCTTTGAGGGCGGGTCCAGGTAACGGTGATGCTCCCTCACGAGGGTCCCTCTCCTCCGCTGGAAATGATGGGGGTGGGAGTCGCTGACTTTCTTCAGGGCGTGAAATCTCCAGGCCTGCGCGATCTGCATCTCCTGATAATGAGAGGAAACAGTCAGCAGGACGAGGTTAGAATTTACCACGGTGTAATCCCCACCCCCGCCTCGTACCGGGATGAGGTCGTCTTTGGCGTTTTCCCTCTCTAGAGTGGCGAGCTCGTCCGGTGACAGGAGGAGGAGGCGCAGCTCCCTCACTGCGCCCTGAGCGACCGCGGACACCGGCACATCCAGGACCGCCTGACGGAGGAAGGGTAAATAGTAACAAGCCCAGGCGGTATTACAGTATGAGGTCACCGAGGCGCTCACCGAGCTGACGTACGCCCACTCCCGGACCGCCTGGATAAGAGGAACCTCATCGATCGCCAGCCGGTCGCTCTGCAGAATACTGACTATTCCCAGGTCGGAGAGCTCCCGGAAACTCTGCGCCTTAACCACTTCCTGTGAGGACGAGAGGTCGAAGGTCACCGCTGAGGACAGGGATGTCTGCCCACATCCTAAACCGCGAGCGGCGGTGTGTGGTAGTAATGTTAGGGCACCGTAGGGCAGTATTATGGGGGCACTCTATGGCAGTATTATGTTTGCAATGTATGGAAGTATTATTAGGGCATTGTATGGCAGTATTATGTGGGCAGTGTATGGCAGTATTAGGGATGTGTATGGCAGTATTAGGGATGTGTATGGCAGTATTAGGGATGTGTATGGCAGTATTAGGGATGTGTATGGCAGTATTATTAGGGCACCGTAGGGCAGTATTATGTAGGTACTCTATGGCAGTATTATGTTTGCAATGTATGGAAGTATTATTAGGGCATTGTATGGCAGTATTATGTGGGCAGTGTATGGCAGTATTAGGGATGTGTATGGCAGTATTAGGGATGTGTATGGCAGTATTATTAGGGCACTGTATGGCAGTATTATTAGGGATGTATATAGCAGTATTATGTGGGCAGTGTATGGCAGTATTAGGGATGTGTATGGCGGTATTATTAGGGCACTGTATGGCAGTATTAGGGATGTGTATGGCGGTATTATTAGGGCAGTGTATGGCAGTATTAGGGATGTGTATGGCAGTATTAGGGATGTGTATGGCAGTATTATTAGAGCACTGTATGGCAGTATTATTAGGGATGTGTATGGCGGTATTATTAGGGCACTGTATGGCAGTATTAGGGATGTGTATGGCAGTATTATGTGGGCAGTGTATTGCAGTATTAGGGATGTGTATGGCGGTATTATTAGAGCACTGTATGGCAGTATTAGGGATGTGTATGGCAGTATTATTAGGGATGTGTATAGGCTTTGCTATAAAAAGATGGCAGGAAAGGAGCCCGACCATCCTACACGTGTGAATGAGCCCTTACGCAGTCGATGTGAAGCCTCCCTCTTGCAGGCGGCCATGTCTAGGAATCACAGGGCCTGAGGTCTGGACTAGAACAATATGGCCGCCATCTGATGCTAAGTCTCCCTCCCTCCTCCCAGTGGTGTGTTGTCCTCGGCTCGTGCCCCCGGCAGATGTGCCGACCCGAACACAATAAGAGGTGAGGCCCAGCCGATCCGTCACAGCCTGGAGACCCCTGACCTTTGCTTTATGCCCAGGAGCCCCCATCCCCCAATATCCCAGAGCCCCATCCCCCGGGGGTGAGGAGATGGGAGACCCCTGAGCTGAATCCACATGAGCTGCTGTTTGGGGGTCCACTAATGTAATGATAATGGCCCCGTGTTCTCCCGCCAGATCAGTGGCGATGGCGGAGCGCCCGGGAGTCACTCACCTCAGTATGGCGCTCTATGAACGCCAGGCACTTCTGCCGCAAGTCGCTCTGACCATAAGTGACGGCCGCCTGAAACACAACGAGATAAGGATAATAATCAGCCTCCGACAACCACCCATGCCTGCCTTGTCCATGATGTCAGTCTTCACTGTAACTATCGGATTCTATTCCTGAGCTAGGGAGATCAGGATGAACAGAGGGGGGCTGTAAAGAATGAAGATTTGGTCTGCCCGGTGAAGGCGCCATCAAGTAACCGGCGGTGCGATTAGACCGCAAGATGATCGCTAACGAGCGTTACTGCGAGCACCCTTAACCGACCAATCGCAGAGGATCTTCATGTGACGTCATCACGCAGTCTCTGCCGCGGTCGTCCTACCTGTAAAGCTTCGCTGGCCACGTCCACCGTCAGCGTCCGACTGATGAAATCCACGCAAAGCTGGAAAACAAACAAGAAGAGTGAGAGATCGAGCTACAAGCTACTACACCCCTCATCATCTGCAGAGCGATAAGTCAGAAAGACTAAAGGAACAGTAACCCCCAGAGTGCGGCTGATAACGGGGAGCAATAGACTGCACCCCCAGAGTGCGGCTGATAACGGGGAGCAATAGACTGCACCCCCTGCCGAGAAACGGGGAGCGATAGACTGCACCCCCTGCCGAGAAACGGGGAGCAATAGACTGCACCCCCTGCCGAGAAACGGGGAGCGATAGACTGCACCCCCTGCTGAGAAACGGGGAGCAATAGACTGCACCCCCAGAGTGCGGCTGATAACGGGGAGCAATAGACTGCACCCCCAGCCGAGAAACGGGGAGCGATAGACTGCACCCCCTGCCGGGAAACGGGGAGCGATAGACTGCACCCCCAGCCGGGAAACGGGGAGCAATAGACTGCACCCCCAGAGTGCGGCTGATAACGGGGAGCGATAGACTGCACCCCCTGTCGGGAAACGGGGAGCGATAGACTGCACCCCCTGCCGGGAAACGGGGAGCGATAGACTGCACCCCCTGCCGGGAAACGGGGAGCAATAGACTGCACCCCCCGCCGAGAAACGGGGAGCAATAGACTGCACCCCCCGCCGGGAAACGGGGAGCAATAGACTGCACCCCCTGCCGGGAAACGGGGAGCAATAGACTGCACCCCCTGCCGAGAAACGGGGAGCAATAGACTGCACTATGGGGAGGGGGCATTATAAATACTGGGGCTACTACAGGGGGAATTAGAACTTCTGGGGATTCTATAATGGTGCCTAATAGAAGGGTTTTGTTACTGCTGGGGGCACCATGTTGCCATTATTTGTACTGGGGGCATGATTATTATTGGGCACAGTGTATGCAGAGGGCACTTCACAGTGAAGCTCCGCCTCCTGGACACTTGCTGAAGCAGCAGAATCAGAGAAAATAAAAGTCCATATTCTAACAAGTTCTGAGAAGGTCGGCCCTAGTCTCCCCAGACCCTCTCTAGCGCTGTCAGCAGTTTATGGTCAAACCGTCAAACCTGCTGACGGACTTCCTTTATGTAAAAATATAAAAATAAATGGTGTTAAAAAGGTGCAAATTTACACTGACTTTTCTGGTTTAATGTCAATAAAATAAAATTACACTTTCTGCAACTTTCCAACATTCTATGTATTTCAATTCTTCATTATCTTCAAGATATCTGCTTGCTGTCATTGAATGGGAACATTGGCTACTTATATCCAGAGGCTGACAGACCACCTTAGTCCAAAGTCCTCCGCTATAGTATATGTTATAGCAGCTGGAGCAGAGCTCCAAATCCCCTGCTGTATGTAGAAACATGAGAAATCCTGTCTGCCTGCAGCCGCCACTAGGGGGCGCTCCCTAAATATTTTCAATACAAGCTAAGGTAATGCAGTATGCAGAGAGCTCCCCCTAGTGGTCGCTGCTGATCTGTATCCAGAAAGATCTGACAGCTACAAACATATACTACAATATTAATGAAGCGGTGAAACCTCCAGACTCCTACATGACCACAATAGGGGGAGGGCGGGCGGGCATGTGGTGATCACGCCCGGGCGCCCCATTATTCAGGCTCACAGTCTGTAAATAACTTTACTGTTTACAAGTCTCCATAACAAAAACCACACAACCGTGACGCCCCGATGCTGACAGCTACGAGCGGCCATGGCAACGAGCGCTGATCTGTAATACAGTCACTGTCATCCCCTCCACAGATATGACTAATGACCCCCAGTGATCCCAGCAGCAGCTCCGCCACTTACAGCCAGCATAGCCCCCCCTCAGGTGAGATATATATATATATATACACACACACATATACTCACACAGATAATCGTAAGTGACAATGAAAAACGTAACTGCTTTTACTCCTGGTGAAAGTTACATTGTATCACTGCCAGAAAGTGTCATAAACACAAAGTATCAGCACAGACAGGAAGGAGGCGGAGCACAGAGAGCAGCCGGGGGGGAGGGAAGGAAAGTTATGTAGGGGGCTCTATATTTGGGGTTCCCCTGTGGTAATCCCCGCGGTGGTGACGCTGGGCACACTCATGTCAGGAGGATCGTGAGTCACAGAGACGCAGCTGACACTTCCCGAGGAGTCACAAATATCTGACTGGACCCCATGGAGAGGCCCATGTGATGAGCACGTGGCTTTCCATCCCCCCTCCCCCATGTTCTGCAACCCCCTGGGTACAAAATCGATGGAGGCAGCCATATTGTGTCATCTCTACAGGATCAATGTCACCACGAAAGGTGGAGAGGTCAGAGAAGAAGCTTGAACAATAATGTATAAGATATTATACATCCTCCCTCTATGTGATGTGCAGCTCAACAGTCTATTGCCCCCTGTTATCAGCCATGTCAGGGGAGAGGATGACTGTAGGACAGGAGAATACAATCTATTGCCCCCTGTTATCAGCCATTTCAGGGGAGAGGATGACTGTAGGACAGGAGAATACAATCTATTGCCCCCTGTTATCAGCCATTTCAGGGGAGAGGATGACTGTAGGACAGGAGAATACAGTCTATTGCCCCCTGTTATCAGCCATTTCAGGGAGAGGATGACTGTAGGACAGGAGAATACAGTCTATTGCCCCCTGTTATCAGCCATTTCAGGGGAGAGGATGACTGTAGGACAGGAGAATACAGTCTATTGCCCCCTGTTATCAGCCATTTCAGGGGAGAGGATGACTGTAGGACAGGAGAATACAGTCTATTGCTCCCTGTTATCAGCCATTTCAGGGGAGAGGATGACTGTAGGACAGGAGAATACAGTCTATTGCTCCCTGTTATCAGCCATTTCAGAGGAGAGGATGACTGTAGGACAGGAGAATACAGTCTATTGCCCCTGTTATCAGCCATTTCAGGGGAGAGGATGACTGTAGGACAGGAGAATACAGTCTATTGCCCCCTGTTATCAGCCATTTCAGGGGGAGGATGACTGTAGGACAGGAGAATACAGTCTATTGCTCCCTGTTATCAGCCATTTCAGAGGAGAGGATGACTGTAGGACAGGAGAATACAGTCTATTGCCCCTGTTATCAGCCATTTCAGGGGAGAGGATGACTGTAGGACAGGAGAATACAGTCTATTGCCCCCTGTTATCAGCCATTTCAGGGGAGAGGATGACTGTAGGACAGGAGAATACAGTCTATTGTCCCCTGTTATCAGCCATTTCTTGGGAGAGGATGACTGTAGGACAGGAGAATACAGTCTATTGCTCCCTGTTATCAGCCATTTCAGGGGAGAGGATGACTGTAGGACAGGAGAATACAGTATATTGTCCTCTGTTATCAGCCATTTCAGGGGAGAGGATGACTGTAGGACAGGAGAATACAGTCTATTGCCCCCTGTTATCAGCCATGTCAGGGGAGAGGATGACTGTAGGACAGGAGAATACAGTCTATTGCCCCCTGTTATCAGCCATGTCAGGGGAGAGGATGACTGTAGGACAGGAGAATACAGTCTATTGCCCCCTGTTATCAGCCATTTCAGGGGAGAGGATGACTGTAGGACAGGAGAATACAGTCTATTGCCCCCTGTTATCAGCCATTTCAGGGGAGAGGATGACTGTAGGACAGGAGAATACAGTCTATTGCCCCCTGTTATCAGCCATTTCAGGGGGGAGGATGACTGTAGGACAGGAGAATACAGTCTATTGCCCCTGTTATCAGCCATTTCAGGGGAGAGGATGACTGTAGGACAGGAGAATACAGTCTATTGCCCCCTGTTATCAGCCATTTCAGGGGGGAGGATGACTGTAGGACAGGAGAATACAGTCTATTGCCCCCTGTTATCAGCCATTTCAGGGGAGAGGATGACTGTAGGACAGGAGAATACAGTCTATTGCCCCCTGTTATCAGCCATTTCAGGGGAGAGGATGACTGTAGGACAGGAGAATACAGTCTATTGCCCCCTGTTATCAGCCATTTCAGGGGAGAGGATGACTGTAGGACAGGAGAATACAGTCTATTGTCCCCTGTTATCAGCCATTTCAGGGGAGAGGATGACTGTAGGACAGGAGAATACAGTCTATTGCTCCCTGTTATCAGCCATTTCAAGGGAGAAGATGACTGTAGGACAGGAGAATACAGTCTATTGCTCCCTGTTATCAGTCATTTCAGAGGAGAGGATGACTGTAGGACAGGAGAATACAGTCTATTGCTCCCTGTTATCAGCCATTTCAGGGGAGAGGATGACTGTAGGACAGGAGCATACAGTCTATTGCCCCCTGTTATCAGCCATTTCAGGGGAGAGGATGACTGTAGGACAGGAGAATACAATCTATTGCCTCCTGTTATCAGCCATTTCAGGGGAGAGGATGACTGTAGGACAGGAGAATACAGTCTATTGCCCCCTGTTATCAGCCATTTCCAGCACTATTATAAGCTTCCCAGTCATGGTCATAGACAATGATGAATGCAGGAAGTGTCATTACTCAATGGTTTCCAGTTTGGCGGTCATACTGGGCAGTGTGGACAAGACAATGGATCATCTCTGTAATGAGCAGCAGCTGGGAGTAAAGGAAGCAATGATCTCATGGGAGGGAGACCCCCGACCTCCGCTCTTCATGTATTTTTAGTCTTCCTGTTCTTGGAGACATCCGGCAGCAGGATTAGATCCCCATGATGTCAGTGCTGAGACCCAGTGATATAATATAGAATACACACTGTACACGGTATATACTGTATCAGTGCAGGTAAAGTGTATCAGTCTGGAGACCACATGCAATTCTCTGCACTGGATACAGAAAACAGGAGAGTACGCTGGACCAGGCCATGGGAGGTTTTATCACTTTACACACAAATAACAATATTCCTATTCACTGACAGCAAGCTTAAATCATGAAAATGTTGGGAATCTGAAATATAAAATCTGCTACTTATTTTTTTGAATGTCTGTTACACAATGATAATGTGTTGGCCTGGACTCTCTCACCGACATTGCCCATTACTGTGGTCATTTAAAATCATGTAGGGGTGTAAAACCAGGTGGGTGCGGGAGAGGGGACAGGACCTCTTCTGACGTCAGTTTCCAGGTCTGCAGCAGCAGAACATTCACCTGAGCTCAGGACTGAGGTGAGAAAATAACCTGCATCTCTGCAGCAGATCAGAGGTAGACTAAGGACAACCGATGACAGCGAAGAATTCAGACATCAGAAGAACGTCCAGAACCAGACAGGAGGATCCTGAACATCTCCTCAGGACAAGAGACCAAGAACCCAAGACACTTGAGACATCACTGAGAGCAACAGAGGCTGAGGATCGAGTGAGCGCGAGAGCATAATATCTATAAATGTCCCTGGATGAGACAGAGAACCTCCAGAGTCCAGACACATCACCAGATGACTCATCCTGCATTATACTCCAGAGCAGCGCTCACTATTCTGCTGGTGCAGTCACTGTGTACATACATTACTTATCCTGTACTGATCCTGAGTTACATCCTGTATTATACTCCAGAGCTGCACTCACTATTCTGCTGGTGCAGTCACTGTGTACATACATTACTTATCCTGTACTGGTCCTGAGTTACATCCTGTATTATACTCCAGAGCTGCACTCACTATTCTGCTGGTGCAGTCACTGTGTACATACATTACTTATCCTGTACTGATCCTGAGTTACATCCTGTATTATACTCCAGAGCTGCGCTCACTATTCTGCTGGTGCAGTCACTGTGTACATTACATTACTTATCCTGTACTGATCCTGAGTTACATCCTGTATTATACTCCAGAGCTGCACTCACTATTCTGCTGGTGCAGTCACTGTGTACATACATTACTTATCCTGTACTGATCCTGAGTTACATCCTGTATAATACTCCAGAGCTGCACTCACTGTTCTGCTGGTGCAGTCACTGTGTACATACATTACTTATCCTGTACTGATCCTGAGTTACATCCTGTATAATACTCCAGAGCTGCACTCACTATTCTGCTGGTGCAGTCACTGTGTACATACATTACTTATCCTGTACTGATCCTGAGTTACATCCTGTATTATACTCCAGAGCTGCACTCACTATTCTGCTGGTGCAGTCACTGTGTACATACATTACTTATCCTGTACTGATCCTGAGTTACATCCTGTATTATACTCCAGAGCTGCACTCACTATTCTGCTGGTGCAGTCACTGTGTACATACATTACTTATCCTGTACTGATCCTGAGTTACATCCTGTATTATACTGCAGAGCTGCACTCACTATTCTGCTGGTGCAGTCACTGTGTACATACATTACTTATCCTGTACTGACCCTGAGTTACATCCTGCATTATACTCCAGAGCTGCACTCACTATTCTGCTGGTGCAGTCACTGTGTACATACATTACTTATCCTGTACTGATCCTGAGTTACATCCTGTATAATACTCCAGAGCTGCACTCACTATTCTGCTGGTGCAGTCACTGTGTACATACATTACTTATCCTGTACTGATCCTGAGTTACATCCTGTATTATACTCCAGAGCTGCACTCACTATTCTGCTGGTGCAGTCACTGTGTACATACATTACTTATCCTGTACTGATCCTGAGTTACATCCTGTATTATACTCCAGAGCTGCACTTACTATTCTGCTGGTGCAGTCACTGTGTACATACATTACTAATCCTGTACTGATCCTAAGTTACATCCTGTATTATACTCCAGAGCTGCACTCACTATTCTGCTGGTGCAGTCACTGTGTACATACATTACGTCTCCCCCACTATCCGCAGTGTTACCTTTCTCAGGTCCGTGAGCCCGTACTCCACAGCAGCGGTCAGAACTTCCAGCGCCTGTGGAGGACAAAGGGTTAATTAATGTGAAGGATGTGAGTGACATAATGTGAAAACTGCTGATCTGTATTACCGTTACATCAATTTCTATGGTCATGTTCTGGGGGCCGCCCCTTCCAGGTAGTACATGGACTTGGGGGTCATACTAAGTGGACAATCCCTTTAAATACAGCGCTGTCATTAGGTCACATGACTGGTGGGAGGATATTACGCAGTAACCGGCTACGGTCTGACCCCCGCATGTGACTGCACAGTGAATAGAACTGCTGCACGGCTCTCATACAATATGGCCGCCTCTACACATCACTGCACGAACGCTACAACCGGAAAAAGAGATGGGGCGGGGCCTACTGCTCTGTGCATCCTGATTCATGAACAGAATACCAGAGCTATAGTAATGACTGACACACAGGAGGAGAGGGGAGAAGGTAACCGGCAGCTATACAAAATCTCAAGGTCATTCAAGATCTGACAACCCCTGGGTGCTGTAATGGCAGACATGTTGTCAGCAGAGTCCATGTTCAAGCTCCGGCATAGTAGTTCTTGCTGGGAGTTGTAGTAGCTGAAGAGTCATACTCTGCCCTACATGTACGCAGCACTTCCCTAGAGTGTCTGATAGAACCACGTGTGGCCCCTGGGGGTCTGAGAGATAACCCCCCCCCACTGTACAGTCATCCAGTCGATATTAATGATCACCCCCAGGACTGAGAGGTCAAAGGTCATCGTACCCTGACGACAGCATAATGTCACCATGGAGACGCACTGCGCAAAACCGCAGCGATGCCACAGGTGACCTCGGCTCCAGGCGCCCCCTGCACCGCGCGGAGGGTCTGCAGCAAACAGCGCTGCAACTTCCCAATCCATCTCCATCTTCAGGATCACTGAATAGGAACATTTTCTGTCAGAGGTTGTGGGGTTAACTCATCCTGACCTAGTCTTGCACGCACAGCTGAGGCCTCGTTACAGTGTGTCACGGTGGGGGACGAGACTGACACACTGTAACGCTCCACTGCTGTACAGTGCACCCCGGGGGATACTCACGATCAGGCGGTCAAGGGTCACGCTGTTGGTGTAGATGAACTCTATGACCGCCAGGAAGACCTCGGGCTGCACGTCCGCCAAAACGAAGGGGACCGGAGCGTCCTGGGGGGGCTGGCGGCTGAACATGGTGTGGAAGACCTTACAGCGGCACGTCAGGATACATCGATGGGCGTGGACCACCTGCCGCTGCCGGCCCACCACGAACGAGACGTCACTGCAAGACAAGAGCCCCTCATAACGTGTATCTAATCCTGACCTGTGTGATACCGACTGCTGAGCCGTGTATCTAATCCTGTGTGATACTGTCTGCTGAGCTGTGTATCTAATCCTATCCTGTGTGATACTGTCTGCAGAGCTGTGTATCTAATCCTGTGTGATACCGTCTGCTGAGCTGTGTATCTAATCCTATCCTGTGTGATACTGTCTGCTGAGCTGTGTATCTAATCCTATCCTGTGTGATACTGTCTGCTGAGCTGTGTATCTAATCCTGACCTGTGTGATACCGACTGCTGAGCCGTGTTTCTAATCCTGTGTGATACTGTCTGCTGAGCTGTGTATCTAATCCTATCCTGTGTGATACCGACTGCTGAGCTGTGTATCTAATCCTATCTGCTCAGCCCTGTATCTAATCCTATCCTGTGTGATACTGTCTGCTGAGCTGTGTATCTAATCCTGTCATGTGTGATACTGTCTGCTGAACTGTGTATCTAATCCTATCCTGTGTGATACTGTCTGCTGAGCTGTGTATCTAACCCTATCCTGTGTGATACCGACTGCTGAGCTGTGTATCTAATCCTATCCTGTGTGATACTGTCTGCTGAGCTGTGTATCTAATCCTATCCTGTGTGATACTGTCTGCTGAGCTGTGTATCTAATCCTGTCATGTGTGATACTGTCTGCTGAACTGTGTATCTAATCCTATCCTGTGTGATACTGTCTGCTGAGCTGTGTATCTAACCCTATCCTGTGTGATACCGACTGCTGAGCTGTGTATCTAATCCTATCCTGTGTGATACTGTCTGCTCAGCCCTGTATCTAATCCTGTGTGATACTGTCTGCTGAGCTGTGTATCTAATCCTACAATGTGTGATACTGTCTGCTGAGCTGTGTATCTAATCCTATCCTGTGTGATACAGTCTGCTGAGCTGTGTATCTAATTCATCCACAGCGCCCCCATAACAGTGACCTCCACAGCGCCCCCATAACAGTGACCTCCGCAGCGCCCCCATAACAGTGACCTCCGCAGCGCCCCCATAACAGTGACCTCCACAGAGCCCCCCATAACAGTGACCTCCACAGCGCCCCCATACCAGTGACCTCCACAGCGCCCCCATAACAGTGACCTCCACAGCGCCCCCATAACAGTGACCTCCACAGCGCCCCCATAACAGTGACATCCACAGTGCCCCCCTAATAGTGACCTCCACAGAGCCCCCCATAACAGTGACCTCCACAGCGCCCCCATAACAGTGACCTCCACAGCGCCCCCATAACACTGACCTCCACAGCGCCCCCATAACACTGACCTCCACAGCGCCCCCCATAACACTGACCTCCACAGCGCCCCCCATAACACTGACCTCCACAGCGCCCCCATAACACTGACCTCCACAGCGCCCCCATAACACTGACCTCCACAGCGCCCCCATAACACTGACCTCCACAGCGCCCCCATAACACTGACCTCCACAGCACCCCCCATAACACTGACCTCCACAGCACCCCCATAACACTGACCTCCACAGTGCTCCCTAACAGTGACCTCCACAGCGCCCCCCCTAACAGTGACCTCCACAGCGCCCCCATAACAGTGACCTCCGCAGCGCCCCCATAACACTGACCTCCACAGTGCTCCCTAACAGTGACCTCCACAGCGCCCCCCATAACACTGACCTCCACAGCGCCCCCCATAACACTGACCTCCACAGCGCCCCCCATAACACTGACCTCCACAGCGCCCCCATAACACTGACCTCCACAGCCCCCCCCTAACAGTGACCTCCACAGCGCCCCCATAACACTGACCTCCACAGCGCCCCCCATAACACTGACCTCCACAGCGCCCCCCCTAACAGTGACCTCCGCAGCGCCCCCATAACACTGACCTCCACAGTGCTCCCTAACAGTGACCTCCACAGTGCTCCCTAACAGTGACCTCCACAGCGCCCCCATAACAGTGACCTCCGCAGCGCCCCCATAACACTGACCTCCACAGTGCTCCCTAACAGTGACCTCCACAGCGCCCCCCATAACACTGACCTCCACAGCGCCCCCCATAACACTGACCTCCACAGCGCCCCCATAACACTGACCTCCACAGCCCCCCCTAACAGTGACCTCCACAGCGCCCCCCCTAACAGTGACCTCCACAGCGCCCCCCCTAACAGTGACCTCCACAGCGCCCCCATAACACTGACCTCCACAGCGCCCCCCCTAACAGTGACCTCCACAGCGCCCCCATAACACTGACCTCCACAGCGCCCCCCATAACACTGACCTCCACAGCGCCCCCCATAACACTGACCTCCACAGCGCCCCCATAACACTGACCTCCACAGCGCCCCCCTAACAGTGACCTCCACAGTGCTCCCTAACAGTGACCTCCACAGCGCCCCCATAACAGTGACCTCCGCAGCGCCCCCATAACACTGACCTCCACAGTGCTCCCTAACAGTGACCTCCACAGCGCCCCCCATAACACTGACCTCCACAGCGCCCCCCATAACACTGACCTCCACAGCGCCCCCATAACACTGACCTCCACAGCGCCCCCATAACACTGACCTCCACAGCGCCCCCATAACACTGACCTCCACAGTGCCCCCATAACACTGACCTCCACAGCGCCCCCCATAACACTGACCTCCACAGCGCCCCCCTAACAGTGACGTCCACAGCGCCCCCATAACACTGACCTCCACAGCGCCCCCCTAACAGTGACCTCCACAGCGCCCCCATAACACTGACCTCCACAGCGCCCCCATAACACTGACCTCCACAGCGCCCCCATAACAGTGCCGCCATATTGTCTCTTACTTTCCATCATGTACACAGCACAGAAACCGCAGTGAGAGCGACGGCAAACCGGAGGCGATTAACCCTCTCCTCACTGAAAGGTCACACACCATGCCGGTGGCCACCGCGGTCAGGTTGGATCTACTGTCCTCCGTGGCCACTGGCCGTGTCTGGTGGTCGCCTGTCAACCCACAGCCCTTAAAGGGGCGCTCCACCCACTTCTTAGAGGGTCGGACCCCAGTGACACCACAGACGCAGGACAAGACATTTTATAACAGGGTGACCCCGGCATTTCCTGTGACTATCACTCCCATCAGCCTCAGCCCGGCATTTCCTGTGACTATCACTCCCATCAGCCTCAGCCCGGCATTTCCTGTGACTATCACTCCCATCAGGGGCCCCTAGTGTGGAAGGATAAAGCGCTGCTCCTGCTGTGGCCCCAGGGCCCCGGTCACTTACCTGAACTGCGCGCTGTTGATGAGGCTCCTGAGGGCTACAGGGAGAGCCGAGGGGCCCCCGTGAAGGAGCTCGGAGCCCCCCGACTGCACCGGAGCCTGAGACATGGCGGCCAGAGACCCCCAGAAAGCGGGAGGAGGAAGAGAGGCCTGGGCGGACCCTGCAGCCGGGTATCCAAGCCGGACATGTGCGATACTGCCCGGCGAGCTGCTGTATCTAATCCTGTCCTGTGATACTGGCCGGCGAGCTGCTGTATCTAATCCTGTCCTGTGATACTGCCCGGCGAGCTGCTGTATCTAATCCTGTCCTGTGATACTGCCCGGAGCTGCTGTATCTAATCCTGTCCTGTGATACTGCCCGGCGAGCTGCTGTATCTAATCCTGTCCTGTGATACTGCCCAGCGAGCTGCTGTATCTAATCCTGTCCTGTGATACTGCCCGGCGAGCTGCTGTATCTAATCCTGTCCTGTGATACTGCCCGGAGCTGCTGTATCTAATCCTGTCCTGTGATACTGCCCGGAGCTGCTGTATCTAATCCTGTCCTGTGTGATACTGCCCAGAGCTGCTGTATCTAATCCTGTCCTGTGATACTGCCCAGCGAGCTGCTGTATCTAATCCTGTCCTGTGATACTGCCCGGCGAGCTGCTGTATCTAATCCTGTCCTGTGATACTGCCCGGAGCTGCTGTATCTAATCCTGTCCTGTGTGATACTGCCCGGAGCTGCTGTATCTAATCCTGTCCTGTGATACTGCCCAGCGAGCTGCTGTATCTAATCCTGTCCTGTGATACTGCCCGGCGAGCTGCTGTATCTAATCCTGTCCTGTGATACTGCCCGGCGAGCTGCTGTATCTAATCCTGTCCTGTGATACTGCCCGGAGCTGCTGTATCTAATCCTGTCCTGTGATACTGCCCGGCGAGCTGCTGTATCTAATCCTGTCCTGTGATACTGCCCAGCGAGCTGCTGTATCTAATCCTGTCCTGTGATACTGCCCGGCGAGCTGCTGTATCTAATCCTGTCCTGTGATACTGGCCGGCGAGCTGCTGTATCTAATCCTGTCCTGTGATACTGCCCGGCGAGCTGCTGTATCTAATCCTGTCCTGTGATACTGCCCGGCGAGCTGCTGTATCTAATCCTGTCCTGTGATACTGCCCAGATCTGCTGTATCTAATCCTGTCCTGTGTGATACTGCCCAGAGCTGCTGTATCTAATCCTGTCCTGTGATACTGCCCAGCGAGCTGCTGTATCTAATCCTGTCCTGTGATACTGCCCGGCGAGCTGCTGTATCTAATCCTGTCCTGTGATACTGCCCGGAGCTGCTGTATCTAATCCTGTCCTGTGTGATACTGCCCGGAGCTGCTGTATCTAATCCTGTCCTGTGATACTGCCCAGCGAGCTGCTGTATCTAATCCTGTCCTGTGATACTGCCCGGCGAGATGCTGTATCTAATCCTGTCCTGTGATACTGCCCGGAGCTGCTGTATCTAATCCTGTCCTGTGATACTGCCAGGAGCTGCTGTATCTAATCCTGTCCTGTGTGATACTGCCCGGAGCTGCTGTATCTAATCCTGTCCTATGATACTGCCCGGAGCTGCTGTATCTAATCCTGTCCTGTGTGATACTGTCTGGGACATGAGTGACTGCAGGATGATGGGGGTGATGTTCCGTGTCTCTGGTGGCGCAGGTTCGCACTGACTCCTTCAGCTCCATCAGTTTCTAGGAAGCTGTGTGGCCCCCAGTACAGTCCCTGTCAGGGGCCACCTCCATGAGGATAGGTGCAGACCCAGTCATCCAGCTCTGGGGGCACTTATCTCAGTTAACCCCTTCAGGACTGAAATTCTGACCCCTGTTACATAGTGGAAAGAGCAGGGTCCCAGCAGCACAGAGGATTTCAAGAAAGTGGGGCACAGGCTGTGGTGCAGGGTCCACTTTTTGTCTCATACAGAGGGCGTTAAGGGGTCCTCTCACCTCACTCAGTGGCATTTATCATGTAGAGAAGATTAATACCAGGCTCTTCCTAATGTATTGGGATTCTCCATGTCGCTTCCTTTGCTGGATTCATTTTTCCATCACATTATACACGGCTCGTTTCCATGGTTACGACCACCCTGCAATCCATCAGTGATGGTCGTGCTTGCACTATATAGGCAAAAGCACCGGCCCCTCTGGTGGCCAGGACCATAGGAACACACATAGGCCGGCGCTCTATCCTATAGTGTGCAAGCACGACCACCAATCCTGGATTGCAGGGTGGTCGTAACCATGGAAACGAGCCGTGTATAATGTGATGGAAAAATGAATCCAGCCAGCAAAGGAAGCAACATGGAGAATCCCAATACATTAGGAAGGGCCGGGTATTAATCTTCTCTACATGATAAATGCCATTTGCTGAAGTGAGACGACCCCTTTAATTTATTAACAGATTCTCAAATTAAAGGGATAGGACGCGCTGTCTCCATGGCGATGGTGTGTATGCGCTGGCACCGCTCCCGGGCTCTGCACGCTCAGCTGGCATCGAGCTGTCTCCTACTCCTGGCAATGATTTACAGCGGCCGGGGGAACGAGGGGCGAGCCCGGGCATGCTGCCGCCCCGCAGGCCCTATAAGACGGGGGCAGGATGGGCATTGTAGTAGCTGCGAGGAGGAGGAGGCCGCACACAGGTAACCAACTATCATCCCTATTATCCGTACAGGTGGCGAGGATGAGCGTGACTGACCGACTGTATCACACAGGGCAGGATTAGATACACAGCTGAGCAGACTGTATCACACAGGATGGGATTAGATACACAGCTCAGCAGGCAGTATCACACAGGAGAGGATTAGATACACAGCTCAGCAGACAGTATCACACAGGATAGGATTAGATACACAGCTCAGCAGTCAGTATCACACAGGATAGGATTAGATACACAGCTGAGCAGACTGTATCACACAGGATGGGATTAGATACACAGCTCAGCAGACTGTATCACACAGGAGAGGATTAGATACACAGCTCAGCAGGCTGTATCACACAGGATAGGATTAGATACACAGCTCAGCAGACAGTATCACACAGGATAGGATTAGATACACAGCTCAGCAGGCAGTATCACACAGGATAGGATTAGATACACAGCTCAGCAGACTGTATCACACAGGATAGGATTAGATACACAGCTCAGCAGACAGTATCACACAGGATAGGATTAGATACACAGCTCAGCAGACGGTATCACACAGGATAGGATTAGATACACAGCTCAGCAGACAGTATCACACAGGAGAGGATTAGATACACAGCTCAGCAGGCTGTATCACACAGGATTAGATACACAGCTCAGCAGGCTGTATCACACAGGATTAGATACACATCTCAGCAGACTGTATCACACAGGATAGGATTAGATACACAGCTCAGCAGACTGTATCACACAGGAGAGGATTAGATACACAGCTCAGCAGGCTGTATCACACAGGATTAGATACACATCTCAGCAGACTGTATCACACAGGATAGGATTAGATACACAGCTCAGCAGACTGTATCACACAGGATAGGATTAGATACACAGCTCAGCAGACAGTATCACACAGTACAGGATTAGATACACAGCTCAGTAGACTGTATCACACAGGATAGGATTAGATACACAGCTCAGCAGACAGTATCACACAGGATAGGATTAGATACACAGCTCAGCAGACAGTATCACACAGGATAGGATTAGATACACAGCTCAGCAGACAGTATCACACAGGATAGGATTAGATACACAGCTCAGCAGACAGTATCACACAGGAGAGGATTAGATACACAGCTCAGCAGGCAGTATCACACAGGATAGGATTAGATACACAGCTCAGCAGACTGTATCACACAGGATAGGATTAGATACACAGCTCAGCAGGCAGTATCACACAGGAGAGGATTAGATACACAGCTCAGCAGACAGTATCACACAGGATAGGATTAGATACACAGCTCAGCAGACAGTACCACACAGGATAGGATTAGATACACAGCTCAGCAGACAGTATCACACAGGATTAGATACACCGCTCAGCAGTCAGTATCACACAGGATAGGATTAGATACACAGCAGACAGTACCACACGGTGCAGGTTTAGATATAGGGGCTCAGTCCAGTGTATGTGGTGGTCTTCCTGTGGTTGGGGGTCCGCACACATTCTTTGTGGGATCCTGGGATGACATTGATATAACGGGGGCCGCGCTGTGGATCCGTGTAATGTCTTCTTTGTGAATAATGAACAGGTTGTGATTGGCTGAAGTCGCCTCCTATAGTAAACGTATCACAAGTAGAGATGAGCGAATGTTTGCGATTCATTTACTGGTAAAAGCTGAATTGCGCTATGGATTCCGTTACCACAGACCATAATGCAATTCTATGACGAAATGCATAACGGAAATGGGACGGATCCGTTTTGCAGCCCATAGACTTCTATTGTGACGGAATGAATAACGGAATGCTTCTCAAGGAATTCCGTCATAGAAATGCGTTATGGTCCGTGGTAACCAGTAAAGGAATCGCAAACGAATTTCATAACCGGAAATTCACTAATCTCTAATCGCAAGCTTAGATACCGAGGGAGCTGCACTCTACAGAGGTGGAGGTCACATGATATCAGGAATGTTCCCCTTCTACATCTGTCCTATACCTGCTGCCGGGTACCTACTGCCATCTCCCTGGTACTCACCGCCTTCCTGCTGCCATCTCCCTGGTACTCACCGCCTTCCTGCTGCCATCTCCCTGGTACTCGCCGCCTTCCTGCTGCCATCTCCCTGGTACTCACCGCCTTCCTACTCCCATCTCCCTGGTACTCACCGCCTTCCTGCTGCCATCTCCCTGGTACTCACCGCCTTCCTACTGCCATCTCCCTGGTACTCGCCGCCTTCCTGCTGGTACTCACCACCTTCCTGCTGCCATCTCCCTGGTACTCACCACCTTCCTACTGCCATCTCCCTGGTACTCACCACCTTCCTGCTGCCATCTCCCTGGTACTCACCACCTTCCTGCTGCCATCTCCCTGGTACTCACCACCTTCCTACTACCATCTCCCTGGTACTCGCCACCTTCCTGCTGCCATCTCCCTGGTACTCGCCACCTTCCTACTGCCATCTCCCTGGTACTCACCACCTTCCTGCTGTCATCTCCCTGGTACTCGCCGCCTTCCTGCTGGTACTCACCGCCTTCCTGCTGCCATCTCCCTGGTACTCGCCACCTTCCTGCTGTCATCTCCCTGGTACTCACCGCCTTCCTACTGCCATCTCCCTGGTACTCACCACCTTCCTGCTGCCATCTCCCTGGTACTCGCCACCTTCCTACTGCCATCTCCCTGGTACTCACCACCTTCCTACTGCCATCTCCCTGGTACTCGCCACCTTCCTGCTGTCATCTCCCTGGTACTCGCCACCTTCCTGCTGCCATCTCCCTGGTACTCGCCACCTTCCTGCTGCCATCTCCCTGGTACTCACCACCTTCCTGCTGCCATCTCCCTGGTACTCACCGCCTTCCTACTGTCATCTCCCTGGTACTCACCGCCTTCCTGCTGCCATCTCCCTGGTACTCACCGCCTTCCTGCTGTCATCTCCCTGGTACTCACCACCTTCCTACTGCCATCTCCCTGGTACTCGCCACCTTCCTGCTGTCATCTCCCTGGTACTCGCCACCTTCCTGCTGCCATCTCCCTGGTACTCGCCACCTTCCTGCTGTCATCTCCCTGGTACTCGCCACCTTCCTGCTGCCATCTCCCTGGTACTCACCGCCTTCCTACTGCCATCTCCCTGGTACTCACCGCCTTCCTGCTGCCATCTCCCTGGTACTCACCACCTTCCTACTACCATCTCCCTGGTACTCGCCGCCTTCCTGCTGGTACTCACCGCCTTCCTGCTGGTACTCACCGCCTTCCTGCTGCCATCTCCCTGGTACTCGCCACCTTCCTGCTGTCATCTCCCTGGTACTCACCGCCTTCCTACTGCCATCTCCCTGGTACTCACCACCTTCCTGCTGCCATCTCCCTGGTACTCGCCACCTTCCTACTGCCATCTCCCTGGTACTCACCACCTTCCTGCTGCCATCTCCCTGGTACTCACCACCTTCCTACTGCCATCTCCCTGGTACTCACCACCTTCCTGCTGTCATCTCCCTGGTACTCGCCACCTTCCTGCTGCCATCTCCCTGGTACTCGCCACCTTCCTGCTGTCATCTCCCTGGTACTCGCCACCTTCCTGCTGCCATCTCCCTGGTACTCACCACCTTCCTACTGCCATCTCCCTGGTACTCGCCACCTTCCTGCTGCCATCTCCCTGGTACTCGCCACCTTCCTGCTGTCATCTCCCTGGTACTCGCCACCTTCCTGCTGCCATCTCCCTGGTACTCACCGCCTTCCTGCTGCCATCTCCCTGGTACTCGCCACCTTCCTGCTGTCATCTCCCTGGTACTCACCACCTTCCTACTGCCATCTCCCTGGTACTCGCCACCTTCCTGCTGCCATCTCCCTGGTACTCACCACCTTCCTACTGCCATCTCCCTGGTACTCGCCGCCTTCCTGCTGGTACTCGCCACCTTCCTACTGCCATCTCCCTGGTACTCACCGCCTTCCTGCTGCCATCTCCCTGGTACTCACCACCTTCCTACTACCATCTCCCTGGTACTCGCCACCTTCCTGCTGCCATCTCCCTGGTACTCACCACCTTCCTACTGCCATCTCCCTGGTACTCGCCGCCTTCCTGCTGGTACTCGCCACCTTCCTACTGCCATCTCCCTGGTACTCACCGCCTTCCTGCTGCCATCTCTTTGGTACTCACCACCTTCCTGCTGCCATCTCCCTGGTACTCGCCACCTTCCTGCTGCCATCTCCCTGGTACTCGCCACCTTCCTGCTGCCAGCTCCCTGGTACTCACCGCCTTCCTGCTGCCATCTCCCTGGTACTCACCACCTTCCTGCTGCCATTTCCCTGGTACTCACCACCTTCCTGCTGCCATCTCCCTGGTACTCGCCACCTTCCTGCTGCCATCTCCCTGGTACTCACCGCCTTCCTGCTGCCATCTCCCTGGTACTCACCACCTTCCTGCTGCCATCTCCCTGGTATTAGCCACCTTCCTGCTGCCATCTCCCTGGTACTCACCACCTTCCTGCTGCCATCTCCCTGGTACTCGCCACCTTCCTGCTGCCATCTCCCTGGTACTCGCCACCTTCCTGCTGCCATCTCCCTGGTACTCACCACCTTCCTGCTGCCATCTCCCTGGTACTCGCCACCTTCCTGCTGCCATCTCCCTGGTACTCACCACCTTCCTGCTGCCATCTCCCTGGTACTCGCCGCCTTCCTGCTGCCATCTCCCTGGTACTCACCGCCTTCCTGCTGCCATCTCCCTGGTACTCGCCACCTTCCTGCTGCCATCTCCCTGGTATTAGCCACCTTCCTGCTGCCATCTCCCTGGTACTCACCACCTTCCTGCTGCCATCTCCCTGGTACTCGCCGCCTTCCTGCTGCCATCTCCCTGGTACTCACCGCCTTCCTGCTGCCATCTCCCTGGTACTCGCCACCTTCCTGCTGCCATCTCCCTGGTATTAGCCACCTTCCTGCTGCCATCTCCCTGGTACTCACCACCTTCCTGCTGCCATCTCCCTGGTACCCAACACCTTCCTGCTGCCATTTCCCTGGTACTCGCCACCTTCCTGCTGCCATCTCCCTGGTACTCGCCACCTTCCTGCTGCCATCTCCCTGGTACCCAACACCCAGGCACTGAGGCTCCCGCAGTTTCTGTGGGTTGCTGCTGTTACATTGTAGCAGACCCTCCCCCCTGTAAGTGTCCCTCTGTCTCCTGTGATTGCTGTTCTGTATATTTATTACAGTGAATTTTTCCGGAGATAAGCGGCATGAGTGCTGTGCGTCTACCGCTTATCCCTGTTATCGCCTCCTGCAGCTGTAGGTTTTGCCTTCTTGTCGTAGCTCGGTCGTCAGATATTTTCATGTTTTGTGACTGCAGTCAGGATAAGATAAAAGCTAAAGATGGCGGCTCCTAAATACGAGGAAAACCCCAACTGACTTCAAGATCTCTGCTTGCTCTTGGTGAACGGGGGCATTGATTGATTACAGTCTGAGGCTGTTTCCCTGCCGTGATCTAGTCCTGCTCTATAGCTGAGGGTTTGTTACAATGCATCAGTGTAGACAGTCCATAAGACAGCAGCACGGAGCTCTCTTCTGCCCTGACTCCAGGCTGACGGCTCATGGCGGCCGCACGACCTCCGCTCACCACTGCATCCCTCAGGCTACGTGCACACGACCATGTATTTTGCGGTCTGCAAAAATATGGATGTTGTCCGTGTGACATCCAGGTTACATCCGATTTTTTTTTTTTGCAGATCCGTGGTAACAGTGCCTCTACTTGTCTGTAAAACGGACAAGAATAGGACGTGCTTTACATTTTTTGCGGGGCTACAGAACGGACTTACGGATGCGGACAGAATACGGTGTGCTGTCCTCATTTTTTGCGGATCCGTTGAAATGAATGGGTCCACATCCTATCAGCAAAAAAAACGGAACAGACGCGGAAACAAAATACGTTTCTGTGCATGAGGCCTTACATTGACACAAACTCGGCAACAGGAAAAGCTTTCAGCCTCTGAATAGAAGCACTCATTTCTTCCTATTGAATGACAACAAGCGGAGATCTTGAAAATGGTGCGGAATGTGAGCGAAAAGTTGCTGAACTGCGCATTGTGCGCTGATGATTAGTATTGAGCGAACTTGTGTTCCAATTTCGGCCGGTTCGGGTTATCTAAGAATTCCGCTGCCATGGAGGATAACGTCGGGTCTGTGGTAGCGGAATCCATAACGGAATTCTTAGATAACCTGAAACACAAGTTCGCTCAACGCTACTGAAGACGTCTCATTTACGCCCTCGTTTTCTTTCCTCAGGGCAGGACGATGGCGGATCACCCTCCTCCTGAGGACGTCACGGCCGCCGCTGGAGACGCACATTCTAAGTCGGGTCCCCTCTCCAGCCGCTCTCACTCCATAGAAATGCCCGCACGTCAGCTGGCGCGGTTGAGAAGCATCGATCCGTACTCTCGCCGGAGCTCCGTCGTCAGTAACATGAACGTCCCATTCTCCCGCAAGAACTCGCTGTGCGCCCTGGGTCCAAACAAGCGCTTGTCCCTGGGGCCCTGGGCACATTATGGGCAGGTCAGTTTTTCGGGTCTCCCCCTCTATCAGCCCATTCAGGAGATTCAGTATGAAAACACGTACAAGATGGGCCCCGACCAGGACTGCAGGTTCAACCCAGGCAGGGCCCAGAAAGCTGTGGAGGGCATCCTGAGGGGCTACCTGGGGGATGCCAAGTACAACCCCCTCACCAGCGGGCAGCTGGCCCAGAACCTGTCCGACATCATCCGCAGCAAGCTAAAGGAGTTCAGCCCTGCCCGCTACAAGGTGGTCTGCAGCGTCTTCCTGGGCCAGATGTCCCACCAGGGGGTAAAGGTGTCCAGCCGCGCCCTATGGGACCCACAGAATGATAACGTGGCCTCCGCCTCATATTCTAACTCCACCTTGTTTGCAGTGGCTATGGTGCACGGGCTTTACTATGAATAATGGGGGTCATTCTCTGCATGTCATAAACTCCAGCTACCATGTACATTCATTGCGTATGCAGTGGGCCCCTCTACTGCTCACCCCCTTCCCATCATATTCCACATGATACAGTAGGCGAGTAATGTCTGACTGCTGGGACCACCTGCAATCCCTACAACATGGGGTACGCACATCGCTGCAGTCCTCCTCTGGGGCTGATGGAGGGCGCTGGGCACCTGCTGGGGGGGGAGGACTCCTGTAAAGGGGAATGCTACTGTCACAACTTATGACCGCAAGTCCAGGGTGCGGTTGGTTCAGTTTATACTCTGAATTCAGCTTTCTGTGCGAAGCATGCCCCAATCAGCTTCCTGCCCGTGTAAAAGGCCCTTTACCGAAGGAACCAACACAATGTTTATTTTCACTTTGGGTGTGATCGGAGAAGAAAACGTACAAAGTTGTCACACGGTTACTTGATATTTTATGTAGATTTGAATGGAAATCTTGCGCAGAGTTCCCCTTTAGAGTGAAAGAGGGGGGGGGGGGTCATTCCAGTGTGTATAATGCAGGATCTGTACATTAGTCTCAGTGCTGCACTCACAGCAGTGTATGGAAAGTCAGGGTTAAAGCAGGAGGTGAGCACCAGACCCAACCCAGCACCACCCCATTCACTTTAGAACAGCTACATTTTGAGTGTTTACTTCCACAGATGGAGCAGACTGTGTCAGCATGCATGTTTGACACCCACAATACATTGAGGATTAGATTAACCCAAAAACAATCAAAGAGTTCACATGAAAGAGCGGCCATTGCTTGGATTACACGAATCCTTTACATCAGACGAGGCGGCAGAATAAAGACAAACCCAACACTATGTGTATGTCGCCTGAGAGCAGGAGGAGCAAGAAAGCGCTATTATCCTGTATTATACCCCAGAGCTGCACTCCCTATTCTGCTGGTGCAGTCACTGTGTACATACATTACATATCCTGTACTGATCCTGAGTTACATCCTGTATTATACTCCAGAGCTGCCCTCACTATTCTGCTGGTGCAGTCACTGTGTACATACATTACTTATCCTGTACTGATCCTGAGTTACATCCTGTATTATACTCCAGAGCTGCACTCACTATTCTGCTGGTGCAGTCACATTATACTCCAGAGCTGCACTCACTATTCTGCTGGTGCAGTCATTGTGTACATACATTACTTATCCTGTACTGATCCTGAGTTACATCCTGTATTATACTCCAGAGCTGCACTCACTATTCTGCTTGTGCAGACATTACATCTATGGACTTCCTTTTGCTGAATGAAGCAGGAGACAGATTTTCTGCAGTTTTCAGATCAAAGTTTTTATTTCTCATTGTTTGTATAAAACTTTATTTCACTTTCATTCCGATTAATGTGAATGTAAGAAAACAATACATAAAAATAAATACATTTTCTATAAATAAAACATAAATAAAGTTATTATGCAATGGCAGAACAACAAAAAAAAAGAAGTTAATTTGTGGGGCCCGTACCATGAAACTAAGACAACACTTCAAGTAGCAGCCTGAACTCCGCCGTCCTCTTCTCAGCAGAGGTCCGATATGTAGCGTGTAAGTGGGGGGTGCATTAAAGTGCTGTGATTATATTGAGCTCCACTTAACCCTTATACAGGGAGCTCAGGATTCACAGATTTAACCCTACGCCTCCAGGGTCTTAGAGGACGTCGTGTTACATTTAGTGAGAAGTTAAAGATTCTGATGTTTTTTGCTTACAGCAGCAAAGTCAACCAAAAAAAAGAAAAAAAGGAAGCCTTTGGTAGGAACGTAGTGCAGTGTGTGGGGGAGGGGCCCGTGAGATTAGCTCCGCCCTGCAGTGTGCAGCCTCCATCGGACACCCCAGGCTGAAAGTTTTGCATCATGCCTGTATACAATTCCATTCATACAATCTGGGAATTGGTTTGTTAAGCAATCACCAAATTTGCAAAGCAGAACAGGAGGGGGCGCTACAGGGTGTCAGAGGGTGCCCCCCGGCCAGTGACAGCGCTGTGAACAGACTAGATGGAGGCAGATCCTGTCACATGGCATAAGGCGGATGTTCCAGCATAGAAAGCTAAAGATTCTCTTCCTGGTGATACATTGTTGCAAACAACAAACAAGGGAGAACAAACGATGACCGATCCAATATGGGCAATGTCACTTAACCCTTCAGGTGGTTGGTGGCCCCCAGCAGCTGGCTCCATTGTGCCAGTGACCCCTGATGGATGGGGCGGGGGAAGGGCGTCAGGCACAATAAATAAGTTTCACAGAAACAGAGGCAGCAAGTCAGAGGCTTAACCGTCGGAGCGGATCTGATTAATCCTCTTGTGTTGGGCTCAGTAAGTGAGCGTGCCGCCTGAAATCCACTGATCCTATGACTTGCGCCAAGTATGCAGTAGGGGCGTCACACATCCACCATTAAATGTGGGCAGCAGTGCAAATCCCATAACCTTATTGTCCCATGTGGCAATTCGTGTAGGACCAAGTGAAGGCAACGTCAAGAATTCAGCTACAGATAAGAGATTTTGCGTTTCGAGCACCAAAAAGCTCAGTGGAGCCTTGGATTGTGGAGTCACAGGGTCCAAGTCCCCCCCAGATAAGACTCTACCCATAACCCACAAGTCCAGCCACTGCAACAGGATGATGGCAGCTACTGGCATTACCAGCTCCATGGGTGGGCGCAGGGTCTACAATTCGGCCTTCTGCTCCAGCAGCTTCAGCGTGTACTTCAGGCGGTGGTACATGTCTGCCGCGCAGCCGCTCTCCACCAGGGAGCTGAGCAGGAAGGTCTGGGAGCTGCGGTCTCGGCTGATGTAGGTGAGAAGGTAGAGGTCCTGAGGTTTGCTGAGGATCAGCTTTGTGTGGTCGTTGTAGAAGTTCACCTAAGGGACAAGGAGACACCATCAGAACCCGAGGCTGGTAGGGGGCCTGCACGCATCGCCTATAACAGGGTCACTAAAGGGCCCTCTACCAGAATACAAGTTATCCTCTTTCCTGCTGGGAGGGCGGGAGTCCGACTCCATCCCCCCCCCAGATACGAGACCCCAGCCAGGAGCTGAATGGAGCAGCCGCCCAGGCACCATCTCATCGCCATAGACTGAATGGAGCCACAGCGAGCACTTCACTTCTCCTGGCTGCCGTCTTGCAGATGTAAATATAGGGACAGAAGACCCACATTCAGAACAGGGGGGTTGGTTCCTGAAGATGTTCGTTATCCCCTATCCAGAGGGCAGGGCATGACTTACAATTACAAGGAAAAGCCCTCCATGCATTTCATTCTGAACCATGTTAATCTGCTTGAAGTCAGGGAAACAGTGGTTCCATAAGAGGACATTCAAACCCCATCTTTAACTGCTCCTATTAAACACAGCTGATGGGCTGGTTACAAGGCATCCGTGCAAGAGAACCAACAGGTTGGACTCAGATTCCTGTTTAGCTCACACACTGTAACAAACCCTCAGCATGCATCAAGGACCATTCTGCAATGGAGGGCAGACATACAGCGCACGCTGCCCCCTGGGCTCACCTGGAGGGTGCCATTGTTGAAGAGCATCAGCAGGGCATGTTCGGTCTTCACCCACTGTAGGAGCAGCAGCAGCGGCCGGCTCCCCTCCTCCTGACACGGCAGATCTCCCCCCTGAGGGCACAGGAATGTGTTAGTCAAGTGTGAAGTTCTTTGCAGCCAGAAGATTGAGACGTGAATGGCAGCGATCCAAGTGTTAAAGGGGAGTAAGGGTGGCGAGGAGCCTCCAGTGTGAAGCCTGCACTTCCATAGGAACTGGTTATGTCACATTCCTGACCTATGAACACCAGAAACTGCCGACACCAGGCAAAACGGCAACTGCCGACCGCACCCAAAGCTGCCTCGTAGTCAGGGAATCCCTATTATGGGAAATCAGAAATGCATCATGGGCCATCCTAGATCAGTGTGGGGGAAATGGCCTAGGGACTCCCCCCTCTGTACTCTGCTGCAGGGAGTCCCTAGGCCATTTCCCCCACACTGATCTAGGATGGCCCATGATGCATTTCTGATTTCCCATAATAGGGATTCCCTGACTACGAGGCAGCAGAGTACAGAGGGGGAGACTACTGACACCCTGCAGAATGGCAACTGCCGACCGCACCCAAAGCTGCCTCATAGTCGGGGAATCATCCGAAGTGCAGCACCAGGGGCCATTATACAGCACCAGGGAGATCTTTCACCATTTGAGGCGCTTTGCACCCAAACATCTGGTGTCTCTGATCTACGGGCTGCTCCAGGGGAGAGATGATGCCATATCTGACCTTCCCTTTGTGAAGGCTTGGGAACGTGACTTGGGGAAATCTTTTCCTACTGACATATGGGAGAAGGCATTTGAGATATCCTTTAAATCATCAATAAGCAGTAGTCTTCAGGAGAAGAATTTTTAAATTATGTCCAGATGGTACAGGACTCCGGTCCTACTGCACTCTTTTTTTCCCTTCTTGTCCTAGTTCCTGTTGGCGATGTGGCCAGGGGGAGGGTAACATGTCTCATATCTGGTGGTCCTGCAACAAAATCACTCCATTTTGGGAGGCTATTAATGATCTATACCAGTGTTTCCCAACCAGTGTGCCTCCAGCTGTTGCAAAACTACAACTCCCAGAATGCCTGGACAGCCTTTGGCTGTGCGGGCATGCTGGGAGTTGTAGTTTTGCAACAGGTGGAGGCACACTGGTTGGGAAACACTGATCTATACGATATGGTTTGTGGCAGTTCCTCCAGATGGACTCTGGAAGGCGCTTTGCTTTCTATGTTCCCTAGCACTTTATCTACCCTGAAAAAGGGTCTTTTGAGGTTCTTTGTTCAGGCTGCACGTCTGGTTATCCCTAGATTTTGGAAATCCACGCGTGCCCCTCTCCCTGGGGACTGGCTCTCCACTTTTGAAAAAATATATAGAATGGAGGAACTTTGGGCGGAAGACATGGGCAATACTAATAAGTTCCTGAAAATCTGGACTCCTTGGATTCTATTTAAGGGTTCTCCTGATTTTATCACGTGGCTGAACAGGGGGTCGTCAGTCCCCAGGGAGATTGCACATCCCATTGGATCTTAACCCACATGTACTCGGCACGCCTTAACAAATTTTATTTTACATAGTCCTTTCTACCTCGACTTGTCAGTTCAGGGATCCCCCCCTGTTTTCCCCCCTGTGTCCGGTCTTGTTTGTCTAAATTTGTTATGTATCCTATGTAGGAGCTCTTGATACCTCTTTCCCACAACTGGGTCTTTAAGATGCTTTTATTCTGATGTTGGGATCATATGTTATTTCTTTGCTCATATCCATGTTCACATGGTTTTTGCATACTTTTACTGTGACCATCTACCTGTATGATGATATTCTATTTGGTCCTGATTTATGTTCAGGCTATCCTTAAATGTAATGTGTTTATTTTGGCTCTTGATAATAAAAGTATTTGAACAACATTATACAGCACCAGGGGCAGGTAGACTAGTGACTCCCTGCAGAACAGATGAGGCCATTATAAAGCAGTATGGAGGGGGAGACCAGAGACAACCGGCAGCACTGAGGAGGAGATAACGGTATACAGGAGATACCGTGGTAATAAACAGCAATATCAGTTTTAGTTACAGTGGGATGTTGTGACGCCATGAAGCAGTAGAACGATGCAGGAGGTTGTGATGACACCATTGCTGGTCTCACACACAGCGGGATGATGTAGGCACGTGACCACATCATCCTGCATCGGGGAGAGTCAATTAAGGCTCTGCGGCCTGAAGACAGAAGCCTGCAGGCGAGCATGTATGGGACTACTTCTCCAGCAGCACTCTCTACTGCGGGACAGATGCAACAGTCGTGGTTGGTTTCTCCAGGCAACAGCCTTATGGCACCTCCGCACTTCCTCTACTTTGGGGGGGGGAGGGGTGTAGTAGTATATATTGGGTCATTATACTAGAGGGAGAGAGAATTATATCAATGGAATATTTTTGATATCGCCTACCCCTACTGGGAACACAGGGCTGTAGGAATTAGTGATGCAGTGCAGAGTCCAGGTGAACAGCTTTGCATACGTTCTGCTGCCCATGATGTAAATCTGATATTTGAGATGCAAATTCAGAGCATTCAAATCACTCAGTAAGACGAAGACCAACACCAAGTCCTCTCACAAATGGCTGATGCCCCCTCCCCTCCCCCCCAAACACACCTTCATGAGGTTCTTCTCCATGTAGGTGGCAAAATACTGCAAGATGCTCATCTGGCCCTGAAGCTGCTCCGGGACGGCTGAGGCGGGGAACACATAATGGCGGCTGTTTGTCAGGTTGTAATGGACGTTTCTGTGGAAAGAAAGAAACCAGATGATTAAACAAACTATTCCCAGATAGTTCTTAGAGGGCACGTCCAGCCTCTAGCCACCCCCCAAACAATTATATGATCACTTTCGCCAGCAACCTCTGGCACTCTAGCCGTTTGTGAAACTACACCTCCCAGCATGCACACTTGCTCAGCTCCCATAGAAGTGAATGGAGCATGCTGGGAGTTAGTGTCACAACAGCTGGAGAGTCAGGGGTTGCCGACATGGTGGCATGGAGAGGGGGCTGTCTACTATATGGGGGCTGTCCACAATGCTAGGGTTCAACACCTACCCATTAATAGGAGACAGAAGAGTCAGAAGCTCACCTGCGACTGGCTGGTAGAACCATGTGGGTGCCATTGTTGAAGAGCACCCCAATGCTGCGGTTGGACAATTGATACCCAAATCCGTACTTATTGGAATAATCGACCCACTTGGACACCCACATGAAGTCTTCATGTCTGGAGAGCGGGATGGGCTTCCCTTCACCTGCAGGGACACCAGAATGGGTCAATTAACAATCCCATTCATAGGGCTGTGGGCAAAATCCTGGGGACCAGTATACAGGGTAGTCACCTGTCGGCATGGAAGACAAACAGTCCTTAAGAACCTCTAGAGCCGTCTCCATAATTCCAGACGCAGTGACACAATCTTCAAAACCTGTGAGGAAGTGAGGAAGCCGGAGCGATCAGAGACCCCATTGTAAAGAAGCATCACAAGCAGCGGTGCACAGAAGACGCCGGCACTTACCGTCACTGCTGACCAGGCTCCCACGGATCGATCTGGACACAGATTTCCCAGAAGCCTCTTCTGTCAAGGTCTCCACTGGGCTGCCGCTGAGGGCATGACCACTGACTGGGGCAGCCTGCAGGTAGAAGATGGGGCACAAGGTTAAGGGGTGATCAGACCTTACAGCAGCCCAATGCGAACCCTGGACATCAGATGATTACAGCATCCAGAAGGTTATTATGGTGCATTATGTACATGACAATGTGAAGAACGTAAACTCAGCGTCCACATATATACATCACTACCCGACAGGATGAAGACATTGATGTGGATGGTGATTTGGACCTACACAAGATCCACTGCGGTAATTCACCGAACCACTAAGAGCTGCAGCTTCAAGTTGTCAGATCTCAGCACAGGACCAGCATGGACAATAAACATCATGAATTTATCCAAGTCACATAGGACCACAAATGGTGGGAGTCTTTAAATGAACCTTCTGACTGACAGGACTCACCTCATTTCCCTCCACAGTTTTATAGCTGAGCTGTCGACAGATGGAAGTTTTCATCAGACCCGTCACCAGCTTAGATATGTCTTCCTTCTCCTCGGAGGAACATTTCTTTGCTGCAAAGAGAACCAGATATTTGAGTTTCCAGATGGCGCTGAATATTCAGCAGTTTCAGGTCTCAATCAGTGCAGTGGAAATGGGGCATCGATACTGAGGGACTCATAGGATCTGCAAAAAAATGAGGGTGCAAGGGAGTATTCAGAGGAGCTGGAAGGGGGGGGGGGTGAAGCAATACCAGGCGTGACTGCCGTTACCAAACACTGCAGTGGTAAAAGCAAGAATTGTGCAACAGACTGACACTGGTAGACGTGGTGGTGCAGGAGCCCCTCAATGCCAATTCCAGGAAGCAATGGAGTTACCAAACCCATGATAGCAGGCGGGCGACAGGTCCAATTTCACCCTCATTACCTTTTGACTTTCCTTTTCCAAACAAGCTCTTGGCGACTTTGGTGAGGAGGCTCTTGGCAGGGTTGGGTGGGTGCAGCTCTGGGACCATCACACAGCTACTTGGAGGCAACTTTTCTGGGGTGTAACCCTGAAAGAAAACACAAGGGTTAATATCTTTCCTACTGTCAGCAGCCCGAGTGACTGAACACCATGCGGAGGGGAGAAGATACCTTGGAGAAGAATTCATGCTCAATGATTTGGTCGAGCGTCAGCCGCTCACTAGGAGTGCGCTTCAAGATGCCCAGGATCAGCTGCTTGGCAGAGGACGAGAGGCAGGCTGGTAAGGTGTACTTCACCTGCTTGATACAGCGGTAGGTCTCCTTTAAATCGGATGTCTCGAAGGGTGGAGTGCCACAAAGCAGCGTGTACCTGGAAGGAACAAGGGTCATTTCATAAAACCATTGACACCCTACACATCTCATGCAATACACAGTCCCAGGAGGCATTTCTGGCAGCTGGAGGGGCTGTCCGCCTGATGTTTCCTGCATCTTCACTGACGTCTATACAAATCTCATGCATTAAGATAAAAATGGGTCAATTAACCACATGAGAAACAGACATTAGGAACATTTACTCCCCACAGGTTAGAGCGTCATCTCAGCACATGGGCCAAGTGACGCTTGCACTCCCAGGGGCAGCGGACAGTCTGTGCACTGGAGGAAGCAGAGCAACACCACAGATTTCCTGTGTGACACTAAACAAGATGCAGCAGAATGTTCCAGCAATGCTGGCGGCTGCTGCTCCCCCGCACAATGCAGAAGACTTTCCTTTCCCTTTTAACAGCCAATAAAGAGCTGCACCTACATGACGCATCCCAGGGACCAGACGTCCGACTCCGGGCCGTGACCGTGCCTGTGGAGAACTTCAGGGGCCAAGTAATTCGGGGTCCCACAGATTGTTCTAAAAGACCAAAAAGAACAAGTTACCATATAACTATATACACAGCAGCTGCATCCAGTAACACCCTCCCCAGACACTACTCACCCCATCCCCCCCATCCTACATCCTGTGTCCAATCCCCCTTCCCCCATATAATGCAGTTTGTATCCTGTGTCCCCCAGGCACTAGACACTCACTTCTTCCTGTGTTCCGGTGGCTCCAGCCTTGTCGCCAGCCCGAAATCACCAACTTTCAGCTCCATGTTGTCACTGATGAAGAAGTTTCCTGTAGAGAGAAGCGGCAGATCAGCACCAGCCACACAGCGCGCCGCTACAGTTGGCGAGACGGCAGAGCGCCATACGTACCCAGCTTCAGGTCCCGATGAATAATTCCCCTCATGTGCAGATACTTGAGGCCAGAGATGATCTGCTTCAGGTAGTACCTGACCTCGGGCTCCAGCAGCGTGTGACGCGCCTTCCAGATATGTGCGAGAGACTGCAAAAGACACATTCACTTACTGAAGCAACAAAACCTCAAAACCTCAAGCCCCAGAGGCAAACAATCCACGCGGCCTGTGCAAACAACTAGCATGAAACAATGACAAACATGACAGTTTGCATCCTGTCACACAGTAACGCTGCTGCAGCTGCTCCTCAACTAGTTGGGGCCCAAGATGTAGGCTATAAAACCAGCATAATCTGAGGTCCACAGTCCTGACACCCGTCTTCTCTGTAGACTTTAGGTGGCGGCCATGAATCAGGGCTCACAGCAGGTGGCTCTAGGTAACATCTGTACAGAGTCCGGAGGACCCCGGGGCCACAGAAGAGCTGGGATTTATTTTTGGAGTCTGAGAGCAGCTGCTGTGAAGCCTCTTTGTAGTGGGGGACGTACAGCTGCCTGCAGCCCGGGTTGGGTTACATATTTCCACAGGGGTGGGGGCCATGTACATGTAACCTGCACAAAGGGGCAATTCTAGGAGCGGCCCCTCTCATCCGGCAGACTCCTCTGCACAAAGCCGACAGCTGCCTCAATGCATCTGAATAGAGCCAACCACCGCGCTGGAGAAACCGTCCGTGACCGGAGCACAAGGCCACAGCCGGGCGGTATAAAGACTAAAGTGCGCAGTGCAAAGAACAGCGCCCCCACAGGAGGAGAACGTACAGCCGTCAGACACCCGCTGCACGTTAAGGTGACGTTTTCTCCATAAAACTTGTACTTACTTTGCGACTGCAGATCTCGAGGAAGATGTAAATGTTCTCAGAGTCTTCAAAATGGTGGGAGAACTTCACGATGTGTTTGTGATGAAGCTGCTGGTGAAGGTCGATTTCATTCACAATCTGAGGAGAGAAAGCAGAAGGTTAAGTATAATGTGAACGAGCAGAAGACTCCTTTAATCCGGCAGTCCGATGCAGAGAACGGCAGATGCCAGATTAAAGGAATTTTATGGTCGGCTGTAGAGGTTGATTCTCTGGGCTGTAAAGAACGTAGATTTAACGCCTCAGCGCATCGCAGGCGTCCTCTCATCCACAGGGGTGTCGGCCGCAATAAATGAATTACGATGTTTAGTGGCGGATTCCTTTGAACATCCCTTTGTCCTATAATTGCCGTCACAGACGCTGGGCTCCTGACAAGCCCATGAAACCGGCGCTGGGCTCCTGACAAGCCCATGAAACCGGCGCTGGGCTCCTGACAAGCCCATGAAACCGGCGCTGGGCTCCTGACAAGCCCATGAAACCAGCGCCGGGCTCCTGACAAGCCCATGAAACCGGCGCTGGGCTCCTGACAAGCCCATGAAACCGGCGCTGGGCTCCTGACAAGCCCATGAAACCGGCGCTGGGCTCCGCATTCTGAACTTTATGCTATTAACCCCTTCCTGGCCAACATGGGAGGCAGCTGGCGGCTCCATACAGGGTTACCAGTATTCTCGGCATCCATGTTGGCTCGCTATAGCGACATTCACCTTTTCACGTTGATGAGGTTTCGCCACGCGACTGTGTGGAACGACTTTCACAGCAAAGGTTTTATTGGTGGAAACTTCAGTCATTTCATAGCATCGAGCGAATCCTCCCTGCAAGATGAAGGACATTTATATTGTAAAGGGTTAATACAGTTAGTACAATACACTAACAAAAGACCTTCAATTCACTGACAGCAAGACCTTTTGGAGAACTGAAGTCTATCAATCATAGATCAGGTTTTGGCGCCCCCTTATAACCAGGGAAGGGTGCGGAGTCAGGGACGAGCCGCAGCATCCAGACGTTAATCAATGGCCGAGCTTAAAATAACAGTTTGACCGCAGAGCTTCCTCTGAGACATTTATAGCCTTATAGCCCCCCCCCCCCCCCATAAGTGATCGCAGGCCCCAGCTACAACAATGGAGGATGCTGCAGACAACGCGCCGATTGATAACAGCTGCTCGGTCCACTGCTGCAGAGTGCGGATCACAGCGGACGGGGCGCAGGAAACACCGCTGCGCAGCCACCATGTGCTCTAATGCCGGGCCTGTCCCTTTAATGGCCAATGTCAGTATAAATGACAAAGCCGGTTGGATCCGGGGGGGGGGCAGCTCAAAGCCACGGACGTCTGGTGAAGACCCCACAACTGGTTGCAGATTTCTGGACCTACACGGAGCGGGCTGTAAGGGCAGAGTTCGGCACAGACTCCCAAAACGCTCGTCTCCACCGAACTGGAGAAGCTGCTTGTTAACGGCGATAAAACTAAATCCCGAGTCAACATCAGGTTTTTTCCAACACAAAAAAAATAAAAAAATATATAAAATAATATCCATCTGAACCAACCCCAACTCAGCGCAGACCTCGTGCATCAGCAACACTCCACACTATGAGGCAGTAGTATCATCCTCCACATCAGGAGGCAGTAGTATCCTCATCATCCTCCACACCTCGCACTCAGAAAGGCCGTGACTCAGACCTTTGCCCTCGATCACACAGTCTAGTAGTGTCAGAGCCTGCCAGCTGAATGCCAACCGTGCCCGTCACTGCGAACACCAGGTGTGAACTGCAGGAACCGTGCCAGACCGGGGGCACCACCTGCGGGTGCGCCGACCCCGAGAAGGTGGGGGACATTATCATCCAGGCATCACAATACCGCACAGTACACAGGAGCCGCTCTGCAGCACTCGCCCGGGGGCTCCTCCGGCTCCTGCAGGGGCGCATTGATATTCCAGACCCGTCCCCACTGGATGAGGGACAGCAGAGCGACGTCACACACCTACAGCAGTGCACTTCAGTCATACTGGGACTTGTAGTACCACAGCAGTGGTCCATCAGTGGCCCCGACCTCTAGTGTAATACAAGGGCCACACTATGTAGGGCAATAGGGGCTCAGAAGATACCACTATGAAGAGAGGAGGGGGGTATAGAAAACAAGTTTACTCAAATCTCTAAGCTATGGGGGAAGGGGGGGTGCAGAGACTGGGTTCAGGGGCACCGTCATAAATAACAGGGTTCATCCCCAGTCACACACACACACTGGGGTCTTCTCCTCCTCCTCCAGTCTCACACACACACACACACACTGGGGTCTTCTCCTCCTCCTCCTCCTCCAGTCACACACACACACTGGGGTCTTCTCCTCCTCCTCCTCCAGTCACACACACACACACTGGGGTCTTCTCCTCCTCCTCCTCCAGTCACACACACACACACTGGGGTCTTCTCCTCCTCCAGTCACACACACACACACACACACACACACACAGGGGTCTTCTCCTCCTCCAGTCACACACACAGGGGTCTTCTCCTCCTCCAGTCACACACACAGGGGTCTTCTCCTCCTCCAGTCACACACACAGGGGTCTTCTCCTCCTCCAGTCACACACACACACACACACACACTGGGGTCTTCTCCTCCTCCTCCTCCAGTCACACACACACACACTGGGGTCTTCTCCTCCTCCTCCTCCAGTCACACACACACACACACACTGGGGTCTTCTCCTCCTCCTCCTCCAGTCACACACACACACACAAACTGGGGTCTTCTCCTCCTCCTCCTCCAGTCACACACACACACACAGGGGTCTTCTCCTCCTCCAGTCACACACACAGGGGTCTTCTCCTCCTCCAGTCACACACACAGGGGTCTTCTCCTCCTCCAGTCACACACATATTGGGGTCTTCTCCTCCTCCAGTCACACACACATTGGGGTCTTCTCCTCCTCCTCCAGTCACACACATATTGGGGTCTTCTCCTCCTCCAGTCACACACACACTGGGGTCTTCTCCTCCTCCAGTCACACACACACTGGGGTCTTCTCCTCCTCCTCCAGTCACACACACACTGGGGTCTTCTCCTCCTCCAGTCACACACACACTGGGGTCTTCTCCTCCTCCAGTCACACACACACACTGGGGTCTTCTCCTCCAGTCACACACACACATTGGGGTCTTCTCCTCCTCCAGTCACACACACACATTGGGGTCTTCTCCTCCTCCAGTCACACACACACATTGGGGTCTTCTCCTCCTCCAGACACACACACATATTGGGGTCTTCTCCGCCTCCAGTCACACACATATTGGGGTCTTCTCCTCCTCCAGTCACACACACACATTGGGGTCTTCTCCTCCTCCAGTCACACACACACATTGGGGTCTTCTCCTCCTCCAGTCACACACACACATTGGGGTCTTCTCCTCCTCCAGTCACACACACACATTGGGGTCTTCTCCTCCTCCTCCAGTCACACACACATTGGGGTCTTCTCCTCCTCCTCCAGTCACACACACATTGGGGTCTTCTCCTCCTCCTCCAGTCACACACACATTGGGGTCTTCTCCTCCTCCTCCAGTCACACACACACTGGGGTCTTCTCCTCCTCCTCCAGTCACACACACACTGGGGTCTTCTCCTCCTCCTCCAGTCACACACACATTGGGGTCTTCTCCTCCTCCTCCAGTCACACACACATTGGGGTCTTCTCCTCCTCCTCCAGTCACACACACATTGGGGTCTTCTCCTCCTCCAGTCACACACACATTGGGGTCTTCTCCTCCTCCAGTCACACACATATTGGGGTCTTCTCCTCCAGTCACACACACACTGGGGTCTTCTCCGCCTCCAGTCACACACATTGGGGTCTTCTCCCCCTCCAGTCACACACACTGGGGTCTTCTCCCCCTCCAGTCACACATATATTCCAGGGGGCTCTCACCTTGCCCAGGGTCCTGCCCCTCGTATAGCTCCGTCCTGTCAGGGGGTCAGTGATGACCTTGCAGGGGCTCGGCTGCCTAGGCCGGAAGGACTCCGGTTTGGGGGTGGCCAGCAGAGTGCCGGGGTACTGGTGTGCCTGAATATGATAAGCGGCCTCCATGCTGCTCGTCTCCTCCGCCGCCCGCAGCTCATCTACCCCGCCCGCCCGGCTGCAGCTTTATGAATGAGAACGACGTGACGTCAGACGCATGCGCGCCGTCCTGGGGGCGGAGACAAATCAGAGACACGTGTCTCCTGCCTCCTCCTGCTCCGCGCTCCTGGTCGACAGGCCCCGCCCACCCGTATACCCCGTTGTCAGTGCCAGACTGCCAGTATATAATATACAGCCTCATACCAGTATATAATATACAGCCTCATACCAGTATATAATATACAGCCTCACACCAGTATATAATATACAGCCTCACACCAGTGTATAATATACAGCCTCATACCAGTGTATAATATACAGCCTCACACCAGTGTATAATATACAGCCTCACACCAGTGTATAATATACAGCCTCATACCAGTGTATAATATACAGCCTCACACCAGTGTATAATATACAGCCTCACACCAGTATATAATATACAGCCTCACACCAGTATATAATATACAGCCTCATACCAGTGTATAATATACAGCCTCATACCAGTGTATAATATACAGCCTCACACCAGTGTATAATATACAGCCTCACACCAGTATATAATATACAGCCTCACACCAGTATATAATATACAGCCTCATACCAGTGTATAATATACAGCCTCATACCAGTGTATAATATACAGCCTCACACCAGTGTATAATATACAGCCTCACACCAGTGTATAATATACAGCCTCATACCAGTATATAATATACAGCCTCATACCAGTATATAATATACAGCCTCACACCAGTATATAATATACAGCCTCATACCAGTATATAATATACAGCCTCATACCAGTATATAATATACAGCCTCACACCAGTATATAATATACAGCCTCACACCAGTGTATAATATACAGCCTCATACCAGTATATAATATACAGCCTCATACCAGTATATAATATACAGCCTCACACCAGTATATAATATACAGCCTCACACCAGTGTATAATATACAGCCTCATACCAGTATATAATATACAGCCTCATACCAGTATATAATATACAGCCTCACACCAGTGTATAATATACAGCCTCACACCAGTGTATAATATACAGCCTCATACCAGTGTATAATATACAGCCTCACACCAGTGTATAATATACAGCCTCACACCAGTATATAATATACAGCCTCACACCAGTATATAATATACAGCCTCATACCAGTGTATAATATACAGCCTCATACCAGTGTATAATATACAGCCTCACACCAGTGTATAATATACAGCCTCATACCAGTATATAATATACAGCCTCACACCAGTATATAATATACAGCCTCATACCAGTATATAATATACAGCCTCACACCAGTATATAATATACAGCCTCATACCAGTGTATAATATACAGCCTCACACCAGTGTATAATATACAGCCTCACACCAGTGTATAATATACAGCCTCATACCAGTATATAATATACAGCCTCATACCAGTATATAATATACAGCCTCACACCAGTATATAATATACAGCCTCATACCAGTGTATAATATACAGCCTCATACCAGTGTATAATATACAGCCTCACACCAGTGTATAATATACAGCCTCACACCAGTGTATAATATACAGCCTCATACCAGTATATAATATACAGCCTCATACCAGTATATAATATACAGCCTCACACCAGTATATAATATACAGCCTCACACCAGTATATAATATACAGCCTCATACCAGTATATAATATACAGCCTCATACCAGTGTATAATATACAGCCTCATACCAGTGTATAATATACAGCCTCATACCAGTGTATAATATACAGCCTCACACCAGTGTATAATATACAGCCTCACACCAGTATATAATATACAGCCTCATACCAGTGTATAATATACAGCCTCATACCAGTGTATAATATACAGCCTCACACCAGTGTATAATATACAGCCTCACACCAGTGTATAATATACAGCCTCACACCAGTGTATAATATACAGCCTCACACCAGTATATAATCTACAGCCTCATACCAGTATATAATATACAGCCTCATACCAGTATATAATATACAGCCTCATACCAGTATATAATATACAGCCTCACACCAGTATATAATATACAGCCTCATACCAGTATATAATATACAGCCTCATACCAGTATATAATATACAGCCTCATACCAGTATATAATATACAGCCTCATACCAGTATATAATATACAGCCTCACACCAGTATATAATATACAGCCTCATACCAGTATATAATATACAGCCTCATACCAGTATATAATATACAGCCTCATACCAGTATATAATATACAGCCTCACACCAGTATATAATATACAGCCTCATACCAGTATATAATATACAGCCTCATACCAGTATATAATATACAGCCTCATACCAGTGTATAATATACAGCCTCATACCAGTGTATAATATACAGCCTCATACCAGTATATAATATACAGCCTCATACCAGTATATAATATACAGCCTCATACCAGTGTATAATATACAGCCTCACACCAGTATATAATATACAGCCTCATACCAGTATATAATATACAGCCTCACACCAGTATATAATATACAGCCTCATACCAGTATATAATCTACAGCCTCATACCAGTATATAATATACAGCCTCATACCAGTGTATAATATACAGCCTCATACCAGTGTATAATATACAGCCTCACACCAGTGTATAATATACAGCCTCACACCAGTATATAATATACAGCCTCATACCAGTGTATAATATACAGCCTCATACCAGTGTATAATATACAGCCTCACACCAGTGTATAATATACAGCCTCATACCGGTATATAATATACAGCCTCATACTAGTATATAATATAAAGCCTCACACCAGTATATAATATACAGCCTCATACCAGTATATAATCTACAGCCTCATACCATTATATAATATACAGCCTCACACCAGTATATAATATACAGCCTCATACCGGTATATAATATACAGCCTCATACTAGTATATAATATAAAGCCTCACACCAGTATATAATATACAGCCTCATACCAGTATATAATCTACAGCCTCATACCAGTGTATAATATACAGCCTCATACCAGTATATAATCTACAGCCTCACACCAGTATATAATATACAGCCTCATACCAGTATATAATATACAGCCTCATACCAGTATATAATATACAGCCTCATACCAGTATATAATATACAGCCTCATACCAGTATATAATATGCAGCCTCACACCAGTGTATAATATACAGCCTCACACCAGTATATAATATACAGCCTCATACCAGTATATAATATATAGCCTCACACCAGTATATAATATACAGCCTCACACCAGTGTATAATATACAGCCTCATACCAGTATATAATATACAGCCTCATACCAGTGTATAATATACAGCCTCATACCAGTGTATAATATACAGCCTCACACCAGTATATAATATACAGCCTCATACCAGTATATAATATACAGCCTCACACCAGTATATAATATACAGCCTCACACCAGTATATAATATACAGCCTCACACCAGTATATAATACACAGTCTCATACCAGTATATAATATACAGCCTCACACCAGTATATAATATACAGCCTCATACCAGTATATAATATACAGTCTCAAACCAGTATATAATATACAGCCTCATACCAGTGTATAATATACAGCCTCATACCAGTGTATAATATACAGCCTCATACCAGTATATAATATACAGCCTCATACCAGTATATAATATACAGCCTCATACCAGTATATAATATACAGCCTCACACCAGTATATAATATACAGCCTCAAACCAGTATATAATATACAGCCTCATACCAGTATATAATATACAGCCTCATACCAGTATATAATATACAGCCTCATACCAGTATATAATCTACAGCCTCATACCAGTATATAATATACAGCCTCACACCAGTATATAATCTACAGCCTCATACCAGTATATAATATACAGCCTCACACCAGTATATAATATACAGCCTCATACCAGTATATAATATACAGCCTCACACAAGTATATAATATACAGCCTCACACCAGTATATAATATACAGCCTCACACCAGTATATAATATACAGCCTCACACCAGTATATAATATACAGCCTCACACCAGTATATAATATACAGCCTCATACCAGTATATAATATACAGTCTCATACTAGTATATAATATACAGCCTCACACCAGTGTATAAAATACAGCCTCGTACCAGTATATAATATACAGCCTCATACCAGTGTATAATATACAGCCTCACACCAGTATATAATATACAGCCTCATACCAGTATATAATATACAGCCTCATACCAGTGTATAATATACAGCCTCATACCAGTGTATAATATACAGCCTCACACCAGTATATAATATACAGCCTCATACCAGTATATAATATACAGCCTCATACCAGTATATAATCTACAGCCTCATACCAGTATATAATATACAGCCTCATACCAGTATATAATATACAGCCTCATACCAGTATATAATCTACAGCCTCATACCAGTATATAATATACAGCCTCACACCAGTATATAATATACAGCCTCATACCAGTATATAATATACAGCCTCATACAAGTATATAATATACAGCCTCACACCAGTATATAATATACAGCCTCACACCAGTATATAATATACAGCCTCACACCGGTATATAATATACAGCCTCACACCAGTATATAATATACAGCCTCATACCAGTATATAATATACAGTCTCATACTAGTATATAATATACAGCCTCACACCAGTATATAATATACAGCCTCGTACCAGTATATAATATACAGCCTCATACCAGTGTATAATATACAGCCTCACACCAGTATATAATATACAGCCTCATACCAGTATATAATATACAGCCTCATACCAGTATATAATATACAGCCTCATACCAGTATATAATATACAGCCTCATACCAGTATATAATATACAGCCTCATACCAGTATATAATCTACAGCCTCATACCAGTATATAATCTACAGCCTCATACCAGTATATAATATACAGCCTCACACCAGTGTATAATATACAGCCTCACACCAGTGTATAATATACAGTCTCATACCAGTATATAATATACAGCCTCACACCAGTGTATAATATTGTCACGAGGGTATCAAGAGCCACGTCTGACTCCGTTATACCCGGGGTCAGGAGGTCGCAGCGGGTGGCTGCGCGCTCTATGTCTAAAGATCACGTTGTTTCTTAGTGATTGTTTTCTGTGTTTGCCTTGCTATCCTTTTTGTCTCAATCAGGGATCCGTAGCTTCTCCTCCTCAGCTGTTTCTTGTCTGCCACTCCCAACCTCCTTATATTCTCCCCTCACACTTCTCTAGTTGCCAGTTATAGAGCTTCCTGCCTGGACATCTATACTGACCCACTGGAGTGGTGAATCCTGGTTGTCGTTCCTGTGTGCTTCCCTCTGGATCCCTGTTGGGCTTCTTGTTGTCTCCTGTTGTCGCCCACCTGGGATTATATGTTGAGTTTGTATTGTCTGTCCTCCCCTTGGTGTTTTCTCTTAGAGTTAGTGGTGCGGACTAGTGTTCCCACCGCCCTGTTCACTATCTAGGGCTCAGCTCAGGGAAAGCCAGGGCTTTAGGCACGTGATCGGCGTACGGGTGAGGAACCCGTCTAGGGACGTCAGGGCAGCCAGGCGCCAGCCGCTAGGTGAGTCAGGGGTCACCATCTTCCCTCTCACTTGGGCAGGGCCTTCCTCGTTCCCTCCCTCTGCGTCACGTATGTGATAGCCACGCCGACCGTGATAAATATACAGCCTCACACCAGTATATAATATACAGCCTCACACCAGTATATAATATACAGCCTCACACCAGTATATAATATACAGCCTCACACCAGTATATAATATACAGCCTCAAACCAGTATATAATATACAGCCTCATACCAGTATATAATATACAGCCTCATACCAGTATATAATATACAGCCTCATACCAGTATATAATATACAGTCTCATACCAGTATATAATATACAGCCTCACACCAGTATATAATATACAGCCTCACACCAGTATATAATATACAGCCTCACACCAGTATATAATATACAGCCTCACACCAGTATATAATATACAGCCTCACACCAGTATATAATATACAGCCTCACACCAGTATATAATATACAGCCTCACACCAGTATATAATATACAGCCTCACACCAGTATATAATATACAGCCTCACACCAGTATATAATATACAGCCTAACACCAGTATATAATATACAGCCTCACACCAGTATATAATATACAGCCTCACACCAGTGTATAATATACAGCTTAACACCAGTATATAATATACAGCCTCACACCAGTATATAATATACAGCCTCATACCAGTATATAATATACAGCCTCATACCAGTATATAATATACAGCCTCATACCAGTATATAATATACAGCCTCATACCAGTATATAATATACAGCCTAACACCAGTATATAATATACAGCCTCACACCAGTATATAATCTACAGCCTCATACCAGTATATAATATACAGCCTCATACCAGTATATAATATACAGCCTCACACCAGTGTATAATATACAGCCTCACACCAGTGTATAATATACAGCCTCACACCAGTGTATAATATACAGCCTCACACCAGTGTATAATATACAGCCTCACACCAGTATATAATATACAGCCTCACACCAGTATATAATATACAGCCTCACACCAGTGTATAATATACAGCCTCATACCAGTGTATAATATACAGCCTCACACCAGTGTATAATATACAGCCTCACACCAGTGTATAATATACAGCCTCACACCAGTGTATAATATACAGCCTCACACCAGTGTATAATATACAGCCTCACACCAGTGTATAATATACAGCCTCACACCAGTGTATAATATACAGCCTCACACCAGTGTATAATATACAGCCTCACACCAGTATATAATATACAGCCTCACACCAGTATATAATATACAGCCTCACACCAGTGTATAATATACAGCCTCACACCAGTGTATAATATACAGCCTCACACCAGTATATAATATACAGCCTCATACCAGTATATAATATACAGCCTCACACCAGTATATAATATACAGCCTCACACCAGTGTATAATATACAGCCTCACACCAGTGTATAATATACAGCCTCACACCAGTGTATAATATACAGCCTCACACCAGTGTATAATATACAGCCTCACACCAGTATATAATATACAGCCTCACACCAGTATATAATATACAGCCTCACACCAGTGTATAATATACAGCCTCATACCAGTATATAATATACAGCCTCACACCAGTGTATAATATACAGCCTCACACCAGTGTATAATATACAGCCTCACACCAGTGTATAATATACAGCCTCACACCAGTGTATAATATACAGCCTCACACCAGTGTATAATATACAGCCTCACACCAGTGTATAATATACAGCCTCACACCAGTGTATAATATACAGCCTCACACCAGTGTATAATATACAGCCTCACACCAGTGTATAATATACAGCCTCACACCAGTGTATAATATACAGCCTCACACCAGTGTATAATATACAGCCTCACACCAGTGTATAATATACAGCCTCACACCAGTGTATAATATACAGCCTCACACCAGTATATAATATACAGCCTCACACCAGTGTATAATATACAGCCTCACACCAGTGTATAATATACAGCCTCACACCAGTATATAATATACAGCCTCACACCAGTATATAATATACAGCCTCACACCAGTGTATAATATACAGCCTCACACCAGTATATAATATACAGCCTCACACCAGTATATAATATACAGCCTCACACCAGTATATAATATACAGCCTCACACCAGTATATAATATACAGCCTCACACCAGTATATAATATACAGCCTCACACCAGTATATAATATACAGCCTCACACCAGTGTATAATATACAGCCTCACACCAGTGTATAATATACAGCCTCACACCAGTGTATAATATACAGCCTCACACCAGTATATAATATACAGCCTCATACCAGTATATAATATACAGCCTCACACCAGTGTATAATATACAGCCTCACACCAGTGTATAATATACAGCCTCATACCAGTATATAATATACAGCCTCATACCAGTGTATAATATACAGCCTCACACCAGTGTATAATATACAGCCTCACACCAGTGTATAATATACAGCCTCACACCAGTATATAATATACAGCCTCATACCAGTGTATAATATACAGCCTCATACCAGTGTATAATATACAGCCTCACACCAGTATATAATATACAGCCTCATACCAGTATATAATATACAGCCTCACACCAGTATATAATATACAGCCTCACACCAGTATATAATATACAGCCTCACACCAGTATATAATATACAGCCTCACACCAGTATATAATATACAGCCTCACACCAGTATATAATATACAGCCTCACACCAGTATATAATATACAGCCTCACACCAGTATGCAGCTGCAGATATTTCTGCACGGTTTTCGAGTCCGCATTAAGGCCTCATGCACACGACCGTTGGGCGGCCGTGGCCGTATTGCGGCCCGCAAACGGCAGGTCGGCAATCCACGGCCGCGTGTGACGCGCATCATGGATGCGGGCCCATTCACTTGAATGGGTCCGCGATTCCGGAGATGCGGAACGGAGTCACGGAACACCAGAAGCACTACGTTGTTCCGCACCGCAAATAAATATGCCATTTTGCGGTGCATACAGACCACAGACCCATTCAAGTTGATCCGGCCCGCTGCACGGATGTTGCCCGTGCGTTGGGGACCGCAATTGCAGGGTGTACACAGCTGGCAGCCATGGATTTCCGACCCGCCGTTTCTGGGCCGCTCAAAGTGCTCAAGAATTTCATGGGGAATGTGACTTTTTACTAAAACAGTCAGCTGTATAAGCGGAGGGGACATAACGTGGACAGTGGCGGCGCAATCTGGCCGCCATGTTGTATTATGTTCCCCTCCCCCCAGCTAGAAATGACTGGGCCCCACAGCAAATTAATGAATGGGGCCCCCCTCCCCAGTAAGTTTTTCACATCCCCTTCCTTCATGCCGCCCCCATTCCTGTGGCCGGTAAAGGTCGCTCTCTCAGGCCCGGCCCGGCCGCTGTTCCATCCGTTTTCTACACCGTCTTTACCGTCACTGTATATAATGTCATTGTGTAATACTGTTAAGGGGCTCTGACTAAAGCCTTTATTCCTCCTCCTCCTGGATGGGCCCCTTCTGGGTCAGGGCCCCGAAGCAGCCGCTGTATCCAGTTGTAGACTGATACATGTGACCTGCGCTGATACATTGTAACAACCTTTTCTGGACAGGAGATGCACTTGTGCTGCTGATGTATAGTATTGAAAATAACCCTTCATTGACTGCAAGCAGAGGTCTTCACAGTGATAAAGAATAAAAAAAACAAATTTCCTTACACATTCGTAGAAATTGTAATTATACAAAAAAAATACAGATTTAGTTTTTACTTTTGAAGTCTTTTTTTCCAGTAAATTATCAAGAAGAGGAAGCACAGAATGAGTGACTGCAGGATCCGACTACACAAGGATTGTTTGTGGTCTGTAACCATGGACACGCATTGACCTGCACAGGAGCTGCGAACACGAAACGGTAGGGGATTTTTCATGGTATTTTTTACATTCTAGATGTATTGCCCTTTATGTTTATTCACAGAAGACTTGATTATCATTATCCATTGCTTCTATGGAGATCGGATTTAATCAACTGAATTGTTCATTCAGTTTTTGGGGGTTATCTGGGTGACCCCTGAATCAGATAGCGCTGAGGCAACTCAGCCGCAGAACATAATGGAACTGAACCGGTTTACGACACAACTCACAATTTGCTGCGAACCCCAGAATCTCAAAAAATGCTAAACTTCTGTGACCCCATTGAGTTCCATAAGGTTCTGCGGCGGCAGTGCTGCACAGCGGTGTCTGGTCGTGCGACGGTTATGTCCTGCCATGTGGCCTAAGGCCTCGTGCACATGAACTTTTTTTTTTCCTTTTACCGTTCTGTTTTTGTGTTCCGTATACGGAACCATTAATTTAAATTGGTCCGCAAAAAAAAAAAATAATGTACTCTGTATGCTTCCGTTTCCGTATTTCCGTTCCGTTCAAAGATAGAACATGTCCTATTATTGTCCGCATAACGGACAAGGATAGTACTGTTCTATCAGGGGCCGGCTGTTCCGTTCCGCTAAAAACTGAATGCACACGGACGTCATCCGTATTTTTTGCAGATCAATTTTTTACGGACCGCAAAATACTGAAAAAGCCATACGGTCGTGTGCAACGGGCCTTAATCCACAGACACCGCTTGAATGTGTAAAGTCGCCCTCATTGGGGCATGTATGGGTTGTGCACTCCAAGGGTTAATATTGGCCGCCATGTTGACCCCTGTGGTTGTAATCATTCTGATTTAGTAGACATGAGAAAGCAGCAGAGGAATGTGACAAAATCCCATAACCTCATCCTGCAAACATCCTGGGAAATCTTCATGGCCTCCTGACTGTGTCCCCTCCGCTGTCCGACTGTCCGTCCGCTCCAGCGCTGAGACTTTAGGACTTTGTGTTTGACATCTGCAGGTGAAGTATTGCTGCATCCTCCATTACAATAAAGGGGGGCCCCACATTAGTCTCCCCGCAGCCCCTCTTATTCATTTTCATGGTGAATTATTAAAAGGTCAAAAAATATTTGATGATATTTTACAAAATGAGTTAAAACAATACTAATAACAATGTAACCTGTAACGGAATCCAATGGAATTAGTCGATTCTGCTGGCAGGTGATGTAACGTCTGGGGGGTGCATCCTTTGGTTTGTGACCGCGCTCATTGGTCATCCATGAGTAGTCAGTGGGTTTCAGTGGAAATGCAGGTACATTGAAAGGCAGGGAGCGGGTAGTGGCAGGTCTCGGGGGCGTTGGTGTCACCTTGTCACCTTCCTCTCGTTTATCGCTCACTGGTCACAGATCCGGTTTCTAAACCTGTTATTTCAGTTACTGGACATTTTTTGTGACGCTTTTTAGGCAGAAACTTCTCATTTTTTATTCCAGTGAAGGGAAGATTTATCAAAACTGGTGTAAAGGAGAACTGTTAGTCGCCCAGGGCAACCAATCGGATTCCACCTTTAATTTCTCACAGCTCCTTTGGAATCTGATTGGTTGCTCTGGGCAACTAAGCCAGTTCTCCTTTACACCAGTTTTGATAAATCTCCTCCATAGTCTTCACACTGTGATAAGGGGTCACATCTGCGCACTGGATCCATTATGGCGGGCGGTCATGATTGTGACATTGCATAGTACTAGGATGCACGTACTCTGCACCCTCAAGGGCCACTCACAAGCACGGGGCCACAGAAGCTTAGGGAGACCTTCCACGCCTTGGTTAATTCCAAAACCTTCACCGAGGCTCTGGGCACGGTGCACGATATTCATGGCCAGGGGCAGATTGGCCATAGACCCTACAGGAAAATTTCCCAGTGGGCCAATGTCTGGGAGGGCCACCTGTAACGCCCCACTAGGGGGCATTACCACTCTTTACACCCCATCACTATCTTTAATGGTGTACCCTGTGTAATCCTGCACATTTATTGCCATGTCCTGTATAAGGTGTATATGTATTTCCTATTTTGCAACTGTTAACATGTAATGTGCCTGGTCTACCAGCAGATGGCGGCAATCTTGGCAGAGTCAGTTTTCCTGGACCATTCCAGTCCTCTTTAGAGAGGGAGGTGTTAGTTAGGAGTGAGAGCAGCCCCTGCCAGGGGAAGGCTGTGTGCCAGCCAGCAGAGGAAGGCTGTGTGCCAGCCAGCAGAGGAAGGCTGTGTGCCAGCCAGCAGAGGAAGGCTGTGTGCCAGCCAGCAGAGGAAGGCTGTGTGCCAGCGCTTCAGAGCCAGGAGGAAAGATTCCCTGGATAAAGATAAAGCTAAAGATACAGAACAAGATAAAGACAGAGTCAGACTACAGAAAGATAAGTTGCAGCCTACAGCAGAAGAGGAAAAGTTCCTATTTAATTTAGTCAGCATAGCAGAGCTGAAAGAGTGACAGATGTAGCAGAGCCAAAGGTGTTTGCCTGCAAATAATGCCAAAACCTGCTGATAGCCAAGATGAAGTTGGAAGATTGTTCCTTGATGGAAGTTTATGCAAAGTAAAGCTGTGTTCAACGTTAATACAAGTATGGACTCAAGTTATTTCACCCTCGTCCTCACCACCTAACCATTTCAGTTGCACTGCTGTAGACGACTATGCCTGGGGTTCCAGGTTATCCAGGTAGGAGCACCGTGACAAGTGCAAAGGCCACAACACCTAAGAGACATTTTAGGCAACCCTCATACCACCCTAGCATTCCTACACTGGGTTCCACCACCACCTACTTAGGGGGACCTAGTCCCTCATTGCTGAAATGCAACTGGCGTCACAGCAAACTTTCAACCCATCCATGACATCTTAAAGGGACCCATTGGTTGACGTCGCACCCAGTAGAGCGCTGCACACCCACCTCATGGCTGCAAGCTGGCTACATAATGATCTGTTTCTCTGCTACTCACCGGGCAGCAGCCGCAGGTGATCGACGTCCTCAGAACAGCCCTACAGTTGAATCCTGCGGCGCAGGTGGCAGTATTTTGTGCCGCACTGTGGTATTTGGTTCAGCTGGGGAAGTACGGTATATTGCTCTGCCCCATTGTACTGCTGGCTCTGCCTAATTATGTTGCCTTCCATCAATTTGGACCCGCCTGCAACATGGGGCCACTTTTAAGTTTTTTTCCAGGGCCACTTTTAGTTCGCAGTCAGCCCCTGTTCACGTCTCTGTGTAGAGCGGACTGAACACCAACCCACAAGCCCGATGTTTGCACGGGCCGCCATTCTAGAGCCTGCAGTATTTTAGTCCAACTTTTGTGCAAGATACATCCATTCAAGCCAATAAGTGCACAATAACAACGGACGGCAGACAGGCGCCATCAGCGTGCATCTGTGAGCGTGCAGAACACGGACTGGTCTGAAAGAGCCTTTACAGTTGTCATCATCAGAGCCAGGTGAACGTTCAGGTGAGTCAGTGGGCTCCAGGGGCCACTTTGGTTCCTGACCACATGGTCTTGATTGTGGTGGCCCCTGGTCGGCTGCAGTGCAGATGGGGCTTTAAGCTTGAATACATTCATGTTCTTGGCGTGTTATTAGGACCTGATCCTCGGCGCTCGTCTCCCTGTATAATAATCCAGGGCGTAGGAAAACTGGGTGACGTTCACTGTGGGAGCCGGCCCGTGCACCCAACTATTATTATCCTCGTGCCCAGAAACAGAGGAGTCCTGGACTTTTTAAGGGGGATTTTATTTTAGAGGGGAATATTCAGTACAGTTTGTCAGCCTCTGAATAAGGGAAGATGGAGTGCAGCCACCGTCTGTGGAAATCAGGGACACCAGTGAAGGTCCTGGGAGGGGAAATCCGGTCCGACGAGGTGGGTGAGGCTGAAACACCAAATCTACAAAGAAAAGAATGAAAGTTCTACAAGCAGCTATGGAGGAGGCCCTGCAGGACCCTTAGGCTATGTTCACACACAGTGGATTAGATGTGGATTGTGAGACCAGAATCTGCACCAGGTACAATACAAAACCCACATGCTGCGGGACAAATCCATCAGGAAGATCGCTCGGCGTCTGGTTCACTCCCCTGCTGGACACACAATATGAAGTTTCTGCTGATCCCTTGGGACCGACTCATTAGAGGGATCTGTCTCGTCCTCCGGAGCAGCATCAATGACAGCTGATCATGGCGGTTCCGCACAGGAACGCTGCTCTGCTATCCAGTCCCCTAAGGGCAGGTTCACATGTCTGCGGCTGTAATCCAAGGTTGCCCCTGGGAATTCTGAGCGGATTTGCAGTGGTATTCGCATGTACAAAGCAGAGAAACAGGCGCAGAACAAACTACAGCGCAGATTCCCATTGACTACAATAGGAGGCGGATTTTGTGAGGATTCCATGCTTATTTCAGGACTCGAGGAAAGCTGGGTGACAGCCAAAATGCTGGTGGATTGGTCGTCACCCAGCTTTCCCAGAAGCAGATGTGACTGAAATGCAGCTGATTCTTATCATCTTTCCCTTGTTTTCAGTAACTTTGTGGTGGTTACAAATAATCACAGAGAAACCTCCATTTTTTCTTTGAAATATTCAGGCGGGAGGTTTCAGCTGCAGAGCGTGGACCTGTCATGTCTGAGACAATAGGAAGGGAAGTGAAAGAGAGAAATGAGAGCAGTGGCGGTGTGCGCCGGGAGTTTCTCTGCATCATAGGCGGTGAAACCTGGAAAAGTCATGCAGCGCAGCAGGTGAAGCAGCGCAGCCGCAGATGTTACAGATAAAACAGCGCAGCAGATGTTACAGATGAAGCAGCGCAGCAGATGTTACAGATGAAGCAGCGCAGCAGATGTTACAGATGAAGCAGCGCAGCAGATGTTACAGATGAAGCAGCGCAGCAGCAGATGTTACAGATAAAACAGCGCAGCAGATGTTACAGATGAAGCAGCGCAGCCGCAGATGTTACAGATAAAACAGCGCAGCAGATGTTACAGATGAAGCAGCGCAGCCGCAGATGTTACAGATGAAGCAGCGCAGCCGCAGATGTTACAGATGAAGCAGCGCAACAGCAGATGTTACAGATGAAGCAGCGTAGCAGATGTTACAGATGAAGCAGCGCAGCAGATGTTACAGATGAAGCAGCGCAGCCGCAGATGTTACAGATGAAGCAGCGCAGCAGATGTTACAGATGAAGCAGCGCAGCCGCAGATGTTACAGATAAAACAGCGCAGCAGATGTTACAGATAAAACAGCGCAGCAGATGTTACAGATGAAGCAGCCGCAGATGTTACAGATGAAGCAGCGCAGAAGATGTTACAGATGAAGCAGCGCAGCCGCAGATGTTACAGATGAAGCAGCGCAGCAGCAGATGTTACAGATAAAGCAGCGCAGCAGGAACAGATGTTACAGATAAAGCAGCGCAGCAGCAGCAGATGTTACAGATAAAGCAGCGCAGCAGCAGCAGATGTTACAGATAAAGCAGCGCAGCAGCAGCAGATGTTACAGATAAAGCAGCGCAGCAGCAGCAGATGTTACAGATGAAGCAGCGCAGCAGCAGATGTTACAGATAAAGCAGCGCAGCAGCAGCAGATGTTACAGATAAAGCAGCGCAGCAGCAGCAGATGTTACAGATAAAGCAGCGCAGCAGCAGCAGATGTTACAGATAAAGCAGCGCAGCAGCAGCAGATGTTACAGATAAAGCAGTGCAGCAGCAGCAGATGTTACAGATGAAGCAGCGCAGCAGCAGATGTTACAGATGAAGCAGCGCAGCCGCAGATGTTACAGATGAAGCAGCGCAGCACCAGAAGATGTTACAGATAAAGCAGCGCAGCAGCAGCAGATGTTACAGATGAAGCAGCGCAGCCGCAGATGTTACAGATAAAGCAGCGCAGCAGCAGATGTTACAGATAAAGCAGCGCAGCAGCAGCAGATGTTACAGATGAAGCTGCGCAGCAGCAGCAGATGTTACAGATGAAGCAGCGCAGCAGCAGATGTTACAGATGAAGCAGCGCAGCCGCAGATGTTACAGATGAAGCAGCGCAGCACCAGAAGATGTTACAGATAAAGCAGCGCAGCAGCAGCAGATGTTACAGATGAAGCAGCGCAGCCGCAGATGTTACAGATAAAGCAGCGCAGCCGCAGATGTTACAGATAAAGCAGCGCAGCAGCAGATGTTACAGATAAAGCAGCGCAGCAGCAGCAGATGTTACAGATGAAGCTGCGCAGCAGCAGCAGATGTTACAGATGAAGCAGCGCAGCAGCAGATGTTACAGATGAAGCAGCGCAGCCGCAGATGTTACAGATGAAGCAGCGCAGCACCAGAAGATGTTACAGATAAAGCAGCGCAGCAGCAGCAGATGTTACAGATGAAGCAGCGCAGCCGCAGATGTTACAGATAAAGCAGCGCAGCAGCAGATGTTACAGATAAAGCAGCGCAGCAGCAGCAGATGTTACAGATGAAGCTGCGCAGCAGCAGCAGATGTTACAGATGAAGCAGCGCAGCAGCAGATGTTACAGATGAAGCAGCGCAGCCGCAGATGTTACAGATAAAGCAGCGCAGCAGCAGCAGATGTTACAGATGAAGCAGCGCAGCACCAGAAGATGTTACAGATGAAGCAGCTCAGCAGCAGAAGATGTAACTAAAGGCTTAGCACAGAGGAGTCTTGGCGGGGGTAGGGACAGAGGAGTCTGGGGGGGGGGGAAGAGGAGTCTGGGGGGGGGACAGAGGAGTCTTGGTTAGACAGAAGATTCTGGTGCAGACAGAGAAGAGTTTGGGGAACAGAAGAGTCTAGGGAACAGAGGAGTCTGGGGACAGAGGAGTCTGGAGGACAGAGGAGTCTGGGGACTGAGGAGTCTGGGGGACTGGAGTCTGGGGGAGAGAGGAGTCTGGGGAACAGAGGAGTCTGGGGGACAGAGGAGTCTAGGAGAACAGAGGAGTCTGGAAGAACAGAGGAGTCTGGGATAACAGAGGAGTCTGGGATAACAGAGGAGTCTGGGATAACAGAGGAGTCTGGGAGAACAGAGGAGTCTGGGGACTGAGGAGTCTGGGGGATAGAGGAGTCTGGGGACAGAGGAGTCTGGGGGACTGGAGTCTGGGGGAGAGAGGAGTCTGGGGAACAGAGGAGTCTGGGGGACAGAGGAGTCTAGGAGAACAGAGGAGTCTGGAAGAACAGAGGAGTCTGGGATAACAGAGGAGTCTGGGATAACAGAGGAGTCTGGAAAAACAGAGGAGTCTGGGAGAACAGAGGAGTCTGGAAAAACAGAGGAGTCTGGGGGACAGAGGAGTCTGGGGGACAGAGGAGTCTGGGGAACAGAGGAGTCTGGGGGACAGAGGAGTCTGGAGGACAGAGGAGTCTGGGGAACAGAGGAGTCTGGGGGACAGAGGAGTGTGGGGGACAGAGGAGTCTGGGGGACAGAGGAGTCTGGGGGACAGAGGAGTCTAGGAGAACAGAAGAGTCTGGAAAAACAGAGGAGTCTGGAAAAACAGAGGAGTCTGGAAAAACAGAGGAGTCTGGAAAAACAGAGGAGTCTGGAAAAACAGAGGAGTCTGGAAAAACAGAGGAGTCTGGGAGAACAGAGGAGTCTGGGAGAACAGAGGAGTCTGGGAGAACAGAGGAGTCTGGGAGAACAGAGGAGTCTGGGAGAACAGAGGAGTCTGGGAGAACAGAGGAGTCTGGGAGAACAGAAAAGTCTGGAAGAACAGAGGAGTCTGGGGACAGCTTTCTCCGCTCCCCCAGCATGCATGTGCATGGGGGGATTGGGAGAGGTAGGTGTCAGTCTTCTAACATAGGCTCCATATCTCTACCAGACGGACATATTACTTTGACTCAGGATCTTAGATGTGATTTCAGCAGCAGATAACCTTATAATAAAAACTGTAACTGACATCTCAATGTGAACCAGGCCCAATAGATGGGAGTATCGGGGGAGCGCCCCTGCGTGCAGTGATCGCTCTCATTGTTGGGATCAGGCGAGGAGATGGATTTAGCAGATACAAGGTGTTCAGGTGGATTACTGTCCGTTATCAGGTTTGGGGGGGGGGGGGGGGCGTTATAATGAATCTGCTGCTGCGTATTACACCTAGTGAAGGTGTCGGGCGTGTAATTGAGGGCGACACAAAGACTCAGCCCGGCTCGCCCAGCAGGGAAGCCATTTAAGAAGGATAATCTCGTTTGTGCTTCTGAGTGAAAACCACCCGATGTTTGTCCCTCACAATGGACGCTTTGTGTTTATGTAAACGACCACAAGGATGAGGAGGGAGCAGGGGCCCGGACGTGGGCCCTATGTATCAATAGGGTGTCCTTCAGCATCCTAGGAAAGCCGGGTAATTGTCACCCAGCTACTCTGCCCCAAGTCTACAGATGGATGGTTACCCTGCGGGAGAGGGCGGCCATATTGGTAGTCACCCAGATTTCCCAGAAAGGGTGAGTGTGATTGAGGAGGATGTGAGGGTCACCTGAGTCCACACCGAGTCTTCATATGGAAATACTGAGGTGTAATCACATCCTATTCATGACAATGGCGGCCATTCCCCGGACAGGTGGACGGGTCATCTCCCTAATTATTTCCTCATTACCTCACTCCCATGACGCAGTCGTAAACATGGCGGCGCCCAGCACCCATCACCTGGAATATGTGGATTGAAGACAGGATGTGGCATAAACTGCGCCCAAAAAAAGTTTTCTAAAGCACAAATTTCAGTCTTTTTTGTCATTTCTTCTCAGTATGAGGCTCAGAGAATCATATTTGTCCCCCAGGGGCCACACAGGTCCCCATGCAGCCCGGGGCTTCCACTGCAGCTAAATTCACCATGTCGGGCGGCCGAGCCCTTATCCCTGCTGACAACCCTCAACCACCGTTATAATGAAGCCGCCAGCAAGATGGAGGCTCCTAGGGGCCGCGTTACAGCTGTAGGCCTCGCATTCAAACATTAGTACAGACATATTGGGGAAAAGTTGCCGTAGCAACACAGACCTTGTAGACCAATCAGATTCTGGCTTTCATTTTTCCATTTTGTTGCATCGGTGATCTCATTGGACGCTGTGGGAGAAAATAGAATCAGTCATCTGATTTGATGTTACAGTCAACTCCCCTTAATGAGTCTCAGATACCAGAGCTGTCCTACTTGTTCCAAGCAGCCAATCAGAATTCAGCTTTCATCTTCCCAACAAATCTGTACAAAGAAAACACGGAGACTGGTTCCTGCTTGTTCATTGTCTGCACAGAGCTTTCTAGCTGTGATCTGTACACCTGACATCAGACCAAACAGCAGAATAGTGAGTGCAGCTCTGGAGTATCATACAGGATGTAACTCAGCATCAGTACAGGATAAGTAATGTATGTACACAGTGACTGCACCAGCAGAATAGTGAGTGCAGCTCTGGAGTATAATACAGGATGTAACTGAGGATCAGTACAGGATAAGTAATGTATGTACACAGTGACTGCACCAGCAGAATAGTGAGTGCAGCTCTGGAGTATAATACAGGATGTAACTCAGGATCAGTACAGGATAAGTAATGTATGTACACAGTGACTGCACCAGCAGAATAGTGAGTGCAGCTCTGGAGTATAATACAGGATGTAACTCAGGATCTGTACAGGATAAGTAATGTATGTACACAGTGACTGCACCAGCAGAATAGTGAGTGCAGCTCTGGAGTATAATACAGGATGTAACTCAGCATTAGTACAGGATAAGTAATGTATGTACACAGTGACTGCACCAGCAGAATAGTGAGTGCAGCTCTGGAGTATAATACAGGATGTAACTCAGCATCAGTACAGGATAAGTAATGTATGTACACAGTGACTGCACCAGCAGAATAGTGAGTGCAGCTCTGGAGTATAATACAGGATGTAACTCAGCATCAGTACAGGATAAGTAATGTATGTACACAGTGACTGCACCAGCAGAATAGTGAGTGCAGCTCTGGAGTGTAATACAGGATGTAACTCAGGATCAGTACAGGATAAGTAATGTATGTACACAGTGACTGCACCAGCAGAATAGTGAGTGCAGCTCTGGAGTATAATACAGGATGTAACTCAGGATCAGTACAGGATAAGTAATGTATGTACACAGTGACTGCACCAGCAGAATAGTGAGTGCAGCTCTGGAGTATAATACAGGATGTAACTCAGGATAAGTACATGATAAGTAATGTATGTACACAGTGACTGCACCAGCAGAATAGTGAGTGCAGCTCTGGAGTATAATACAGGATGTAACTCAGCATCAGTACAGGATAAGTAATGTATGTACACAGTGACTGCACCAGCAGAATAGTGAGTGCAGCTCTGGAGTATAATACAGGATGTAACTCAGGATCAGTACAGGATAAGTAATGTATGTACACAGTGACTGCACCAGCAGAATAGTGAGTGCAGCTCTGGAGTGTAATACAGGATGTAACTGAGGATCAGTACAGGATAAGTAATGTATGTACACAGTGACTGCACCAGCAGAATAGTGAGTGCAGCTCTGGAGTATAATACAGGATGCATCTCAGGATCAGTACAGGATAAGTAATGTATGTACACAGTGACTGCACCAGCAGAATAGTGAGTGCAGCTCTGGAGTATAATACAGGATGCATCTCAGTATCAGTACAGGATAAGTAATGTATGTACACAGTGACTGTACCAGCAGAATAGTGAGTGCAGCTCTGGAGTATAATACAGGATGTAACTCAGGATCAGTACAGGATAAGTAATGTATGTACACAGTGACTGCACCAGCAGAATAGTGAGTGCAGCTCTGGGGTATAATACAGGATGCATCTCAGGATCAGTACAGGATAAGTAATGTATGTACACAGTGACTGCACCAGCAGAATAGTGAGTGCAGCTCTGGAGTATCATACAGGATGTAACTCAGCATCAGTACAGGATAAGTAATGTATGTACACAGTGACTGCACCAGCAGAATAGTGAGTGCAGCTCTGGAGTATTATACAGGATGTTATTCAGGACCAGTACAGGATAAGTAATGTATGTACACAGTGACTGCACCAGCAGAATAGTGAGTGCAGCTCTGCAGTATAATACAGGATGTAACTCAGGATCAGTACAGGATAAGTAATGTATGTACACAGTGACTGCACCAGCAGAATAGTGAGTGCAGCTCTGGAGCATCATACAGGATGTAACTCAGGATCAGTACAGGATAAGTAATGTATGTACACAGTGACTGCACCAGCAGAATAGTGAGTGCAGCTCTGGAGTATAATACAGGATGTAACTCAGGATCAGTACAGGATAAGTAATGTATGTGCACAGTGACTGCACCAGCAGAATAGTGAGTGCAGCTCTGGAGTATAATACAGGATGTAACTCAGGATCAGTACAGGATAAGTAATGTATGTACACAGTGACTGCACCAGCAGAATAGTGAGTGCAGCTCTGGAGTATAATACAGGATGTAACTCAGGATCAGTACAGGATAAGTAATGTATGTACACAGTGACTGCACCAGCAGAATAGTGAGTGCAGCTCTGGAGTATAATACAGGATGTAACTCAGCATCAGTACAGGATAAGTAATGTATGTACACAGTGACTGCACCAGCAGAATAGTGAGTGCAGCTCTGGAGTATAATACAGGATGTAACTCAGCATTAGTACAGGATAAGTAATGTATGTACACAGTGACTGCACCAGCAGAATAGTGAGTGCAGCTCTGGAGTATAATACAGGATGTAACTCAGCATCAGTACAGGATAAGTAATGTATGTACACAGTGACTGCACCAGCAGAATAGTGAGTGCAGCTCTGGAGTGTAATACAGGATGTAACTCAGGATCAGTACAGGATAAGTAATGTATGTACACAGTGACTGCACCAGCAGAATAGTGAGTGCAGCTCTGGAGTATAATACAGGATGTAACTCAGCATCAGTACAGGATAAGTAATGTATGTACACAGTGACTGCACCAGCAGAATAGTGAGTGCAGCTCTGGAGTATAATACAGGATGTAACTCAGGATCAGTACAGGATAAGTAATGTATGTACACAGTGACTGCACCAGCAGAATAGTGAGTGCAGCTCTGGAGTGTAATACAGGATGTAACTGAGGATCAGTACAGGATAAGTAATGTATGTACACAGTGACTGCACCAGCAGAATAGTGAGTGCAGCTCTGGAGTATAATACAGGATGCATCTCAGGATCAGTACAGGATAAGTAATGTATGTACACAGTGACTGCACCAGCAGAATAGTGAGTGCAGCTCTGGAGTATAATACAGGATGCATCTCAGGATCAGTATAGGATAAGTAATGTATGTACACAGTGACTGTACCAGCAGAATAGTGAGTGCAGCTCTGGAGTATAATACAGGATGTAACTCAGGATCAGTACAGGATAAGTAATGTATGTACACAGTGACTGCACCAGCAGAATAGTGAGTGCAGCTCTGGGGTATAATACAGGATGCATCTCAGGATCAGTACAGGATAAGTAATGTATGTACACAGTGACTGCACCAGCAGAATAGTGAGTGCAGCTCTGGGGTATAATACAGGATGCATCTCAGGATCAGTACAGGATAAGTAATGTATGTACACAGTGACTGCACCAGCAGAATAGTGAGTGCAGCTCTGGAGTGTAATACAGGATGTAACTCAGGATCAGTACAGGATAAGTAATGTATGTACACAGTGACTGCACCAGCAGAATAGTGAGTGCAGCTCTGGAGTATAATACAGGATGTAACTCAGGATCAGTACAGGATAAGTAATGTATGCACACAGTGACTGCAACAGCAGAATAGTGAGTGCAGCTCTGGAGTATAATACAGGATGTAACTCAGGATCAGTACAGGATAAGTAATGTATGTACACAGTGACTGCACCAGCAGAATAGTGAGTGCAGCTCTGGAGTATAATACAGGATGTATCTCAGGATCAGTACAGGATAAGTAATATATGTATTGTAGGAAGGCGCAAGGGGCCGTCATTGATGGAAGGTATGTGTCACTGAGTTTCCTGGCCTCGGAGAGGTAAGTGCCGGTAGTTTTAAGTGTTAGCGGCAGCTGGTGCTGACTGACACTGTTTGTTGTTAGTGCGGCTGTAAAGCCGATCCGGGCCGGCTCTTACTGGGAGCAGCCAGAGTGCTGGGTGTGCTTTGTCCCCCGGCTGAGCGCCGCCTGCTGTGGACTGCGGGTGGAAACTGCCAACCAGGTGAAGATTTTGTACTATGGACATTGCATGGTGTGAACAAACACCAAGACTGTGAACGGTCATCTTGTGTTTCCTTATGTGTGAATAAACACCGAACTGTTTAAGGGGTTAAAGGGTTTCTGTCACCAGAAGAATGGTTCTGTATCTGGCGGATATTAGGATGTGCTGATGTCAGCAGAACATAACTGTATGAGTTTTAACTCCTTGCCTGCCGCCGTCCCCTCAAAATAAAGACTTGTGGGGCGTTGCTGCAGCACCGAGAGGCTCCGTCTTCTCACCCTTTGGCACGCCCATGTACACTTGATTGACGTCCTAGTTCTTCTCAGTGCCCTGTAAATCCCGTTTAGTATTCGGCGCAGGCGCAGTGAGTGAAGCCGGCGGAAGGAGAGTGTCCTTCACCCACTGCGCCTGCATCGAATACTAAACGGGACGGCGCAGGGACCCCGTTTATGTCCAAGGTCAGGAGGGAACTGTGTAAGTTGCTCCACATAAAACAGTTACGGACGTCCGTGTATCATCCGCAAACGGACGGTCTGGTAGAGAGGTTTAATCAAACATTAAAAAATATGTTAAAACGAGCGGTGTCTAAGGATGGGAGGACTGCGACCTCCGTCCGCCCTATCTCATGTTCGCAGTGCGAGAGGTGCCCCCGGCCTCTACTGGGTTCTCGCCCTTCCAGCTGCTGTACGGCGGACACCCTCGCGGTCTGTTGGACGTCGCCAAGGAGTCGTGATAACAGCCCCCACCGCACAGAAGTGTCAGTGAGAACGTCACCCAGATGCGAGGACGGATGGAGACAGTGTTACCTCGGTCAGGGAGCACATGGAGGCCGCGCAGCGAGCCCAGAGCCGGGTCTATAATCGGCAGGCTCGGGTCCGGATCTTTAACCCAGTTGATCGGGTGTTGGTTCTGGTGCCGACCGTGGACAGTAAGTTCGTAGCCAGGTGGCAGGGGCCCTACGAGGTACTTTAAAAAATTTGAGATGTAAACTACAAGGTACAGCAGCCAGGACGGCGAAAGCCGGAGCAGGTTTACCGTGTGAATCTGCTCAAACCCTGGAAAGATAGGGAAACCTGTACGGAAGACCGCGGTGGCCGGGGATCCTAGGGGAAGCGATTTCGGCCCCTCGGTCTGAAGCAGGGGAAGCGGCTGCCACAGTGAAGATTGCTGACAGCCTCTCCTCTAAACAGACTCAGGAGGCCGGGGAGTTCGTTAGTCGGAACACGGATGTGTTCTCGGACCTCCCTGGACGCACGTCCGTAATCCGGCATGACATTGTCACTGAGCCTCAGGGAAAAGTCCGGTTATAACCGCACCGGGAACCCGAGGCTCGGCGACAAGCCATCGCGGAGGAAGTGCAGCTGATGCTACAACTAGGTGTCATCGAGGAGTCAAAAAGTGAGTGGCCAGTCCGACAGTATTGATACCCAAGCCGGACGGGACATTGCGCTTCTGTAACGACTTCCGCAAACTGAATGAGGTGTCCAGGTTTGACGCGTATCCCATGCCCCGAGTAGATGGGCTTATTGAGAAGTTGGGCCAAGCCCGGTATTTTTCTGTGTTGGACCTCACCAAAGGGTACTGACAGGTGCCCTTCACGGAGGCTGCCAAGGAAAAAACGGCTTTCGTCACGCCAGAGGGGCTGTATCAGTACAAGGTGTTACCCTTTGGTCTACATGGCGCTCCCGCCACGTTTCATAGGCTAATGGACATTGTACTACGGCCACATCGTCGGTACGCTTCGGCATACCTGGACGATATCGTTATCCATAGCACCGACTGGGAAAGTCACCTACCCAAAGTGCAGGCTGGAGTGGACCCCTTTAGGAAGGCTGGACTAACCGCTGGGTGGGTGGCTGCTCCCCACGCTCCAGGCCGGGTCTTTTTGGCCTATATAAAAAAAAACAGCCAGCAGTCTCAGCTGAGTGTGGACGATCCTCCATCTGACGGGGAAGCTGCGGAGGTCTGGGATCTGGGAAGTTGTGCCGTACTGAAGGGCTGAGAGCCGCATGGCCGGAAACGGGCCCTAAAGCGGGTGGAAAACTGCCGACCAGGCGAAGATTATGTTCTGTGGACCTTTTATGGCGCGAACAAACACCAAGACTGCGAACAGGTACTTTTTGAATTTCCTTTTGTGTGAATAAACACTGAACTGTTAAAGACTTTGTGAGTGCCTCTCTATACTGCGTCCGCCAGCCTGTCTACCAGAGCAAAACTCCACAGTACACAGGGACTGCACCAGCAGAACAGTGAGTGCAGCTCTGGAGTATAATACAGGATGTAACTCAGGATCAGTACAGGATAAGTAATATATGTGCACAGTGACTGCACCAGCAGAATAGTGAGTGCAGCTCTGGAGTATAATACAGGATGTAACTCAGGATCAGTACAGGATAAGTAATGTATGTACACAGGGACTGCACCAGCAGAACAGTGAGTGCAGCTCTGGAATATAATACAGGATGTAACTCAGGATCGGTACAGGATATGTAATGTATGTACACAGTGACTGCACCAGCAGAATAGTGAGTGCAGCTCTGGAGTATAATACAGGATGTAACTCAGGATCAGTACAGGATAAGTAATGTATGTACACAGTGACTGCACCAGCAGAATAGTGAGTGCAGCTCTGGAGTATAATACAGGATGTAACTCAGGATCAGTACAGGATAAGTAATGTATGTACACAGTGACTGCACCAGCAGAATAGTGAGTGCAGCTCTGGAGTATAATACAGGATGTAACTCAGGATCAGTACAGGATAAGTAATGTATGTACAAAGTGACTGCACCAGCAGAATAGTGAGTGCAGCTCTGGAGTATAATACAGGATGTAACTCAGGATCGGTACAGGATATGTAATGTATGTACACAGTGACTGCACCAGCAGAATAGTGAGTGCAGCTCTGGAGTATAATACAAGATGTAACTCAGGATCAGTACAGGATAAATAATGTATGTACACAGTGACTGCACCAGCAGAATAGTGAGTGCAGCTCTGGAGTATAATACAGGATGTAACTCAGGATCAGTACAGGATAAGTAACTTATGTACACTGACTGTACCAGCAGAATAGTGAGTGCAGCTCTGGAGTATAATACAGGATGTAACTCAGGATCAGTACAGGATAAGTAATGTATGTACACAGTGACTGCACCAGCAGAATAGTGAGTGCAGCTCTGGAGTATAATACAGGATGTAACCCAGGATCAGTACAGGATAAGTAATGTATGTACACAGTGACTGCACCAGCAGAATAGTGAGTGCAGCTCTGGAGTATAATACAGGATGTAACTCAGGATCAGTACAGGCTAAGTAATGTATGTACACAGTGACTGCACCAGCAGAATAGTGAGTGCAGCTCTGGGGTATTATACAGGATGTAACTCAGGATCAGTACAGGATAAGTAATGTATGTACACAGTGACTGCACCAGCAGAATAGTGAGTGCAGCTCTGGAGTATAATACAGGATGTAACTCAGGATCAGTACAGGATAAGTAATGTATGTACACAGTGACTGCACCAGCAGAATAGTGAGTGCAGCTCTGGAGTATAATACAGGATGTAACTCAGGATCAGTACAGGATAAGTAATGTATGTACAAAGTGACTGCACCAGCAGAATAGTGAGTGCAGCTCTGGAGTATAATACAGGATGTAACTCAGGATCAGTACAGGATAAGTAATGTATGTACAAAGTGACTGCACCAGCAGAATAGTGAGTGCAGCTCTGGAGTATAATACAGGATGTAACTCAGGATCGGTACAGGATATGTAATGTATGTACACAGTGACTGCACCAGCAGAATAGTGAGTGCAGCTCTGGAGTATAATACAGGATGTAACTCAGGATCAGTACAGGATAAGTAATGTATGTACACTGACTGTACCAGCAGAATAGTGAGTGCAGCTCTGGAGTATAATACAGGATGTAACTCAGGATCAGTACAGGATAAGTAATGTATGTACACAGTGACTGCACCAGCAGAATAGTGAGTGCAGCTCTGGAGTATAATACAGGATGTAACCCAGGATCAGTACAGGATAAGTAATGTATGTACACAGTGACTGCACCAGCAGAATAGTGAGTGCAGCTCTGGAGTATAATACAGGATGTAACTCAGGATCAGTACAGGCTAAGTAATGTATGTACACAGTGACTGCACCAGCAGAATAGTGAGTGCAGCTCTGGAGTATAATACAGGATGTAACTCAGGATCAGTACAGGATAAGTAATGTATGTACACAGTGACTGCACCAGCAGAATAGTGAGTGCAGCTCTGGAGTATAATACAGGATGTAACTCAGGATCAGTACAGGATAAGTAATGTATGTACACAGTGACTGCACCAGCAGAATAGTGAGTGCAGCTCTGGAGTATAATACAGGATGTAACTGAGGGTCAGTACAGGATAAGTAATGTATGTATACAGTGATTGCACCAGCAGAATAGTGAGTGCAGCTCTGGAGTATAATACAGGATGTAACTCAGGATCAGTACAGGATAAGTAATGTATGTACACAGTGACTGCACCAGCAGAATAGTGAGTGCAGCTCTGGAGTATAATACAGGATGTAACTCAGGATCAATACAGGATAAGTAATGTATGTACACAGTGACTGCACCAGCAGAATAGTGAGTGCAGCTCTGGAGTATAATACAGGATGTAACTCAGGATCAGTACAGGATAAGTAATGTATGTACACAGTGACTCCTCCAGCAGAATAGTGAGTGCAGCTCTGGAGTATAATACAGGATGTAACTCAGGACCAGTACAGGATAAGTAATGTATGTACACAGTGACTGCACCAGCAGAATAGTGAGTGCAGCTCTGGAATATAATACAGGATGTAACTCAGGATCGGTACAGGATAAGTAATGTATGTACACAGTGACTGCACCAGCAGAATAGTGAGTGCAGCTCTGGAGTATAATACAGGATGTAACTCAGGATCAGTACAGGATAAGTAATGTATGTACACAGTGACTGCACCAGCAGAATAGTGAGTGCAGCTCTGGAGTATAATACAGGATGTAACTCAGGATCAGTACAGGATAAGTAATGTATGTACACAGTGACTACACCAGCAGAATAGTGAGCGCAGCTCTGGAGTATAATACAGGATGCAATGTATGTGCACAGTGGCCACCTTCTTCCCTCTTGGTCATGAAGGATGTTACTTGGTCCCAGTGACACATTATACGTTATAATCATACACGGGGGGGGGGGGGGGGGGTATCTTATGTTTGGAGCGCAGCGGATGCTTCGTTGTGTAATGATTATAATTTGCAGGAGTCGCCCAGTCTCCTCTCCTGTGGACTCAGAGACAAATCCTTCATTGTGATCCTGTTTGTGGACGGTCATGTGGCCGACTCTTTGACCCCGGGGACTTCATTTGCTTATAGTCACGCGGTGATCACTCGACTGCAGCTTTCTCCTGTTTTATGGTTCCTCTCAGACTTCTAGAGCTCATTCACTGCTCTGGGGTTCTGGAATTTTCCCTTCGAGGGGAAGTAAAACTCACGAAGATTTTTCTATAGAAGCCACAAAACTGTTTGTTATGGTGACGAGCCATTCGCATGTGCACTTAAATCCACGGCGATTCTGCAGGGAAATTGACCTGTGATGCGGATTTTATATCTTCTGTATTTTTTTGCCACAGATTTCATCCTTTGCAGAGTAACATCCGCTGGGTGTTTGAGCGCTGAGACCCCTCCGATCTCTAGAACGAGGGGAGAGACCTGTTCGTAGAGCGCCCGCTGTCTCTCCGCGCTGCTCGAAGCCGGAGCAAGATGGGCCCATGGACTTTCTATTGAGTCCATCTCGCTTTCTGTCCTGCAACGAGGAGAGAGAGAGCGAACTATGTGAACACATCTCTCCTCTCGTGCTAGAGATCGGTGGGGGTCTCAGAACTCTGACCCCCACCAATATAATATGTCCCAATGAGATATTAAAGTTTACAGAAAGTAAATGAGAGACTGCTGATTCTGCCTCAGTCTAAACAGTAAAGCTAACAAGTGAACTGCAGAAGAAGGTAATGTCAGCCCACTGTCGGCTCTAATGGCCGGGCTGAGAGCTGCAGCATTATAAGATACTTTTTATGTGAATCACCATGTCAATTATAAAAATGTTCCAGGGATAATAGGCATTACACATCCTCAGACCACAGATGGTGATAACCACTGAGCCACTGAAAGCCTCAGGGGGATCACCATCAACTGCAATATTGCAAAGTGCAAAGAACTTGCAGGCCCTTCTCACTGCATTCTACAATTTCACCACCAGAGGGAGGCAAACTACAAGCAATGTGTCCTGTGGAACCTGAATAATGTATCTGTCAGTAGGTAGAGAGGAGAGAGCGATGTTCTGCAGATCTCTAGAGGGGACAGTGGTGTAATAATCTGCAGGATATATCACTATGTATCTGTCAGGAGGTGGAAAGAACAGAGCGATGTTCTGCACATCTCTAGAGGGGACAGTGGTATAATGATCTGCAGGATATATCACTATGTATCTGTCAGGAGGTAGAGAGGAGAGAGCGATGTTCTGCAGATCTCTAGAGGGGACAGTGGTGTAATAATCTGCAGGATATATCACTATGTATCTGTCAGGAGGTAGAGAGGAGAGAGCGATGTTCTGCAGATCTCTAGAGGGGACAGTGGTGTAATAATCTGCAGCATATATCACTATGTATCTGTCAGGAGGTGGAAAGAACAGAGTGATGTTCTGCAGATCTCTAGAGGGGACAGTGGTGTAATAATCTGCAGGATATATCACTATGTATCTGTCAGTAGGTAGAGAGGAGAGAGCGATGTTCTGCAGATCTATAGAGGGGACAGTGGTGTAATAATCTGCAGGATATATCACTATGTATCTGTCAGGAGGTAGAGAGGGCAGAGCGATGTTCTGCAGATCTCTAGAGAGGTCAGTGGTGTAATAATCTGCAGGATATATCACTGTATCTGTCAGGAGGTAGAGAGGACAGAGCGATGATCTGCAGATCTCTAGAGAGGACAGTGGTGTAATAATCTGCAGGATATATCACTATGTATCTGTCAGGAGGTAGAGAGGAGAGAGCGATGTTCTGCAGATCTCTAGAGGGGACAGTGGTGTAATAATCTGCAGGATATATCACTATGTATCTGTCAGGAGGTAGAGAGGACAGAGCGATGTTCTGCAGATCTCTAGAGGGGACAGTGGTTTAATAATCTGCAGGATATATCACTATGTATCTGTCAGTAGGTAGAGAGGAGAGAGCGATGTTCTGCAGATCTATAGAGGGGACAGTGGTGTAATAATCTGCAGCATATATCACTATGTATCTGTCAGTAGGTAGAGAGGAGAGAGCGATGTTCTGCAGATCTATAGAGGGGACAGTGGTGTAATAATCTGCAGGATATATCACTATGTATCTGTCAGGAGGTAGAGAGGACAGAGCGATGATCTGCAGATCTCTAGAGAGGACAGTGGTGTAATAATCTGCAGGATATATCACTATGTATCTGTCAGGAGGTAGAGAGGAGAGAGCGATGTTCTGCAGATCTCTAGAGGGGACAGTGGTGTAATAATCTGCAGGATATATCACTATGTATCTGTCAGGAGGTAGAGAGGACAGAGCGATGTTCTGCAGATCTCTAGAGGGGACAGTGGTGTAATAATCTGCAGGATATATCACTATGTATGTCAGGAGGTAGAGAGGACAGAGCGATGATCTGCAGATCTATGGAGGGGACAGTGGTGTAATAATCTGCAGGATATATCACTATGTATCTGTCAGGAGGTAGAGAGAACAGAGCGATGTTCTGCAGATCTCTAGAGGGGACAGTGGTGTAATAATCTGCAGGATATATCACTATGTATCTGTCAGGAGGTAGAGAGAACAGAGCGATGTTCTGCAGATCTCTAGAGGGGACAGTAGTGTAATAATCTGCAGGATATATCACTATGTATGTCAGGAGGTAGAGAGAACAGAGCGATGATCTGCAGATCTATGGAGGGGACAGTGGTGTAATAATCTGCAGGATATATCACTATGTATCTGTCAGGAGGTAGAGAGAACAGAGCGATGTTCTGCAGATCTCTAGAGGGGACAGTGGTGTAATAATCTGCAGGATATATCACTATGTATCTGTCAGGAGGTAGAGAGGACAGAGCGATGTTCTGCAGATCTCTAGAGAGAACAGTGGTGTAATAATCTGCAGGATATATCACTATGTATCTGTCAGGAGGTAGAGAGAACAGAGCGATGTTCTGCAGATCTCTAGAGGGGACAGTGGTGTAATAATCTGCAGGATATATCACTATGTATCTGTCAGGAGGTAGAGAGAACAGAGCGATGTTCTGCAGATCTCTAGAGGGGACAGTGGTGTAATAATCTGCAGGATATATCACTATGTATCTGTCAGGAGGTAGAGAGGACAGAGCGATGTTCTGCAGATCTCTAGAGAGGTCAGTGGTGTAATAATCTGCAGGATATATCACTATGTATCTGTCAGGAGGTAGAGAGAACAGAGCGATGTTCTGCAGATCTCTAGAGAGGACAGTGGTGTAATAATCTGCAGCATATATCACTATGTATCTGTCAGGAGGTGGAAAGAACAGAGCGATGTTCTGCAGATCTCTAGAGGGGACAGTGGTGTAATAATCTGCAGCATATATCACTATGTATCTGTCAGGAGGTAGAGAGATGGAGGCGGTGCGAAGAATAAAGGAGGGAAGGGGAAGATGAGGGAGGAACCCTTTGCACCCGTTGATAAAAGAAAGAAACACGTAAGAGGCGCCAAATCCTTTAATCGCTATTAGTGATAAAGATTATATTCAATTATTAATGACCCTCAACCGGGACTTTTTGAGGATGAAAACTTAGTGCATAATGAACAAATACTCCAGTAATGGTGTTAGAGATGGAGATTATAAGATGAGATGCACTCACTTCACAGGGGGGTGGGGGGGGGGGGGCAGCCCCCAGGATAAGCTCAAGACACCTGGGACTATCCCCCCCCCGGCCAGGATCTAAGTGACTGAACGCAGCCGACACCAAGTGGCTTCTGGTCAATCGCTTTATTAATAATACGGGGCTCATCGCGTTTCCAGGGTCTGCGGCCCTCTTCTTCAGGAGAAATAAAGACGCTCAATTACAACACAGAAAACAAAATGACACAGAAGTATATATGTATACACTCCCCTAAAGAATTATTAGTGCCCCCATACTAATACGGTGTTGGACCCCCTTTTGCCTTCAGAACTGCCTTAATTCTACGTGGCATTGATTCCACAAGGTGCTGATAGCATTCTTTAGAAATGTTGGCCCATATTGATAGGATAGCATCTTGCAGTTGATGGAGATTTGAGGGACGCACATCCAGGGCACGAAGCTCCCGTTCCACCACGTCCCAAAGATGCTCTATTGGGTTGAGATCTGGTGACTGTGGGGCCATTTTAGTACAGTGAACTCATTGTCATGTTCAAGAAACCAATGTGAAATGATTGGAGCTTTGTGACATGGTGCATTATCCTGCTGGAAGTAGCCATCAGAGGATGGAGACATGTTCTCATTCTGTTTACCCCAAATTCGGACTCTACCATTTGAATGTCTCAACAGAAATCGAGACTCATCAGACCAGGCAACATTTTTCCAGTCTTCAACAGTCCAGTTTCGGTGAGCTCGTGCACATTGTAGCCTCTTTCTCCTATTTGTAGTGGAGATGAGTGGTACCCGGTGGGGTCTTCTGCTGTTGTAGCCCATCCGCCTCAAGGTTGTGCGTGTTGTGGCTTCACAAATGCTTTGCTGCAGACCTCGGTTGTAACGAGTGGTTATTTCAGCCAACGTTGCTCTTCTATCAGCTTGAATCAGTCGGCCCATTCTCCTCTGACCTCCAGCATCCACAAGGCATTTTCGCCCACAGGACGGCCGCATACTGGATGTTTTTCCTTTTTCACACCATTCTTTGTAAACCCTAGAAATGGTTGTGCGTGAAAATCCCAGTAACTGAGCAGATTGTGAAATACTCAGACCGGCCCGTCTGGCACCAACAACCATGCCACGCTCAGAATGGCTTAAATCCCCTTTCTTTCCCATTCTGACATTCAGTTTGGAGTTCAGGAGATTGTCTTGACCAGGACCACCCCCCTAAATGCATCGAAGCAACTGCCATGTGATTGGTTGGCTAGAGAATTGCATCAATGAGAAATAGAACAGGTGGCACTAATAATTCTTTAGGTGAGTGTATATACATATAACTTAAGGCTGACATGTCAGCCTGCATTTGTGGGAGGGGCGTAGGCGCGATTAAAAGGAGGCACGCCCTCTCCTCATTTGCGTGCGTTTTCGATGCCTTTCCCGCCATTAACGTCACGCCCTTTACTGCCGTGCTGCTCATCAGGTAAGTTCCTGCGAGTTCTCCACCGATGCTCGTCGCTCGTTCCGGCTGCCAGGGTAAGTTAAGTGCTATCCTCCCGAACCCCCTCCCTGGCGTGCTTCTCCTCCTCTGCCCGCTGCAAGTCACTACCCACCTTCTACTCCAGGTATGCGGCCGGCACGGTCCACGCTTCTGGCGCCAGCATGCGAAGGTCACGTGGGACGCCGGGCAGCGTCCCGGCCTGCGTCACGTTGATGGGCTCCCCCTCTCGGCTCCGGGCGCCGCAGCGGCTTGCTCCCATTCCTGGTCTGGCCCTGTCACCCAGGGGTTGGGTCCGTCCTGAGCCAGGGCCGCGCCGGGGGTGCCGCTTCCACTCCACTGCAGCTGCTGGCCGGGGGACGGCGGTTGTTAGTTCAATAAAGTTAGAAGAAAAAAACCCACATTTAAATCATGAACTGCACCCTGGTCCAGGCTCCGCTGAGGTCATGCTGTCATCCTAGTCCCAGTACCATTCTCCTCCCTGGACACAAATCAAATTATTAAGTCGCATACACATATGTCAAGTTATTGGCGGGCGCGTTCTGGTCTGCATATTCTCCCCCTTACGTCAACAATTGTTTTGCAGACCCCGGGTGCAGCGGCACTCTAGCGGCGCTCGTCAGCCAGGTTGCTCTCATTGGTGCCGTCTGATCCAACCATCGCTCTTCCACTTCGCTGCATCCACGGATATTTCCGGTAACTGCTGCTCTTCCCACACACTCGCTGTGTCTCAGTCCACGCTGCAATGCAACTTCCAAACCTTCTTGTCACCCGCGCCAGGGTCACTTCGTAGTCACTGGGTGGTCTCCAGTCACGGCTCAGGTTACGTCCTGTCCATGTCACCATGTTTGCTTCACCATCATGTCGGTCAATAGCACGCTGTTGCTGTTACGTGTCAGGCCTATGTAGCGATGGTCGGTTCGGCCAGGCTTCGCCTCTGCCATCCACGGCCTGTTCGCCCAGGCGTTCGCTCTTCCTTCCTCATTTTCCTGGCACTTTCAGATTCACGTGTTGTTGACCTTTCAGCCTTTCACGCTCCAGGCTTACGTTCACGTCCCACCATGTCGGGTGCCTGCCACGGTTCAGGCTCACGTTTTTGTTCAAATGTATCATCTGTCGCCTGCCACGTTCAAGCTCACGTCATCTGTTGCCAGTCACGCTTCAAGCGGCTCACATATTGCAATGTATCATCTGTTGCCTGTTACGTTTCAGGCTTACGTTTCTAACATACCATGATTGTTGCCTGTTGCACTTCAGGCTTACGTTTCTAGTTTATCATCTGTTGCCCGTTACGCTTCGGGCTTACGTTCATAGCATTTCACCTGTTACCTGTTACGTATCAGGTTCACGCTGATAATTACTATTTCTGTCGCCTGTCACGTTTTTTCAGACTCGATCCATATTCTTTTTCTACGGTACGATTCCAGGTTTGACGTTCAATTTTTATGTTTTTAAACTCCCTGTCGGAAGCCACGTCCTTGTAGCTCTTACGTCATTTCACGCCTTAGTCTGGCAAGGTCCTCCACAGTAGCGCCCGTTTTACAGCACTAGGCACTCGCCCACCCTAGTTTTCTTTTACCACCATTCACGGTTCGGGTGTCGCCTTCGTAAATGCGGGGCCTCCAGCTCCGCTATTAATTTTTGTTTGTCACCTCACAGCTGCAGTATGTCACATATTTCGAACATCGAGGAAGCCCTATCAATTCCTGAGACACCCGCATCCGAGCAGCCCAGCTCCTCATCACTAAGGAGTTGGACAATTGCGAGATTAATTGCGGAACTCAACAGGAGAGGGATCCAACACCCCACTTCCGCCCGGAAAGCAGAATTATTTAGACTGCTCATGGCTGAACCAGCGGCCCCGGACTTGGAGCAAGTCTCCATGTCCACTTTGCAAGTGTCTCTGACACAGTTACATGCCATGATGAACTCCATTTCCTCCTCAGTCTCGGACGTGCAGTCCAGACTCCTGGCCGTCGAATCCCACCAGGGGCGGGCATCTGAACGTTCCGCTTCACCTCTGCCTGTAACCTCCACTGCAGGGCTCGTTCCCCCAGGTAGGGTCCTTTGCGCACCTGAGGTAGCTCCAGCGCACTTCATCCCCAGCAACATCAAAAAGGATATTTTAGAGGGCAAGGACGTCAATCTGGCGTCCATCCTGATAGCTACCCACGACCCGGTAGAGAGCAAAACCATAGCTTGCGGCGACATGTCCATCGTCCTCAAAGCTAGGGATCCCCGTCTAAACAAAAAATTAACCATCACGGAGTTCGTCCTCGCGTTTAGTTTATTCAGGGATGTCATCTGCTCTGTCCATTCTGAGATCACGGACTTGGGCCACAAGTACGGTGGGCAGGCATTCTACGATTATCATCGCTCCTTTTCTGCCAAAGCCGCCGCCGCACTGGTCCAATTCCAGCACATCACGAACTGGGCGGCCATGGATATGGAGCTTTTCTGTCGGCATTTCGCGGGCCTCAGGGCCCCGGCGTGTGCGTCGTGCCAGTCCATCGCCCACTCCACTGATTGGTGCCCCAATACAGATCCCTCCACGTCCCAGGGCAGATCCCTTCGGAGCAGCTCCGGGTCCCTCCAACGGCCTGGCTCAGCCACGGACAAACTAGGACGGCCAATAGTCTTCCTGGGCAACAGCCAGGTTTGTAATAATTTCAATCAGGAGGCTTGTTACTACAACAAATGCAGGGCTCTTCATGTGTGCGCAGGCTGTTTCAGGGCTCACCCACAGACGGCGTGTCCACAAAGATCAAGGCCATCCTGACTAAGCGGGGTCAATGTGGTTCTGCTAGAATCCCTGTTGCGCAATCATCACAACCCTCAGTTGGTACAGTTCCTGGTTTCCGGGTTCACCACCGGGTTCCACACGGGTCTGGTAGCTCTCCCACAAGTCTCTTGGGAAGGGCCCAATCTGCTGTCCGCAACCAGGGATCCCGAGCCGGTGGGGACTCTGATCAGGTCAGAATTGGAGAAGGGGTTTCTCATCGGCCCCTTTCCCTTCATACCGTTTGACCTCTGGAGGATAAACCCCATTGGTATTGTGTCCAAACAGTTCACAAATAAAAAACGTCTCATCTATGACTTGTCGGCACCTCATGGCTCCAGCACGCCCAGTCTTAACTCCTTAGTGCCATCCGAGGAGTTTTCCATGAGTTACACCACTATAGACGAGGCCATTCAACTGATTCTCCAAGTTGGTCGGGGGGCATGGTTGGCCAAGGCGGACATCGCCGATGCCTTTAAATTGCTGCCCATCCATCCACAGCTTTGGAGGTTCTATGGCATCAAGTGGCAAGACCAGTTTTCTTTGCCAATCGCCTGACGTTCGGGTCCAAGAGCAGCCCCTGGCTGTTCGACCGGTTCGCTCAGGCATTGCACTGGATCCTGGTCAACCACTGCGATTGCCCTCTGGTCATCCATTACTTGGATGACTTTCTTCTAATCGAAAGCCCAGACCGCCAGCTGTGCAAGCTCCAGGCTCTGCTTCGGCTGTTCGCCCAACTCAATGTTCCGGTGGCACCCTCAAAAACGGAAGGCCCTGCGACGGTAATTACCTTCCTGGGCATAATCCTGGACACAGGGAAGATGGAGGCCAGGTTGCCAGCTGAGAAGTTAGCAAAAATCAAGGAGGCCATCTCAAAGGCAGCAGGCAGCAGGACGTGCGCCAAGGTCGAGTTGCAGTCCCTACTAGGCATGCTCAATTTTGCCACCAAAGTCATGCCCCAGGGCAGGGCCTTCATGTCCAGGCTCCTTCAGTTACTCCCCTCAGCCCCCGAGCAAGACAGCCTCATCACTCTGGACGCCCAAGCCATGGCCTATCTGGCCATGTGGAAGGACTTCATGGCGTCTTGGAACGGAGTCTCTTTATTCGTACCTCAGCTGGGGCCAGCATCCACCTTGATTTTTTCGGACGCCGCCGCCTTCGGAGGTTTCGCGGCGATCTGTGGAAACCAATGGTTTGCGGGCCCCTGGCCACCCGAGGTTTCATCAGCCAGAGGCGCCTTAAAATCATCTCCGTTGTTGGAATTCTATCCAATCGTAGCGGCGGCCCAGGTTTGGGGCAGCCAGTGGGCCAACTCTTCCGTGGCGTTCGTCACTGACAACCAGACAGTGGTGGACATTATCACCAAGGGCAGGTCGCAGTCACCCCAGATCATGTCTTTTGTCCGCAGGCTGGTCTGGCTCTCGCTGGGTGTTCATAATGTGGCCGCAGACGCCTTGTCCCGCTTTAATTTCAAAACTTTCTTTCAGGTCATGCCAGCGGCAGACCGAGTGGGGCTACCTCCTCCGTTGTTTCAAAATCTGGTGATGGATTAAACCGTTTCATTGCTTCAGCAAAATCTTTGATGCGGAAATCTTTATTTTGTAATACTGCCAGAAACTTCAGGACCGCTTGGAACACCTTCAACAGGTTCATGGTCCTACATACGAGACAAGACACTGACAAGACCACTTACATCACAGCTTTCATAGCCTACTGTCACATAGATCTAAAGCTATCCTTCAATACCATCAGACTGTATTCGGCCGGTGTCCAACATTTCCACATGTTGGAGGACCCCGAAAGTAGGTTGGTTTTTCTGTCCCAAGCAGTCAGGGCAACACTCAGGGGTGTTCAGAAGAGTGGTCACGCAGCCATCCCGGGCAGGCAGCCCGTGTCAGGGGAATTATTTAGAAAACGTTCAACCTCCCTAGATGGTCTTCCTTTTGGGCTCCTTCCCAGCACGGTCATCAAGGCCGCAATGTACCTTCGTTTCTATGGGTTCTTAAGACCCGGCGAATTCACCCGCACTTCAGCCAGGTCCAAGGGTCTAACCAGGGGTCAGCTAGTATGGCACCACGACCATTTCTCCTTACACCTCCTCACTTCCAAAACCTCGCAGGTGGGACGAGGTGAAGTTCTTCCAGTCCACTAACGCATGGTGCCCGGTCCAGGTACTCAGGAGCTTGCTGGCAGCTCTGGGGGACTCCGCCCCTGACCGCCCATTGCTCCCGTTCCAGGCCTCGGCCCTCACGGCCTCGCAGTTCATCTCCCACGTTCGCACCCTGGCGGCGGGCTTGGGTTTCGACCCCAAGGCCATTTCAGGGCACTCCTTCCGTATTGGAGCTGCATCCGCGGCTTCAAAGCACAACGTCCCCGGCCACGTCATCCGCAAAATGGGTCGCTGGCGCTCCTCATGCTTCACACGTTACATACCTAACCCTCAGGCCGAGATATCTCAGGCATTCCACAGTTTGGTATTGTAACTTGGTCAGCTGCAATAAAGGTTTTTTCTCTCCCTACTCATGTGTGTTTTTGCCCCCTTTTAGGCTTACCCGCGGCATGGCTAAGGGCACCCCTCCAGCCATATTAGTTAGGCAGGTTGGTTTTCCTCTGTCAGGTCTCGGCACATTCGGGGCGCTAGCTCTCTGCCGTAGCCATGACCACAAATACACATATATAAACACACGCATATAAGAATAATTCGCCCCGGGACCTTCATTAATGTGATTAGACACAAAGAAAATAAAAATACATAAACAATATAGAGCTTACTAATAATACACATACATACAAGCATAAGATCAATAAGATCAATAAGATATGATTATAGTAAAGCACTAGTAGGAGATATATATATACACACACATAAAGGTATAAATATATAATATAAATAAAAATGAATTATTTTTTTAAATAATATAAATGAATACATTAAATAACATAGAGAAAAAACGATACCAAAACTTTATCAAATGCTACACGGTTAGATAATGGGCCTCTAGATACTTACCCAAGACCATGCAATACTTCACTCCATTAGCAATCTATAAGTCGATGTGTACTTTACGGAAACTTCTAAAATACTTTTTACAAACATTTAGAATATATTAAAAAGTAAAATAGATCTTCAGGAGTGTGCGCTTAAAGGGATGATAAGACCAGTCTAGAGTCCTTTAGGTGAGCTCTTTAGGCGGGGTATTTATTGGTATCCTTCTTGTTTGCACGTGTTTTTCAGCTGGAGGATGTGGGGAACACGGGGAACGCGGGGAACGCGGGGAACGCGCGGACCCTCCTACTTCCTGTTTGGAGAGGTGTAAGTGAGTCATGTTTTTGTCCGTTATTATTCTGTAATATGTGCCCTATATAGATATAGATAGATGGATATCTTGTTGTAGTGTAACTACCTTTTGCATTTATAACATAAACCTATTGATAGGGGATGATGAATGTTCGCGATGCGTTACACTGTGGAACGCACCGCCGTTTTACTTCCGGTCTCTGTGCGCGTCTCGGAAGTATGGCTTGGATTGCCGGCCAGGGGATCACATGTGATTGGCGCATATTGTAGAGGAAGTGAATGCGTTCCACCCTGGAGCGCATTCACTCACATGGTTGACGGGGGAGGTGTCCATAATGACGATGCGCTGGGCTGAACAAAACGCAACTGCTGGATAGATGGGACGGCCATAAGTGATATTCCTACTTATGTTTGTGAAGGGTCGAGCCCACAAGGGCTTTTTTGGATAAGGTTTAGTCTAATATGAGAAGTGGATGCCATATAGTCAATCAGAGAATAAATAATTAAATAAATAAATAAATATATAAATAAATAGATAATAAAATGGAACTAGGGAGTCTTTCTGAGAGCTATAAAAGGCTACACGTAAAATGAATATAAGAAATGTATAACTTATGACCAGTAGAAAAAAGAATTAATAAAAATAATAATAATATTATTATATTATTAATAATATATATATAATGATATAGAATAAATAGAAATAAAATATTATATTATAAAATATTAAGGGGTAAGGAGACCGATTTTACCTCCACCCCTTGGCGCCTCTGCTTTAGGTACTTTTTTCATGTGACCTGGTCTGTCTATAGGACCTGGAACTTCAAATTGTACCATAATCCTCTCCTTATATTCTCCAGGAGGTAGAGAGAACAGAGCGATGTTCTGCAGATCTCCAGAGGGGACAGTGGTGTAATAATCTGCAGGATATATCACTATGTATCTGTCAGGAGGTAGAGAGAACAGAGCGATGTTCTGCAGATCTCCAGAGGGGACAGTGGTGTAATAATCTGCAGGATATATCACTATGTATCTGTCAGGAGGTAGAGAGGAGAGAGCGATGTTCTGCAGATCTCTAGAGAGGACAGTGGTGTTATAATCTGCAGGATATATCAAACAACAATATGACAAATAATAATACAAAGCAAATATCTGCTGACTGCACTAGCAGAATAGTGAGTGCAGCTCTGGAGTATCATACAGGATGTAACTCAGGATCAGTACAGGATAAGTAATGTATGTACACAGTGACTGCACCAGCAGAATAGTGAGTGCAGCTCTGGAGTATCATACAGGATGTAACTCAGGATCAGTACAGGATAAGTAATGTATGTACACAGTGACTCCACCAGCAGAATAGTGAGTGCAGCTCTGGAGTATAATACAGGATGTAACTCAGGATCAGTACAGGATAAGTAATGTGTGTACACAGTGACTGCACCAGCAGAATAGTGAGTGCAGCTCTGGAGTATCATACAGGATGTAACTCAGGATCAGTACAGGATAAGTAATGTATGTACACAGTGACTCCACCAGCAGAATAGTGAGTGCAGCTCTGGAGTATAATACAGGATGTAACTCAGGATCAGTACAGGATAAGTAATGTATGTACACAGTGACTGCACCAGCAGAATAGTGAGTGCAGCTCTGGAGTATAATACAGGATGTAACTCAGGATCAGTACAGGATAAGTAATGTATGTACACAGTGACTGCACCAGCAGAATAGTGAGTGCAGCTCTGGAGTATAATACAGGATGTAACTCAGGATCAGTACAGGATAAGTAATGTATGTACACAGTGACTGCACCAGCAGAATAGTGAGTGCAGCTCTGGAGTATAATACAGGATGTAACTCAGGATCAGTACAGGATAAGTAATGTATGGACACAGTGACTGCACCAGCAGAATAGTGAGTGCAGCTCTGGAGTATAATACAGGATGTAACTCAGGATCAGTACAGGATAAGTAATGTATGTACACAGTGACTCCACCAGAAGAATAGTGAGTGCAGCTCTGGAGTATAATACAGGATGTAACAGAGGATAAGTAATGTATGTACACAGTGACTGTACCAGCAGAATAGTGAGTGCAGCTCTGGAGTATAATACAGGATGTAACTCAGGATCAGTACAGGATAAGTAATGTATGTACACAGTGACTCCACCAGAAGAATAGTGAGTGCAGCTCTGGAGTATAATACAGGATGTAACAGAGGATAAGTAATGTATGTACACAGTGACTGTACCAGCAGAATAGTGAGTGCAGCTCTGGAGTATAATACAGGATGTAACTCAGGATCAGTACAGGATAAGTAATGTGTGTACACAGTGACTGCACCAGCAGAATAGTGAGTGCAGCTCTGGAGTATAATACAGGATGTAACTCAGGATCAGTACAGGATAAGTAATGTATGTACACAGTGACTGCACCAGCAGAATAGTGAGTGCAGCTCTGGAGTATAATACAGGATGTAACTCAGGATCGGTACAGGATAAGTAATGTATGTACACAGTGACTGCCCCAGCAGAATAGTGAGTGCAGCTCTGGAGTATAATACAGGATGTAACTCAGGATCAGTACAGGATAAGTAATGTATGTACACAGTGACTGCACCAGCAGAATAGTGAGTGCAGCTCTGGAGTATAATACAGGATGTAACTCAGGATCAGTACAGGATAAGTAATGTATGTACACAGTGACTGCACCAGCAGAATAGTGAGTGCAGCTCTGGTGTATAATACAGGATGTAACTCAGGATCAGTACAGGATAAGTAATGTATGTACACAGTGACTCCACCAGTACAATAGTGAGTGCAGCTCTGGAGTATAATACAGGATGTACCTCAGGATCAGTACAGGATAAGTAATGTATGTACACAGTGACTGCACCAGCAGAATAGTGAGTGCAGCTCTGGAGTATAATACAGGATGTAACTCAGGATCAGTACAGGATAAGTAATGTATGTACATAGTGACTCCACCAGCAGAATAGTGAGTGCAGCTCTGGAGTATAATACAGGATGTAACTCAGGATCAGTGCAGGATAAGTAATGTATGTACATAGTGACTCCACCAGCAGAATAGTGAGTGCAGCTCTGGAGTATAATACAGGATGTAACTCAGGATCAGTACAGGATAAGTAATGTATGTACACAGTGACTGCACCAGCAGAATAGTGGAGTGCAGCTCTGGAGTATAATACAGGATGTAACTCAGGATCAGTACAGGATAATAATGTATGTACACAGTGACTTCCACCAGCAGAATAGTGAGTGCAGCTCTGGAGTATAATACAGGATGCAACTCAGGATCAGTGCAGGGTAAGCAATGTATGTACATACAGTGACTGCACCAGCAGAATAGTGAGTGCAGCTCTGGAGTATAATACAGGATGTAACTCAGGATCAGTACAGGATAAGTAATGTATGTACACAGTGACTGCACCAGCAGAATAGTGAGTGCAGCTCTGCAGTATAATACAGGATGTATCTCAGGATCAGTACAGGATAAGTAATGTATGCACACGGTGACTGCACCAGCAGAATAGTGAGTGCAGCTCTGGGGTATAATACAGGATGTAACTCAGGATCAGTACAGGATAAGTAATGTATGTACACAGTGACTGCACCAGCAGAATAGTGAGTGCAGCTCTGGAGTATAATACAGGATGTAACTCAGGATCAGTACAGGATAAGTAATGTATGTACACATTGTCTGCACCAGCAGAATAGTGAGTGCAGCTCCGGGGTATAATACAGGATGTAACTCGGGATCAGTACAGGATAAGTAATGTATGTACACAGTGACTGCACCAGCAGAATAGTGAGTGCAGCTCTGGATATATACAGGATGTAACTCAGGATCAGTACAGGATAAGTAATGTATGTACACAGTGACTGCACCAGCAGAATAGTGAGTGCAGCTCTGGGGTATAATACAGGATGTAACTCAGGATCAGTACAGATAAGTAATGTATGTACACAGTGACTGCACCAGCAGAATAGTGAGTGCAGCTCTGGAGTATAATACAGGATGTAACTGAGGATCAGTACAGGATAAGTAATGTATGTACACAGTGACTGCACCAGCAGAATAGTGAGTGCAGCTCTGGAGTATAATACAGGATTAACTCAGGATCAGTACAGGATAAGTAATGTATGTACACATTGTCTGCACCAGCAGAATAGTGAGTGCAGCTCTGGGGTATAATACAGGATGTAACTCAGGATCAGTACAGGATAAGTAATGTATGTACACAGTGACTGCACCAGCAGAATATGAGTGCAGCTCTGGAGTATAATACAGGATGTAACTCAGGATCAGTACAGGATAAGTAATGTATGTACACAGTGACTGCACCAGCAGAATAGTAAGTGCAGCTCTGGAGTATAATACAGGATGTAACTCAGGATCAGTACAGGATAAGTAATGTATGTACACAGTGACTGCACCAGCAGAATAGTGAGTGCAGCTCTGGAGTATAATACAGGATGTAATTCAGGATCAGTACAGGATAAGTAATGTATGTACACAGTGACTGCACCAGCAGAATAGTGAGTGCAGCTCTGCAGTATAATACAGGATGTAACTCAGGATCAGTACAGGATAAGTAATGTATGTACACAGTGACTGCACCAGCAGAATTGTGAGTGCAGCTCTGGAGTATAATACAGGATGTAACTCAGGATCTGTACAGGATAAGTAATGTATGTACACAGTGACTGCACCAGCAGAATAGTGAGTGCAGCTCTGGAGTATAATACAGGATGTAACTCAGGATCAGTATAGGATAAGTAATGTATGTACACAGTGACTGCACCAGCAGAATAGTGAGTGCAGCTCTTGGGTGTAATACAGGATATAACATAGGATCAGTAGAGTATAAGTAGTTTGCTGTGTGGAATGCTTCTCAGCAGGGACAGGGTGAGCTGGTTACTCCTGTCAGGTCATTGACGCATAACCCACATATCAGCATTCCATTGCCAACCACTGGTGATATCACAACACACCCCAGGGCGAGGAGTCTGAAAACAAAGATAAAAGGTGCTCTAGCTTCAGTGCAATTCTAGGGAACAGATGGGGGCTGCAGCCTTCCCCCAAACCTCTCGTCAGCCTCTCCTGGGATATGTTGTATCTAGTTTTATTTCTTTTTGTAATATGGTAAGTTCTGGCCTCTGGCTCCTCCCCCTTTTACTGTCAGCCTCACCCAAATGACACAGGGAGACACCAATAACCTGTTGTATACCTGTGTATTACACCTATAACCTGTAGTATACCTGTATATTACACCTGTAACCTGTAGTATACCTGTATATTACACCTATAACCTGTAGTATACCTGTATATTACACCTATAACCTGTAGTATACCTGTATATTACACCTGTAACCTGTAGTATACCTTTATATTACACCTATTACCTGTAGTATACCTGTGTATTACACCTATTACCTGTATTATACCTGTGTATTACACCTATTACCTGTAGTATACCTGTGTATTACACCTATTACCTGTATTATACCTGTGTATTACACCCATAACCTGTAGTATACCTGTTTATTACACCTATTACCTGTAGTATACCTGTGTATTACACCTATTACCTGTATTATACCTGTGTATTACACCTATAACCTGTAGTATACCTGTGTATTACACCTATTACCTGTAGTATACCTGTGTATTACACCTATAACCTGTAGTATACCTGTTTATTACACCTATTACCTGTAGTATACCTGTGTATTACACCTATTACCTGTATTATACCTGTGTATTACACCTATTACCTGTATTATACCTGTGTATTACACCTATAACCTGTAGTATACCTGTGTATTACACCTATTACCTGTAGTATACCTGTGTATTACACCTATTACCTGTTTTATACCTGTGTATTACACCTATAACCTGTAGTATACCTGTGTATTACACCTATTACCTGTATTATACCTGTTTATTACACCTATTACCTGTATTATACCTGTTTTATTACACCTATAACCTTAGTATACCTGTTTATTACACCTATAACCTGTAGTATACCTGTGTATTACACCTATTACCTGTAGTATACCTGTATATTACACCTGTAACCTGTAGTATACCTATGAATTACACCTATAACCTGTAGTATACCTGTATATTACACCTGTAACCTGTAGTATACCTATGAATTACACCTATAACCTGTAGTATACCTGTATATAGCACCTATAACCTGTAGTATACCTGTATATAGCACCTATAACCTGTAGTATACCTGTATATAGCACCTATAACCTGTAGTATACCTGTATATTACACCTATAACCTGTAGTATACCTGTATATTACACCTGTAACCTGTAGTATACCTGTATATAGCACCTATAACCTGTAGTATACCTGTATATAGCACCTGTAACCTGTAGTATACCTATGAATTACACCTATAACCTGTAGTATACCTGTATATAGCACCTATAACCTGTAGTATACCTGGATATGGCACCTATAACCTGTAGTATACCTGTATATAGCACCTATAACCTGTAGTATACCTGTATATTACACCTATAACCTGTAGTATACCTGTATCTTACACCTATAACCTGTAGTAATACCTGTATATAGCACCTATAACCTGTAGTATACCTGTATATAGCACCTATAACCTGTAGTATAACCTGTATATAGCACCTATAACCTGTAGTATACCTGTATATTACACCTATAACCTGTAGTATACCTGTATATTACACCTATAACCTGTAGTATACTTGTATATAGCACCTATAACCTGTAGTATACCTGTATATTACACCTGTAACCTGTAGTATACCTGTATATTACACCTATAACCTGTAGTATACTTGTATATAGCACCTATAACCTGTAGTATACCTGTATATTGCACCTATAACCTGTAGTATACCTGTGTATTACACCTATTACCTGTAGTATACCTATGAATTACACCTATTACCTGTAGTATACCTGCATATTACACCTGTAACCTGTAGTATACCTATGAATTACACCTATAACCTGTAGTATACCTGTATATAGCACCTATAACCTGTAGTATACCTGTATATAGCACCTATAACCTGTAGTATACCTGTATATAGCACCTATAACCTGTAGTATACCTGTATATTACACCTATAACCTGTAGTATACCTGTATATTACACCTGTAACCTGTAGTATACCTGTATATAGCACCTATAACCTGTAGTATACCTGTATATAGCACCTGTAACCTGTAGTATACCTATGAATTACACCTATAACCTGTAGTATACCTGTATATAGCACCTATAACCTGTAGTATACCTGTATATGGCACCTATAACCTGTAGTATACCTGTATATAGCACCTATAACCTGTAGTATACCTGTATATTACACCTATAACCTGTAGTATACCTGTATATTACACCTATAACCTGTAGTATACCTGTATATAGCACCTATAACCTGTAGTATACCTGTATATAGCACCTATAACCTGTAGTATACCTGTATATAGCACCTATAACCTGTAGTATACCTGTATATTACACCTATAACCTGTAGTATACCTGTATATTACACCTATAACCTGTAGTATACTTGTATATAGCACCTATAACCTGTAGTATACCTGTATATTACACCTGTAACCTGTAGTATACCTGTATATTACACCTATAACCTGTAGTATACCTGTATATTACACCTGTAACCTGTAGTATACCTGTATATTACACCTATAACCTGTAGTATACCTGTATATTACACCTATAACCTGTAGTATACCTGTATATTACACCTATAACCTGTAGTATACCTGTATATTACACCTATAACCTGTAGTATACCTGTATATTACACCTATAACCTGTAGTATACCTGTATATTACACCTATAACCTGTAGTATACCTGTATATTACACCTGTAACCTGTAGTATACCTGTGTATTACACCTATTACCTGTAGTATACCTGTGTATTACACCTATTACCTGTATTATACCTGTGTATTACACCTATAACCTGTAGTATACCTGTGTAATGCACCTATAACCTGTAGTATACCAGTATATTGCACCTATAACCTGTATTATACTTGTGTATTACACCCATCTTGCGCAGTGTTTAGTAGACATGGGCTGTGGCCTCTTTAGGTTAATAATGAACTTGCTGCATGGTAACCAGGTGTGTCCTGGCCAAACTGTCACAAGGATCCCTCCTCTTTTACTCTTTAACCCCATCCTCGCTATATGAAGCAGAACTTAACCTGTCCCTGCTGGGGGGTCTGGAATGTTCAGAGAGGAATGAGAGGGGTTTGGTTGAGGGAGGTGGAAAGAGGAAGAGACAGAGCAGAGGCCGAGACTGCCGGGGGTGGAGGCTGCGAATACCACAGGAAAAGTGGAGGAGCAAGGGCAGGAATTGGGCAGCACCCTCTGAGCACACGCAGATCTGAATCTAATCCCGGGGTCTATGGGACAAGGTAAGAGGAAATTATTTTATCCCATTATGAGCTTATACCAGAGCCCGTAACATCTGAGCCATCTCTGAGAATGGCCCTGGACACTGAACTACCCTGACAATGTCACCGGGCAGCTCAGGGCAGAGTCCGGTATCACCCCTGCCCTGTGCCAGGGACCCACTGAGCCTGAGCTCTCCGCCAATCAGATCCAGAGGACTGCGGACATGATCACATTGTATCTCCTACAGGGTTCACGTGTCCTGCATCGCTGAAACACAATGTATCACTCCCATCATCCCTTGTCCGCAGGAGATCACAATCAAATCTTCCATATCCGCAGGAAGCAAAGTACCTTACAAATACTGGGATAATACGAAAGTATTATAGCAGTTATAGTCTTGTGCATAGGAGCAGTATTATAGTAGTTATATTCTTGTGCATAGGAGCAGTATTATAGTAGTTATATTCTTGTACATAGGAGCAGTATTATAGTAGTTATATTCTTGTGCATAGGAGCAGTATTATAGTAGTTATATTCTTGTGCATAGGAGCAGTATTATAGTAGTTATATTCTTGTATATAGGAGCAGTATTATAGTAGTTATATTCTTGTACATAGGAGCAGTATTATAGTAGTTATATTCTTGTACATAGGAGGCAGTATTGTAGTAGTTATATTCTTGTACATAGGAGCAGTATTATAGTAGTTATATTCTTGTACATAGGAGGCAGTATTATAGTAGTTATATTCCTCTACATAGGAGCAGTATTATAGTAGTTATATTCTTGTACATAGGAGGCAGTATTATAGTAGTTATATTCTTGTACATAGGAGGCAGTATTATAGTAGTTATATCCCTGTACATAGGAGGAAGTATTATAGTAGTTATATTCTTGTACATAGGAGCAGTATTATAGTAGTTATATTCTTGTACATAGGAGCAGTATTATAGTAGTTATATTCTTGTACATAGGAGTAGTTATTATAGTAGTTATATCTTTTACATAGGAGCAGTATTATAGAAGTTATATTCTTGTACATAGGAGCAGTATTATAGTAGTTATATTCTTGTACATAGGAGCAGTATTATAGTAGTTATATTCTTGTACATAGGAGCAGTATTATAGTAGTTATATTCTTGTACATAGAAGCAGTATTATAGTAGTTATTATTCTTGTACATAGGAGGCAGTATTATAGTAGTTATATTCTTGTACATAGGAGGCAGTATTGTAGTAGTTATATTCTTGTACATAGGAGCAGTATTATAGTAGTTATATTCTTGTACATAGGAGCATATTATAGTAGTTATATTCTTGTACATAGGAGGCAGTATTATAGTAGTTATATTCTTGTACATAGGAGCAGTATTATAGTAGTTATATCCCTGTACATAGGAGAAGTATTATAGTAGTTATACTCTTGTACATAGGAGCAGTATTATAGTAGTTATATTCTTGTACTAGGAGCAGTATTATAGTAGTTATATTCTTGTACATGGAGCAGTATTATATATTATATTCTTGTACATAGGAGCAGTATTATAGTAGTTATATTCTTGTACATAGGAGCAGTATTATAGTAGTTTATATTCTTGTACATAGGAGGCAGTATTATAGTAGTTTATATTCTTGTACATAGGAGCAGTATTATAGTAGTTATAATCTTGTACATAGGAGCAGTATTATAGTAGTTATATTCTTGTACATAGGAGCAGTATTATAGTAGTTATATTCTTGTACATAGGAGCAGTATTATAGTAGTTATATTCTTATACATAGGAGCAGTATTATAGTAGTTATATTCCTGTACATAGGAGCAGTATTATAGTAGTTATATTCTTGTGCATAGGAGACAGTATTATAGTAGTTATATTCTTGTGCATAGGAGACAGTATTATAGTAGTTAATATTCTGGTACGTAGAGCAGTATTATAGTAGTTATATTCTTGTACATAGGAGGCAGTATTATAGTAGTTATTTTCTTGTGCATAGGAGACAGTATTATAGTAGTTATATTCTTGTACGTAGGAGCAGTATTATAGTAGTTATAGTCTTGTACATAGGAGCAGTATATAGTAGTTATATTCTTGTACATAGGAGCAGTATTATAGATAGTAATATTCTTGTACATAGGAGCAGTATTATCGTAGTTATAATCTTGTACATAGGGAGCAGTATTATAGTAGTTATATTCTTGTACATAGGAGCAGTATTATAGTAGTTATATTCTTGTACATAGGAGCAGTATTATAGTAGTTATAATCTTGTACATTAGGAGCAGTATTATAGTAGTTATATTTCTTGTACATAGGAGCAGTATTATAGTAGTTATATTCTTGTACATAGGAGCAGTATTATAGTAGTTATATTCCTGTACATAGGAGCAGTAATTATAGTAGTTCTATCTTGTACATAGGAGCAGTATTATAGTAGTTATATTCTTGTACATAGGAGCAGTATTATAGTAGTTATATTCTTGTACACAGGAGGCAGTATTATAGTAGTTATATTCTTGTACATAGGAGCAGTATTATAGTAGTTATATTCCTGTACATAGTAGGCAGTATTATAGTAGTTATATTCTTGTACATAGGAGGCAGTATTATAGTAGTTATATTCTTGTACATAGGAGGCAGTATTATAGTAGTTATATTCTTGTACATAGGAGCTGTATTATAGTAGTTATATTCCTGTACATAGTAGGCAGTATTATAGTAGTTATATTCTTGTACATAGGAGGCAGTATTATAGTAGTTATATTCTTGTACATAGGAGCAGTATTATAGTAGTTATATTCTTGTACATAGGAGGCAGTATTATAGTAGTTATATTCTTGTACTTAGGAGCAGTATTATAGTAGTTATATTCTTGTACATAGGAGCAGTATTATAGTAGTTATATTCCTGTACATAGGAGCAGTATTATAGTAGTTCTATTCTTGTACATAGGAGCAGTATTATAGTAGTTATATTCTTGTACATAGGAGCAGTATTATAGTAGTTATATTCTTGTACACAGGAGGCAGTATTATAGTAGTTATATTCTTGTACATAGGAGCAGTATTATAGTAGTTATATTCTTGTACATAGGAGCAGTATTATAGTAGTTATATTCTTGTACATAGGAGGCAGTATTATAGTAGTTATATTCTTGTACATAGGTGCAGTATTATAGTAGTTATATTCTTGTACATAGGAGCAGTATTATAGTAGTTATATTCTTGTACATAGGAGGAAGTATTATAGTAGTTATATTCTTGTACATAGGAGCAGTATTATAGTAGTTATATTCTTGTACATAGGAGCAGTATTATAGTAGTTATATTCTTGTACATAGGAGCAGTATTATAGTAGTTATATTCCTGTACATAGGAGCAGTATTATAGTAGTTATATTCTTGTACATAGGAGGCAGTATTATAGTAGTTATATTCTTGTACATAGGGGCAGTATTATAGTAGTTATATTCTTGTACATAGGAGCAGTATTATAGTAGTTATATTCTTGTACATAGGAGCAGTATTATAGTAGTTATATTCTTGTACACAGGAGGCAGTATTATAGTAGTTATATTCTTGTACATAGGAGCAGTATTATAGTAGTTATATTCTTGTACATAGGAGCAGTATTATAGTAGTTATATTCTTGTACATAGGAGCAGTATTATAGTAGTTATATTCTTGTACATAGGAGCAGTATTATAGTAGTTATATTCTTGTACATAGGAGCAGTATTATAGCAGTTATATTCCTGTACATAGGAGCAGTATTATAGTAGTTATAGTCTTGTACATAGGAGCAGTATTATAGTAGTTATATTCCTGTACATAGGAGCAGTATTATAGTAGTTCTATTCTTGTACATAGGAGGCAGTATTATAGTAGTTATATTCTTGTACATAGGAGCAGTATTATAGTAGTTATATTCTTGTACATAGGAGCAGTATTATAGTAGGTATATTACTCTACATAGGAGCAGTATTATAGTAGTTATATTCTTGTACATAGGAGCAGTATTATAGTAGGTATATTACTCTACATAGGAGCAGTATTATAGTAGTTATATTCCTGTACATAGGAGCAGTATTATAGTAGTTATATTCTTGTACATAGGAGCAGTATTATAGTAGTTATATTCCTGTACATAGGAGCAGTATTATAGTAGTTATATTCTTGTACATAGGAGCAGTATTATAGTAGTTATATTCTTGTACATAGGAGCAGTATTATAGTAGTTATATTCTTGTACATAGGAGCAGTATTATAGTAGTTATATTCTTGTACATAGGAGCAGTATTATAGTAGTTATATTCTTGTACACAGGAGGCAGTATTATAGTAGTTATATTCTTGTACATAGGAGGCAGTATTGTAGTAGTTATATTCTTGTACATAGGAGCAGTATTATAGTAGTTATATTCTTGTACAGAGGAGCAGTATTATAGTAGTTATATTCTTGTACATAGGAGCAGTATTATAGTAGTTATATTCTTGTACATAGGAGGCAGTATTATAGTAGTTATATTCTTGTACATAGGAGTAGTATTATAGTAGTTATATTCTTGTACATAGGAGCAGTATTATAGTAGTTATATTCTTGTACATAGGAGGCAGTATTATAGTAGTTATATTCTTGTACATAGGAGCAGTATTATAGTAGTTATATTCTTGTACATAGGAGCAGTATTATAGTAGGTATATTACTCTACATAGGAGCAGTATTATAGTAGTTATATTCTTGTACATAGGAGCAGTATTATAGTAGGTATATTACTCTACATAGGAGCAGTATTATAGTAGTTATATTCCTGTACATAGGAGCAGTATTATAGTAGTTATATTCTTGTACATAGGAGCAGTATTATAGTAGTTATATTCCTGTACATAGGAGCAGTATTATAGTAGTTATATTCTTGTACATAGGAGCAGTATTATAGTAGTTATATTCTTGTACATAGGAGCAGTATTATAGTAGTTATATTCTTGTACATAGGAGCAGTATTATAGTAGTTATATTCTTGTACATAGGAGCAGTATTATAGTAGTTATATTCTTGTACACAGGAGGCAGTATTATAGTAGTTATATTCTTGTACATAGGAGGCAGTATTGTAGTAGTTATATTCTTGTACATAGGAGCAGTATTATAGTAGTTATATTCTTGTACAGAGGAGCAGTATTATAGTAGTTATATTCTTGTACATAGGAGGCAGTATTATAGTAGTTATATTCTTGTACATAGGAGTAGTATTATAGTAGTTATATTCTTGTACATAGGAGCAGTATTATAGTAGTTATATTCTTGTACACAGGAGGCAGTATTATAGTAGTTATATTCTTGTCTACAGCATTGTGCTTATAATAGGTGTCACTCGCCTCTACCCATTCTGGCTGCTTAATTACTCTGATATTAATTATACATGTGGTTGCGGTTGATTATAACACTTGTTTGCAGATATTATAGATGGTTTCTGGGCTTCACTTCTGAACTTTTTTTGTATAAACAGTGAAAATATTTGTTTTTCCTTAAAATAGCTCTAAGGAGATGATTCTTCTGGGAAGAAGGAATCTGACGTCTCCGGGGCCCATAAATGGGACACGAAATGTATTATTAATGATACGATAAATTAAATATGGAGCCCATCAAAGCTCTCAATATTCTGACTTGAGTTAATCTGGTGTTTAGGTGTCGTATTGAGCACGGATGGAGGATTTGTCAGATCGCAGTACATTCCAGATGAGCCCCCAGAAGATTTATTTATTTTATGCACCTCTATAGCGCTACTATATTCCGCAGCGCTTTACTGACACAGTGTCCCCAGGAGCTCACAATCTAAGATCTGCAGGAAATCTGCTTTAGGCCTTTTTCGCACACGTTCCGATTGATGTTAATGCGTTTATTACACATCAGTGATTTTCCATTGACCGTGAGTCGGTGGGAAAACTATGGAGACAGATTATTTAGGTCCATGATTCGGACCAAGCGCATCCATTGAAGTCTGTGGGTCCGTGAAAACTATGGACAAATCACAAATGGCTTCTGAGATGCTCTGCTAATTAATTTTCGGCCTCGCAGTATCCGTAGAATACAGATGACACATGGAGACGCGGACCAAACACGAATCATCACAGACATGGACGTGTGAGCGAGACGAGCCTTACGCCTCTTTCACACCAATGATACGGATTGGCTCAAGGTGCAATTTTGCAAGCAAGTTCAGTCAGTTTTGTCGGCGATTGCGTTCAGTTGTTCAGTTTTCTTCGTGCGGGTGCAAAACTGAAGGTTTACAAGCAAGATCTTTTAGCAACCATCAGTGAAAAAAGCCGTTTTTCCCTGAAGCCCTGTTCCCTTCTATGGGGCCAGAATATAGAACCTGCTGCGATTCTCACGCAACGCAGAACTGATACGTGAAAAACAACGCTCATGTACGCAGACCCATTGAAATGAATGGGTCAGGAATCAGTGCGGGTGCTCTGCGTTCCCTTCACTCATCGCACTCGCGCAGAAAAAACTTGCTCGTGTGAAAGATTTCTTTCTGCTTGCTATCAGTGAATGGAAACATTCTTATGTTGAGAGGCCAAAAAACAGTTTGACTTGAGAGCTGAGGGTTTGTCACAATTGCATCCAGACTAGACAGTTCTCTAGAACAGCCTGGACTCCAGAGTGATACAAAGAGGACAGGAAAGAATTTGTGCAGACTGGATACAATTGTAGCAAACCTTCAGCTATGAGAAGCATTAGGCTCCATTCACACAAGCGTATTTTTGGTCCGCAGGCTCATTGATTTCAATAGGTTCGCATCCGTATGTGCATTCCGCAGTCCTGCAAAAAAAGATCGAACATGTCCTATTCCTGTACGTTTAGCGGACAAGAATAGTCATTGTTAAGCCTCATTCACACGTCCGTGCTCAGTGGTGGCTCCGTGAAGATGTCCGTGAAGGATCTTTGTGTGGTTCGTGTGTCCGTTTTTTTCTGTCCGTGTGTCATCTGTGTTTCATGGACATAAATTTTCAAAGCATGTCATTCTAATGATCCATGAAACATGGATGAAACACGGATGGAATACGTTTTGCATCCGTGATTTTCACGGACCCACGGACTATAATGGTCATAATGGATATGTGAACACAGACAAAATAGAGCATGCATCCGCGCTAAAACCCCGGACCCATGAGCCGCGCTAAAACCCGGATGTGGAACACTGACGTGTGAGTGAAGCTTTACGATGGGTCCGCAAAAAAAAAAAAGGATGCAACACGGATGTCACAAGGACGTCTTCTGTCTTTTTTGCGGATCCGTGTTTTGCGGGCCACAAAATACAAACGGTTGCGTATGTACAGATAATAATGTTTTTGGCAGAAATGAGAATCTCCGTTTTCTATCAATTCACAGCAAGCGGAGATCTTGAAGTTCATGAGGAATTGAAACAAAAATGCAATTGGAAATTTGCAGAGCTTTTCATTATACTTCGGAGCTGTCCTTCAGACTGCAGCCTGCAAATTACGCCATTCGTTAAACGGCAGAGTTTGCTGGGACATGTAGTTCCTTGAGCTCCAGGGTTCTCATATTTGATCTAAGGCCAAGACTTCTGTCCATGATTATCGCAGTCACCAATCATCGGTGCAGGCGCGACCACAATCGGAAAGTGTGATGACTCTGTCTTCACTTCTCTGCGATAACGAGCGTCGATCTGACGGACGCCTCGGAGGTAACCCAACCCCTGTGGTGCCGGTTATCATGACTACTCCTGGGGCTGTGACTGTGCATCTCATCTCTATGGAGAGCAGTCCTCGCACCAAGCACTTAACCCCTGATGCCCCAGAGCCGGTGGAGATCCCTGCAGCAGCTTTATATAATATTATCATCACACTGAAGACCCCTAATCAGGTATGTAGCATCTATATATCCATTGTCAGGAGAGGGTTAATAGCCTTCTCTCCTAGCAACCAGGATTGTTTACTAACAGGAACGGCGAGCAATAGAGCAGCGAGTGCCGCCAAGCTTATTATGGTGCCGGATCATTATAAGTCTGTGTAGATAAGATAAGATAAGATGCCTTTATTGTCACTGTACAATACAATGTAATACAATGAGATGCTGGAGCAATCCTCGATGCTGTGGACAGAGGAACAAGAACTGACATTTAAACTAAAGCATTGCACTAGAAAGCATTACTATTCACAGTTCACAGCATATATACATATATATAGCAAAGTAGGAAGTGCTTATGAGTATATATATACCCTGTATATGTTCACACCTGCGTTAGAGCCCCCATTACAAATTCTGTAAATGTACTTTGTCCATTGTAAAAATAGAGATAATGATGGAGTCAAAAACAAGGGTAGCTGATATCAGTCACATATGATGGAATGTCTCTGGAGGTTATATCAGCGCTGGAGCGTTATAAGAGGAGCGGCTGATATCAGTCACATATGATGTAATGTCTCTGGAGGTTATATCAGTACTGGAGCGTTATAAGAGGAGCGGCTGATATCAGTCACATATGGTGTAATGTCTCTGGAGGTTATATCAGTACTGGAGCGTTATAAGAGGAGCGGCTGATATCAGTCACATATGATGTAATGTCTGGAGGTTATATCAGCGCTGGAGCGTTATAAGAGGAGCGGCTGATATCAGTCACATATGATGTAATGTCTCGGGAGGTTATATCAGCACTGGAGCGTTATAAGAGGAGCGGCTGATATCAGTCACATATGATGTAATGTCTGGAGGTTATATCAGTACTGGAGCGTTATAAGAGGAGCGGCTGATATCAGTCACATATGATGTAATGACTCTGGAGGTTATATCAGTGCTGGAGCGTTATAAGAGGAGGGCTGATATCAGTCACATATGATGTAATGTCTCTGGAGGTTATATCAGCGCAGGAGCGTTATAGGAGGAGCGGCTGATATCAGTCACATATGATGTAATGTCTCTGGAGGTTATATCAGTGCTGGAGCGTTATAGGAGGAGCGGCTGATATCAGTCACATATGATGTAATGTCTCTGGAGGTTATATCAGCGCTGGAGCGTTATAGGAGGAGCGGCTGATATCAGTCACATGTGATGTAATGTCTGGAGGTTATATCAGCACAGGAGCGTTATAAGAGGAGCGGCTGATATCAGTCACATATGATGTAATGTCTCTGGAGGTTATATCAGTACTGGAGCGTTATAAGAGGAGCGGCTGATATCAGTCACATATGATGTAATGTCTGGAGGTTATATCAGCGCTGGAGCGTTATAAGAGGAGCGGCTGATATCAGTCACATATGATGTAATGTCTCGGGAGGTTATATCAGTACTGGAGCGTTATAAGAGGAGCGGCTGATATCAGTCACATATGATGTAATGTCTCTGGAGGTTATATCAGTACTGGAGCGTTATAAGAGGAGCGGCTGATATCAGTCACATATGATGTAATGTCTGGAGGTTATATCAGCGCAGGAGCGTTATAGGAGGAGCGGCTGATATCAGTCACATATGATGTAATGTCTCTGGAGGTTATATCAGTGCTGGAGCGTTATAAGAGGAGCGGCTGATATCAGTCACATATGATGTAATGTCTCTGGAGGTTATATCAGCGCTGGAGCGTTATAAGAGGAGCGGCTGATATCAGTCACATATGATGTAATGTCTCTGGAGGTTATATCAGTACTGGAGCGTTATAAGAGGAGCGGCTGATATCAGTCACATATGGTGTAATGTCTCTGGAGGTTATATCAGTACTGGAGCGTTATAAGAGGAGCGGCTGATATCAGTCACATATGATGTAATGTCTGGAGGTTATATCAGCGCTGGAGCGTTATAAGAGGAGCGGCTGATATCAGTCACATATGATGTAATGTCTCGGGAGGTTATATCAGTACTGGAGCGTTATAAGAGGAGCGGCTGATATCAGTCACATATGATGTAATGTCTGGAGGTTATATCAGTACTGGAGCGTTATAAGAGGAGCGGCTGATATCAGTCACATATGATGTAATGACTCTGGAGGTTATATCAGTGCTGGAGCGTTATAAGAGGAGGGCTGATATCAGTCACATATGATGTAATGTCTCTGGAGGTTATATCAGCGCAGGAGCGTTATAGGAGGAGCGGCTGATATCAGTCACATATGATGTAATGTCTCTGGAGGTTATATCAGTGCTGGAGCGTTATAGGAGGAGCGGCTGATATCAGTCACATATGATGTAATGTCTCTGGAGGTTATATCAGCGCTGGAGCGTTATAGGAGGAGCGGCTGATATCAGTCACATGTGATGTAATGTCTGGAGGTTATATCAGCGCAGGAGCGTTATAGGAGGAGCGGCTGATATCAGTCACATATGATGTAATGTCTCTGGAGGTTATATCAGTACTGGAGCGTTATAAGAGGAGCGGCTGATATCAGTCACATATGATGTAATGTCTGGAGGTTATATCAGCGCTGGAGCGTTATAAGAGGAGCGGCTGATATCAGTCACATATGATGTAATGTCTCGGGAGGTTATATCAGTACTGGAGCGTTATAAGAGGAGCGGCTGATATCAGTCACATATGATGTAATGTCTCTGGAGGTTATATCAGTACTGGAGCGTTATAAGAGGAGCGGCTGATATCAGTCACATATGATGTAATGTCTGGAGGTTATATCAGCGCAGGAGCGTTATAGGAGGAGCGGCTGATATCAGTCACATATGATGTAATGTCTCTGGAGGTTATATCAGTACTGGAGCGTTATAAGAGGAGCGGCTGATATCAGTCACATATGATGTAATGTCTGGAGGTTATATCAGCGCTGGAGCGTTATAAGAGGAGCGGCTGATATCAGTCACATATGATGTAATGTCTCGGGAGGTTATATCAGTACTGGAGCGTTATAAGAGGAGCGGCTGATATCAGTCACATATGATGTAATGTCTGGAGGTTATATCAGTACTGGAGCGTTATAAGAGGAGCGGCTGATATCAGTCACATATGATGTAATGACTCTGGAGGTTATATCAGTGCTGGAGCGTTATAAGAGGAGGGCTGATATCAGTCACATATGATGTAATGTCTCTGGAGGTTATATCAGCGCAGGAGCGTTATAAGAGGAGCGGCTGATATCAGTCACATATGATGTAATGTCTCTGGAGGTTATATCAGTGCTGGAGCGTTATAGGAGGAGCGGCTGATATCAGTCACATATGATGTAATGTCTCTGGAGGTTATATCAGCGCTGGAGCGTTATAGGAGGAGCGGCTGATATCAGTCACATGTGATGTAATGTCTGGAGGTTATATCAGCGCAGGAGCGTTATAGGAGGAGCGGCTGATATCAGTCACATATGATGTAATGTCTCTGGAGGTTATATCAGTACTGGAGCGTTATAAGAGGAGCGGCTGATATCAGTCACATATGATGTAATGTCTGGAGGTTATATCAGCGCTGGAGCGTTATAAGAGGAGCGGCTGATATCAGTCACATATGATGTAATGTCTCGGGAGGTTATATCAGTACTGGAGCGTTATAAGAGGAGCGGCTGATATCAGTCACATATGATGTAATGTCTGGAGGTTATATCAGCGCAGGAGCGTTATAGGAGGAGCGGCTGATATCAGTCACATATGATGTAATGTCTCTGGAGGTTATATCAGTGCTGGAGCGTTATAGGAGGAGCGGCTGATATCAGTCACATATGATGTAATGTCTCTGGAGGTTATATCAGTACTGGAGCGTTATAAGAGGAGCGGCTGATATCAGTCACATATGATGTAATGTCTGGAGGTTATATCAGCGCTGGAGCGTTATAGGAGGAGCGGCTGATATCAGTCACATGTGATGTAATGTCTCTGGAGGTTATATCAGCGCAGGAGCGTTATAGGAGGAGCGGCTGATATCAGTCACATTTGATGTAATGTCCCTGGAGGTTATATCAGCGCTGGAGCGTTATAAGAGGAGCGGCTGATATCAGTCACATGTGATGTAATGTCTCTGGAGGTTATATCAGCGCTGGAGCGTTATAAGAGGAGCGGCTGATATCAGTCACATATGATGTAATGTCTCTGGAGGTTATATCAGCGCTGGAGCGTTATAAGAGGACCGGCTGATATCAGTCACATAGGATGTAATGTCTGGAGGTTATATCAGTGCTGGAGCGTTATAAGAGGAGCGGCTGATATCAGTCACATGTGATGTAATGTCTCTGGAGGTTATATCAGTGCTGGAGCGTTATAAGAGGAGCGGCTGATATCAGTCACATATGATGTAATGTCTCTGGAGGATATATCAGTATTGGAGCGTTATAAGAGGAGCGGCTGATATCAGTCACATGTGATGTAATGTCTCTGGAGGTTATCTCAGTGCTGGAGCATTATAAGAGGAGCGGCTGATATCAGTCACATATGATGTAATGTCTCTGGAGGTTATATCAGTACTGGAGCGTTATAAGAGGAGCGGCTGATATCAGTCACATATGATGTAATGTCTCCGGAGGTTATATCAGCGCAGGAGCGTTATAAGAGGAGCGGCTGATATCAGTCACATATGATGTAATGTCTCTGGAGGTTATATCAGTACTGGAGCGTTATAAGAGGAGCGGCTGATATCAGTCACATATGATGTAATGTCTCTGGAGGTTATATCAGTGCTGGAGCGTTATAAGAGGAGCGGCTGATATCAGTCACATATGATGTAATGTCTCCGGAGGTTATATCAGCGCAGGAGCGTTATAAGAGGAGCGGCTGATATCAGTCACATGTGATGTAATGTCTCTGGAGGTTATATCAGTACTGGAGCGTTATAAGAGGAGCGGCTGATATCAGTCACATGTGATGTAATGTCTCTGGAGGTTATATCAGTACTGGAGCGTTATAAGAGGAGCGGCTGATATCAGTCACATATGATGTAATGTCTCTGGAGGTTATATCAGCGCTGGAGCGTTATAAGAGGAGAGGCTGATATCAGTCACATATGATGTAATGTCTCTGGAGGTTATATCAGTGCTGGAGCGTTATAAGAGGAGCGGCTGATATCAGTCACATATGATGTAATGTCTCTGGAGGTTATATCAGTACTGGAGCGTTATAAGAGGAGCGGCTGATATCAGTCACATATGATGTAATGTCTCTGGAGGTTATATCAGTACTGGAGCGTTATAAGAGGAGCGGCTGATATCAGTCACATGTGATGTAATGTCTCTGGAGGTTATATCAGTACTGGAGCGTTATAAGAGGAGCGGCTGATATCAGTCACATATGATGTAATGTCTCTGGAGGTTATATCAGTGCTGGAGCGTTATAAGAGGAGCGGCTGATATCAGTCACATATGATGTAATGTCTCTGGAGGTTATATCACTGCTGGAGCGTTATAAGAGGAGCGGCCGATATCAGTCACATATGATGTAATATCTCTGGAGGTTATATCAGTGCTGGAGCGTTATAAGAGGAGCGGCTGATATCAGTCACATATGATGTAATATCTCTGGAGGTTATATCAGTACTGGAGCGTTATAAGAGGAGCGGCTGATATCAGTCACATATGATGTAATGTCTCTGGAGGTTATATCAGTGCTGGAGCGTTATAAGAGGAGCGGCTGATATCAGTCACATATGATGTAATGTCTCTGGAGGTTATATCAGTACTGGAGCGTTATAAGAGGAGCGGCCGATATCAGTCACATATGATGTAATGTCTCTGGAGGTTATATCAGCGCTGGAGCGTTATAAGAGGAGCGGCTGATATCAGTCACATGTGATGTAATGTCTCTGGAGGTTATATCAGTACTGGAGCGTTATAAGAGGAGCGGCTGATATCAGTCACATATGATGTAATGTCTCTGGAGGTTATATCAGTGCTGGAGCGTTATAAGAGGAGCGGGCGATATCGGTCACATATGATGTAATGTCTCGAGGTTATATCAGTGCTGGAGCGTTATAAGAGGAGCGGCTGATAGCGGTCACATATGATGTAATGTCTCTGGAGGTTATATCAGTGCTGGAGCGTTATAAGAATAGCGGCTGATATCAGTCACATATGATGCAATGTCTGGAGGTTATATCAGCACTGGAGCGTTATAAGAGGAGCGGCTGATATCAGTCACATATGATGTAATGTCTCTGGAGGTTATATCAGCGCTGGAGCGTTATAAGAGGAGCGGCTGATATCAGTCACATATGATGTAATGTCTCTGGAGGTTATATCAGCGCTGGAGCGTTATAAGAGGAGCGGCTGATATCAGTCACATGTGATGTAATGTCTCTGGAGGTTATATCAGCACTGGAGCGTTATAAGAGGAGCGGCTGATATCAGTCACATGTGATGTAATGTCTCTGGAGGTTATATCAGTGCTGGAGCGTTATAAGAGGAGCGGCTGATATCAGTCACATGATGTAATGTGTCTGGAGGTTATATCAGCGCTGGAGCGTTATAAGAGGAGCGGCTGATATCAGTCACATATGATGTAATGTCTCTGGAGGTTATATCAGTACTGGAGCGTTATAAGAGGAGCGGCTGATATCGGTCACCTATTATGTAATGTCTCTGGAGGTTATATCAGTACTGGAGCGTTATAAGAGGAGCGGCTGATATCAGTCACATATGATGTAATGTCTCTGGAGGTTATATCAGTACTGGAGCGTTATAAGAGGAGCGGCTGATATCGGTCACATATGATGTAATGTCTCTGGAGGTTATATCAGTGCTGGAGCGTTATAAGAGGAGCGGCTGATATCAGTCACATATGATGTAATGTCTCTGGAGGTTATATCAGTGCTGGAGCGTTATAAGAGGAGCGGCTGATATCAGTCACATGTGATGTAATGTCTCTGGAGGTTATATCAGCGCTGGAGCGTTATAAGAGGAGCGGCTGATATCAGTCACATATGATGTAATGTCTCGGGAGGTTATATCAGTACTGGAGCGTTATAAGAGGAGCGGCTGATATCAGTCACATATAATGTAATGTCTCTGGAGGTTATATCAGCGCTGGAGCGTTATAAGAGGAGCGGCTGATATCAGTCTCACATATGATGTAATGTCTCTGGAGGTTATATCAGTGCTGGAGCGTTATAAGAGGAGAGGAGCGGCTGATATCAGTCACATGTGATGTAATGTCTCTGGAGGTTATATCAGTACCTGGAGCGTTTATAAGAGAAGCGGCTGATATCGGTCACCATGTGATGTAATGTCTCTGGAGGTTATATCAGTGCTGGAGCGTTATAAGTGGAGCGGCTGATATCGGTCACATATGATGTAATGTCTCTGGAGGTTATATCAGTGCTGGAGCGTTATAAGAGGAGCGGCTGATATCAGTCACATATGATGTAATCGTCTCTGGAGGTTCTATCTGTGCTGGAGCGTTATAAGAGAGCAGATGATATCAGTCACATGTGATGTAATGTCTCTGGAGGTTATATCAGTGCTGGAGCGTTATAAGAGGAGCGGCTGATATCAGTCACATGCTGTAATGTCTCTGGAGGTTATATCAGCGATGGAGCTTTATAAGAGGAGCGGCTGATATCAGTCACATAGGATGTAATGACTCTGGAGGTTATATCAGCGCTGGAGCGTTATAAGAGGAGCGGCTGATATCAGTCACATGTGATGTAATGTCTCTGGAGGTTATATCAGCGCTGGAGCGTTATAAGAGGAGCGGCTGATATCAGTCACATATGATGTAATGTCTCGGGAGGTTATATCAGTACTGGAGCGTTATAAGAGGAGCGGCTGATATCAGTCACATGTGATGTAATGTCTCTGGAGGTTATATCAGTGCTGGAGCGTTATAAGAGGAGCGGCTGATATCAGTCACATAGGATGTAATGTCTCTGGGGGGTTATATCAGCGCTGGAGCGTTATAAGAGGAGCGGCTGATATCAGTCACATATGATGTAATGTCTCTGGAGGTTATATCAGTACTGGAGCGTTATAAGAGGAGCGGCTGATATCAGTCATATAGGATGTAATGTCTCTGGAGGTTATATCAGTGCTGGAGCGTTATAAGAGGAGAGGAGCGGCTGTATCAGTCACATGTGATGTAATGTCTGGAGGTTATATCAGCGCTGGAGCGTTATAAAGAGGAGCGGCTGATATCAGTCACATATGATGTAATGTCTGGAGGTTATATCAGGACTGGAGCGTTATAATAGGAGCGGCTGATATCAGTCACATGTGAGTAATGTCTCTGGAGGTTATGTCCAGTGCTGGAGCGTTATAAGAGGAGCGGCTGATATCAGTCACATAGGATGTAATGTCTCTGGAGGTTATATCAGCGCTGGAGCGTTATAAGAGGAGCGGCTGATATCAGTCACATATGATGTAATGTCTCTGGAGGTTATATCAGTACTGGAGCGTTATAAGAGGAGCGGCTGATATCAGTCACATATAATGTAATGTCTCTGGAGGTTATATCAGTGCTGGAGCGTTATAAGAGGAGAGGAGCGGCTGATATCAGTCACATGTGATGTAATGTCTGGAGGTTATATCAGCGCTGGAGCGTTATAAGAGGAGCGGCTGATATCAGTCACATATGATGTAATGTCTGGAGGTTATATCAGGACTGGAGCGTTATAATAGGAGCGGCTGATATCAGTCACATATGATGTAATGTCTCTGGAGGTTATATCAGTACTGGAGCGTTATAATAGGAGCGGCTGATATCAGTCACATATGATGTAATATCTCTGGAGGTTATATCAGTACTGGAGCGTTATAAGAGGAGCGGCTGATATCGTTCACATGTGATGTAATGTCTCTGGAGGTTATATCAGTACTGGAGCGTTATAAGAGGAGCGGCCTGATTATCAGTCAACATATAGAAGGTTCTCCCCACTGGAGATGTAATCATGGGGGTCCGGGAGGTTTCTTTCGCCAGCCTTGCTCCACTATGTCATGGCTGATAACAGGCACAGCAGCCAGTAGAGTCTTCGGGTCGGTTCCCGTCACTTCTCTCCGTTATCAGCCGTCACCGCAGATGAATCAGGTTTTCCTCCCACACATCGATTTATCTTGATGTAGAGATTATTTTGTGTTTAACCCTTTCCTTTCTTCTCCAGCTCACAATGAGGACCGTGCAGGTGATTCAGGAGGAGCTCCACGATGTGACAGTTTAGCCCTTCCCTCCAGATCTCTGTGACCCCCCATCATGTCCGGTGAGTGTGTAAATGGACTATCACTCTCATCATTTCCTAACTGCCAGTTATAAATGCTGCTTGATCCTTTACTTTATATATTTATGATTTCCCACAAGGGGGTTAATAAAACGAATCTGCCTCGTGCCTCGCTCTCGCTCCTCTGATCTCGTACCTCGCGCTGGCCATACGCCTTCCATGGTTGAGGCCCACATTCATCTGATGTACTTGGCCACATCATGCCTCGTGCCTCGCACCTCTCTGACCATCCACATGCCTTTGTAAGCCGTTTCCTTGTGGGGGCTGCAGGGTGGTACCGCGGCTCGCGGCATAAGGTCAGCAGGTTGCCACAAATTGCCGCGGTTTCTCGGGAAGTTCAGGTGAAGCAGTTTCACCGGTTCCTTCCACAGTCCTCGGGCGTGCGGTGCTTTAACTCCCCGTGGTTGATTTGTGGGACCCCAGCCTTGGGGTGGGTCTGCACGGGACGGATATGCTGCGGATTGTACCTGAGATTTGCGCAGAAGATAACAGCTCACGTCGCGGATGAGATTTTACTGAAAATTTACGGTTAAGAAAAACCTTATTTTTCTGCACAGATTTTGACCCGTGATGCAGTTACGGATTTTGACGGCGGTTTCACCCCTGTCAGTGTAGCACGCGGATTTGCGGTGGATTTCTCTGTCCACCTTTGGTAGATTATAAATGACGCGTCCAGCCAGCGTCCTGGGGCCCAGAGATCTGAGGGGCCCGCAGATGTACGGCTCAGTGGCAATTTTGATACTTATAGGTGGGAATCTGAACTCATTGATACAAAACATTTACAATGTAACAACTTTGTGGTCGTTCTGAGTCTTAAAGGGTCCTCTGTGTCTTGCAGGTCCTCACCTCTTCTGGCTGGTTTTATTGGGGGTCTTGACATGGATTTCCGCAGAGGACCCCTGTAGATGCATCTTCCTGGAGCAGGAGGCGGACTGGTCGCTGCTGACGTCTGATCACTGCTGTGTGAACCTCACTCTTTCTGTAAACACCTTGGACTGGAACCTCTTTACCCCCCTCCACAGCCTCCGGGTCTTGGATCTCTCCAACTCTGGAATTGAGGAGCTCACAGAGTCCGAGGGGGGGAGAAACCAGACACTCATTGAGATCTTGTACATGGACCACAATCACCTGATGAGAGCTTCCGGAGGGTTTCTTGAGCAATGCCCCCAACTTGAGGATTCTTCACCTTGAGTTCAATGATCTGCGTCACTTCCTCCAAACTTCTTACAAGTGTCCGTCCTGATCCAGGAGCTGCACCTGAGCTACAACAACCTGCACTCCTTCCCCGCCAGTCTCCTCAGACCTTCTCTCACCACTTTTGGCTTCCTCAACAACAGTCTGGACTGCTCATGTGCCTCTATGACCAACTGGAACCCAACTTCCTGGCCAATGGCACCAGACTTCTGCTGGATGATGTTGTCTGTGCTTTTCCAAAGGATGCCAATGGGCAGAGGATCCTGGACGTCCCGAGAAGCTCCGTCTGCCGTTCCCACGGCCTGACTGTGGCCTTGATCTGCATCCCATTGGTGGCGCTGGTTCTGCTCATGTGCTGGTATGTACTGCCTGCCGACGACAGAAAGGTGCATACGCCAACACAAGGCGCGAGTGCAGCCTGGTCACTGTGGATCGCAACGGAGCTGGGAATAGGGGAGAATATCATCACTATGAACCCCGGCACAACTTCCAAAAAGAGCGCAAGGAACAAGAAATTCAGCAGTTCAAGGACCCCATTCTCCTCCGACCATCTGCTGCCTCCTGGGAAGCAACCGAGACCTGTACGAGGAGGTGGAGATCAAAACTGGGCACCTCTGCAGACTCCCTGGTGGAAGGCGATGGACGAGAGGGTCTGGAGGGTGCAGGGCTGATGTTGGCATGTAGCAGAGGAAGAAGAGGATGAAGAAGAGAAGAGCTGGGGCCCGAGGAACCAGAAGTGGAAAACTGTCAGCGTGGACAGAGGTCATGAAGGAACTCAAGTGACCGAGAGAAACTTTACTGAACCAGACTACAGACTATTACAGTCTGGTGCCAGAGATTGAGTTAGAAGACTCTGACCATTGTGAGTATGAGAGCGTCGACCTCACCTGAGCAAGTATGAGAGCGTCGACCTCATGAGAGCGTCAACCTCACCTCAATGAGTAGGAGAGCATCAAACTGTCCAAGAGTGAATATGAGAGCATCAACCTCATCTCAGTGACCTTCAGGCTTGAAAACCAATGGACTCAATTATTATGTAAGGACTAATGACTGCGGCAACCAGAACAGGACTAAGGATGGTCAGACAGTGCTGAACCTGGACTGAATCTATTATAATACACTGCCCCGAGCCTATAATGCACTGACCGGAGCCTATAATGCACTGATCGGAGTCTATAATACACTGAATAAAGTCTATACTACACTGACCGGAGTCTATAATACCACTGATCGGAGTCTATAATACACTGATTAAGTCTATAATACACTGACCGGAGTCTATAATACACTGACGGAGCCTATAATACACTGACTGGAGTCTATAATACACTGACTGGAGTCTATAATACACTGCCCCCGAGCCTATAATGCACTGACCGGAAGCCTATAATACACTGAATAAAGTCTATAATACACTGCCCCGAGCCTATAATGCACTGACCGGAGCCTATAGTACACTGATCGGAGTCTATAATACACTGAAGAAAGTCTAATAATACACTGACCGGAGTCTATTAAACACTGACCGGAGTCTATAATACACTGACCGGAGTCTATAATACACTGACCGGAGTCTATAATACACTGACTGGAGCCTATAATACACTGAATAAAGTCTATAATACACTGACCGGAGCCTATAATACACCTGACCGGAGTCTATAATACACTGACCGGAGTCTATCAACACTGACGGAGTCTATAATGCACTGACCGGAGCCTATAATACACTGAATAAAGTCTATAATACACTGCCCCGAGCCTATAATACACTGACCGGAGCCTATAGTACACTGATCGGAGTCTATAATACACTGAATAAAGTCTATAATACACTGACCGGAGTCTATAATACACTGACCGGAGTCTATAATACACTGACCGGAGTCTATAATACACTGACCGGAGTCTATAATACACTGACTGGAGCCTATAATACACTGAATAAAGTCTATAATACACTGACCGGAGCCTATAATACACTGACCGGAGTCTATAATACACTGACCGGAGTCTATAATACACTGACCGGAGTCTATAATACACTGACCGGAGCCTATAATACACTGAATAAAGTCTATAATACACTGACCGGAGCCTATAATACACTGACCGGAGTCTATAATACACTGACTGGAGCCTATAATACACTGAATAAAGTCTATAATACACTGACCGGAGCCTATAATACACTGACCGGAGTCTATAATACACTGACCGGAGTCTATAATACACTGACCGGAGTCTATAATACACTGACCGGAGTCTATAATACACTGACCGGAGCCTATAATACACTGACTGGAGTCTATAATACACTGACCGGAGTCTATAATACACTGACCGGAGTCTATAATACACTGACCGGAAGCCTATAATACACTGACCGGAGTCTATAATACACTGACCGGAGTCTACTAATACACTGACCGGAGTCTATAATACACTGACCGGAGCCTATAATACACTGACCGGAGTCTATAATACACTGACCGGAGTCTATAATACACTGACCGGAGCCTATAATACACTGACCGGAGTCTATAATACACTGACCGGAGTCTATAATACACTGACCGGAGTCTATAATACACTGACCGGAGCCTATAATACACTGACCGGAGTCTATAATACACTGACCGGAGTCTATAATACACTGACCGGAGTCTATAATACACTGACCGGAGCCTATAATACACTGACCGGAGCCTGTAATGCACTGACCGAGCCTCTGACGTGCTGACTACTGACTGTACTATGACGTCTGTGCACGGTCTGGCGGTCACTAACGCTGTAGTCCCTAGTACTTATACCTTCCTTCATTATCTCTCTGGTTTGGCCTCACAGATGAATGTGGATCAGCAGCCGCACTATCAGTCCCAGCATGCCTGCTCATAGTGTACACAGGACACAACCTGGACTCCAGGTTTTCTGCGCTGAAACACTGTAACAAACTATCAGGGTAGAAAAGAGATTTGTGCTGCTGATATGTTTACCTTCCAGAGGGTTGTCTGCACTGGATACTACTGTAACAAACCCTCAGCTGTGAGAAGTATGGGGTCAGAAGGAGCATTCTTCGCCTGGAAGTAACATAGTAACATAGTAACATGGTACATAAGGCCGAAAAAAGACATCTGTCCATCCAGTTCGGCCTGTTATCCTGCAAGTTGATCCAGAGGAAGGCAAAAAAACCCTGTGAGGAAGAAGCCAATTTTCCCCACTTTAGGGGAATAAAAAATTCCTTCCCGACTCCAATCATAGAAACATAGAAACATAGAATGTGTCGGCAGAACCATTCGGCCCATCTAGTCTGCCCAATATACTGAATACTATGGATAGCCCCTGGCCCTATCTTATATGAAGGATGGCCTTATGCCTATCCCATGCATGCTTAAACTCCTCCACTGTATTTGCAGCTACCACTTCTGCAGGAAGGCTATTCCATGCATCCACTACTCTCTCAGTAAAGTAATACTTCCTTATATTACTGTTAAACCTTTGCCCCTCTAATTTAAAACTGTGTCCTCTTGTGGTAGTTTTTCTTCTTTTAAATATGCTCTCTTCCTTCAGACATCAGAATAACTCCCTGGATCAACGACCCCTCTCTAGTAGCTATAGCCTGTAATATTATTACACTCCAGAAACACATCCAGGCCCCTCCTGAACTCTTATAGTGAACTCACCATCACCACCTCCTCAGGCAGAGTCCATAGTCTCACCGCTCTTACCGTAAAGAGTCCATAGTCTCACTGCTTTTACAGTAAAGAGTCCATAGTCTCACCGCTCTTACCGTAACAGAGTCCATAGTCTCACTGCTCTTACAGTAAAGAGTCCATAGTCTCACTGCTCTTACAGTAAAGAGTCCATAGTCTCACTGCTCTTACAGTAAAGAGCCCATAGTCTCACTGCTCTTACAGTAAAGAGTCCATAGTCTCACTGCTCTTACAGTATAGAGTCCATAGTCTCACTGCTCTTACAGTATAGAGTCCATAGTCTCACTGCTCTTACAGTAAAGAGTCCATAGTCTCACTGCTCTTACATAATAGAGTCCATAGTCTCACTGCTCTTACAGTATAGAGTCCATAGACTCACTGCTCTTACCGTAAAGAGTCCATAGTCTCACTGCTCTTACAGTATAGAGTCCATAGTCTCACTGCTCCTTACAGTATAGAGTCCATAGTCTCACTGCTCTTACAGTAAAGAGTCCATAGTCTCACTGCTCTTACAGTAAAGAGTCCATAGTCTCACTGCTCTTACAGTATAGAGTCCATAGTCTCACTGCTCTTACATAATAGAGTCCATAGTCTCACTGCTCTTACAGTATAGAGTCCATAGACTCACTGCTCTTACCGTAAAGAGTCCATAGTCTCACTGCTCTTACAGTATAGAGTCCATAGTCTCACTGCTCTTACAGTATAGAGTCCATAGTCTCACTGCTCTTACAGTAAAGAGTCCATAGTCTCACTGCTCTTACAGTAAAGAGTCCATAGTCTCACTGCTCTACAGTAAAGAGTCCATAGTCTCACTGCTCTTACAGTAAAGAGTCCATAGTCTCACTGCTCTTACATAATAGAGTCCATAGTCTCACTGCTCTTACAGTATAGAGTCCATAGTCTCACTGCTCTTACAGTAAATAGTTCCATAGTCTCACTGCTCTTACAGTAAAGAGTCCATAGTCTCACTGCTCTTACCGTAAAGAGTCCATAGTCTCACTGCTCTTACTGTAAAGAGTCCATAGTCTCACTGCTCTTACAGTAAAGAGTCCATAGTCTCACTGCTCTTACCGTAAAGAGTCCATAGTCTCACTGCTCTTACAGAAAAGAGTCCATAGTCTCCCTGCTCTTACAGTAAAGAGTCCACAGTCTCACTGCTCTTTTAATAAAGAGTCCATAGTCTCACTGCTCTTACCGTAAAGAGTCCATAGTCTCACTGCTCTTACAGTAAAGAGTCCAGGGTCTCACTGCTCTTACCGTTAAGAGTCCCATAGTCTCACTGCTCTTACAGTAAAGAGTCCATAGTCTCATCGTTCTTACCGTAAAGAGTCCATAGTCTCACTGCTCTTACAGTAGAGTCCATAGTCTCACTGCTCTTACATTAAAGAGTCCATAGTCGCACTGCTCTTACAGTAAAGAGTCCATAGTCTCACTGCTCTTACCAAAAAGAGTCCATAGTCTCACCGCTCTTACCGTAAAGAGTCCATAGTCTCACCGCTCTCACATTAAAGAGTCCATAGTCTCACTGCTCTTACAGTAAAGAGTCCACAGTCTCACTGCTCTTACATTAAAGAGTCCATAGTCTCACCGCTCTTACCGTATACAGTCCATAGTCTCACCGCCTCTTACCGTAAAGAGTCCATAGTCTCACTGCTCTTACAGTAAACAGTCCATAGTCTCACTGCTATTACAGTAAAGAGTCCATAGTCTCACTGCTCTTACAGTAAAGAGTCCATAGTCTCACTGCTCTTACAGTAAAGAGTCCATAGTCTCACTGCTCTTACTGTAAAGAGTCCATAGTCTCACAGCTCTTACAGTAAAGAGTCCATAGTCTCACTGCTCTTACCGTAAAGAGTCCATAGTCTCACTGCTCTTACAGTAAAGAGTCCATAGTCTCACTGCTCTTACCGTAAAGAGTCCATAGTCTCACTGCTCTTACAGTAAAGAGTCCATAGTCTCCCTGCTCTTACAGTAAAGAGTCCACAGTCTCACTGCTCTTTTAATAAAGAGTCCATAGTCTCACTGCTCTTACCGTAAAGAGTCCATAGTCTCACTGCTCTTACAGTAAAGAGTCCATGGTCTCACTGCTCTTACCGTTAAGAGTCCATAGTCTCACTGCTCTTACAGTAAAGAGTCCATAGTCTCATCGTTCTTACCGTAAAGAGTCCATAGTCTCACTGCTCTTACAGTAGAGTCCATAGTCTCACTGCTCTTACATTAAAGAGTCCATAGTCGCACTGCTCTTACAGTAAAGAGTCCATAGTCTCACTGCTCTTACCGTAAAGAGTCCATAGTCTCACCGCTCTCACATTAAAGAGTCCATAGTCTCTCTGCTCTTACAGTAAAGAATCCATAGTCTCACTGCTCTTACCGTAAAGAGTCCACAGTCTGACTGCTCTTACAGTAAAGAGTCCATAGTCTCACTGCTCTTACCATAAAGAGTCCATAGTCTCACTGCTCTACCGTAAAGAGTCCATAGTCTCACTGCTCTTACAGTAAAGAGTCCACAGTCTCACTGCTCTTACAGTAAAGAGTCCATAGTCTCACTGCTCTTACAGTAAAGAGTCCATAGTCTCACTGCTCTTACAGTAAAGAGTCCACAGTCTCACTGCTCTTACAGTAAAGAGTCCATAGTCTCACTGCTTATACAGTAAAGAGTCCATAGTCTCACTGCTCTTACAGTAAAGAGTCCATAGTCTCGCTGCTCTTACAGTAAAGAGTCCATAGTCTCACAGCTCTTTCAGTAAAGAGTTCATAGTCTCACTGCTCTTACAGTAAAGAGTCCATAGTCTCTCTGCTCTTACAGTAAAGAATCCATAGTCTCACTGCTCTTACAGTAAAGAGTCCATAGTCTCTCTGCTCTTACAGTAAAGAATCCATAGTCTCACTGCTCTTACCGTAAAGAGTCCACAGTCTGACTGCTCTTACATTAAAGAGTCCATAGTCTCACTGCTCTTACCGTAAAGAGTCCATAGTCTCACTGCTCTTACAGTAAAGAGTCCATAGTCTCACTGCTCTTACAGTAAAAAAGTCCATAGTCTCACTGCTCTTACAGTATAGAGTCCATAGTCTCACTGCTCTTACAGTATAGAGTCCATAGTCTCACTGCTCTTACAGTATAGAGTTTATAGTCTCACTGCTCTTACCGTAAAGAGTCCATAGTCTCACTGCTCTTAGCGTAAAGAGTCCATAGTCTCACTGCTCTTACAATAAAAGAGTCCATAGTCTCCCTGCCTCTTACAGTAAAGAGTCCACAGTCTCACTGCTCTTTTATTAAAGAGTCCATAGTCTCACTGCTCTTACCATAAAGAGTCCATAGTCTCACTGCTCTTACAGTAAAGAGTCCATAGTCTAATCGCTCTTACCGTAAAGAGTCCATAGTCTCACCGCTCTTACAGTAAAGAGTCCATAGTCTCATCGCTCTTACCGTAAAGAGTCCATAGTCTCACTGTTCTTACATTAAAGAGTCCATAGTCGCACTGCTCTTACAGTAAAGAGTCCATAGTCTAACTGCTCTTACATTAAAGAGTCCATAGTCTCACCGCTCTTACCGTAAAGAGTCCATAGTCTCACCGCTCTTACCGTAAAGAGTCCATAGTCTCACCGCTCTCACATTAAAGAGTCCATAGTCTCACTGCTCTTACCGTAAAGAGTCCATAGTCTCACTGCTCTTACTGTAAAGAGTCCATAGTCTCACTGCTCTTACAGTAAAGAGTCCATAGTCTCACTGCTCTTACCGTAAAGAGTCCATAGTCTCACTGCTCTTACAGTAAAGAGTCCATAGTCTCCCTGCTCTTACAGTAAAGAGTCCACAGTCTCACTGCTCTTTTAATAAAGAGTCCATAGTCTCACTGCTCTTACCGTAAAGAGTCCATAGTCTCACTGCTCTTACAGTAAAGAGTCCAGGGTCTCACTGCTCTTACCGTTAAGAGTCCATAGTCTCACTGCTCTTACAGTAAAGAGTCCATAGTCTCATCGTTCTTACCGTAAAGAGTCCATAGTCTCACTGCTCTTACAGTAGAGTCCATAGTCTCACTGCTCTTACATTAAAGAGTCCATAGTCGCATGCTCTTACAGTAAAGAGTCCATAGTCTCACTGCTCTTACCAAAAAGAGTCCATAGTCTCACCGCTCTTACCGTAAAGAGTCCATAGTCTCACCGCTCTCACATTAAAGAGTCCATAGTCTCACTGCTCTTACAGTAAAGAGTCCACAGTCTCACTGCTCTTACATTAAAGAGTCCATAGTCTCACCGCTCTTACCGTATACAGTCCATAGTCTCACCGCTCTTACCGTAAAGAGTCCATAGTCTCACTGCTCTTACAGTAAACAGTCCATAGTCTCACTGCTATTACAGTAAAGAGTCCATAGTCTCACTGCTCTTACAGTAAAGAGTCCATAGTCTCACTGCTCTTACAGTAAAGAGTCCATAGTCTCACTGCTCTTACTGTAAAGAGTCCATAGTCTCACAGCTCTTACAGTAAAGAGTCCATAGTCTCACTGCTCTTACCGTAAAGAGTCCATAGTCTCACTGCTCTTACAGTAAAGAGTCCATAGTCTCACTGCTCTTACCGTAAAGAGTCCATAGTCTCACTGCTCTTACAGTAAAGAGTCCATAGTCTCCCTGCTCTTACAGTAAAGAGTCCACAGTCTCACTGCTCTTTTAATAAAGAGTCCATAGTCTCACTGCTCTTACCGTAAAGAGTCCATAGTCTCACTGCTCTTACAGTAAAGAGTCCATGGTCTCACTGCTCTTACCGTTAAGAGTCCATAGTCTCACTGCTCTTACAGTAAAGAGTCCATAGTCTCATCGTTCTTACCGTAAAGAGTCCATAGTCTCACTGCTCTTACAGTAGAGTCCATAGTCTCACTGCTCTTACATTAAAGAGTCCATAGTCGCACTGCTCTTACAGTAAAGAGTCCATAGTCTCACTGCTCTTACCGTAAAGAGTCCATAGTCTCACCGCTCTCACATTAAAGAGTCCATAGTCTCTCTGCTCTTACAGTAAAGAATCCATAGTCTCACTGCTCTTACCGTAAAGAGTCCACAGTCTGACTGCTCTTACAGTAAAGAGTCCATAGTCTCACTGCTCTTACCATAAAGAGTCCATAGTCTCACTGCTCTTACCGTAAAGAGTCCATAGTCTCACTGCTCTTACAGTAAAGAGTCCACAGTCTCACTGCTCTTACAGTAAAGAGTCCATAGTCTCACTGCTCTTACAGTAAAGAGTCCATAGTCTCACTGCTCTTACAGTAAAGAGTCCACAGTCTCACTGCTCTTACAGTAAAGAGTCCATAGTCTCACTGCTTATACAGTAAAGAGTCCATAGTCTCACTGCTCTTACAGTAAAGAGTCCATAGTCTCGCTGCTCTTACAGTAAAGAGTCCATAGTCTCACAGCTCTTTCAGTAAAGAGTTCATAGTCTCACTGCTCTTACAGTAAAGAGTCCATAGTCTCTCTGCTCTTACAGTAAAGAATCCATAGTCTCACTGCTCTTACAGTAAAGAGTCCATAGTCTCTCTGCTCTTACAGTAAAGAATCCATAGTCTCACTGCTCTTACCGTAAAGAGTCCACAGTCTGACTGCTCTTACATTAAAGAGTCCATAGTCTCACTGCTCTTACCGTAAAGAGTCCATAGTCTCACTGCTCTTACCGTAAAGAGTCCATAGTCTCACTGCTCTTACAGTAAAAAGTCCATAGTCTCACTGCTCTTACAGTATAGAGTCCATAGTCTCACTGCTCTTACAGTATAGAGTCCATAGTCTCACTGCTCTTACAGTATAGAGTTTATAGTCTCACTGCTCTTACCGTAAAGAGTCCATAGTCTCACTGCTCTTAGCGTAAAGAGTCCATAGTCTCACTGCTCTTACAATAAAGAGTCCATAGTCTCCCTGCTCTTACAGTAAAGAGTCCACAGTCTCACTGCTCTTTTATTAAAGAGTCCATAGTCTCACTGCTCTTACCATAAAGAGTCCATAGTCTCACTGCTCTTACAGTAAAGAGTCCATAGTCTAATCGCTCTTACCGTAAAGAGTCCATAGTCTCACCGCTCTTACAGTAAAGAGTCCATAGTCTCATCGCTCTTACCGTAAAGAGTCCATAGTCTCACTGTTCTTACATTAAAGAGTCCATAGTCGCACTGCTCTTACAGTAAAGAGTCCATAGTCTAACTGCTCTTACATTAAAGAGTCCATAGTCTCACCGCTCTTACCGTAAAGAGTCCATAGTCTCACCGCTCTTACCGTAAAGAGTCCATAGTCTCACCGCTCTCACATTAAAGAGTCCATAGTCTCACTGCTCTTACAGTAAAGAGTCCACAGTCTCACTGCTCTTACAGTAAAGAGTCCACAGTCTCACTGCTCTTACATTAAAGAGTCCATAGTCTCACCGCTCTTACCGTATACAGTCCATAGTCTCACCGCTCTTACCGTAAAGAGTCCATAGTCTCACTGCTCTTACAGTAAACAGTCCATAGTCTCACTGCTATTACAGTAAAGAGTCCATAGTCTCACTGCTCTTAGCGTAAAGAGTCCATAGTCTCACTGCTCTTACAGTAAAGAGTCCATAGTCTCACTGCTCTTACAGTAAAGAGTCCATAGTCTCCCTGCTCTTACAGTATAGAGTCCATAGTCTCACTGCTCTTACAGTAAAGAGTCCATAGTCTCAGTGCTCTTACAGTAAAGAGTCCATAGTCTCAGTGCTCTTACAGTAAAGAGTCCATAGTCTCACTGCTCTTACAGTAAAGAGTCCACAGTCTCACTGCTCTTACAGTAAAGAGTCCATAGTCTCACTGCTCTTACAGTAAAGAGTCCATAGTCTCACTGCTCTTACAGTAAAGAGTCCATAGTCTCGCTGCTCTTACAGTAAAGAGTCCATAGTCTCACAGCTCTTTCAGTAAAGAGTTCATAGTCTCACTGCTCTTACAGTAAAGAGTCCATAGTCTCTCTGCTCTTACAGAAAAGAATCCATAGTCTCACTGCTCTTACAGTAAAGAGTCCATAGTCTCTCTGCTCTTACAGTAAAGAATCCATAGTCTCACTGCTCTTTTATTAAAGAGTCCATAGTCTCACTGCTCTTACCATAAAGAGTCCATAGTCTCACTGCTCTTACAGTAAAGAGTCCATAGTCTCACTGCTCTTACAGTAAAGAGTCCATAGTCTAATCGCTCTTACCGTAAAGAGTCCATAGTCTCACCGCTCTTACAGTAAAGAGTCCATAGTCTCATCGCTCTTACCGTAAAGAGTCCATAGTCTCACTGTTCTTACATTAAAGAGTCCATAGTCTCACTCCTCTTACAGTAAAGAGTCCATAGTCTCACTGCTCTTACAGTAAAGAGTCCATAGTCTAACTGCTCTTACATTAAAGAGTCCATAGTCTCACCGCTCTTACCGTAAAGAGTCCATAGTCTCACCGCTCTTACCGTAAAGAGTCCATAGTCTCACCGCTCTCACATTAAAGAGTCCATAGTCTCACTGCTCTTACAGTAAAGAGTCCACAGTCTCACTGCTCTTACAGTAAAGAGTCCACAGTCTCACTGCTCTTACATTAAAGAGTCCATAGTCTCACTGCTCTTACCGTATACAGTCCATAGTCTCACCGCTCTTACCGTAAAGAGTCCATAGTCTCACTGCTCTTACAGTAAACAGTCCATAGTCTCACTGCTATTACAGTAAAGAGTCCATAGTCTCACTGCTCTTAGCGTAAAGAGTCCATAGTCTCACTGCTCTTACAGTAAAGAGTCCATAGTCTCACTGCTCTTACAGTACAGAGTCCATAGTCTCCCTGCTCTTACAGTATAGAGTCCATAGTCTCACTGCTCTTACAGTAAAGAGTCCATAGTCTCACTGCTCTTACAGTAAAGAGTCCATAGTCTCAGTGCTCTTACAGTAAAGAGTCCATAGTCTCAGTGCTCTTACAGTAAAGAGTCCATAGTCTCACTGTTTTTACAGTAAAGAGTCCACAGTCTCACTGCTCTTACAGTAAAGAGTCCATAGTCTCACTGCTCTTACAGTAAAGAGTCCATAGTCTCACTGCTCTTACAGTAAAGAGTCCATAGTCTCGCTGCTCTTACAGTAAAGAGTCCATAGTCTCACAGCTCTTTCAGTAAAGAGTTCATAGTCTCACTGCTCTTACAGTAAAGAGTCCATAGTCTCACTGCTCTTACAGAAAAGAATCCATAGTCTCACTGCTCTTACAGTAAAGAGTCCATAGTCTCACTGCTCTTACAGTAAAGAGTCCATAGTCTCTCTGCTCTTACAGTAAAGAATCCATAGTCTCACTGCTCTTACCGTAAAGAGTCCACAGTCTGACTGCTCTTACAGTAAAGAGTCCATAGTCTCACTGCTCTTACCGTAAAGAGTCCATAGTCTCACTGCTCTTACCGTAAAGAGTCCATAGTCTCACTGCTCTTACAGTAAAGAGTCCACAGTCTCACTGCTCTTACAGTAAAGAGTCCATAGTCTCACTGCTCTTACAGTAAAGAGTCCATAGTCTCACTGCTCTTACAGTAAAGAGTCCACAGTCTCACTGCTCTTACAGTAAAGAGTCCATAGTCTCACTGCTCTTACAGTAAAGAGTCCATAGTCTCGCTGCTCTTACAGTAAAGAGTCCATAGTCTCACAGCTCTTTCAGTAAAGAGTTCATAGTCTCACTGCTCTTACAGTAAAGAGTCCATAGTCTCTCTGCTCTTACAGTAAAGAATCCATAGTCTCACTGCTCTTACAGTAAAGAGTCCATAGTCTCTCTGCTCTTACAGTAAAGAATCCATAGTCTCACTGCTCTTACCGTAAAGAGTCCACAGTCTGACTGCTCTTACAGTAAAGAGTCCATAGTCTCACTGCTCTTACCGTAAAGAGTCCATAGTCTCACTGCTCTTACCGTAAAGAGTCCATAGTCTCACTGCTCTTACAGTAAAAAGTCCATAGTCTCACTGCTCTTACAGTATAGCGTCCATAGTCTCACTGCTCTTACAGTATAGAGTCCATAGTCTCACTGCTCTTACAGTATAGAGTCCATAGTCTCACTGCTCTTACCGTAAAGAGTCCATAGTCTCACTGCTCTTAGCGTAAAGAGTCCATAGTCTCACTGCTCTTACAGTAAAGAGTCCATAGTCTCCCTGCTCTTACAGTAAAGAGTCCACAGTCTCACTGCTCTTTTATTAAAGAGTCCATAGTCTCACTGCTCTTACCATAAAGAGTCCATAGTCTCACTGCTCTTACAGTAAAGAGTCCATAGTCTCACTGCTCTTACTGTAAAGAGTCCATAGTCTAATCGCTCTTACCGTAAAGAGTCCATAGTCTCACCGCTCTTACAGTAAAGAGTCCATAGTCTCATCGCTCTTACCGTAAAGAGTCCATAGTCTCACTGTTCTTACATTAAAGAGTCCATAGTCGCACTGCTCTTACAGTAAAGAGTCCATAGTCTAACTGCTCTTACATTAAAGAGTCCATAGTCTCACCGCTCTTACCGTAAAGAGTCCATAGTCTCACCGCTCTTACCGTAAAGAGTCCATAGTCTCACTGCTCTTACAGTAAAGAGTCCATAGTCTCACTGCTCTTACAGTAAAGAGTCCATAGTCTCGCTGCTCTTACAGTAAAGAGTCCATAGTCTCACTGCTCTTACAGTAAAGAGTCCACAGTCTCACTGCTCTTACAGTAAAGAGTCCACAGTCTCACCGCTCTTACCGTATACAGTCCATAGTCTCACTGCTCTTACCGTAAAGAGTCCATAGTCTCACTGCTCTTACAGTAAACAGTCCATAGTCTCACTGCTATTACAGTAAAGAGTCCATAGTCTCACTGCTCTTACAGTAAAGAGTCCATAGTCTCACTGCTCTTACAGTAAAGAGTCCATAGTCTCACTGCTCTTACAGTAAAGAGTCCACCGTCTCACTGCTCTTACAGTAAACAGTCCATAGTCTCACTGCTATTACAGTAAAGAGTCCATAGTCTCACTGCTCTTACAGTAAAGAGTCCATAGTCTCACTGCTCCTACAGTAAAGAGTCCATAGTCTCCCTGCTCTTACAGTAAAGAGTCCATAGTCTCACTGCTCTTACAGTAAAGAGTCCATAGTCTCATCGCTCTTACAGTAAAGAGGCAATATTCTCACTGCTCTTACAGTATAGAACCCATAGTCTCACTGCTCTTACAGTAAAGAGTCCATAGTCTCACTGCTCTTACAGTATAGAACCCATAGTCTCACTGCTCTTACAGTAAAGAGTCCATAGTCTCATCGCTCTCACAGTATAGAGCCCATAGTCTCACTGCTCTTACAGTAGAGTCCATAGTCTCACTGCTCTTACAGTATAGAGCCCATAGTCTCACTGCTCTTACAGTAAAGAGTCCATAGTCTCATCGCTCTTACAGTAAAGAGGCCATAGTCTCACTGCTCTTACCGTAAAGAGTCCACAGTCTCACTGCTCTTACAGTAAAGAGTCCATAGTCTCACTGCTCTTACAGTAAAGAGTCCATAGTCTAATCGCTCTTACCGTAAAGAGTCCATAGTCTCACCGCTCTTACAGTAAAGAGTCCATAGTCTCACTGCTCTTACAGTAAAGAGTCCATAGTCTCACTGCTCATACAGTAAAGAGTCCATAGTCTCACTGCTCTTACAGTAAAGAGTCCATAGTCTCACTGCTCTTACAGTAAAGAGTCCATAGTCTCGCTGCTCTTACAGTAAAGAGTCCATAGTCTCAGTGCTCTTACAGTAAAGAGTCCATAGTCTCACTGCTCTTACAGTAAAGAGTCCATAGTCTCGCTGCTCTTACAGTAAAGAGTCCATAGTCTCGCTGCTCTTACAGTAAAGAGTCCACAGTCTCACTGCTCTTACAGTAAAGAGCCCACAGTCTCACTGCTCTTACAGTGAAGAGTCCATAGTCTCATCGCTCTTACAGTACAGAGTCCATAGTCTCACTGCTCTTACAGTATAGAGTCCATAGTCTCACTGCTCTTACAGTAAAGAGTCCATAGTCTCACTGCTCTTACAGTAAAGAGTCCATAGTCTCACTGCTCTTACAGTAAAGGGTCCATAGTCTCACTGCTCTTACAGTAAAGCGTCCATAGTCTCACTGCTCTTACAGTAAAGCGTCCATAGTCTCACTGCACTTACAGTAAAGAGTCCATAGTCTCACTGCTCTTACAGTAAAGAGTCCATAGTCTCACTGCTCTTACAGTAAAGAGTCCATAGTCTCACTGCTCTTACAGTAAAGAGTCCCTAGTCTCAGTGCTCTTACAGTAAAGAGTCCATAGTCTCACTGCTCTTACAGTAAAGAGTCCATAGTCTCACTGCTCTTACAGTAAAGAGTCCATAGTCTCACTGCTCTTACAGTAAAGAGTCCATAGTCTCACTGCTCTTACAGTAAAGAGTCCATAGTCTCACTGCTCTTCCAGTATAGAGTCCATAGTCTCACCGCTCTTACAGTAAAGAGTCCATAGTCTCACCGCTCTTACAGTAAAGAGTCCATAGTCTCACTGCTCTTACAGTAAAGAGTTCATAGTCTCACTGCTCTTACAGTAAAGAGTCCATAGTCTCACTGCTCTTGCAGTAAAGAGTCCATAGTCTCACTGCTCTTACCGTAAAGAGTCCATAGTCTCACTGCTCTTACAGTATAGAGTCCATAGTCTCACTGCTCTTACAGTAAAGAGTCCATAGTCTCACTGCTCTTGCAGTAAAGAGTCCATAGTCTCACCGCTCTTACAGTAAAGAGTCCATAGTCTCGCTGCTCTTACAGTAAAGAGTCCATAGTCTCGCTGCTCTTACAGTAAAGAGTCCATAGTCTCACTGCTCTTACAGTAAAGAGTCCATAGTCTCACTGCTCTTACAGTAAAGAGTCCATAGTCTCACTGCTCTTACCGTAAAGAGCTCCATAGTCTCACTGCTCTTACAGTAAAGAGTCCATAGTCTCACTGCTCTTACAGTAAAGAGTCCACAGTCTCACTGCTCTTACAGTAAAGAGTCCATAGTCTCACTGCTCTTACAGTAAAGAGTCCATAGTCTCACTGCTCTTACAGTAAAGAGTCCATAGTCTCACTGCTCTTACAGTAAAGAGTCCATAGTCTCACTGCTCTTACAGTAAAGAGTCCATAGTCTCACTGCTCTTACAGTAAAGAGTCCATAGTCTCACTGCTCTTACAGTAAAGAGTCCATAGTCTCACTGTTCTTACAGTAAAGAGTCCACAGTCTCACTGCTCTTACAGTAAAGAGTCCATAGTCTCACTGCTCTTACAGTATAGAGTCCATAGTCTCACTGCTCTTACAGTAGAGTCCATAGTCTCACTGCTCTTACAGTAAAGAGTCCATAGTCTCACTGCTCTTACAGTAAAGAGTCCATAGTCTCACTGCTCTTACAGTATAGAGTCCATAGTCTCCCTGCTCTTACAGTAAAGAATCCCCTTCTATGTTTGTGTACAAACCTTCTTTCCTCCAGACGCAGAGGATGTCCCCTCGTCACAGTCCTGGGGATAAATAGATGATGGGAGTGATCTCTGTACTGACCCCTGATATATTTATACATAGTAATTAGATCTCCCCTCAGTCGTCTTTTTTCTAAAGTGAATAACCCTAATTTTGATAATCTTTCAGGGTACTGTAGTTGCCCCATTCCAGTTATTACTTTAGTTGCCCTCCTCTGGACCTTCTCCAGCTCTGCTATGTCTGCCTTGTACACAGGTGCCCAGAACTGTACACAGTCCTCCATGTGTGGTCTGACCAGTGATGTGTAAAGTGGTAGGACTATGTTCTCATCACGGCCATCTATGCCCCTTCTGATGCAAACCATTATCTTATTGGCCTTGGCAGCAGCTGCCTGACACTGGTTTTTGCAGCTTAGTTTGCTGTTTATTAAAATTCCTAGGTCCTTTTCCATGTCAGTGTTACCCAGTGTTTTACCATTTAGTATGTACGGGTGACTTGCATTATTCCTTCCCATGTGCATAACCTTACATTTGTCAGTGTTAAACCTCATCTGCCACTTATCTGCCCAAGCCTCCAATCTATCCAGATCCCTCTGTAGTAGTATACTGTCCTCTGTAGTGTATATACAGTATACTGTCCTCTGTAGTATATATACAGTATACTGTCCTCTGTAGTGTATATACAGTATACTGTCCTCTGTAGTATATATACCGTATACGGTCCTCTGTAGTATATATATATATATATACACAGTATAATGTCCTCTGTAGTATATATATACAGTATACTGTCCTCTGTAGTATATATACAGTATACTGTCTTCTGTAGTATATATATACAGTATACTGTCCTCTGTAGTATATGTATACACAATATACTGTCCTCTGTAGTATATATATACAGTATACTGTCCTCTGTAGTATATATGTATATATACAGTATACTGTCCTCTGTAGTATATATATATATACACAATATACTGTCCTCTGTAGTATATATATACAGTATACTGTCCTCTGTAGTAGTATATATACAGTATACTGTCCTCTGTAGTATATATACAGTATACTGTCCTCTGTAGTATATATACAGTATACTGTCCTCTGTAGTATATATACAGTATACTGTCCTCTGTAGTATATATACAGTATACTGTCCTCTGTAGTATATATATATGCACAATATACTGTCCTCTGTAGTATATATATACAGTGTACTGTCCTCTGTAGTATATATACAGTATACTGTCCTCTGTAGTATATATATACAGTATACTGTCCTCTGTAGTATATATATACAGTATACTGTCCTCTGTAGTATATATATACAGTATACTGTCCTCTGTAGTATATATATACAGTGTACTGTCCTCTGTAGTATATATACAGTGTACTGTCCTCTGTTGTATATATACAGTATACTGTCCTCTGTAGTATATATATATACAGTATACTGTCCTCTGTAGTATATATACAGTGTACTGTCCTCTGTAGTATATATATATACAGTATACTGTCCTCTGTAGTGTATATACAGTATACTGTCCTCTGTAGTTTATATACAGTATACTGTCCTCTGTAGTATATATACAGTATACTGTCCTCTGTAGTATATATACAGTATACTGTCCTCTGTAGTATATATACAGTATACTGTCCTCTGTAGTATATATATATGCACAATATACTGTCCTCTGTAGTATATATATACAGTGTACTGTCCTCTGTAGTATATATACAGTATACTGTCCTCTGTAGTATATATATACAGTATACTGTCCTCTGTAGTATATATATACAGTATACTGTCCTCTGTAGTATATATATACAGTATACTGTCCTCTGTAGTATATATATACAGTGTACTGTCCTCTGTAGTATATATACAGTGTACTGTCCTCTGTTGTATATATACAGCATACTGTCCTCTGTAGTATATATACCGTATACTGTCCTCTTCCGTGTCAATTACTTTACAGTTTAGTTTCATCTTCAAAAATTGATACTTTACTGTGCAAGCCTTCTACAAGATCATTAATAAATATATTGAAGAGAATAGGGCCCAATACTGACCCCTGAGGTACCCCACTAGTGACAGTGACCCCTCTAGTACTGACCCCTGAGGTACCCCACTAGTGACAGTGACCCCTCCAGTACTGACCCCTGAGGTACCCCACTAGTGACGATGACCCCTCCAGTACTGTCCCCTGAGGTACCCCACTAGTGACAGTGACCCCTCCAGTACTGACCCCTGAGGTACCCCACTAGTGACAGTGACCCCTCCAGTACTGACCCCTGAGGTACTCCACTAGTGACAGTGACCCCTCCAGTACTGACCCCTGAGGTACCCCACTAGTGACAGTGACCCAATCTGAGTATGTACCGTTAATAACCACCCTCTGTTTTCTATCCCTCAGCCAGTTACTTACCCACATACAGACGTTTTCTCCCAGTCCGAGCATTCTCATGTTATATACTAACCTTTTATGAGGTACAGTGTCAGATGCTTTGGAGAAGTCCAGATATACGACATCCATTGATTCGCCGCTGTCAAGTCTAGAACTTACCTCCTCATAGAAACTGATTATATTAGTTTGACATGACCGATCCCTCATGAAGCCATGCTGATATGGCGTTTCTTTGCTTATTTCCGTTGAGATGCTCTAAAAATGCATCTCTCAGAAAACCTTCAAACAGTTTACCCACAACAGATGTTACACTTACCGGTCTATAGTTTCTGGGCTCTGTTTTTGGACCCTTTTTGAATATTGGCACCACATTCGCCATGCGCCAATCCTGTGGGACATTTCCTGTCAGTATAGAGTCTGCAAATATCAGAAATAAGGGTCTGACTATGACATTACTTAATTCCTTTAGGATACGGGGGTGTATGCCATCTGGTCCCAGCGATTTGTCTACTTTAATCTTTTTATGACGCCGCTGTACTTCTTCCTGGGTCAGACAGGACACTTCTAATGGGGAATTTACTTTTACATTCTGCATGTCATCTGACAGTTTATTTTCCTCAGTGAATACAGTGGAGAAAAAAAATATTTAACAGCTTTGCTTTCTCCTCGTCGCTCTCTGCGACTCCCCCCTCATTACTCTGTAGAGGGCCGACAGCTTCAGATTTATACTTTTTAACATTTATATAATTGAAGAACATTTTTTTACTCTCTTTGGCAATTAATCTCTCGGTCTCTAGTTTGGCCGCTTTTATTTGTTTTTTACATGTTCTATTTTTTTCCTTATAGTTTTTCAGTGTTTCTGAACAAGAATGTTCTCATTCCCTGACAGCAAGCGGGGATTCTGAAAAATGGTGACAGTATATAAGACTGTGATCACATGTGGCAGATGTTCCTTCAGCTTTACACGGGATGGGAATGGCATATGTAAAAGCTTGTGCATAAATCTGCCACGTGGGAACATGCCCTAAACTGTGTGTGGGGCCCCAGCACAGACCGTGTCCTGGGGCCCAGTTCGCCTCTGGTGTCTTATGCCGTGTATTCGGGACTGTGAGTCCGCTGCCAGCCATTGTGGCGTGACGTCGCCTCTTCCTCCCGGGAAGTGACTTTTCCTGAGGTATAATGTCATTTCCTTACTCGAACCTCACGCCTCACACCTCACGCCTCACACCTCGCGCCTCACACCTCGCGCCTCACACCTCGCGCCTCACCTCACGCCCCTCACCTCACGCCCCTCACCTCACGCCTCACACCTCGCGCCTCACCTCCACTCTTGGACAGAATCCTGCGTCTGTCAATCAATAGCTGCGACTTTCCTCGTCGCCAGTTCAGTGTCGGCGATTTCATCTTATAAAACGGAGTCGCAAATTTTAGGAGATATTGTCTGAGACGCCCGGAACCTTCTCCAGTCAGATCCGTATCCTGACCCAGTGAGATCCGCCAGATCCAGCATTTCACAGGTCAAATCTACAATGGTCTCGTTATACTCCAGTCACATCCAAAGCAGCTTACTAAAGCCGGCTGTATGGTGCATGTATGGTCTCTGCAGTCATGATGGGACCGTTCACCAGAAGCAGAATTGTGAATGCAGCTCTGGATGTGACTGTGCAGTAAGAGACCCCCTTTATATAGACGCCACCCCAGTATGGCAGCGATATATGCGGATGTCACTGTGTGCTCCTCTGTCCGCGCCTTATTCGCCGCTCTGAGGTGACACCGAGATCCCGGCTGTATGTTATATGTACATGTATTATCATCCGTGTATCCTGCGCGTAGGGAGAATAAAGCTCTGGAAAATCACATGGACTGAAGATCATGTTATAATGGACAGGACCCCCCCAACACTCATTATAATAGAGAACCCCCCATAACTGCTTATTGCAATGGAGAGACCCCCCCAATAACAGCTCATTATAATGGAGAGACCCCCCCAATAACAGCTCATTATATTAGAGAGCCCCCAATAACTGCTCATTATAATAGAGAGCCCCCAATAACTGCTCATTATAATAGAGACCCCCCAATAACTGCTCATTATAATAGAGAGCCCCCAATAACTGCTCATTATAATAGAGAGCCCCCAATAACTGCTCATTATAATAGAGAGCCCCCAATAACTGCTCATTATAATAGAGAGCCCCCAATAACTGCTCATTATAATAGAGAGCCCCCAATAACTGCTCATTATAATAGAGAGCCCCCATAACGCTCATTATAATGGAGAGACCCCCCCAATAACTGCTCATTATAATGGAGAAACCCCCCAATAACTGCTCATTATAATAGAGAGCCCCCATAACTGCTCATTATAATGGAGACCCCCCAATAACTGCTCATTATAATAGAGAGCCCCCAATAACTGCTCATTATAATCGAGAGCCCCCATAACTGCTCATTATAATGGAGACCCCCAATAACTGCTCATTATAATAGAGAGCCCCCAATAACTGCTCATTATAATAGAGAGCCCCCATAACGCTCATTATAATGGAGAGACCCCCCCAATAACTGCTCATTATAATGGAGAGACCCCCCAATAACTGCTCATTATAATAGAGAGCCCCCATAACTGCTCATTATAATGGAGACCCCCCAATAACTGCTCATTATAATAGAGAGCCCCCAATAACTGCTCATTATAATCGAGAGCCCCCAATAACTGCTCATTATAATAGAGAGCCCCCATAACTGCTCATTATAATGGAGACCCCCCAATAACTGCTCATTATAATAGAGACCCCCCAATAACTGCTCATTATAATCGAGAGCCCCCAATAACTGCTCATTATAATAGAGAGCCCCCAATAACTGCTCATTATAATGGAGAGCCCCCATAACGCTCATTATAATGGAGAGACCCCCCAATAACTGCTCATTATAATGGAGAGACCCCCCCAATAACTGCTAATTATAATAGAGAGCCCCCAATAACTGCTCATTATAATAGAGAGCCCCCAATAACTGCTCATTATAATGGAGAGACCCCCAATAACTCCTCATTATAATGGAGAGACCCCCCCAATAACTGCTCATTATAATAGAGAGCCCCCAATAACTGCTCATTATAATAGAGAGCCCCCAATAACTGCTCATTATAATGGAGAGACCCCCAATAACTGCTCATTATAATGGAGAGACCCCCAATAACAGCTCATTATAATAGAGAGCCCCCAATAACTGCTCATTAAAATAGAGAGCCCCCAATAACTGCTCATTATAATCGAGAGCCCCCAATAACTGCTCATTATAATAGAGACCCCCCAATAACTGCTCATTATAATAGAGACCCCCAATAACTGCTCATTATAATGGAGAGCCCCCAATAACTGCTCATTATAATAGAGAGCCCCCAATAACTGCTCATTATAATAGAGAGCCCCTAATAACTGCTCATTATAATGGAGAGACCCCCAATAACTGCTCATTGTAATGGAGAGACCCCAATAACTGCTCATTATAATAGAGAGCCCCCAATAACTGCTCATTATAATAGAGAGCCCCCAATAACTGCTCATTATAATTGAGAGCCCCCAATAACTCCTCATTATAATAGAGAGCCCCCAATAACTGCTCATTATAATGGAGAGACCCCCAATAACTGCTCATTATAATAGAGACCCCCCAATAACTGCTCATTATAATAGAGAGCCCCCAATAACTGCTCATTATAATGGAGAGACCCCCAATAACTGCTCATTATAATGGAGAGACCGCCCAATAACTGCTCATTATAATGGAGAGACCCCCCAATAACTGCTCATTATAATAAAGAGCCCCCAATAACTCCTCATTATAATGGAGAGACCCCCCAATAACTGCTCATTATAATAGAGAGCCCCCAATAACTGCTCATTATAATAGAGACCCCCCAATAACTGCTCATTATAATAGAGAGACCCCCAATAACTGCTCATTATAATAGAGACCCCCCAATAACTCCTCATTATAATAGAGAGCCCCCAATAACTGCTCATTATAATAGAGAGCCCCCAATAACTGCTCATTATAATGGAGAGACCCCCAATAACTGCTCATTATAATAGAGAGACCCCAATAACTCCTCATTATAATGGAGAGACCCCCCAATAACTGCTCATTATAATAGAGACCCCCAATAACTGCTTATTATAATAGAGACCCCCAATAACTCCTCATTATAATAGAGACCCCCAATAACTGCTCATTATAATGGAGAGACCCCCAATAACTGCTCATTATAATAGAGAGACCCCCCAATAACTGCTCATTATAATAGAGACCCCCAATAACTGCTCATTATAATAGAGAGCCCCCAATAACTGCTCATTATAATAGAGAGCCCCCAATAACTGCTCATTATAATAGAGACCCCCAATAACTGCTCATTATAATAGAGACCCCCCAATAACTGCTTATTATAATAGAGAGACCCCCAATAACAGCTCATTATAATAGAGAGCCCCCAATAACTGCTCATTATAATAGAGAGCCCCCAATAACTGCTCATTATAATCGAGAGCCCCCAATAACTGCTCATTATAATAGAGACCCCCCAATAACTGCTCATTATAATAGAGACCCCCAATAACTGCTCATTATAATGGAGAGCCCCCAATAACTGCTCATTATAATAGAGAGCCCCCAATAACTGCTCATTATAATAGAGACCCCCAATAACTGCTCATTATAATAGAGAGCCCCCAATAACTGCTCATTATAATTGAGAGCCCCCAATAACTGCTCATTATAATAGAGAGCCCCTAATAACTGCTCATTATAATAGAGAGCCCCCAATAACTGCTCATTATAATAGAGAGCCCCTAATAACTGCTCATTATAATAGAGAGCCCCCAATAACTGCTCATTATAATAGAGAGCCCCCAATAACTGCTCATTATAATTGAGAGCCCCCAATAACTCCTCATTATAATAGAGAGCCCCCCCAATAACTGCTCATTATAATGGAGAGACCCCCAATAACTGCTCATTATAATAGAGACCCCCCAATAACTGCTCATTATAATAGAGAGCCCCCAATAACTGCTCATTATAATGGAGAGACCCCCAATAACTGCTCATTATAATGGAGAGACCGCCCAATAACTGCTCATTATAATGGAGAGACCCCCCAATAACTGCTCATTATAATAAAGAGCCCCCAATAACTCCTCATTATAATGGAGAGACCCCCCAATAACTGCTCATTATAATAGAGAGCCCCCAATAACTGCTCATTATAATAGAGACCCCCCAATAACTGCTCATTATAATAGAGAGACCCCCCAATAACTGCTCATTATAATAGAGACCCCCCAATAACTCCTCATAATAGAGAGCCCCCAATAACTGCTCATTATAATAGAGAGCCCCCAATAACTGCTCATTATAATGGAGAGACCCCCAATAACTGCTCATTATAATAGAGAGACCCCAATAACTCCTCATTATAATGGAGAGACCCCCCAATAACTGCTCATTATAATAGAGACCCCCAATAACTGCTTATTATAATAGAGACCCCCAATAACTCCTCATTATAATAGAGACCCCCAATAACTGCTCATTATAATGGAGAGACCCCCAATAACTGCTCATTATAATAGAGAGACCCCCCAATAACTGCTCATTATAATAGAGACCCCCAATAACTGCTCATTATAATAGAGAGCCCCCAATAACTGCTCATTATAATAGAGACCCCCAATAACTGCTCATTATAATAGAGACCCCCCAATAACTGCTTATTATAATAGAGAGCCCCCAATAACTCCTCATTATAATAGAGAGCCCCCCCAATAACTGCTTATTATAATAGAGACCCCCAATAACTCCTCATTATAATAGAGACCCCCCAATAACTGCTTATTATAATGGAGAGACCCCCCAATAACTGCTCATTATAATAGAGACCCCCAATAACTGCTCATTATAATAGAAAGCCCCCAATAACTGCTCATTATAATAGAGACCCCACAATAACTGCTCATTATAATAGAGACCCCCCAATAACTGCTTATTATAATGGAGAGACCCCCCAATAACTGCTCATTATAATAGAGACCCCCAATAACTGCTCATTATAATAGAAAGCCCCCAATAACTGCTCATTATAATAGAGACCCCCCAATAACTGCTCATTATAATAGAGACCCCCCAATAACTGCTCATTATAATAGAGAGCCCCCAATAACTGCTCATTATAATGGAGAGACCCCCAATAACTGCTCATTATAATAGAGAGACCCCAATAACTCCTCATTATAATGGAGAGACCCCCAATAACTGCTCATTATAATGGAGAGACCCCCAATAACTGCTCATTATAATAGAGACCCCCAATAACTGCTCATTATAATAGAGACCCCCCAATAACTGCTCATTATAATAGAGAGCCCCCAATAACTGCTCCTTATAATGGAGAGACCCCCAATAACTGCTCATTATAATAGAGAGACCCCCCAATAACTGCTCATTATAATAGAGACCCCCAATAACTGCTCATTATAATAGAGAGCCCCCAATAACTGCTCATTATAATAGAGAGCCCCCAATAACTGCTCATTATAATAGAGACCCCCAATAACTGCTCATTATAATAGAGCCCCCCCAATAACTGCTTATTATAATAGAGAGCCCCCAATAACTCCTCATTATAATAGAGAGCCCCCCCAATAACTGCTTATTATAATAGAGACCCCCAATAACTCCTCATTATAATAGAGAGCCCCCAATAACTGCTCATTATAATGGAGAGACCCCCAATAACTGCTCATTATAATAGAGAGACCCCCCAATAACTGCTTATTATAATGGAGAGACCCCCCAATAACTGCTCATTATAATAGAGACCCCCAATAACTGCTCATTATAATAGAGAGCCCCCAATAACTGCTCATTATAATAGAGACCCCCCAATAACTGCTCAGTATAATTGAGATAAACCCCCGATTATAATATAAGGTAATGAACGGCTCCTCCATATCATCTGCACTGTCCTGGAGTGTTACACCAATCTATTTCCACTATGCCTGTGTCAGTCTTCACTACAGTTCTTACATTCTGTTCATGCACCAGCCAGCTCAGGATGAACATAGCTCCAGTGGTAACCAGTGACTGGATCGGAGACCGTCCATATAATAGCGGGGGCTGCCTGAGCCGTAGGAGAAGGAATTATTTTCATCTTTGGACAAAAGGCAGAAGAGGAAATACTTTTTCGGGGCGTCTCCCCCTGCAGAGACAATAAGCAGGGGCGTTCCCTTCCTTCCTGTATTTCTGTCCTGGGATGAGGAGCGTTCAGTGGTGATGATGTATGTGTTACTAGCAGATTCCTGTTCAGGTGACAACTCCTGTAACTGCTGAAAAGAGGACCATAATGGTTGTCCCCCCTGCCTGTAAATCTGCCTCTTCACCAGCCGTCCACGTCTGCATGGTTCCTGCCTTTCAGGGGCCCGGGCTGTGTGGCCCCCCGTCATGTCCACACATCAGCCTTGATTTTTTACTTCATCCAAATGGATGACTGAGAATGCAGACCGCCGTCCCTGGCATCATAGGGATCCTCTGTCCTGGGGGTCCTCACAGACGGCCGGGGGGCTGCAGGTGTCTGTGCATCTGTGGCTGCAGCGTACAGATCCCATTTCATCTGAGCTCAATGCCCGACATTCATGGTCGAGGGGCAGCGCACAAGGGGGCATTGTTCCCTGCCACATTACTGCAGACAAAAAGTGCCCAGGGACGATTCCTGAGAACATTGGCTCCCTGACCCCGGAATCCTGCGCGTGACACCCAGAATCCTGCGCCCGACAACCAGAATCCTGCGCGTGACACCCGGAATCCTGCGCCCGACACCCAGAATCCTGCGCACGACACCCAGAATCCTGCACCTGACCCTGGAATCCTGCGCGTGACACCCGGAATCCTGCGCGTGACACCCGGAATCCTGCGCCCGACAACCAGAATCCTGCGCGTGACACCCGGAATCCTGCGCCCGACACCCAGAATCCTGCGCGTGACACCCGGAATCCTGCGCCCGACACCCAGAATCCTGCGCACGACACCCAGAATCCTGCACCTGACCCCGGAATCCTGCGCGTGACACCCAGAATCCTGCGCGTGACACCCGGAATCCTGCGCCCGACAACCAGAATCCTGCGCGTGACACCCGGAATCCTGCGCCCGACACCCAGAATCCTGCGCACGACACCCAGAATCCTGCACCTGACCCCGGAATCCTGCGCGTGAAACCCGGAATCCTGCGCGTGACACCCAGAATCCCTGCGCCCGATACCCAGAATCCTGCGACCGACACCCAGAATCCTGCGCCCGACACCCGGAATCCTGCACCCGACACCCTGAATCCTGCGCACGACACCCAGAATCCTGCACCTGACCCCGGAATCCTGCGCGTGAAACCCGGAATCCTGCGCGTGACACCCAGAATCCCTGCGCCCGATACCCAGAATCCTGCGACCGACACCCAGAATCCTGCGCCCGACACCCGGAATCCTGCACCCGACACCCTGAATCCTGCGCACGACACCCAGAATCCTGCACCTGACCCCGGAATCCTGCGCGTGACACCCGGAATCCTGCGCGTGACACCCAGAATCCAGCACCGACACCCAGAATCCTGCGCGTGACACCCAGAATCCCGTGCCTGACCCCGGAATCCTGCACCCGACTCCCAGAATCCTTCACCCGACACCCAGAATCCTGCGCGTGACACCCAGAATCCTGCACCGACACCCAGAATCTTGTACCGACACCCAGAATCCGGCGCCCGACACCCAGAATCCTGCACCGACACCCAGAATCCTGCGCCCGACACCCGAAATCCTGCACCCGACACCCAGAATCCTGCACCGACACCTAGAATCCTGCACCCGACACCTAGAATCCTGCGCGTGACACCCAGAATCCTGCACCGACACCCAGAATCCTGCGCCCGATACCCAGAATCCTGCACCGACACCCAGAATCCAGCACCTGACACCCAGAATCCTGCACCGATACCCAGAATCCTGCACCGATACCCAGAATCCTGCACCTGACGCCCAAAATCCTGCACCCGACACCCAGAATCCTGCACCGACACCCGGAATCCTGCACCCGACACATAGAATCCTGCACCCGACGCCCAAAATCCTGCACCCGACACCCAGAATCCTGCACCGACACCTAGAATCCTGCACCCGACTCCCAGAATCCTGCACCCGACACCTAGAATCCTGCGCGTGACACCCAGAATCCTGCACCGACACCCAGAATCCAGCACCTGACACCCAGAATCCTGCACCGATACCCAGAATCCTGCACCGACACCCGGAATCCTGCACCGATACCCAGAATCCTGCACCTGACGCCCAAAATCCTGCGCCCGACACCCAGAATCCAGCACCTGACACCCAGAATCCTGCACCGATACCCAGAATCCTGCACCGACACATAGAATCCTGCACCCGACGCCCAAAATCCTGCACCCGACACCCAGAATCCTGCACCGACACCCAGAATCCTGCTCCGACACCCGGAATCCTGCGCCCGACATCCAGAATCCTGCACCGACACCCAGAATCCTGCACCGACACCCAGAATCCGGCGCCCGACACCCAGAATCCTGCACCGACACCCAGAATCCTGCGCCCGACACCCGAAATCCTGCACCCGACACCCAGAATCCTGCACCGACACCCAGAATCCAGCACCTGACATCCAGAATCCTGCGCGTGACACCCAGAATCCTGCACCCGACACCCAGAATCCAGCACCTGACACCCAGAATCCTGCACCGACACCCAGAATCCTGCACCGACACCCAGAATCCTGCACCGACACCCAGAATCCAGCACCTGACACCCAGAATCCTGCACCCGACACCCAGAATCCTGCACCTGACACCCAGAATCCTGCACCCGACACCCAGAATCCCGCACCGACACCCAGAATCCTGCACCCGACACCCAGAATCCTGCACCGACACCCGGAATCCTGTGCCCGACATCCAGAATCCTGCACCGACACCCGGAATCCTGCGCCCGACATCCAGAATCCAGCACCTGACACCCAGAATCCTGCACCGACACCCAGAATCCTGCACCCGACACCCAGAATCCTGCGACCGACACCCAGAATCCTGCGCCCGACACCCAGAATCCTGCACCCGACACCCGAAATCCTGCACCCGACACCTAGAATCCTGCACCCGACACCCAGAATCCTGCACCCGACACCCAGAATCCTGCACCCGACACCTAGAATCCTGCACCCGACACCCAGAATCCCGCGCCTGACCCCGGAATCCTGCACCGACTCCCAGAATCCTTCACCCGACACCCAGAATCCTCTGCCGACCCCCCATCAGGGCTCATGCCCTCGAACGTGTGCCGGCCCTGTGTTCACTTGAATGGGCCGGAAGATACGGAGCGGAGGCACGGAGCAGAAGACCACGGAAACACTACAGAGCACTTCCGTGGCATTTCGGTCCGTATCTGCACACCGCAAAAAAAAAATTAATGTACTCTATTTTTTTGCGGTGCTGACGGACGTGTATCTAATCCTATCCTGTGTGATACTGCCTGCTGAGCTGTGTATCTAATCCTATCCTGTGTGATACTGCCTGCTGAGCTGTGTATCTAATCCTATCCTGTGTGATACTGCCTGCTGAGCTGTGTATCTAATCCTATCCTGTGTGATACTGCCTGCTGAGCTGTGTATCTAATCCTACCCTGTGTGATACTGTCTGCTGAGCTGTGTATCTAATCCTATCCTGTGTGATACTGTCTGCTGAGCTGTGTATCTAATCCTCTCCTGTGTGATACTGTCTGCTGAGCTGTGTATCTAATCCTATCCTGTGTGATACTGTCTGCTGAGCTGTGTATCTAATCCTATCCTGTGTGATACTGCCTGCTGAGCTGTGTATCTAATCCTATCCTGTGTGATACTGTCTGCTGAGCTGTGTATCTAATCCTATCCTGTGTGATACTGCCTGCTGAGCTGTGTATCTAATCCTATCCTGTGTGATACTGCCTGCTAAGCTGTGTATCTAATCCTATCCTGTGTGATACTGTTCGCTGAGCTGTGTATCTAATCCTACTATGTGTGATACTGCCTGCTGAGCTGTGTATCTAATACTATCCTGTGTGATACTGTCTGCTGTGCTGTGTATCTAATCCTATCCTGAGTGATACTGCCTGCTGAGCTGTGTATCTAATACTATCCTGTGTGATACTGTCTGCTGAGCTGTGTATCTAATCCTATCCTGTGTGATACTGTCTGCTGAGCTGTGAATCTAATCCTATCCTGTGTGACTGTCTGCTGAGCTGTGTATCTAATCCTATCCTGTGTGATACAGCCTGCTGAGCTGTGTATCTAATCCTATCCTGTGTGATACTGTCTGCTGAGCTGTGTATCTAATCCTCTCCTGTGTGATACCGTCTGCTGAGCTGTGTATCTAATCCTATCCTGTGTGATACTGCCTGCTGAGCTGTGTATCTAATCCTATCCTGTGTGATACTGCCTGCTGAGCTGTGTATCTAATCCTATCCTGTGTGATACTGTCTGCTGAGCTGTGTATCTAATCCTACCTTGTGTGATACTGTCTGCTGAGCTGTGTATCTAATCCTATCCTGTGTGATACCGTCTGCTGAGTTGTGTATCTAATCCTCTCCTGTGTGATACTGTCTGCTGAGCTGTGTATCTAATCCTACAGTGTGTGATACAGTCTGCTGAGCTGTGTATCTAATCCTATCCTGTGTGATACCGTCTGCTGACCTGTGTATCTAATCCTATCCTGTGTGATACTGCCTGCTGAGCTGTGTATCTAATCCTATCCTGTGTGATACTGTCTGCTGAGCTGTGTATCTAATCCTGTCATGTGTGATACTGTCTGCTGAGCTGTGTATCTAATCCTATCCTGTGTGATACTGTCTGCTGAGCTGTGTATCTAATCCTATCCTGTGTGATACTCCCTGCTGAGCTGTGTATCTAATCCTATCCTGTGTGATACTGTCTGCTGAGCTATGTATCTAATCCTATCCTGTGTGATACTGTCTGTTGAGCTGTGTATCTAATCCTATCCTGTGTGATACTGTCTGCTGAGCTGTGTATCTAATCCTGTCATGTGTGATACTGTCTGCTGAGCTATGTATCTAATCCTATCCTGTGTGATACTGTCTGCTGAGCTGTGTATCTAATCCTACAATGTGTGATACTGTCTGCTGAGCTGTGTATCTAATCCTACAATGTGTGATACTGTCTGCTGAGCTGTGTATCTAATCCTATCCTGTGTGATACTGTCTGCTGAGCTGTGTATCTAATCCTATCCTGTGTGATACTGTCTGCTGAGCTGTGTATCTAATCCTATCCTGTGTGATACAGTCTGCTGAGCTGTGTATCTAATCCTGTCCCGTGTGATACTGTCTGCTGAGCTGTGTATCTAATCCTATCCTGTGTGATACTGTCTGCTGAGCTGTGTATCTAATCCTGTACTGTGTGATACTGTCTGCTGAGCTGTGTATCTAAACCTATCCTGTGTGATACTGTCTGCTGAGCTGTGTATCTAATCCTATCCTGTGTGATACTGTCTGCTGAGCTGTGTATCTAATCCTATCCTGTGTGATACTGTCTGCTGAGCTGTGTATCTAATCCTACGCTGTGTGATACTGCCTGCTGAGATGTGTATCTAATCCTATCCTGTGTGATACTGTCTGCTGAGCTGTGTATCTAATCCTATCCTGTGTGATACTGTCTGCTGAGCTGTGTATCTAATCCTATCCTGTGTGATACTGTCTGCTGAGCTGTGTATCTAATCCTCTCCTGTGTGATACTGTCTGCTGAGCTGTGTATCTAATCCTGTACTGTGTGATACTGTCTGCTGAGCTGTGTATCTAATCCTGTACTGTGTGATACTGTCTGCTGAGCTGTGTATCTAATCCTATCCTGTGTGATACTGTCTGCTGAGCTGTGTATCTAATCCTATCCTGTGTGATACTGTCTGCTGAGCTGTGTATCTAATCCTATCCTGTGTGATACTGTCTGCTGAGCTGTGTATCTAATCCTACGCTGTGTGATACTGCCTGCTGAGATGTGTATCTAATCCTATCCTGTGTGATACTGTCTGCTGAGCTGTGTATCTAATCCTATCCTTTGTGATACTGTCTGCTGAGCTGTGTATCTAATCCTGTACTGTGTGATACAGTCTGCTGAGCTGTGTGTCTAATCCTATCCTGTGTGATACTGTCTGCTGAGCTGTGTATCTAATCCTCTCCTGTGTGATACTGTCTGCTGAGCTGTGTATCTAATCCTACCCTGTGTGATACTGTCTGCTGAGCTGTGTATCTAATCCTACCTTGTGTGATACTGTCTGCTGAGCTGTGTATCTAATCCTATCCTGTGTGATACCGTCTGCTGAGCTGTGTCTCTAATCCTCTCCTGTGTGATACTGTCTGCTGAGCTGTGTATCTAATCCTACAGTGTGTGATACAGTCTGCTGAGCTGTGTATCTAATCCTATCCTGTGTGATACCGTCTGCTGACTGTGTATCTAATCCTATCCTGTGTGATACTGCCTGCTGAGCTGTGTATCTAATCCTATCCTGTGTGATACTGTCTGCTGAGCTGTGTATCTAATCCTGTCATGTGTGATACTGTCTGCTGAGCTGTGTATCTAATCCTATCCTGTGTGATACTGTCTGCTGAGCTGTGTATCTAATCCTATCCTGTGTGATACTGTCTGCTGAGCCGTGTATCTAATCCTATCCTGTGTTATACTGTCTGCTGAGCTGTGTATCTAATCCTGTCATGTGTGATACTGTCTGCTGAGCTATGTATCTAATCCTATCCTGTGTGATACTGTCTGCTGAGCTGTGTATCTAATCCTGTACTGTGTGATACTGTCTGCTGAGCTGTGTATCTAATCCTTTCCTGTGTGATACTGTCTGCTGAGCTGTGTATCTAATCCTATCCTGTGTGATACTGTCTGCTGAGCTGTGTATCTAATCCTATCCTGTGTGATACTGTCTGCTGAGCTGTGTATCTAATCCTACGCTGTGTGATACTGCCTGCTGAGATGTGTATCTAATCCTATCCTGTGTGATACTGTCTGCTGAGCTGTGTATCTAATCCTATCCTGTGTGATACTGTCTGCTGAGCTGTGTATCTAATCCTATCCTGTGTGTTACTGTCTGCTAAGCCATGTATCTAATCCTATTATGTGTGATACTGCCTGCTGAGCTGTGTATCTAATCCTATCCTGTGTGATACTGCCTGCTGAGCTGTGTATCTAATCCTATCCTGTGTGATACTGTCTGCTGAGCTGTGTATCCAATCCTACGCTGTGTGATACTGCCTGCTGAGATGTGTATCTAATCCTATCCTGTGTGATACTGCCTGCTGAGCTGTGTATCTAATCCTATCCTGTGTGATACTGTCTGCTGAGCTTTGTATCTAATCCTACACTGTGTGATACTGTCTGCTGAGCTGTGTATCTAATCTTATCCTGTGTGATACTGCCTGCTGAGCCGTGTATCTAATCCAATCATGTGTGATACTGCCTGCTGAGCTGCTGTATTTCTAATGCAGGTATCAGTCTGTATTCCAGGTGTTGTGAAACTACATCTCCCAGCATGCACTCTTGCTTGGCTTTTCTCAGAACTGCCATAGAAGTGATTGGAGCATGCTGGGAGTTGTAGTTTGACAGTAGCAGGCAGTTGCTGTGTCCAGGAATCTGGTGGAGCCTGATATGGGGGATAACAGTGGCCCCTGGTGGTGGGTTTTAGAACTGCAGCAGATCTTTTGCATCTTATGGAACAGAACAAAGGTGGAGATCGGTATTATATCGACTGTTTTGCGTTGCCGGAGGATGCGACTAATATTCCCACCAGGTGCTGCCCTCGTCATAGATCATATGTGATGCGAACCTCCGGCTGTAGATCTCTGTCTTCATTTGCACCTGAAAACAGGCATGAACGAAGAAAATGCGGTGAACCTGCTGGCCACACCCCTTACAACACTTGGCACGCCCCCTTTTATTTTTTTGTTTGCAGAGGGCGGCGGTCAAACACAAGTTTTTTAAACATTTTTCCGCCACTTTTCTGGTGCAGACAGATGAAAAATCCCCAAAGAATTGTAACTATTTCGGAGGTGAAGGTTTATTTACAAAAACTATGAATTTATATAAACAGACGATTGATACAACACAGATGAAGCCGACCCCACAATGTATCTCAGGGAACTGGACGCCGGCAGGACACATGTGCACCACAGTGCGCTCCACCTGTGCAGCTGGAAGATGGGCCAATGCTCTGCTTTACTGGGAATATATTGTCCCAAGAAATCCATCTCGTCCCCACAATCTGTATAAGGCCTCATGCACACGACAGTATTATTTCACGGTCCGCAAAACGGGGTTCCGTTGGTCCGTGATCAGTGATCGTTTTTTTGTCCGTGGGTCTTCCTTGATTTTTGGAGGATCCACGGACATGAAAAAAAAGTAGTTTTGGTGTCCGCCTGGCCGTGCGGAGCCAAACGGATCCGTCCTGAATTACAATGCAAGTCAATGGGGACGGATCCGTTTGACGTTGACACAATATGGTGCAATTTCAAACGGATCCGTCCCCCATTGACTTTCAATGTAAAGTCAGGAGTTAATATACCATCGGATCTGAGTTTTCTCCAATCCGATGGTATATTTTAACTTGAAGCGTCCCCATCACCATGGGAACGCCTCTATGTTAGAATATACCATCGGATTTGAGTTACATCGTGAAACTCATATCCGACAGTATATTCTAACACAGAGGCGTTCCCATGGTGATGGGGACGCTTCAGGTTAGAATATACTAAAAGAACTGTGTACATGACTGCCCCCTGCTGCCTGGCAGCACCTGATCCCTTACAGGGGGCTGTGATCCGCACAATTAACCCCTCAGGTGCTGCACCTGAGGGGTAAATTGTGCATATCATAGCCCCCTATAAGAGTTTAGGGGCTGCCAGGCAGCAGGGGGCAGACCCCCCTCCCTCCCCAGTTTGAATATCATTGGTGGCCAGTGTGCGGCCCCCCCCGCCCGCCCCCCCTATTGTAATATCATTGGTGGCCAGTGTGCGCCCCCCCCGGCCCCCCCTCTATTGTACAATCATTGGTGGCCAGTGTGCGGCCTCCGTCGCCCCCCCTTCCCCCTCTATTGTAATTTTATCGGTGGCCAGTGTGCGGCCTCCCCTCTCCCCCCCCCCTGCTTGATCATTGGTGGCAGCGGAGAGTTCCGATCGGAGTCCCAGTTTAATCGCTGGGGCTCCGATCGGTAACCAAGGCAACCAGGACGCTACTGCAGGCCTGGTTGCCATGGTTACTTAGCAATATTACAATATTAGAAGCATCATACTTACCTGCTGCTGCGCTGTCTGTGACCGGCCGGGAGCTCCTCCTACTGGTAAGTGACAGGTCTGTGCAGCGCATTGCTTAAAGGGCTTCTGTCACCCCACTAAAGTGATTTTTTTTTTTGGGCTAGTTAAATTAGTTATATTGCGATATATGAAAATATAATGGTGTTACTTACTTTGATCCAGCAGTTTCTTCCAAAAACGAAGTTTTATAATATGTAAATTAGGTCTCTACCAGCAAGTAGGGCGTCTACTTGCTGGTAGCTGCTGCAGAAAACCGCCCCCTCGTCGTGTTGATTGACAGGGCCAGCCGGGATCTCCTCCTCCTCCGGCCAGCCCTGTCGGTATTTCAAAAATCGCGCGCCTGTGTTCATTCGGCGCAGGCGCTCTGAGATGAGGAACTCCCTCAGTGCGCCTGCGCCGATGACATCACCGAATTAGAAGACGTCATCGGCGCAGGCGCACTGAGGGAGTTCTGAGGAGGCGAGCCTCCTCATCTCAGAGCGCCTGCGCCGAATGAACACAGGCGCGCGATTTTTGAAATGCCGACAGGGCTGGCCGGAGGAGGAGATCCCGGCTGGCCCTGTCAATCAACGCGACGAGGGGGCGGATTTCTGCAGCAGCTACCAGCAAGTAGACGCCCTACTTGCTGGTAGAAACCTAATTTACATATTATAAAACTTTGTTTTGGAAGAAACTGCTGGATCAAAGTAAGTAACACCATTATATTTTCATATATCGCAATATAACTAATTTAACTAGCCCAAAAAAAAAAAAACACTTTAGTGGGGTGACAGAAGCCCTTTAATGTCACTTACCAGTAGGAGGAGCTCCCGGCCGGTCACAGACAGCGCAGCAGGTAAGTATGATGCTTCTAATATTGTAATATTGCTAAGTAACCATGGCAACCAGGCCTGCAGTAGCATCCTGGTTGCCATAGTTACCGAACGGAGCCCCAGAGCGATTAAACTGGGACTCCGATCGGAACTCTCCGCTGCCACCAATGATCGGGGGGGGGGGGGGGGAGAGGGGAGGCCGCACACTGGCCACCAATGATATTACAATAGAGGGAGGGAGGGGGGGCTGGGGGAGGCCGCACACTGTGCCACCAATGAAAATAATACAATAGAGTGAGGGAGGGGGGCCGGGGGGGGCGCACACTGTGCTACCAATGATATTAATACAATAGAGGGGGGGCCGGGGGGGGCGCACACTGGCCACCAATGATATTACAATAGAGGGAGGGGGGGCCGGGGGAGGCCGCACACTGGCCACCAATGATATTACAATAGAGGGATGGGGGGGTGGCCGGGGGAGGCCGCACACTGTGCCACCAATGAAAATAATACAATAGAGGGAGGGAGGGGGGCCGCACACTGTGCCACCAATGATATTAATACAATAGAGGGGGGGCCGGGGGGGGGGGCGCACACTGGCCACCAATGGTATTACAATAGAGGGAGGGGTGTGGCCGGGGGAGGCCGCACACTGTGCCACCAATGAAAATAATACAATAGATTGAGGGAGGGGGGCCGGGGGGGGGCGCACACTGTGCCACCAATGATATTAATACAATAGAGGGGGGGCCGGGGGGGGGGCGCACACTGGCCACCAATGATATTACAATAGAGGGAGGGGGGGGGGGGGCCGCACGCTGGCCACCAATGATATTACAACAGAGGGAGGGGGGGCGGGGGGGCCGCACACTGGCCACCAATGATATTCAAACTGGGGAGGGAGGGGGGTCTGCCCCCTCCTGCCTGGCAGCCCCTGATCTCTTATAGGGGGCTATGATATGCACAATTAACCCCTTAGGTGCAGCACCTGAGGGGTTAATTGTGCGGATCACAGCCCCCTGTAAGAGATCGGGTGCTGCCTGGCAGCAGGGGGCAGTCATGTACACAGTTCTTTTAGTATATTCTAACTACAAGCGTCCCCATCACTATGGGAACGCCTCTGTGTTAAAATATACTGTCGGTTCTGAGTTTTCCCGATCTTCGGATCCGTCTGTATGAAAGTAACCTACGGCCACGGATCACGGACGCGGATGCCAATCTTGTGTGCATCCGTGTTCTTTCACGGACCCAATGACTTGAATGGGTCTGTAAACCGTTGTCCGTCAAAAAAATAGGACAGGTCATATTTTTTGGACGGACAGGAAACACGGATCACGGAGGCGGATGACAAACGGTGCATTTTCCGAGTTTTCAACAGACCCATTGAAAGTCAATGGGTCCACGAAAAAAAACGGAAAACGGCACAACGGCCACGGATGCACACAACGGTCGTGTGCATGAGGCCTAAGGGACAGTAAGGCCGAGTTCACACTTCAGTCATTGTACTGAACCTCAGCCAAAACCAGGTGCGGGTCCGAATCACGGAACAGGAGCAGAACTTTATTGCATCTCTGTGGAGGCTTCTTCTTCACGACGGGTCTTGGCTCCTAATAACTGAAGTGTGAACACGGCCCAGAACCGTCGTCAGTGCTGTCATCAGTTACACATGGCACAGTAGTCATCATGGGGGTCCGGGAGGTCCGTACACTTTCGGTTGCTCGTCCCATCGTACTACAGTCTTGAGGTGGCTGATAACAGCAGATGCCATGTTCTGGTGTCTTCAGCACTCGGCGTCCTCGTCCTCCGCCTTCTCCTCGGGTGGCTCATCCACGGTGATCAGGATGTTGGCGGTCCGCGGCTGCTCCATCTTTTTCTGTTTCTCGGAGGCTTCCAGACGTCGGAGGGATCTGGACACAACTTTGGGGGTTGGCGGCTCGCTGGCTCGACTTTCCCTCTCGTCCTCGGTGGTCTCCTCCTCATCGATGCGCCCGTCGGGGTCCAGATCTGAGTACCGGGTGTTGGTGTTGGGAGAGGGGAATCCGTCTCCTCTGAAGCGGACAAGATGGCTTCTCACCCCAAGGCCCTTGAGGTTTTTCATGCCGACTGCAGGGGATGCAGCGGAGGAGAGGAAGCGGCTGAGCATCGGGGTGCGCGCCCGCGGGAGATTGGGGGTGGCAGCCACCTGCTGACTCTGCTCCGAGTCCACTTCAATGCTGAAATCAGAGAGACACCGCTGACACTACAACTCCCAGCAGGTACACATCGTTACAGCGCAGCGGATGCAGCCGGTGCAGAGCCGGTTTCAACCTCTCATCGTGTTCTAGATCTCGTCTTGCTGTCAATAAATGAAACCCTTCCTTACTTCTTACAGCTGAGGGTTTGTTACAATTGTATCCAGTCTAAACAGTCCTGGGTGGACTCCAGACTGACACATTGTAACAATCGCTCAGGCATTGGATACACTAGTAACAAGCTCTGAGGGTGATTAGGTCAGGACAGGTCAGCAGTGGTAGACCTTCAATTCACTGACAGCAAGCAGAGATCTTGAAGGACATTGTACAGTGATTTCTCGGCTCGTTCTCACCGCATGTCGAAGGTGGAGCCCATGAACAAGGGTTTCATGTTGTCGGCGGCGGTGGCGACGGTATATGGCGGCAGCGCGCTCTGCTCGTCCCAGTACTTGTCTTTCTCCATGGGCGGCAGGTTCTGGTACATGTCATCCACCGACAGGAGAGAGACCTGCGGGACAAGGGCGGCAGTCGGGTGAGCCAGGGGTGCAGCCAGGGGGTGCAGAGGTCGCCCCTCCCCCGCCGCCTCTCACCTGCAGATTCCGGTCTATCAGTCTGTTGGTTTCAAAGTCATCATCGTCTTCGCCAAAGGGATTGACGATCTGCTCGGCCACCTGGAATAAAGGGCGGAGGGGACAGGGGTCACCATGGGGGGCCCCCAGTCACAAGGTCACATTGAGGGGGCAGAGAAGGGTCAATGTCACAAACCTTTAGCCATCCGAAATAGAAGAAGAACTCCAGCAGCGTGAAGATGGGGACGTACACGTCCAGGGTGAGGTTCTTATTCTGCTGGGCAGAAGGCAAGAGCAACTGGCGCCCCATGAGGCAGGTGGCAAAGAACGAGTAGACGGCAATGGTGACCACCTGTGGAGAAGATGGTGCTGTCAGCAGAAATAGGAATGCAGCTCTGGATGTGAATAGAGCATTAGACATGATGGAACAACAGAATTATGAGCACAGCTCTGGGTGTGACTGGAGTACAAGAAATGATGGAACAGCAGAATTACGAAGGTAGTTTTAGATGTAACTAGAGAATAAGAAATGATGGAACAGCAGAATTCTGAATGCAGCTCCAGAATCGCATCCACACTCCTCTCGCTCCATATACAGAGGAGGCAGAAGAAGATCCTTCTTCTCTCAGGATAGAAAAAGCGTCGCCCGACCTGCGTGTACACGAGCGGAACGCTGATCCAGTCGTAGTGGAAGAGGAGGCTGCACTTGGCGCGGTATTTATTCAGCTCCTGAAGAGACAGAAGTGAGAATGGCCCCCATTATAATGAACCAGGAATCCTGGGGCCCCCAGACACCGTTATAGAGGGCCCCCCATTAAAGATCCTGTGCCCCAAGATACAGTCACCAGCAATGCCAGCCATAGAACGCCACCACAATGCCAAAGAGCCCCCCCACAATTCAGCAATAGACCCCCCCCCACAATGCCAGCAAAAGAGGCCCCCACAATGCCAGCCATAGACCCTAAAAAATGTCAGACATAGACCCCCCCTACCACCAAAATACCAGCCACAGACCCCCCACAATGCCAGCCATAGACCCCCTACAATGCCAGCCATAGAGACCCCCAATGCCAGCCAAAGAGGCCCCCACAATGCCAGCCATAGACCCCAAAAAATGCCAGACGTAGACCCCCCTACCGCCAAAATGCCAGCCACAGACCCCCCACAATGCCAGCCATAGAGACCCCCAATGCCAGCCAAAGAGGCCCCCACAATGCCAACCATAGACCCCCCACCTTGCCGGACATAGACCCCCCTACCGCCACAATGCCAGCCATAGAGCCCCCCACAATGCCAGCCATAGAGCCCCCCACAATGCCAGCCATAGAGTCCCCCACAATGCCAGCCATAGACCCCCCACAATGAAAGCCATAGAGACCCCCAATGCCAGCCAAAGAGGCCCCTACAATGCCAACCATAGACCCCCCCGCAATGCCGGACATAGACCCCCCTACCGCAACAAAGCCAGCCATAGACCCCCCTACCCCATGACAGCCATATAGTCCCCCACAATGCCATCCATAGACCCCCCTACCCTCGCAATGCCAGCCATAGACCCCCCCCAATGCCAGCCAAAGAGCCCGCCCGACAATGCCAGCCATGGACCCCCTAACGCCAGCCATAGACTCCCCCCACAATGGCAGCCAAAGAGCCCCCCTCCCCCAATCCCAGCTGCAGTGACCCCCGCACAGGACTCACCTCGATGAGGAGCTTCAAGGTGATGTCGTCCCTCACCCGGCCATCCCTCCGCGCCTGCGCTGCCAGGTTGGTGAACCACACGCAGGGGATCCAATACTTATTAAAGTCGGAGGACAAACTCTCAAACTTGTTCAGCTCCTCCTGGGTCATAAAGCCTAAAAGATGAATAAGACATCGCCCTCAACACCAGGCTGCACAGACCCCCAAATCTCACCGCACCCCCTGATTCTGGACGTAATCCCAAACAAGAGGACCAGGAGAGCAGCGCTGGACTACTACCCCAACCCCTAAGGGTACTTTCACACGGGCGGGTGCAATCCGTGAGGTGAACGCATTGCACCCGCACTGAATCCGGACCCATTCATTTCTATGGGGCTGTGCACACGAGCGGTGATTTTCACGCATCACTTGTGCGTTGTGTGTAAATCGCAGCATGCTCTATATTGTGCGTTTTTCACGCAACGCAGGCCCCATAGAAGTGAATGGGGCTGCGTGAAAATCGCAAGCATCCGCAAGCAAGTGCGGATGCGGTGCGATTTTCACGCACGGTTGCTAAGAGATGATCGGGATGGAGACCCGATCATTATTATTTTCCCTTATAACATGGTTAATACAGAATGCTTAGTAAAATAGGGATGGAGGGGTTAAAAAATAAAAATTAAACTCACCTCATCCACTTGTTCGCTCGGCGCGGCTTCTCTTCTGTCTTCTTCTTTGAGGACCTGGGAGGAAAAGGACCTTTGGTGACGTCACTGCGCTCATCACATGGTCCATCACCATGGTGATGGACCATGTGCAGGACCATGGTGATGGACCATGTGCAGGACCATGGTGATGGACCATGTGCAGGACCATGGTGATGGACCATGTGATGAGCGCAGTGACGTCACCAAAGATCCTTTTTCTCCCAGGTCCTCAAAGAAGAAGACAGAAGACGAGCCGCGCCGAGCGAACAAGTGGACGAGGTGAGTTTAATTATTATTTTTTAACCCCTCCAGCCCTATTTTACTGTACATTCTGTATTCAGAATGCTATTATTTTCCCTTATGACCATGTTATAAGGGAAAATAATAAAATCTACACAACACCGATCCCAAACCCGAACTTCTGTGAAGAAGTTCGGGTCTGGGTACCAAACATGCCGATTTTTCTCAGGCGCGTGCAAAACGCATTAAAACGCTTTGCACTACCGCGGAAAAATTTTGCATGTTCCCGCAACGCCCGTGTGAGCCCAGCCTAAGGCCTCTTTCACACGAGTGCGACGGATCGGCTCCGGATGCGTTCAGTGAAACCCGCACCATTCTACAAGCAAGTTCAGTCCTTTTTGTCTGCGATTGCGTTCAGTTGTTCAGTTTTTTCCGCGCGGGTGCAATGCGTTTTGATGCGTTTTTCACCTGCGTGATAAAAAACTGAAGGTTTACAAACAATATCTCTTAGCAACCATCAGTGAAAAACGCACCGCACCCGCACTTGCCCCATTCACTTCTATTGGGCCAGGGATGCGTGAAAAACGCAGAACATAAAGCATGCTGCGATTTTCACGCAACGCACAAGTGATGCGTGAAAAACAACGTTCATGTGCACAGACCCATTGAAATGAATGGGTCCGGATTCAGTGCGGGCTCAATGCGTTCACGTCACGCATTGAACCCACGCGGAAAACTCGCTTGTGTGAAAGATGCCTAAAGTACGTTCACACTAGCGTTTTTCTTTTCCGGCGCTGAGTTCCGTCCTAGGGGCTCAATACCGGAAAATAACTGATCAGTTTTATCCCCATGCATTCTGAATGGAGAGCGATCCGTTCAGGATGCATCAGTTCAGTCCCTCTTACGTTTTTTGGCCAGAGAAAATACCGCAGCATGCGGCAGTTTTCTCTCCGGACAAAAATCCTGAACACTTGCCGGATCCGGCATTAGATTCCATTGGAATGTATTAGTGCCAGATCCCGCATTAAAATTGCCGCATTGACGGATTCGGTTTTCCAGTTCACACATGCGCAGACATTTATATCTGTGAAAAAAATAAATAGCGGATCCGTTTTTCCAGATGACACCGGAGAGAGGGATCTAGAATTTCAATGCATTTGTCAGATGGATCCGCATCCGGATCCATCTGACAAATGCCACCCGTTTGCGTCCGGAATGCCGGAGTCCTCTGCTGCAAGTGTGAGAGTACCCTAATACTATCACCCCACTCTAGGGGGCTCCTCACCACCTCTGCTCCCTGAACCCATCCTTATTCTACCCCCATTGACCCGCCGCTGCTCCCACCTGCTTCCACTATATGTTCCATGGTTGGGAACCTCTTGAGCACACGGACGCTGACGGAGCGTAGGATCAGCACTGACGAGAGGTTGGCATAGCGGATCAGAGTGCGACGGAGCAGACGACCCCGCTCATCTCCTCCATGGACGGTGCTGGAGACCACACACATCAGCTGGTCCGGCAGAGGGATGCTGGTGTACTGCTCCCACCAACGCTTGATGATGAGGTTGACGTAGAAGCCCAGGATGAAGATCAAAGGAATAAGCTTAGTGTTCTCATTGCAGTAGTTGGCGACCTCCTCAAAGAGCTTCTTCTGATGCTCTGACAGAGCAATCCTAGTCCAAAGACAGTGAAATGCAAACTCTTAAAGGGGAACTCCACCCAGAGATGACAACATTACATCAACACAGTGTGCGGTCAGGACTCTTCTAATACAAAGCTAAAAATCCCCAGTTTAATACGAATGGAAGGTCAGTACATACAGATTATACAGCCACCACTAGAGGGAGCTCACTACATACAGATTATACAGCCACCACTAGAGGGAGCTCACTACATACAGATTATACAGCCACCACTAGAGGGAGCTCACTACATACAGATTATACAGTCACCACTAGAGGGAGCTCACTGAATACAGATTATACAGCCACCACTAGAGGGAGCTCACTACATACAGATTATACAGCCACCACTAGAGGGAGCTCACTACATACAGATTATACAGCCACCACTAGAGGGAGCTCACTACATACAGATTATACAGCCACCACTAGAGGGAGCTCACTACATACAGATTATACAGCCACCACTAGAGGGAGCTCACTACATACAGATTATACAGTCACCACTAGAGGGAGCTCACTGAATACAGATTATACAGCCACCACTAGAGGGAGCTCACTACATACAGATTATACAGCCACCACTAGAGGGAGCTCACTACATACAGATTATACAGCCACCACTAGGGGGAGCTCACTACATACAGATTATACAGTCACCACTAGAGGGAGCTCACTACATACAGATTATACAGCCACCACTAGAAGGAGCTCACTACATACAGATTATACAGCCACCACTAGAGGGAGCTCACTACATACAGATTATACAGCCACCACTAGAGGGAGCTCACTACATACAGATTATACAGCCACCACTAGGGGGAGTTTACTACATACAGATTATACAGCCACCACTAGAGGGAGCTCACTACATACAGATTATACAGTCACCACTAGAGGGAGCTCAGTACATACACATTATACAGTCACCACTAGAGGGAGCTCACTACATAAAGATTATACAGTCACCACTAGAGGGAGCTCACTACATACAGATTATACAGTCACCACTAGAGGGAGCTCACTACATACAGATTATACAGCCACCACTAGAGGGAGCTCACTACATACAGATCATACAGCCACCACTAGAGGGAGCTCACTACATACAGATCATACAGCCACCACTAGAGGGAGCTCACTACATACAGATTATACAGCCACCACTAGAGGGAGCTCACTACATACAGATCATACAGTCACCACTAGAGGGAGCTCACTACATAAAGATTATACAGTCACCACTAGAGGGAGCTCACTACATACAGATTATACAGTCAGCACTAGAGGGAGCTCACTACATACAGATTATACAGCCACCACTAGGGGGAACTCACTACATACAGATTATACAGCCACCACTAGGGGGAGCTCACTACATACAGATTATATAACCACCACTAGAGGGAGCTCACTACATACAGATTATACAGCCACCACTAGAGGGAGCTCACTACATACAGATTATACAGCCACCACTAGAGGGAGCTCACTACATACAGATTATACAGCCACCACTAGAGGGAGCTAACTACATACAGATTATACAGCCACCACTAGGGGGAGCTCACTACATACAGATTATACAGCCACCACTAGAGGGAGCTCACTACATACAGATTATACAGCCACCACTAGAGGGCGCTCACTACATACAGATTATACAGCCACCACTAGAGGGAGCTCACTACATACAGATTATACAGCCACCACTAGAGGGAGCTCACTACATACAGATTATACAGCCACCACTAGAGGGAGCTCACTACATACAGATTATACAGCCACCACTAGAGGCAGCTCACTACATACAGATTATACAGTCACCACTAGAGGGAGCTCACTACATACAGATTATACAGCCACCACTAGGGGGAGCTCACTACATACAGATTATATAACCACCACTAGAGGGAGCTCACTACATACAGATTATACAGCCACCACTAGAGGGAGCTCATTACATACAGATTATACAGCCACCACTAGAGGGAGCTCATTACATACAGATTATACAGCCACCACTAGAGGGAGCTCACTACATACAGATTATACAGCCACCACTAGAGGGAGCTCACTACATACAGATTATACAGTCACCACTAGAGGGAGCTCACTACATACAAAATAATCATCTTAATCAGTGCTATTCGATCTGTCTGTGCCAGTATCAATTTCTGCCAGGCACTGAACTTGGCCTTAACTTTATTAAGAATCAGGGCCAGATTGAGCTTATAAAACCTACTTATAGGGACCCCGATCTTAACCCCCAAATTATCCAAGGTATCGTTAGGGACCAGAACACGGACTCGCTTCCCTTCATCTACAGCTTTGCGGTTCAGCGGTAGAAGCGATGACTTTGTCCACTTGATCATATAGCCTGATAATTTGCCATAGTCCTCTATTACCTCTATCACATAAGGGAGGATTTTCCAACCGTGATTCAAGAACAGAATCACATCGTCAGCGTATAGACTTATTTTATCGCTCACTCCCGCCACCCCGAAGCCTTCTATACCCTTATCTGAACGGATCCGAGAAGCCAACGGTTCAATAAAAAGAGGGAAGAGGAGGGGAGACAGTGGACAACCCTGTCTCATCCCTCTCCGCATCATAACCGGAGGAGAACTAATGCCGTTAATATTAATACGTGCCAATGGCTGTTCATATAGCATTTGAGTCATTTCCAAAAATACATTCCCAAGGCCAAAGTGAGACATCGTAGCCCACAAAAAAGGCCACTCCATCCTGTCAAACGCCTTTGCGGCATCTAAAGACAGGACGGAGTGGTCTACCCCCCCTCCAACAGACAGATTCAGATAGACCCTGTATAGACTCATCTGTATTTGGCGGCCCGGGATAAAGCCTGTCTGGTCAGAATGTACCAGACTAGCTATAACCTTCTTCAGGCGATTAGCCAAAATTTTTGCAAAAATCTTATAGTCCGTATTCAGGAGCGATATAGGTCTATATGACCCCATATCGCGTGAATCCTTCTCCTTTTTTAGGACCAGGATAATAACTGCCTCTCTAAATGATTGAGGTAAAGAGCCCGATACACAGGATTCATTCAAGACTAAAAGTAGAATCGGAAGGAGTGATTTTAGATGATACCTATATAATTCAAACGGCAATCCGTCTGGGCCGGGAGATGAGTTATATTTTAGGGATGGAAGAGTCGCTTGGAGTTCCTCCAAAAGAATGGGGGAATCCAACATCTCTCTGTCTTGTACAGATAGCTGAGGGAGCTCCAATTGTTGAAGATATTGATCCATATCCGTACGGCTAAACATAGACTCAGATTTATAGAGGGTAGAGTAATATTTCACAAATTCCGCCCTAATCTCCTCTGCAGATCTTACCCCAGTTCCTTGTGGATTCCTAATTTCTCTTATACTGGTAACCTCTCTCTGGTTGGCCACCAAACGAGCCAGAAACCTGCCCGTTTTACCAGATTCACAAAAACGTTTCTGTCCTTGAAACAGGAGTTTAGGTTGTGCTTTTTTATACAAGAGCGTCTTGAGCTGTGAATTCGCCTCCTTTAACTGGTCAATGTATTGCTCCTTATGGCAGTCAATCAATGCAGCACGTAAACTCCTTATTGACTCTATCAGTTGTTGTTCCCTACGCCGTAGTTCCCTTCTAAACCTATTAATTTTTTTAAAGTATAAGCCCCTTATATGGGCCTTCAATGCGTCCCACACATAATGAATATGTGTTGAGCCTACATTGAAGCCCCAAAATTCCTTAATATCCTGGTCTACTTGGGATTGCTCCCCTATTACATCAAACCAATGCGGGTTCAATTTAAAGGTCCTTCCTAAGGTTGGGGCCTCCGCAAACGCAATCAGAACTGGGGAGTGATCCGAAATTCCACGAGGTTCGTACCTCATTCTCAGGACGCGGCCGCACAAGTCCCGACTTGCAAAAGCCAAATCAATACGGGACATTGACCCGGATGACTGGCTAAAACATGAAAAGGTTTTTTATTGCCATAGAGTGCGCTCCCTCTAGTGGTGACTGTATATTCTGTATGTATTGAGCTCCCTCTAGTGGTGGCTGTATAATCTGTATGTAGTGAGCTCCCCCTAGTGGTGGCTGTATAATCTGTATGTAGTGTGCTCCCTCTAGTGGTGGCTGTATAATCTGTATGTAGTGAGCTCCCCCTAGTGGTGACTGTATATTCTGTATGTATTGAGCTCCCTCTAGTGGTGAATGTATAATCTGTATGTTATGAGCTCCCTCTAGTGGTGACTGTATAATCTGTATGTAGTGAGCTCCCTCTAGTGGTGGCTGTATAATCTGTATGTAGTGAGCTCCCTCTAGTGGTGACTGTATATTCTGTATGTATTGAGCTCCCTCTAGTGGTGGCTGTATAATCTGTATGTAGTGAGCTCCCCCTAGTGGTGGCTGTATAATCTGTATTTAGTGAGCTCCCTCTAGTGGTGGCTGTATAATCTGTATGTAGTGAGCTCCCCCTAGTGGTGACTGTATATTCTGTATGTATTGAGCTCCCTCTAGTGGTGAATGTATAATCTGTATGTTATGAGCTCCCTCTAGTGGTGACTGTATAATCTGTATGTAGTGAGCTCCCTCTAGTGGTGGCTGTATAATCTGTATGTAGTGAGCTCCCCCTAGTGGTGGCTGTATAATCTGAATGTAGTGAGCTCCCTCTAGTGGTGGCTGTATAATCTGTATGTAGTGAGCCCCCTCTAGTGGTGGCTGTATAATCTGTATTTAGTGAGCTCCCTCTAGTGGTGGCTGTATAATCTGTATGTAGTGAGCTCCCCCTAGTGGTGACTGTATATTCTGTATGTATTGAGCTCCCTCTAGTGGTGAATGTATAATCTGTATGTTATGAGCTCCCTCTAGTGGTGACTGTATAATCTGTATGTAGTGAGCTCCCTCTAGTGGTGGCTGTATAATCTGTATGTAGTGAGCTCCTTCTAGTGGTGGCTGTATAATCTGAATGTAGTGAGCTCCCTCTAGTGGTGGCTGTATAATCTGTATGTAGTGAGCTCCCCCTAGTGGTGGCTGTATAATCTGAATGTAGTGAGCTCCCTCTAGTGGTGGCTGTATAATCTGTATGTAGTGAGCTCCCTCTAGTGGTGGCTGTATAATCTGTATGTAGTGAGCTCCCTCTAGTGGTGGCTGTATAATCTGTATGTAGTGAGCTCCCTCTAGTGGTGGCTGTATAATCTGTATGTAGTGAGCTCCCTCTAGTGGTGGCTGTATAATCTGTATGTAGTGAGGTCCCTCTAGTGGTGACTGTATAATCTGTATGTAGTGAGCTCCCTCTAGTGGTGACTGTATAATCTGTATGTAGTGAGCTCCCTCTAGTGGTGGCTGTATAATCTGTATGTAGTGAGCTCCCTCTAGTGGTGGCTGTATAATCTGTATGCAGTGAACACCCTCTAGTGGTGGCTGTATAATCTGTATGTAGTGAGCTCCCCCTAGTGGTGGCTGTATAATCTGTATGTAGTGAGCTCCCACTAGTGGTGGCTGTATAATCTGTATGTAGTGAGCTCCCTCTAGTGGTGGCTGTATAATCTGTATGTAGTGAGCTCCCTCTAGTGGTGGCTGTATAATCTGTATTTAGTGAGCTCCCTCTAGTGGTTGTTGTATAATCTGTATGTAGTGAGCTCCCTCTAGTGGTGGCTGTATAATCTGTATGTAGTGAGCTCCCTCTAGTGGTGGCTGTATAATCTGTATGCAGTGAACACCCTCTAGTGGTGGCTGTATAATCTGTATGTAGTGAGCTCCCCCTAGTGGTGGCTGTATAATCTGTATGTAATGAGCTCCCTCTAATAGTGGCTGTATAATCTGCATGTAGTGAGCTCCCTCTAGTGGTGGCTGTATAATCTGTATGTAGTGAGCTCCCTCTAGTGGTTGTTGTATAATCTGTATGTAGTGAGCTCCCTCTAGTGGTGGCTGTATAATCTGTATATAGTGAGCTCCCTCTAGTGGTGGCTGTATAATCTGTATGTAGTGAGCTCCCTCTAGTGGTGGCTGTATAATCTGTATTCAGTGAGCTCCCTCTAGTGGTGGCTGTATAATCTGTATGCAGTGAGCATCCCTCTAGTGGTTGTTGTATAATCTGTATGTAGTGACCTCCCTCTAGTGGTGGCTGTATAATCTGTATGTAGTGAGCTCCCTCTAGTGGTGGCTGTATAATCTGTATGTAGTGAGCTCCCTCTAGTGGTGGCTGTATAATCTGTATGTAGTGAGCTCCCTCTAGTGGTGGCTGTATAATCTGTATGTAGTGAGGTCCCTCTAGTGGTGACTGTATAATCTGTATGTAGTGAGCTCCCTCTAGTGGTGACTGTATAATCTGTATGTAGTGAGCTCCCTCTAGTGGTGGCTGTATAATCTGTATGTAGTGAGCTCCCTCTAGTGGTGGCTGTATAATCTGTATGTAGTGAGCTCCCTCTAGTGGTGGCTGTATAATCTGTATGCAGTGAACACCCTCTAGTGGTGGCTGTATAATCTGTATGTAGTGAGCTCCCCCTAGTGGTGGCTGTATAATCTGTATGTAGTGAGCTCCCTCTAGTGGTGGCTGTATAATCTGTATGTAGTGAGCTCCCTCTAGTGGTGGCTGTATAATCTGTATGTAGTGAGCTCCCTCTAGTGGTGGCTGTATAATCTGTATTTAGTGAGCTCCCTCTAGTGGTTGTTGTATAATCTGTATGTAGTGAGCTCCCTCTAGTGGTGGCTGTATAATCTGTATGTAGTGAGCTCCCTCTAGTGGTGGCTGTATAATCTGTATGCAGTGAACACCCTCTAGTGGTGGCTGTATAATCTGTATGTAGTGAGCTCCCCCTAGTGGTGGCTGTATAATCTGTATGTAATGAGCTCCCTCTAATAGTGGCTGTATAATCTGCATGTAGTGAGCTCCCTCTAGTGGTGGCTGTATAATCTGTATGTAGTGAGCTCCCTCTAGTGGTTGTTGTATAATCTGTATGTAGTGAGCTCCCTCTAGTGGTGGCTGTATAATCTGTATATAGTGAGCTCCCTCTAGTGGTGGCTGTATAATCTGTATGTAGTGAGCTCCCTCTAGTGGTGGCTGTATAATCTGTATGTAATGAGCTCCCTCTAGTGGTGGCTGTATAATCTGTATGTAATGAGCTCCCTCTAGTGGTTGTTGTATAATCTGTATGTAGTGAGCTCCCTCTAGTGGTGGCTGTATAATCTGTATGTAGTGAGCTCCCTCTAGTGGTGGCTCTTTGAGTATCTGAAGCCTTAGGCTGAAATATAGGATGTTGGTATCCAATGACAGCAAGCAAAGATCTTGAAATGGTGATGAAATAAGGGCTAACGTTGATTAGCTGGTTGCAGAGAGTTTCATTCTATGATGATGAAGCTTTCTTTACATAGGACAGGATGTAAGTGGATGATGGGGGTCATCTCTTCGCTGTTAGCTTAATGTTACCACAAGTTTATTGTTTTACCCGAGAAATAATAAATCTCCCTTAATATCTGTCACTGCGGCCATAATCCTGGCGGAGCTGATAATACCCAGGCCAGTCCTGGGAGTATTATTGAATGATAGGATGTGCTGGGACTTGTAGTATGGCCTTTCTGTTGCTCTTGTAGTGTTAGACCTTGAAGTCCAAAGATTACAATGCACACTCCGCGCTGTCGTTCTGCTGTTGGGGGAGGGGTGCTATAGTTATCCTCATCCATACAGATACTGGTTATTCGATATGTGACCCCGATATCTCACCTGTATATGAGGTTCAGCAGGATGTAGAGGGAGGAGAACACCAGCAGCTCCTTGTACAGTAACTTGTAGATGCTTCCTTTCCAGCGGAAGAGAAGTTTGGAGAAGCCACCAAATCTGGCATTGGCCACTTCGAGGGTGTAAGAAATGGTCATTGTGGCTCCTGCTGGAAAGTGGAGGAGATGAACATGCAGTCCTGCAAATATTCCCCCCTTCCCGGTTGTCTCTCAGTTGTATAGATGGGTCTAATGATGCAGCTCCACATGGAGCGGATATCATCTGACTAAACACTCAGGAGTCTAAGAAAGCTGGGTGACGGCCCTCAATGGTAGATTATAATCCGGGTGGTTTGGGCTTCCAAGTGTCCGGGATGCAGATTGTAGTTTTATCACCTTTTTTTTTTTTTTACTGCAAATCGTGAAGAAGCTTTGTGCAAGGATCTGAGGATCTGCATGTGATCACATGACCTCTGCAGGGCCTCAAGTCACAGGGAGAAGTGTGTGAAATAGAAAGGTAAATGTATTGGGTCTGGTCCAGGGACTGTCACAGTCCAGGGGTTCTAGTTTGGGTCTATAATGTATGGGCTTCTAAGAGAAACCAGCCCTGGCACCAAGTAACCCTCTGTCCTCATGTATACCACCAAAAAACCCTAACACAAAAGACAGCCCCAACAAACACAACACGGACCTAGATGCCACTTTTCAGGGTCACGTGACCTCTACCTACTGGTAGTCCATGTAATCTGGTCATTATCCTGTATTTTTAGAGTCTGCTTTGGGGATTTCCATTTATTTAAGGGAAATGCTGTGTTTTTTTAGGAGGACAGTAATCATTATAGAGCTCAGTGATGAGGGGGCAAAGTATATCGCAGGAAACACTATTGGCATTAGAAGTCATCATGGTGGTCGGGGCAAGATGGAGAAGAAAAGAGAATGTCTATGGCTCACTGGATTAGTAGAGGAGCCGTCATCTCTCCGGACACGTCTGTAGGAAATCCTTGGATTTCACAGAAATTCTCTGCACGATATGACAGTCAGCAATGAATGGACACTGTCAGTATGCCGGCGCGCAGCCCTTTGACAAGGGGAAGGGTAATATTTATGACTATAGACACCACTACGATACATTTTATGCAGATATTTCCAGGATGATTCTAGATTAATTAATACCAAAGGGCACAAGATGCCGGCCCCAGGATCCGAACCTGAGTATCCATCGATCCCCTTAAAGAGACAGTGTAGATTTCATTAAAAGTTGTAACCGAAGAGCAGTGATGGGATAGAGCGGAGCGGCCTCTCGCCATGACCAATGCTGCGTATTCTGCGCAGTTCTCTGCATATCTCAGACCCCCCATGTAAGTATAATACAGGGAGTGTGACTTACCTGCATACAAGGAGCGCTCTGTAGACAGAAGCCGGATCACCGGTCCCCGGGGCCCCTTTATAGGTAGAGACTCTGTGGCTGTGATCACCTGTGATTTATTGGCCCATAATGTTAAGTACAGATTAATCCGTGTGCACACGGCCTCCTCGCACCCGCCAGATTCTCACGCACAGAGCTGAGACCACAAGATGGCGGAGAAGAAGAAGACGCATCTTCTGAGGGCGCAGGCGTCACAATGTATCAGGCACCACAGCGCTGTCACTTTTGATACATTTCTATTGCTTCATTGTATCATCTCATTCTACATTTACCTCCAAAAGCCGTATCCACACTATTGCTATGGGGCCCATGGTGTAGGGGCCCGATGCAGACTGATAGCAGATACCTTTAGATGCCACTAGGGGGAGCTCACTGCATACAAACATCTACAGCAAGAGTGGAGCTCAAGAAGTGAGCTCCCCCTAGTGGAGGCCGCGGGAAGCTGCAACTGCATCATTTATGCAAAGCACAAACGGAAGATGAATCAGAGCAGAAATCTGGAGTGAAATAATGGGCATTAAGGGTCCCTTCAGACGGCCGTATGTGTTTTGCGGTACGCAACGTAAAACACAGATATCGGCAAGTGTGCGTTACGCATTTGGTAGAATGCACATGACCAGGTGACCAGTCCTGTGGTAGAAATGGGACAAGAATGGGACATGTTCAATCTTTTTGCAGGTTCGCGGAACATTAGTACGGATGTGGAAACGGATACTGACTCATAAATACGGTTGTGTGAATGAGCCCCAACTGAAATACGAGGAGGAGAGGGACCACACTGTCCTACCCTGTGTGATACGGTCTGCTGAGCTGTGTATCTAATCCTATCCTCTGTGATACGGTCTGCTGAGCTGTGTATCTAATCCTGTGTGATACAGTCTGCTGAGCCGTGTATCTAATCCTACCCTGTGTGATACAGTCTGCTGAGCTGTGTATCTAATCCTATCCTGTGTGATACTGTCTGCTGAGATGTGTATCTAATCCTACCCTGTGTGATACTGTCTGCTGAGCTGTGTATCTAATCCTATCCTGTGTGATACTGTCTGCTGAGCTGTGTATCTAATCCTATCCTGTGTGATACTGTCTGCTGAGCTGTGTATCTAATCCTATCCTGTGTGATACTGTCTGCTGAGCTGTGTATCTAATCCTATCCTGTGTGATACTGTCTGCTGAGCTGTGTATCTAATCCTACCCTGTGTGATACTGTCTGCTGAGCTGTGTATCTAATCCTATCCTGTGTGATACTGTCTGCTGAGCTGTGTATCTAATCCTATCCTGTGTTATACTGTCTGCTGAGCTGTGTATCTAATCCTACCCTGTGTGATACAGTCTGCTGAGCTGTGTATCTAATCCTACCCTGTGTAATCCTGTCTGCTGAGCTGTGTATCTAATCCAACCCTGTGTGATACAGTCTGCTGAGCTGTGTATCTAATCCTACCCTGTGTAATCCTGTCTGCTGAGCTGTGTATCTAATCCTACCCTGTGTGATACTGTCTGCTGAGCTATGTATCTAATCCTATCCTGTGTGATACTGTCTGCTGAGCTGTGTATCTAATCCTATCCTGTGTGATACTGTCTGCTGAGCTGTGTATCTAATCCTATCCTGTGTGATACTGTCTGCTGAGCTGTGTATCTAATCCTGTCCCGTGTGATACTGTCTGCTGAGCTGTGTATCTAATCCTATCCTGTGTGATACTGTCTGCTGAGCTGTGTATCTAATCGTATCCTGTGTGATACTGCCTCCTGAGCCGTGTATCTAACCCTGTCCTGTGTGATACTGTCTGCTGAGCTGTGTATTTAATCCTATCCTGTGTGATACTGACTGCTGAGCTGTGTATCTAATCCTGTCCTGTGTGATACTGTCTGCTGAGCTGTGTATCTAATCCTATCCTGTGTGATACTGTCTGCTGAGCTGTGTATCTAATCATCTACTGTGTGATACTGTCTGCTGAGCTGTGTATCTAATCCTATCCTGTGTGATACTGTCTGCTGAGCTGTGTATCTAATCGTATCCTGTGTGATACTGTCTGCTGAACTGTGTATCTAATTATATCCTGTGTGATACTGTCTGCTGAGCTGTGTATCTAATCCTATCCTGTGTGATACTGCCTGCTGAGCTGTGTATCTAATCCTATCCTGTGTGATACTGTCTGCTGAGCTGTGTATCTAATCCTATCCTGTGTGATACTGTCTGCTGAGCTGTGTATCTAATCCTATCCTGTGTGATACTGCCTGCTGAGCTGTGTATCTAATCCTATCCTGTGTGATACTGCCTGCTGAGCTGTGTTATCTAATCCTGCCCTGTGTGATACTGTCTGCTGAGCCGTGTATCTAATCCTTTCCTGTGTGATACTGTCTGCTGAGCTGTGTATCTAATCCTGTCCTATGTGATACTGTCTGCTGAGCCGTGTATCTAATCATATCCTGTGTGATACGTCTGCTGAGCTGTGTATCTAATCCTATCCTGTGTGATACTGCCTGCTGAGCTGTGTATCTAATCCTCTCCTGTGTGATACTGTCTGCTGAGCTGTGTATCTAATCCTGTCCTGTGTAATACTGTCTGCTGAGCTGTGTATCTAATCCTATCCTGTGTGATACTGTCTGCTGAGCTGTGTATCTAATCCTATCCTGTGTGATACCGTCTGCTGAGCTGTGTATCTAATCCTATCCTGTGTGATACTGCCTGCTGAGCTGTGTATCTAATCCTGCCCTGTGTGATACTGTCTGCTGAGCCGTGTATCTAATCCTATCCTATGTGATACTGTCTGCTGAGCTGTGTATCTAATCCTGTCCTGTGTGATACTGTCTGCTGAGCTGTGTATCTAATCCTATCCTGTGTGATACTGTCTGCTGAGCCGTGTATCTAATCCTATCCTGTGTGATACGGTCTGCTGAGCTGTGTATCTAATCCTGTCCTGTGTGATACTGTCTGCTGAGCTGTGTATCTAATCCTATCCTGTGTGATACTGTCTGCTGAGACCATGTATCTAATCCTATCCTATGTGATACTGTCTGCTGAGCTGTGTATCTAATCCTATCCTGTGTGATACTGTCTGCTGAGCTGTGTATCTAATCCTATCCTCTGTGATACTGTCTGCTGAGCTGTGTATCTAATCCTATCCTGTGTGATACTGTCTGCTGAGCTGTGTATCTAATCCTATGTGATACTGTCTGCTGAGCGGTGTATCTAATCCTGTCCTGTGTGATACTGTCTGCTGAGCTGTGTATCTAATCCTATCCTGTGTGACACTGTCTGCTGAGCTGTGTATCTAATCCTACCCTGTGTGATACAGTCTGCTGAGCTGTGTATCTAATCCTGTCCTGTGTGATACTGTCTGCTGAGCTGTGTATCTAATCCTATCCTGTGTGATACTGTCTGCTGAGCTGTGTATCTAATCCTACCCTGTGTGATACTGTCTGCTGAGCCGTGTATCTAATCCTGTCCTGTGTGATACTGTCTGCTGAGCTGTGTATCTAATACTGTCCTGTGTGATACTGTCTGCTGAGCTGTGTATCTAATACTGTCCTGTGTGATACTGTCTGCTGAGCTGTGTATCTAATCCTATCCTGTGTGATACCGTCTGCTGAGACCATGTATCTAATCCTATCCTATGTGATACTGTCTGCTGAGCTGTGTATCTAATCATATCCTGTGTGATACTGTCTGCTGAGCTGTGTATCTAATCCTATCCTGTGTGATACTGTCTGCTGAGCTGTGTATCTAATCCTATCCTGTGTGATACCGTCTGCTGAGCTGTGTATCTAATCCTATCCTGTGTGATACTGTCTGCTAAGCTGTGTATCTAATCCTATCCTGTGTGATACAGTCTGCTGAGCTGTGTATCTAATCCTATCCTGTGTGATACCGTCTGCTGAGCTGTGTATCTAATCCTATCCTGTGTGATACTGTCTGCTGAGCTGTGTATCTAATCCTATCCTGTGTGATACTGTCTGCTGAGCTGTGTATCTAATCCTATCCTGTGTGATACTGTCTGCTGAGCTGTGTATCTAATCCTATCCTGTGTGATACTGTCTGCTGAGCTGTGTATCTAATCCTATCCTGTGTGATACTGTCTGCTGAGCTGTGTATCTAATCCTATCCTGTGTGATACTGTCTGCTGAGCTGTGTATCTAATCCTATCCTGTGTGATACTGTCTGCTGAGCTGTGTATCTAATCCTATCCTGTGTGATACTGTCTGCTGAGCTGTGTATCTAATCCTATCCTGTGTGATACCGTCTGCTGAGACCATGTATCTAATCCTATGTGATACTGTCTGCTGAGCTGTGTATCTAATCCTATGTGATACTGTCTGCTGAGCTGTGTATCTAATCCTATCCTGTGTGATACTGTCTGCTGAGCTGTGTATCTAATCCTATCCTGTGTGATACTGTCTGCTGAGCTGTGTATCTAATCCTATCCTGTGTGATACCGTCTGCTGAGACCATGTATCTAATCCTATCCTATGTGATACTGTCTGCTGAGCTGTGTATCTAATCCTGCTCTGTGTGATACTGTCTGCTGAGCTGTGTATCTAATCCTATCCTGTGTGATACTGCCTGCTGAGATGTGTATCTAATCCTATCCTGTGTGATACTGTCTATTGAGCTGTGTATCTAATCCTGCCCTGTGTGATACTGTCTGCTGAGCTGTGTATCTAATCCTGCCCTGTGTGATACTGTCTGCTGTGTATCTAATCCTATCCTGTGTGATACTGCCTGCTGAGATGTGTATCTAATCCTATCCTGTGTGATACTGTCTGCTGAGCTGTGTATCTAATCCTGTCCTGTGTGATACTGTCTGCTGAGCTGTGTATCTAACCCTGTCCTGTGTGATACTGTCTGCTGAGCTGTGTATCTAATACTGTCCTGTGTGAAACTGTCTGCTGAGCTGTGTATCTAATCCTATCCTGTGTGATACCGTCTGCTGAGCTGTGTATCTAATCCTATCCTGTGTGATACTGTCTGCTGAGCTGTGTATCTAATCCTATCCTGTGTGATAGTCTGCTGAGCTGTGTATCTAATCCTATGTGATACTGTCTGCTGAGCTGTGTATCTAATCCTATCCTGTGTGATACTGTCTGCTGAGCTGTGTATCTAATCCTATCCTGTGTGATACTGTCTGCTGAGCTGTGTATCTAATCCTGTGTGATACTGTCTGCTGAGCTGTGTATCTAATCCTGCCCTGTGTGATACTGTCTGCTGAGCTGTGTATCTAATCCTATCATGTGTGATACTGCCTGCTGAGATGTGTATCTAATCCTATCCTGTGTGATACTGTCTGCTGAGCTGTGTATCTAATCCTGCCCTGTGTGATACTGTCTGCTGAGCTGTGTATCTAATCCTATCCTGTGTGATACCGTCTGCTGAGACCATGTATCTAATCCTATCCGATACTGTCTGCTGAGCTGTGTATCTAATCCTATGTGATACTGTCTGCTGAGCTGTGTATCTAATCCTATCCTGTGTGATACTGTCTGCTGAGCTGTGTATCTAATCCTATCCTGTGTGATACTGTCTGCTGAGCTGTGTATCTAATCCTATCCTGTGTGATACCGTCTGCTGAGACCATGTATCTAATCCTATCCTATGTGATACTGTCTGCTGAGCTGTGTATCTAATCATATCCTGTGTGATACTGTCTGCTGAGCTGTGTATCTAATCCTATCCTGTGTGATACTGTTTGCTGAGCTGTGTATCTAATCTTTTCCTGTGTGATACTGCCTGCTGAGCTGTGTATCTAATCCTATCCTGTGTGATACTGTCTGCTGAGCTGTGTATCTAATCCTGCCCTGTGTGATACTGTCTGCTGAGCTGTGTATCTAATCCTGCCCTGTGATACTGTCTGCTGAGCTGTGTATCTAATCCTATCATGTGTGATACTGTCTGCTGAGCTGTGTATCTAATCCTACCCTGTGTGATACTGTCTGCTGAGCTGTGTATCTAATCCTATCCTGTGTGATACTGTCTGCTGAGCTGTGTATCTAATCCTATCCTGTGTGATACTGCCTGCTGAGCTGTGTATCTAATCCTATCCTGTGTGATACTGTCTGCTGAGCTGTGTATCTAATCCTATCCTGTGTGATACTGTCTGCTGAGCTGTGTATCTAATCCTATCCTGTGTGATACTGTCTGCTGAGCTGTGTATCTAATCCTATCCTGTGTAATACTGCCTGCTGAGATGTGTATCTAATCCTATCCTGTGTGATACTGTCTGCTGAGCTGTGTATCTAATCCTGCCCTGTGTGATACTGTCTGCTGAGCTGTGTATCTAATCCTATCCTGTGTGATACCGTCTGCTGAGACCATGTATCTAATCCTATCCGATACTGTCTGCTGAGCTGTGTATCTAATCCTATGTGATACTGTCTGCTGAGCTGTGTATCTAATCCTATCCTGTGTGATACTGTCTGCTGAGCTGTGTATCTAATCCTATGTGATACTGTCTGCTGAGCTGTGTATCTAATCCTATCCTGTGTGATACTGTCTGCTGAGCTGTGTATCTAATCCTATCCTGTGTGATACTGTCTGCTGAGCTGTGTATCTAATCCTATCCTGTGTGATACCGTCTGCTGAGACCATGTATCTAATCCTATCCTATGTGATACTGTCTGCTGAGCTGTGTATCTAATCATATCCTGTGTGATACTGTCTGCTGAGCTGTGTATCTAATCCTATCCTGTGTGATACTGTTTGCTGAGCTGTGTATCTAATCTTTTCCTGTGTGATACTGCCTGCTGAGCTGTGTATCTAATCCTATCCTGTGTGATACTGTCTGCTGAGCTGTGTATCTAATCCTGCCCTGTGTGATACTGTCTGCTGAGCTGTATATCTAATCCTGCCCTGTGTGATACTGTCTGCTGAGCTGTGTATCTAATCCTATCATGTGTGATACTGTCTGCTGAGCTGTGTATCTAATCCTACCCTGTGTGATACTGTCTGCTGAGCTGTGTATCTAATCCTATCCTGTGTGATACTGTCTGCTGAGCTGTGTATCTAATCCTATCCTGTGTGATACTGCCTGCTGAGCTGTGTATCTAATCCTATCCTGTGTGATACTGTCTGCTGAGCTGTGTATCTAATCCTATCCTGTGTGATACTGTCTGCTGAGCTGTGTATCTAATCCTATCCTGTGTGATACTGTCTGCTGAGCTGTGTATCTAATCCTATCCTGTGTAATACTGCCTGCTGAGATGTGTATCTAATCCTATCCTGTGTGATACTGTCTGCTGAGCTGTGTATCTAATCCTGCCCTGTGTGATACTGTCTGCTGAGCTGTGTATCTAATCCTATCCTGTGTGATACCGTCTGCTGAGACCATGTATCTAATCCTATCCGATACTGTCTGCTGAGCTGTGTATCTAATCCTATGTGATACTGTCTGCTGAGCTGTGTATCTAATCCTATCCTGTGTGATACTGTCTGCTGAGCTGTGTATCTAATCCTGCCCTGTGCGATACTGTCTGCTGAGCTGTGTATCTAATCCTGCCCTGTGTGATACTGTCTGCTGAGCTGTGTATCTAATCCTGCCCTGTGTGATACTGTCTGCTGAGCTGTGTATCTAATCCTATCCTGTGTGATACTGTCTGCTGAGCTGTGTATCTAATCCTATCCTGTGTGATACTGCCTGCTGAGATGTGTATCTAATCCTATCCTGTGTGATACTGTCTGCTGAGCTGTGTATCTAATCCTGCCCTGTGTGATACTGTCTGCTGAGCTGTGTATCTAATCCTATCCTGTGTGATACCGTCTGCTGAGACCATGTATCTAATCCTATCCGATACTGTCTGCTGAGCTGTGTATCTAATCCTATGTGATACTGTCTGCTGAGCTGTGTATCTAATCCTATCCTGTGTAATACTGTCTGCTGAGCTGTGTATCTAATCCTATCCTGTGTGATACTGTCTGCTGAGCTGTGTATCTAATCCTATCCTGTGTGATACCGTCTGCTGAGACCATGTATCTAATCCTATGTGATACTGTCTGCTGAGCTGTGTATCTAATCATATCCTGTGTGATACTGTCTGCAGAGCTGTGTATCTAATCCTGCCCTGTGTGATACTGTCTGCTGAGCTGTGTATCTAATCCTATCATGTGTGATACTGCCTGCTGAGATGTGTATCTAATCCTATCCTGTGTGATACTGTCTGCTGAGCTGTGTATCTAATCCTGCCCTGTGTGATACTGTCTGCTGAGCTGTGTATCTAATCCTGCCCTGTGCGATACTGTCTGCTGAGCTGTGTATCTAATCCTATCCTGTGTGATACTGTCTGCTGAGCTGTGTATCTAATCCTATCCTGTGTGATACTGTCTGCTGAGCTGTGTATCTAATCCTATCCTGTGTAATACTGTCTGCTGAGCTGTGTATCTAATCCTGCCCTGTGTGATACTGTCTGCTGAGCTGTGTATCTAACCCTGTCCTGTGTGATACTGTCTGCTGAGCTGTGTATCTAATCCTATCCTGTGTAATACTGCCTGCTGAGATGTGTATCTAATCCTATCCTGTGTGATACTGTCTGCTGAGCTGTGTATCTAATCCTGCCCTGTGTGATACCGTCTGCTGAGCTGTGTATCTAATCCTATCCTGTGTGATACCATCTGCTGAGACCATGTATCTAATCCTATCCGATACTGTCTGCTGAGCTGTGTATCTAATCCTATGTGATACTGTCTGCTGAGCTGTGTATCTAATCCTATGTGATACTGTCTGCTGAGCTGTGTATCTAATCCTATCCTGTGTGATACTGTCTGCTGAGCTGTGTATCTAATCCTATCCTGTGTGATACTGTCTGCTGAGCTGTGTATCTAATCCTATCCTGTGTGATACCGTCTTCTGAGACCATGTATCTAATCCTATCCTATGTGATACTGTCTGCTGAGCTGTGTATCTAATCCTATCCTGTGTGATACTGTCTGCTGAGCTGTGTATCTAATCCTATCATGTGTGATACTGCCTGCTGAGATGTGTATCTAATCCTATCCTGTGTGATACTGTCTGCTGAGCTGTGTATCTAATCCTGCCCTGTGTGATACTGTCTGTTTAGCTGTGTATCTAATCCTATCCTGAGTGATACTGTCTGCTGAGCTGTGTATCTAATCCTATCCTGTGTGATACTGTCTGCTGAGCTGTGTATCTAATCCTATCCTGAGTGATACTGTCTGCTGAGCTGTGTATCTAATCCTATCCTGTGTGATACTGTCTGCTGAGCTGTGTATCTAATCCTGCCCTGTGTGATACTGGAGTTTTCCCCTCAGGTTCCCAGCAGTAATTTCTATATTTGGCAGGTAATAATTAGTATTTATGGTCGCTGCTGCCGGGTTATTTGGGGCAGTAAATCTTTTTGGACAGTTGGAAGAAGCTGCAACGATTTAACTTCCTCTTTTTGAAATGTGTACAAAGTTCTGCTCCCGCACAGACCCCAAGATAAGACCTGGGCCCCGACAGGGAAAAAGCTGACATGTCCCAAAATGCGCTGCCGAAGAACCCAGAGATACTAAGTCTGCTGAAGATGTCTTAGGGTGGTGGCACGCTGTGAAATATAGTGGTAGATGATGTGATCCTGCTGGGTGAGGTGGTGACAATTCATCAAGATGTCCCTCGTGTCACATAGACAACATGAGGTGACAACCGCCTGCAAATACACAAACAGTGCACAGTCCTGTACAGAAATAATCATCCAACCGTATTAATCCATTTCTGATCCTGAGTTACATCCTGTATTATGCTCCAGAGCTGCACTCACTATTCTGCTGGTGTAGTCACTATATACATACATTACTTATCCTGTACTGATCCTGAGTTACATCCAGTATTATACTCCAGAGCTGCACTCACTATTCTGCTGGTGCAGTCACTGTGTACATACATTACTTATCCTGTACTGATCCTGAGTTACATCCTGTATTATACTCCAGAGCTGCACTCACTATTCTGCTGGTGCAGTCACTGTGTGCATACATTACTTATCCTGTACTGATCCTGAGTTACATCCTGTATTATACTCCAGAGCTGCACTCACTATTCTGCTGGTGCAGTCACTGTGTACATACATCACTTATCCTGTATTGATCCTGAGTTACATCCTGTATTATACTCCAGAGCTGCACTCACTATTCTGCTGGTGCAGTCACTGTGTACATACATTACTTATCCTGTACTGATCCTGAGTTACATCCGGTATTATACTCCAGAGCTGCACTCACTATTCTGCTGGTGCAGTCACTGTGTACATACATTACTTATCCTGTACTGATCCTGAGTTACATCCTGTATTATACTCCAGAGCTGCACTCACTATTCTGCTGGTGCAGTCACTGTGTACATACATTACTTATCCTGTACTGATCCTGAGTTACATCCTGTATTATACTCCAGAGCTGCACTCACTATTCTGCTGGTGCAGTCACTGTGTGCATACATCACTTATCCTGTATTGATCCTGAGTTACATCCTGTATTATACTCCAGAGCTGCACTCACTATTCTGCTGGTGGAGTCACTGTGTACATACATTACTTATCCTGTACTGATCCTGAGTTACATCCGGTATTATACTCCAGAGCTGCACTCACTATTCTGCTGGTGCAGTCACTGTGTACATACATTACTTATCCTGTACTGATCCTGAGTTACATCCTGTATTATACTCCAGAGCTGCACTCACTATTCTGCTGGTGCAGTCACTATGTACATACATTACTTATCCTGTACTGATCCTGAGTTACATCCTGTATTATACTCCAGAGCTGCACTCACTATTCTGCTGGTGCAGTCACTGTGTACATACATTACTTATCCTGTACTGATCCTGAGTTACATCCTGTATTATACTCCAGAGCTGCACTCACTATTCTGCTGGTGCAGTCACTGTGTACATACATTACTTATCCTGTACTGATCCTGAGTTACATCCTGTATTATACTCCAGAGCTGCACTCACTATTCTGCTGGTGCAGTCACTGTGTACATACATTACTTATCCTGTACTGATCCTGAGTTACATCCTGTATTATACTCCAGAGCTGCACTCACTATTCTGCTGGTGCAGTCACTGTGTACATACATTACTTATCCTGTACTGATCCTGAGTTACATCCTGTATTATACTCCAGAGCTGCACTCACTATTCTGCTGGTGGAGTCACTGTGTACATACATTACTTATCCTGTACTGATCCTGAGTTACATCCTGTATTATACTCCAGAGCTGCACTCACTATTCTGCTGGTGCAGTCACTGTGTACATACATTAATTATCCTGTACTGATCCTGAGTTACATCCTGTATTATACTCCAGAGCTGCACTCACTATTCTGCTGGTGCAGTCACTGTGTACATACATTACTTATCCTGTACTGATCCTGAGTTACATCCTGTATTATACTCCAGAGCTGCACTCACTATTCTGCTGGTGGAGTCACTGTGTACATACATTACTTATCCTGTACTGATCCTGAGTTACATCCTGTATTATACTCCAGAGCTGCACTCACTATTCTGCTGGTGCAGTCACTGTGTACATACAGTACTTATCCTGTACTGATCCTGAGTTACATCCTGTATTATACTCCAGAGCTGCACTCACTATTCTGCTGGTGCAGTCACTGTGCACATACATTACTTATCCTGTACTGATCCTGAGTTACATCCTGTATTATACTCCAGAGCTGCACTCACTATTCTGCTGGTGCAGTCACTGTGTACATACATTACTTATCCTGTACTGATCCTGAGTTACATCCTGTATTATACTCCAGAGCTGCACTCACTATTCTGCTGGTGCAGTCACTGTGTACATACATTACTTATCCTGTACTGATCCTAAGTTACATCCTGTATTATACTCCAGAGCTGCACTCACTATTCTGCTGGTGCAGTCACTGTGTACATACATTACTTATCCTGTACTGATCCTGAGTTACATCCTGTATTATACTCCAGAGCTGCACTCACTATTCTGCTGGTGGAGTCACTGTGTACATACATTACTTATCCTGTACTGATCCTGAGTTACATCCTGTATTATACTCCAGAGCTGCACTCACTATTCTGCTGGTGCAGTCACTGTGTACATACATTACTTATCCTGTACTGATCCTGAGTTACATCCTGTATTATACTCCAGAGCTGCACTCACTATTCTGCTGGTGCAGTCACTGTGTACATACATTACTTATCCTGTACTGATCCTGAGTTACATCCTGTATTATACTCCAGAGCTGCACTCACTATTCTGCTGGTGCAGTCACTGTGTACATACATTACTTATCCTGTACTGATCCTGAGTTACATCCTGTATTATACTCCAGAGCTGCACTCACTATTCTGCTGGTGCAGTCACTGTGTACATACATTACTTATCCTGTACTGATCCTGAGTTACATCCTGTATTATACTCCAGAGCTGCACTCACTATTCTGCTGGTGGAGTCACTGTGCACATACATTACTTATCCTGTACTGATCCTGAGTTACATCCTGTATTATACTCCAGAGCTACACTCACTATTCTGCTGGTGCAGTCACTGTGTACATACAGTACTTATCCTGTACTGATCCTGAGTTACATCCTGTATTATACTCCAGAGCTGCACTCACTATTCTGCTGGTGCAGTCACTGTGCACATACATTACTTATCCTGTACTGATCCTGAGTTACATCCTGTATTATACTCCAGAGCTGCACTCACTATTCTGCTGGTGCAGTCACTATGTACATACATTACTTATCCTGTACTGATCCTGAGTTACATCCTGTATTATACTCCAGAGCTGCACTCACTATTCTGCTGGTGCAGTCACTGTGTACATACATTACTTATCCTGTACTGATCCTGAGTTACATCCTGTATTATACTCCAGAGCTGCACTCACTATTCTGCTGGTGGAGTCACTGTGCACATACATTACTTATCCTGTACTGATCCTGAGTTACATCCTGTATTATACTCCAGAGCTGCACTCACTATTCTGCTGGTGCAGTCACTGTGTACATACATTACTTATCCTGTACTGATCCTGAGTTACATCCTGTATTATACTCCAGAGCTGCACTCACTATTCTGCTGGTGCAGTCACTGTGTACATACATTACTTATCCTGTACTGATCCTGAGTTACATCCTGTATTATACTCCAGAGCTGCACTCACTATTCTGCTGGTGCAGTCACTGTGTACATACAATACTTATACTGTACTTATCCTGAGTTACATCCTGTATTATACTCCAGAGCTGCACTCACTATTCTGCTGGTGCAGTCACTGTGTACATACATTACTTATCCTGTACTGATCCTGAGTTACATCCTGTATTATACTCCAGAGCTGCACTCACTATTCTGCTGGTGCAGTCACTGTGTACATACATTACTTATCCTGTACTGATCCTGAGTTACATCCTGTATTATACTCCAGAGCTGCACTCACTATTCTGCTGGTGCAGTCACTGTGTACATACATTACTTATCCTGTACTGATCCTGAGTTACATCCTGTATTATACTCCAGAGCTGCACTCACTATTCTGCTGGTGCAGTTACTGTGTACATACATTACTTATCCTGTACTGATCCTGAGTTACATCCTGTATTATACTCCAGAGCTGCACTCACTATTCTGCTGGTGGAGTCACTGTGTACATACATTACTTATCCTGTACTGATCCTGAGTTACATCCTGTATTATACTCCAGAGCTGCACTCACTATTCTGCTGGTGCAGTCACTGTGTACATACATTACTTATCCTGTACTGATCCTGAGTTACATCCTGTATTATACTCCAGAGCTGCACTCACTATTCTGCTGGTGCAGTCACTGTGTACATACATTACTTATCCTGTACTGATCCTGAGTTACATCCTGTATTATACTCCAGAGCTGCACTCACTATTCTGCTGGTGCAGTCACTGTGTACATACATTACTTATCCTGTACTGATCCTGAGTTACATCCTGTATTATACTCCAGAGCTGCACTCACTATTCTGCTGGTGCAGTCACTGTGTACATACATTACTTATCCTGTACTGATCCTGAGTTACATCCTGTATTATACTCCAGAGCTGCACTCACTATTCTGCTGGTGGAGTCACTGTGCACATACATTACTTATCCTGTACTGATCCTGAGTTACATCCTGTATTATACTCCAGAGCTGCACTCACTATTCTGCTGGTGCAGTCACTGTGTACATACAGTACTTATCCTGTACTGATCCTGAGTTACATCCTGTATTATACTCCAGAGCTGCACTCACTATTCTGCTGGTGCAGTCACTGTGCACATACATTACTTATCCTGTACTGATCCTGAGTTACATCCTGTATTATACTCCAGAGCTGCACTCACTATTCTGCTGGTGCAGTCACTGTGTACATACATTACTTATCCTGTACTGATCCTGAGTTACATCCTGTATTATACTCCAGAGCTGCACTCACTATTCTGCTGGTGCAGTCACTGTGTACATACATTACTTATCCTGTACTGATCCTGAGTTACATCCTGTATTATACTCCAGAGCTGCACTCACTATTCTGCTGGTGGAGTCACTGTGCACATACATTACTTATCCTGTACTGATCCTGAGTTACATCCTGTATTATACTCCAGAGCTGCACTCACTATTCTGCTGGTGCAGTCACTGTGTACATACATTACTTATCCTGTACTGATCCTGAGTTACATCCTGTATTATACTCCAGAGCTGCACTCACTATTCTGCTGGTGCAGTCACTGTGTACATACATTACTTATCCTGTACTGATCCTGAGTTACATCCTGTATTATACTCCAGAGCTGCACTCACTATTCTGCTGGTGCAGTCACTGTGTACATACAATACTTATACTGTACTTATCCTGAGTTACATCCTGTATTATACTCCAGAGCTGCACTCACTATTCTGCTGGTGCAGTCACTGTGTACATACATTACTTATCCTGTACTGATCCTGAGTTACATCCTGTATTATACTCCAGAGCTGCACTCACTATTCTGCTGGTGCAGTCACTGTGTACATACATTACTTATCCTGTACTGATCCTGAGTTACATCCTGTATTATACTCCAGAGCTGCACTCACTATTCTGCTGGTGCAGTCACTGTGTACATACATTACTTATCCTGTACTGATCCTGAGTTACATCCTGTATTATACTCCAGAGCTGCACTCACTATTCTGCTGGTGCAGTTACTGTGTACATACATTACTTATCCTGTACTGATCCTGAGTTACATCCTGTATTATACTCCAGAGCTGCACTCACTATTCTGCTGGTGGAGTCACTGTGTACATACATTACTTATCCTGTACTGATCCTGAGTTACATCCTGTATTATACTCCAGAGCTGCACTCACTATTCTGCTGGTGCAGTCACTGTGTACATACATTACTTATCCTGTACTGATCCTGAGTTACATCCTGTATTATACTCCAGAGCTGCACTCACTATTCTGCTGGTGCAGTCACTGTGTACATACATTACTTATCCTGTACTGATCCTGAGTTACATCCTGTATTATACTCCAGAGCTGCACTCACTATTCTGCTGGTGCAGTCACTGTGTACATACATTACTTATCCTGTACTGATCCTGAGTTACATCCTGTATTATACTCCAGAGCTGCACTCACTATTCTGCTGGTGCAGTCACTGTGTACATACATTACTTATCCTGTACTGATCCTGAGTTACATCCTGTATTATACTCCAGAGCTGCACTCACTATTCTGCTGGTGGAGTCACTGTGCACATACATTACTTATCCTGTACTGATCCTGAGTTACATCCTGTATTATACTCCAGAGCTGCACTCACTATTCTGCTGGTGCAGTCACTGTGTACATACAGTACTTATCCTGTACTGATCCTGAGTTACATCCTGTATTATACTCCAGAGCTGCACTCACTATTCTGCTGGTGCAGTCACTGTGCACATACATTACTTATCCTGTACTGATCCTGAGTTACATCCTGTATTATACTCCAGAGCTGCACTCACTATTCTGCTGGTGCAGTCACTGTGTACATACATTACTTATCCTGTACTGATCCTGAGTTACATCCTGTATTATACTCCAGAGCTGCACTCACTATTCTGCTGGTGCAGTCACTGTGTACATACATTACTTATCCTGTACTGATCCTGAGTTACATCCTGTATTATACTCCAGAGCTGCACTCACTATTCTGCTGGTGGAGTCACTGTGTACATACATTACTTATCCTGTACTGATCCTGAGTTACATCCTGTATTATACTCCAGAGCTGCACTCACTATTCTGCTGGTGCAGTCACTGTGTACATACATTACTTATCCTGTACTGATCCTGAGTTACATCCTGTATTATACTCCAGAGCTGCACTCACTATTCTGCTGGTGGAGTCACTGTGCACATACATTACTTATCCTGTACTGATCCTGAGTTACATCCTGTATTATACTCCAGAGCTGCACTCACTATTCTGCTGGTGCAGTCACTGTGTACATACATTACTTATCCTGTACTGATCCTGAGTTACATCCTGTATTATACTCCAGAGCTGCACTCACTATTCTGCTGGTGCAGTCACTGTGTACATACATTACTTATCCTGAGTTACATCCTGTATTATACTCCAGAGCTGCACTCACTATTCTGCTGGTGCAGTCACTGTGTACATACATTACTTATCCTGTACTGATCCTGAGTTACATCCTGTATTATACTCCAGAGCTGCACTCACTATTCTGCTGGTGCAGTCACTGTGTACATACATTACTTATCCTGTACTGATCCTGAGTTACATCCTGTATTATACTCCAGAGCTGCACTCACTATTCTGCTGGTGCAGTCACTGTGTACATACAATACTTATACTGTACTTATCCTGAGTTACATCCTGTATTATACTCCAGAGCTGCACTCACTATTCTGCTGGTGCAGTCACTGTGTACATACATTACTTATCCTGTACTGATCCTGAGTTACATCCTGTATTATACTCCAGAGCTGCACTCACTATTCTGCTGGTGCAGTCACTGTGTACATACATTACTTATCCTGTACTGATCCTGAGTTACATCCTGTATTATACTCCAGAGCTGCACTCACTATTCTGCTGGTGCAGTCACTGTGTACATACATTACTTATCCTGTACTGATCCTGAGTTACATCCTGTATTATACTCCAGAGCTGCACTCACTATTCTGCTGGTGCAGTTACTGTGTACATACATTACTTATCCTGTACTGATCCTGAGTTACATCCTGTATTATACTCCAGAGCTGCACTCACTATTCTGCTGGTGGAGTCACTGTGTACATACATTACTTATCCTGTACTGATCCTGAGTTACATCCTGTATTATACTCCAGAGCTGCACTCACTATTCTGCTGGTGCAGTCACTGTGTACATACATTACTTATCCTGTACTGATCCTGAGTTACATCCTGTATTATACTCCAGAGCTGCACTCACTATTCTGCTGGTGCAGTCACTGTGTACATACATTACTTATCCTGTACTGATCCTGAGTTACATCCTGTATTATACTCCAGAGCTGCACTCACTATTCTGCTGGTGCAGTCACTGTGTACATACATTACTTATCCTGTACTGATCCTGAGTTACATCCTGTATTATACTCCAGAGCTGCACTCACTATTCTGCTGGTGCAGTCACTGTGTACATACATTACTTATCCTGTACTGATCCTGAGTTACATCCTGTATTATACTCCAGAGCTGCACTCACTATTCTGCTGGTGGAGTCACTGTGCACATACATTACTTATCCTGTACTGATCCTGAGTTACATCCTGTATTATACTCCAGAGCTGCACTCACTATTCTGCTGGTGCAGTCACTGTGTACATACAGTACTTATCCTGTACTGATCCTGAGTTACATCCTGTATTATACTCCAGAGCTGCACTCACTATTCTGCTGGTGCAGTCACTGTGCACATACATTACTTATCCTGTACTGATCCTGAGTTACATCCTGTATTATACTCCAGAGCTGCACTCACTATTCTGCTGGTGCAGTCACTGTGTACATACATTACTTATCCTGTACTGATCCTGAGTTACATCCTGTATTATACTCCAGAGCTGCACTCACTATTCTGCTGGTGCAGTCACTGTGTACATACATTACTTATCCTGTACTGATCCTGAGTTACATCCTGTATTATACTCCAGAGCTGCACTCACTATTCTGCTGGTGGAGTCACTGTGTACATACATTACTTATCCTGTACTGATCCTGAGTTACATCCTGTATTATACTCCAGAGCTGCACTCACTATTCTGCTGGTGCAGTCACTGTGTACATACATTACTTATCCTGTACTGATCCTGAGTTACATCCTGTATTATACTCCAGAGCTGCACTCACTATTCTGCTGGTGGAGTCACTGTGCACATACATTACTTATCCTGTACTGATCCTGAGTTACATCCTGTATTATACTCCAGAGCTGCACTCACTATTCTGCTGGTGCAGTCACTGTGTACATACATTACTTATCCTGTACTGATCCTGAGTTACATCCTGTATTATACTCCAGAGCTGCACTCACTATTCTGCTGGTGCAGTCACTGTGTACATACATTACTTATCCTGAGTTACATCCTGTATTATACTCCAGAGCTGCACTCACTATGCTGCTGGTGCAGTCACTGTGTACATACATTACTTATCCTGTACTGATCCTGAGTTACATCCTGTATTATACTCCAGAGCTGCACTCACTATTCTGCTGGTGCAGTCACTGTGTACATACATTACTTATCCTGTACTGATCCTGAGTTACATCCTGTATTATACTCCAGAGCTGCACTCACTATTCTGCTGGTGCAGTCACTGTGTACATACATTACTTATCCTGTACTGATCCTGAGTTACATCCTGTATTATACTCCAGAGCTGCACTCACTATTCTGCTGGTGCAGTCACTGTGTACATACATTACTTATCCTGTACTGATCCTGAGTTACATCCTGTATTATACTCCAGAGCTGCACTCACTATTCTGCTGTTGGAGTCACTGTGTACATACATTACTTATCCTGTACTGATCCTGAGTTACATCCTGTATTATACTCCAGAGCTGCACTCACTATTCTGCTGGTGCAGTCACTGTGTACATACAGTACTTATCCTGTACTGATCCTGAGTTACATCCTGTATTATACTCCAGAGCTGCACTCACTATTCTGCTGGTGCAGTCACTGTGCACATACATTACTTATCCTGTACTGATCCTGAGTTACATCCTGTATTATACTCCAGAGCTGCACTCACTATTCTGCTGGTGCAGTCACTGTGTACATACATTACTTATCCTGTACTGATCCTGAGTTACATCCTGTATTATACTCCAGAGCTGCACTCACTATTCTGCTGGTGCAGTCACTGTGTACATACATTACTTATCCTGTACTGATCCTGAGTTACATCCTGTATTATACTCCAGAGCTGCACTCACTATTCTGCTGGTGGAGTCACTGTGCACATACATTACTTATCCTGTACTGATCCTGAGTTACATCCTGTATTATACTCCAGAGCTGCACTCACTATTCTGCTGGTGCAGTCACTGTGTACATACATTACTTATCCTGTACTGATCCTGAGTTACATCCTGTATTATACTCCAGAGCTGCACTCACTATTCTGCTGGTGCAGTCACTGTGTACATACATTACTTATCCTGAGTTACATCCTGTATTATACTCCAGAGCTGCACTCACTATTCTGCTGGTGCAGTCACTGTGTACATACATTACTTATCCTGTACTGATCCTGAGTTACATCCTGTATTATACTCCAGAGCTGCACTCACTATTCTGCTGGTGCAGTCACTGTGTACATACATTACTTATCCTGTACTGATCCTGAGTTACATCCTGTATTATACTCCAGAGCTGCACTCACTATTCTGCTGGTGCAGTCACTGTGTACATACATTACTTATCCTGTACTGATCCTGAGTTACATCCTGTATTATACTCCAGAGCTGCACTCACTATTCTGCTGGTGCAGTCACTGTGTACATACATTACTTATCCTGTACTGATCCTGAGTTACATCCTGTATTATACTGCAGAGCTGCACTCACTATTCTGCTGCTGCAGTCACTGTGTACATACATTACTTATCCTGTACTGATCCTGAGTTACATCCTGTATTATACTCCAGAGCTGCACTCACTATTCTGCTGGTGCAGTCACTGTGTACATACATTACTTATCCTGTACTGATCCTGAGTTACATCCTCTATTATACTCCAGAGCTGCACTCACTATTCTGCTGGTGCAGTCACTGTGTACATACATTACTTATCCTGTACTGATCCTGAGTTTTACATCAAGACACGGAGGCTTCCTATTGCTTACTCCTTCTTTACTTCCACCAATAGCAGCAAAGGAGAAATTAACATAATCAAAACAATAAAGGCCCCTCCCCTGACAGATCCTATAATAAGCAGTGTCCTCTTTATATCTTCCTCTTTCTTTGCTGCTCCACCAAAGATAAGTGACCTATATATTCGATTATGTGATTTAGATTTTGAAGCAATTTTATGTATTTTCATGGCGTTTTAATTCTGGCCTAGTAGATAGATATATATGCTGTTCTGACCTATATCCAGGTCTCCCCCCCCCTTTTTTCCCTTCATTTTGGAGATTTTATCTCAGTATATTCTGTATTCCCCTCATTTGGGGGCCCCCCCCCCCCCCCTCTCTTCCCCTTTGCGTTTCTTCATCGGCGGTTTTATCCCCTGTAGCCTTTCGTCTTGGGGGTGAGTTCTTTTGACCCCCCTCCTCTCCCACTACCTTTGTCACCGCTCCGATGCCTTCCCTCTGCTATCCGGCGGCATAGGTTATCGGCGGCAGGTTTCTTTAGCCTCCCGCGGCTCCGAGACCTCGCGAGATCTCGGCGGCCATCTTGGGAGCTCCCGCCCGTCTTCTCGCGGGATTTCGGAGCGCTCTCCAGTGCATTGCTGCTCCTCTCAGCTCCGGATCGGCTCCTACCTTACTGCGGCGATTGGGGTGATTAACCCCTGTTTAGGTTAGTTGGCTTTTCTACCCGAGATTAGTACCTTTAGATTAGGTTCCCCATCGGCCACCAGACATTATATTTTAGATCTTAATAACGAGATCATGTCCTCAGACCGCTCTCCCGCTGGGCCTAATCCCCCCCCACCCACAGGGGACCCCAGCCTGACAGACATGAGTGCACAGGCCCTGGAGCTACAACGCTCAGTGTCTAGTGCCATTATAGAGGCCATGGGATCCATGTCCTCAATGATCTCTCAGACCATATCCCAGGCATTATCTGCCCATGCTCCTGGCCCCTCTAATCTATTGCCTGCACTCATTAACCCGCAGCCTACCATTGAACCTCCTGCCCAGGAGACTTTGACTGGTGTGATCCAAGCCACCCATGATAGCGCGCTTAGATCGCGCAAAAGAGCCTTACCGCGCCAGGCAGAAAGGGCGCGAACGTGGAAATGTGCTAGAGCACAAACTGATGACTTTGATTCTGATATTGAATCGGACATGGAGGCTTATGCGGAGGCAAGTGACCACTCTGATGGAGTGTTAGATATGGAACCTCAGTTTCCAAGCACCTCGGGCCCTAGGCCTTCCACATCTGAGTCCGTGGGCGCATCCACCTCTACCCCTAACACGGCTTCTACCCTGGTGGATCCTTCTGGTAACCCACTATTTGATCCTGATGCCCTCCACCACCCTAGGTCGGCGGAGTGGTTGCCGGTAGCTCATGTGAGCGATTATTTGGAGCATTGGGTGCGTCGTCCTCTCAGCAAAGAGGCGCGCAGCAAGCTCCGTACAGAATGCCCCAGACCATTGATCCCTAACAAGGTCTGTGAGACCCCATCTGTGGATCAGAAGATGACTCAGTTTTTAACTAAAATCGGCTGGAATCCCCGTAAAGGGTTAGATTCCGCAATTAAGAGCTGTCAGGACAAGCTCCTTGACATTTTTGGCCCCCTCGCCAAAATCTTTGAAATGGCCGAATCGGCCAAAGTGGACGGCTCTCCGATAGATCCGGAGGAGCTTACTGGCTGGATACAGAGAGCCATTTGTATTGCGGGCAGCACCAATTCCTCCCTGTCCATTGAAAGGCGTAAAGCCATCCTGTTTAAAATTGACCCAAAATTGGCCAACCTGGCACTCACTGAGACAGGGAAGGATGCTCAGGGTCAACTGTTCGGGGATTCCTTCATCAAGGACCTCAGCAGGTACGTTGGAGCGTTTACCGCATTGGACAAAGCCCAGTCCTCCATGAAAAGGGTATTTCAGGGACGGGTCTCCACTAGGGCCGGCAGTAGTAGGGGCCGTCTGTCCGGCCGCTCCAGTTATCATGCCCGCAGCTCGGGCAGAGGCTCCTTCAACCAGAGGCCTCCTTTCCAGGACCAAAGAAATCCCCCCTCGTTCTTCCCGGCCAGAGGCGGCCAATGGCGTTCCAGGTCGGTTAGAGGGAATCCGAACTACAGAAAATCTTTCGGTAAGTCTTTCCCCAGTGGGGACTTCTTTCACTCCTTGTGTAGGGGGCAGACTCCGTCTATGTTCCCACGTTTGGTCCAGCATCACATCAGATCCATGGGTGCTGAACACTGTACAGGGGTTCCACATAGAACTTACGAGTTCGCCAGATCTCGTCCCTTCTCCCCCTCCCCTGGCACTACCGGACAGGGAGCTAGTGGACGTGGAACTTTTTTCCCTCTTGCACAAGGATGCGATAGAAAGGGCTCCTCCTACCCAAAGGGGCGTTCTCAGCCACATTTTTCTAGTTCAGAAAAAAGGGGGCCAATTTCGTCCGGTCATAAATCTCCGGGCACTGAACTCTGTGGTGCGCTACCGCCACTTCAAGATGGAGGGGATTCACCTCCTTCGGGACTTGCTGATTCCGGGGGACTGGATGGTGAAGCTGGATCTCAAGGATGCCTATCTGACGGTCCCGATTGCCTCCTCCTCCAGGGATCTTCTGCGCTTCCTGTGGAAGGGCGAAGTGTGGCGCTTCACTTGCCTACCGTTCGGCCTTTCCTCAGCGCCTTGGTGCTTCACCAAGTTACTGCGCCCAGTCATGGCCTGGCTTCGGAGCCGTGGGGTTCGTCTTGTCATTTACCTGGACGACATCCTCATTATGCACCAATGTCGGTCGTCTCTGCTGCAACACCTCCAGTGGACCTCGGATCTTCTGACGGGTCTGGGTTTTCTACTCAATGTCGAGAAATCTTGCCTCACACCGGCTCGACGTATGGAGTTTCTGGGCTTCACGGTGGACTCTGTCGCGGAATCTCTCAGCCTCCCTGCAGAGAAATTGCGGACGATACGCAAGGAGTTGAGACATGCTCTCTCAACTCCCTCTCTATCCCTACGCCACCTGGCTCGCATCATTGGGTTACTTGCCTCCTCTATCCAGGCAGTCTTTCCCGCTCCGCTCCATTATCGGGCTTTACAGCGCCTGAAGATCGCCCACCTCCGTGCCGGGGCCTCGTTTGCAGACACTGTGATTCTGGATCAAGAAGCTCAGGAGGAACTTCGCTGGTGGTTGAGCAATTTGGAAGCCTGGAACGGCAGAGCAATCTTCGGATTCCAACCGGAATTCACGGTAGAGTCGGACGCGAGTCTCCAAGGATGGGGTGCCCACTGCGAGGGTATCTCCACTGGGGGTCGATGGTCGGAGTCAGAGACCCATCTGCACATCAACGCTCTGGAACTTCTAGCGGGTTCGTTTGCCATCAGGAGTTTCACCAAGGGCATAGCTCATGCATGCATCCGTCTACGCATGGACAATGTGTCGGCGGTCCGATACGTCAATCACCTAGGCGGCACTCAATCGGCCACCTTAGCCCGACTGGCGAAGGAGTTCTGGTCCTATTGTCTGTCCAGGGACATCATGATTCAAGCGGAGTACCTGCCGGGTCTTCACAACTACAAAGCGGATCGGAGTTCCCGATGCTTCACGGACGGCAGCGACTGGAGGCTGAATCCGGAAATGTTCTCCACAATCTCGGACATCTGGGGTCCTTGCTCCATAGACCTTTTTGCTTCCCGGCTCAATACTCACCTGTCCAGGTTCTTCAGCTGGCGGCCGGACCCGGAGGCAGAAGCGGTGGATGCGTTTCTACAGGACTGGTCCTCAGCCCTACATTACGCGTTTCCACCGTTTGCCATGATCCCGAGGATGTTGCTACAGACTCGGCGTCAGATGGCGGAACTGGTGGTGGTGATTCCCTTCTGGGGATCTCAAGCCTGGTACCCGATCCTCCTAGAACTCCTGGTCGACGTACCTCTCCTACTCCCGACGCGGACGGATCTCCTCCAGGACCCTCTGGGTGCCCCACATCCCCTGCTGGTCGAAGGCTCCCTTCAACTTCTTGCATGCCGAATTCCAGGACTCCAGGAGAGGTCGAGGGAATTTCGGAGGCAACTAGACGCCTCCTGGACAACGCTTGGGCTCCCGGCACCCGAAAATCTTACCGGGCAGCTTGGGGATCTTGGGTTAGCTGGTGCATGGAACGGGACCTGGATCCCGTTTCGGCATCTGTAACCCATTTGTTGCAATTCCTGACTTCTCTCTTTGAGGCAGGGAAAGCTTATCGGACCATCAATTTGTTCCGTTCTGCGATTTCCTCGACTCATCAGGGATTTGACGGCGTTCCGGCTGGTCAACACCCTTTAGTGTCTCGACTTTTACGTGGCTCACGCTTGGCTCGGCCTCCTCGGCCACGTTTCACCACTACGTGGGATGTTTCCCTGGTCCTTTCGTTCCTCTCTTCCTGGCCCGACAACGCGGCCCTTTCCCTCCGTCAACTGTCAGCCAAGTTGCTGACCCTTTTTTGCCTGATTTCCTGTAAGAGGATCTCTGATGTCAGGGCTCTGGATCATGATGCCAGATCCTTTACTCCCGAGGGTGTTACTTTTAACATCACGCGGCGCACCAAGACCAATATTCGGTCTGTGTCCTATCCCAGTTTTCCGTCTTCCCCGGCACTCTGTCCTGTAGCTTGTCTACGGGAATATGAGTTGCGCACTCGTGCTCACCGGTCTGCGGACGTTCCGCAGCTTTTCCTCTCTATTCGCCATCCCTTTGGCCCGGTGACCAGTCCCACTTTGGCGCGTTGGATGAAGTGGGTCATGTCCCTTTCTGGGATTGATACGACAATCTTTACCGCTCATTCGGCCAGGGGCGCGGCTGCTACTGCCCTGGCAGTTTCGGGGGCTCGTTTGGAGGACATTCTGCGTCTGGCTGACTGGTCTAGGGCCACGACGTTCACAGAGTTTTATTTCCGTCCGACCCCTCATGTGTTTTCTGCTATTATTGAGCAGCTTTGAACTTGCAATACGAAGCCTCCGTGTCTTGATGTAAAACTTAATGATTTTCCTATTTCATGACGTAAAGTCATAGTTTTATTAAAGACACGGAGGCGAGTATTGCCCGCCCTAGGTTTCTCTTGCCCACCCTATTATTATTTTAATGTTATGGTATTATTATTGACTATTACACTGTTTCTGTGATTATTTATGACATTTTACCGTCAAGATTGATTATGGTTCTGTTAAGCGACCTTTTTAATGTACGACCGTTATAGGGTCGAGATTGCACATTTGTACCCATGTGTTTACACTGGCTATATTATTTGTTTTGTTATAGGTTGAAAGATCCTTGGCGGATGGCATTCCGTGTTGTTCCGGGTTTCCTGAAATGTTAGCCATGTTGGCTTGAGTTCTTCAGTCGGAGGAAAAGAATGGTCGGTGTCGGAACCAGTTCCAGTTCGGTTCGTTTTTCGGTTATGGTTTGGCGGTTGGTGTCGTGGATTCAAAGAAAGAGGAAGATATAAAGAGGACACTGCTTATTATAGGATCTGTTTGGGGAGGATCCTTTATTGTTTTGATTATGTTAATTTCTCCTTTGCTGCTATTGGTGGAAGTAAAGAAGGAGTAAGCAATACTCGCCTCCGTGTCTTTAATAAAACTATGACTTTACGTCATGAAATAGGAAAATCATTAAGTTACATCCTGTATTATACTCCAGAGCTGCACTCACTATTCTGCTGGTGCAGTCACTGTGTACATACATTACTTATCCTGTACTGATCCTGAGTTACATCCTGTATTATACTCCAGAGCTGCACTCACTATTCTGCTGGTGCAGTCACTGTGTACATACATTACTTATCCTGTACTGATCCTGAGTTATATCCTGTATTATACTCCAGAGCTGCACTCACTATTCTGCTGGTGGAGTCACTGTGCACATACATTACTTATCCTGTACTGATCCTGAGTTACATCCTGTATTATACTCCAGAGCTGCACTCACTATTCTGCTGGTGCAGTCACTGTGTACATACATTACTTATCCTGTACTGATCCTGAGTTACATCCTGTATTATACTCCAGAGCTGCACTCACTATTCTGCTGGTGCAGTCACTGTGTACATACATTACTTATCCTGAGTTACATCCTGTATTATACTCCAGAGCTGCACTCACTATTCTGCTGGTGCAGTCACTGTGTACATACATTACTTATCCTGTACTGATCCTGAGTTACATCCTGTATTATACTCCAGAGCTGCACTCACTATTCTGCTGGTGCAGTCACTGTGTACATACATTACTTATCCTGTACTGATCCTGAGTTACATCCTGTATTATACCCCAGAGCTGCACTCACTATTCTGCTGGTGCAGTCACTGTGTACATACATTACTTATCCTGTACTGATCCTGAGTTTTACAGCCAGACACGGAGGCTTCGTATTGCTTTCTCCTTCTTTACTTCCACCAATAGCAGCAAAGGAGAAATTTACATAAACATAACAATACAGGCCCCTCCCCTGACAGATCCTATAATAAGCAGTGTCCTCTTCATATCTTCCTCTTTCTTTGCTGCTCCACCAAAGCTAAGTGATTTCTATATGTTCGATTATGTGATTTTAGATTTGGAAGCCATTATGTCTTTGCATGGTGTTTTATTACTTGCCTAGTATATATAGACTGTTCTGACCTCTAACAGGGTCTCCCTTTTCCCTTCATTTGGAGATTTTATCACAGTACTACTGTATCCCCCATACTCCTATTGCGGCCTTCATCTGGGGGTCGTCGTCCCCCCTCCCTCTCTTTCCCCTCTGATTTGTTTCATCAGCGTTTTTTATCTCCTAAATCCTTTCCTTTTTGGGGTGTGTTTCCTTGACCCCCCTCCTCTCCCACTACCTTCGTCGCCGCTCCGATTCCTCCCCGCTGGTCTCCGGCGGCATAGGTTTTCGGCGGCATATTTCTGTTGCTTCCCGCGGCTCCGAGATCTCGCGAGATCTCGGCGGCCATCTTGGGAGCTCCCGCCCGTCCTCTCGCGGGATTTCGGAGCATTCACCAGTGCCTTGCTGCTCCACTCGGCTCCGGATCGGCTCCTGCTACACTGCGGCGCTTGGGGTGATTAACCCCTGCTTAGGTTAGTTTTCTGCCACAGATTAGGTACCATTAGACTAGGTACCCCCATCAGTTACCCTGCATTTAGATTTTATCTCATAATAAACGAGATCATGTCCTCAGACCGCTCTCCCTCTGGGCCTAATCCCCCCCCACCCACAGGGGACCCCAGCCTGCCAGTAATGAGTGCACAGGCCCTGGAGCTACAACGCTCAGTGTCTAGTGCCATTATAGAGGCCATGGGCTCCATGTCCTCAATGATCTCTCAGACCATATCTCAGGCCTTATCTGCCCATGCCCCTGGCCCCTCTACTCTAATGCCTACACCCACTAACCCGCAGCCTACCATTGAACCTCCTGCCCAGGAGACATTGACTGGTGTGATCCAAGCCACCCATGATAGCGCGCTTAGATCGCGCAAAAGATCCTTACCGCGCCAGGCAGAAAGGGCGCGAACGTGGAAATGTGCTAGAGCACAAACTAATGACATAGATTCTGATAATGAATCTGACATGGAGGCTTATGCGGAGGCAAGTGACCATTCTGATGGAGTGTTAGAGATGGAACCTGAGTTTCCAAGCACCTCAGGCCCTAGGCCTTCCACATCTGGGTCCGTGGGCGCATCCACCACCGCCCCTAACACGGCTTCTACCCTGGTGGATCCTTCTGGCAACCCACTATTTGACCCTGATGCCCTCCACCACCCTAGGTCGGCGGAGTGGATGCCGGTAGCTCATGTAAGTGACTACCTGGAGCATTGGGTGCGTCGTCCTCTCAGCAAAGAGGCGCGCAGCAAGCTCCGTGCGGAATGCCCTAGACCATTGATCCCCAACAAGGTTTGTGAAACGCCATCTGTGGATCAAAAGATGACGCAGTTTTTAACAAAAACCGGCTGGAATCCCCGTAAAGGGCTTGATTCCGCTATAAAGAGTTGTCAGGACAAGCTCCTCGACATTTTAGGCCCCCTCGCCAAAATCTTTGAAATGGCCGAATCGGCAAGAGTGGACGGCTCTCCGATAGATCCGGAGGAGCTTACTGGCTGGATACAAAGAGCAGAAATAGAGAAAAAAAAGGGAGAGGGTTATCCAAAAAGCTGCCAGGGACTGTGCTTTGTCCCTGAAGAAAAAGGATAAAGAAAGGGGCGCCACAAGGATGGTATGGAAAAAAAAGGGGAATTAAACAAGGAAAAAAAAGGTTTTGCTGGAGAGGCAGCTCTGGTGTGGGATGAGACCAACCACCACAGAGAAATCAAGATAATAAGTGAAGGGTAGGGAACAGGGGGTAGTCACCCACCCCGAGTTATAACCGGTCACTGTGTAAGAACAGTTGAGCGCCAAACTCCTAGGGGACAGAATAGAGGTGTTGGAAAATCGTTGACAATAGCAAAGATCACCAAACTCAAGTGCTATAGGCTGCTATGTAGAGCACTAATGAGAATAGGTGTTGAAAAATAGAATGATGCTTGTATAATTATTAGGTCAAGTCATATAGCAATATAACCGAATGGATGCATAAAATGAATATTTCAAGAGAGTTTAAAATATTGGAACTATGGAAATAAATAAAAAAATAATGAATAAAAACATTGGTAAAAATCCACTCACTTCACAGGGGGGGCACCACAAGGATGAACTAAAGCACCTGTGGCAAGTCACCCCCCTAAGCCGGGATCGCGTGTAAGTTGTCAGAGGTAGACGTCTACGTCCTGGGTGTACAGCCTGGTTGGTAAAGCAGCAGACAAATCCAAGGGTACGTATTCGATCCTCTTTAATGATTAAACATATAGGGCTCAACGCGTTTCAGGGGTCACAATACCCCCTTCATCAGGAGCAGGATATACCTGCTCCTGATGAAGGGGGTATTGTGACCCCTGAAACGCGTTGAGCCCTATATGTTTAATCATTAAAGAGGATCGAATACGTACCCTTGGATTTGTCTGCTGCTTTACCAACCAGGCTGTACACCCAGGACGTAGACGTCTACCTCTGACAACTTACACGCGATCCCGGCTTAGGGGGGTGACTTGCCACAGGTGCTTTAGTTCATCCTTGTGGTGCCCCCCCTGTGAAGTGAGTGGATTTTTACCAATGTTTTTATTCATTATTATTTTTTTTATTTCCATAGTTCCAATATTTTAAACTCTCTTGAAATATTCATTTTATGCATCCATTCGGTTATATTGCTATATGACTTGACCTAATAATTATACAAGCATCATTCTATTTTTCAACACCTATTCTCATTAGTGCTCTACATAGCAGCCTATAGCACTTGAGTTTGGTGATCTTTGCTATTGTCAACGATTTTCCAACACCTCTATTCTGTCCCCTAGGAGTTTGGCGCTCAACTGTTCTTACACAGTGACCGGTTATAACTCGGGGTGGGTGACTACCCCCTGTTCCCTACCCTTCACTTATTATCTGGATACAAAGAGCCATTTGCATTGCGGGCAGCACCAACTCCTCCCTGGCCATTGAAAGGCGTAAAGCCATTCTTTTTAAAATTGACCCAAAATTGGCCAACCTGGCACTCACTGAGACAGGGAAGGATGCTCAGGGTCAACTGTTCGGGGATTCCTTCATCAAGGACCTCAGCATGTACGTAGGAGCATTTACCGCATTGGACAAGGCCCAGTCCTCCATGAAAAGGGTATTTCAGGGACGGGTCTCCACTAGGGCCGGCAGTAGTAGGGGCCGTCTGTCCGGCCGCTCCAGTTATCAAGCCCGCAGCTCGGGCAGAGGCTCCTTCAACCAGAGACCTCCTTTCCAGGACCAAAGGAACCCTCCCTCGTTCTTCCCGGCCAGAGGTGGCCAATGGCGTTCCAGGTCGGTTAGAGGAAATCCGAACTACAGAAAATCTTTCGGTAAGTCTTTCCCCATTGGGGACTTCTTTGGCTCCTTGTGTCGGGGGAAGACTCCGTCTATGTTCCCACGATTGGTCCAGCATTACATCAGACCCATGGGTGCTGAACACTGTGCAGGGGTTCCACATAGGACGAGATCTGGCGAACCCGTAAGTTCTTTCTCCCCCTCCCCTAGCACTACCGGACAGGGAGCTAGTGGACGTAGAACTTTGTTCCCTCTTGCACAAGGATGCGATAGAAAGGGCCCCTCCTACCCCGGGGGGGCGTTCTCAGCCACATTTTTCTAGTTCAGAAAAAAGGGGGACAATTTCGCCCAGTCATAAATCTCCGGGCACTGAACGCTGTGGTGCGCTACCGCCACTTCAAGATGGAGGGGATTCACCTCCTTCGGGACTTGCTGATTCCAGGGGACTGGATGGTGAAGCTGGATCTCAAAGATGCCTATCTGACGGTCCCGATTGCCTCCTCCTCCAGGGATCTTCTGCGCTTCCTGTGGAAGGGCGAAGTGTGGCGCTTCACTTGCCTGCCGTTCAGTCTTTCCTCAGCACCTTGGTGCTTCACCAAGTTACTGCGCCCAGTCATGGCCTGGCTGCGGAGTCGTGGGGTTCGTCTTGTCATATACCTGGACGACATCCTCATTATGCACCAATGTCAGTCGTCTCTGCTACTACATCTCCAGTGGACCTCGGATCTTCTGACGGGTCTGGGTTTTCTACTCAATCTCGAGAAATCCTGCCTCACACCGACTCGACGTATGGAGTTTCTGGGCTTCACGGTGGACTCTGTCGCGGAATCTCTCAGTCTCCCTGCAGAGAAATTGCGGACGATACGCAAGGAGTTGAGACATGCTCTCTCAACTCCCTCCCTATCACTACGCCACCTGGCTCGCATCATTGGGCTATTAGCCTCCTCTATCCAGGCAGTCTTCCCCGCTCCACTCCATTATCGGGCTTTACAGCGCCTGAAGATCGCCCACCTCCGTGCCGGGGCCTCGTTTGCAGACGCGGTGATTCTGGATCAGGAAGCTCAGGAGGAACTTCGTTGGTGGTTGAGCAATTTGGAAGCCTGGAACGGCAGAGCAATCTTCGGATTCCAACCGGAATTCACGGTAGAGTCGGACGCGAGTCTCCAAGGCTGGGGTCCCCACTGCGAGGGTATCTCCACTGGGGGTCGATGGTCGGAGTCCGAGACCCATCTTCACATCAACGCGCTGGAACTTCTAGCGGGTTCGTTTGCCATCAGGAGTTTCACCAAGGGCATAGCTCATGCATGCATCCGTCTACGCATGGACAATGTGTCGGCGGTCCGATACGTCAATCACCTAGGCGGCACTCAATCGGCCACCTTAGCCCGACTGGCGAAGGAGTTCTGGTCCTACTGTCTGTCCAGGGACATCATGATTCAAGCGGAGTACCTGCCGGGTCTTGACAACTACAAAGCGGATCGGAGTTCCCGATGCTTCACGGACGGCAGCGACTGGAGGCTGAATCCGGAAATATTCTCCACAATCTCGGACATCTGGGGTCCTTGCTCCATAGACCTGTTCGCCTCCCGACTCAATACTCACCTGCTCAGGTTCTTCAGCTGGCGGCCGGACCCGGAAGCAGAAGCGGTGGATGCGTTTCTACAGGACTGGTCTTCAGCCCTACATTACGCGTTTCCACCGTTTGCTATGATTCCGAGGATGTTGCTACAGACTCGGCGTCAGGTGGCGGAACTGGTGGTGGTGGTTCCCTTCTGGGGATCTCAAGCCTGGTACCCGATCCTCCTAGAACTCCTAGTCGATGTTCCTCTCCTACTCCCGACGCAGACGGATCTCCTCCAGGACCCTCTGGGTGCCCCACATCCCCTGCTGGTCGAAGGCTCCCTTCAACTTCTCGTGTGCCGAATCTCAGGACTCCAGGAGAGGTCGAGGGAATTTCGGAGGCAACTAGACGCCTCCTGGACAACGCTTGGGCTCCCGGCACCCGAAAATCTTACCGGGCAGCTTGGGGATCTTGGGTTAGCCGGTGCATGGAACGGGACCTGGATCCCGTTTCGGCGTCTGTAACCCATTTATTGCAATTCCTGACATCTCTTTTTGAAGCAGGGAAAGCTTATCGGACCATCAATTTGTTCCGTTCTGCGATTTCCTCGACTCATCAGGGATTTGATGGCGTTCCTGCTGGTCAACACCCTTTGGTGTCCCGACTTTTACGTGGCTCACGCTTGGCTCGGCCTCCTCGGCCACGTTTCACCACTACGTGGGATGTTTCCCTGGTGCTGTCTTTCCTCTCTTCCTGGCCCGACAACGCGGCTCTTTCCCTCCGTCATCTGTCGGCCAAGTTGCTGACCCTTTTTTGCCTGATTTCCTGTAAGAGGGTATCTGATGTCAGGGCTTTGGATCATGATGTCAGATCCTTTACTCCCGAGGGTGTTACTTTTAACATCACGCGGCGTACCAAGACCAATATTCGGTCTGTGTCCTATCCCAGTTTTCCGTCTTCTCCGGCGCTCTGTCCTGTAGCTTGTCTACGGGAATATGAGTTGCGCACTTGGTCTCACCGGTCTGCGGACGTTCCGCAGCTTTTCCTCTCTATTCGTCATCCCTTTGGCCCGGTGACCAGTCCCACTTTGGCGCGTTGGATGAAGTGGGTCATGTCCCTTTCCGGGATTGATACGACGATCTTTACCGCTCACTCGGCCAGGGGCGCGGCTGCTACTGCCCTGGCAGTTTCGGCGGCTCGTTTGGAGGACATTCTGCGTCTGGCTGACTGGTCTAGGGCCACGACGTTCACAGAGTTTTATTTCCGTCCTTCCCCTCATGTGTTTTCAGCTATTATTGAGCAGCTTTGAACTTGCAATACGAAGCCTCCGTGTCTTGATGTAAAACATAATGATTTTCCTATTTCATGACGTAAAGTCATAGTTTTATTAAAGACACGGAGGCGAGTATTGCCCGCCCTAGGTTTCTCCTGCCCCCCCTTTTATTATTACTGTTATGGTATTATTATTGACTATTACACTGTCTTCTGTTGTTATTTATGACGTTTTACCGTTAAGGCTTATTATGGTTCTGTTTCAGCGACCTTTTTGATGTACGACCGTTATAGGGTCGAGATTGCGCATTTGTACCCATGTGTTTACACTGGCTATATTATTTATTCTGTTTCAGGTTGAAAACTCCTTGGCAGATGGAATTCCGTGTTGTTCCAGGTTTCCTGAGATGTTAGCCATGTTGGCTTGAGTTCTTCAGTTGGAGGGACAAGAATGGTCGGTGTCGGAACCAGTTCCAGTTCAGTTCGTTTTCGGTTATGGTTTGGCGGTTGGTGTCGTGGATTCAAAGAAAGAGGAAGATATAAAGAGGACACTGCTTATTATAGGATCTGTCAGGGGAGGGGCCTGTATTGTTTTGTTTATGTTAATTTCTCCTTTGCTGCTATTGGTGGAAGTAAAGAAGGAGAAAGCAATACTCGCCTCCGTGTCTTTAATAAAACTATGACTTTACGTCATGGAATAGGAAAATCATTTAGTTACATCCTGTATTATACTCCAGAGCTGCACTCACTATTCTGCTGGTGCAGTCACTGTGTACACACATTACTTATCCTGAGTTACATCCTGTATTATATTCCAGAGCTGCACTCACTGTTCTGCTGGTGCAGTCACTGTGTACATACATTACTTATCCTGTACTGATCCTGAGTTACATCCTGTATTATACTCCAGAGCTGCACTCACTATTCTGCTGGTGCAGTCACTGTGTACATACATTACTTATCCTGTACTGATCCTGAGTTACATCCTGTATTATACTCCAGAGCTGCACTCACTATTCTGCTGGTGCAGTCACTATGTACATACATTACTTATCCTGTACTGATCCTGAGTTACATCCTGTATTATACTTCAGAGCTGCACTCACTATTCTGCTGGTGCAGTCACTGTGTGCATACATCACTTATCCTGTACTGATCCTGAGTTACATCCTGTATTATACTCCAGAGCTGCACTCACTATTCTGCTGGTGCAGTCACTATGTACATACATTACTTATCCTGTACTGATCCTGAGTTACATCCTGTATTATACTTCAGAGCTGCACTCACTATTCTGCTGGTGCAGTCACTGTGTACACACATTACTTATCCTGAGTTACATCCTGTATTATACTCCAGAGCTGCACTCACTGTTCTGCTGGTGCAGTCACTGTGTACATACATTACTTATCCTGTACTGATCCTGAGTTACATCCTGTATTATACTCCAGAGCTGCACTCACTATTCTGCTGGTGCAGTCACTGTGTACATACATTACTTATCCTGTACTGATCCTGAGTTACATCCTGTATTATACTCCAGAGCTGCACTCACTATTCTGCTGGTGCAGTCACTATGTACATACATTACTTATCCTGTACTGATCCTGAGTTACATCCTGTATTATACTTCAGAGCTGCACTCACTATTCTGCTGGTGCAGTCACTGTGTGCATACATCACTTATCCTGTACTGATCCTGAGTTACATCCTGTATTATACTCCAGAGCTGCACTCACTATTCTGCTGGTGCAGTCACTGTGTGCATACATCACTTATCCTGTACTGATCCTGAGTTACATCCTGTATTATACTCCAGAGCTGCACTCACTATTCTGCTGGTGCAGTCACTGTGTGCATACATCACTTATCCTGTACTGATCCTGAGTTACATCCTGTATTATACTCCAGAGCTGCACTCACTATTCTGCTGGTGCAGTCACTGTGTACATACATTACTTATCCTGTACTGATCCTGAGTTACATCCTGTATTATACTCCAGAGCTGCACTCACTATTCTGCTGGTGCAGTCACTGTGTACATACATTACTGATCCTGTACTGATCCTGAGTTACATCCTGTATTATACCCCAGAGCTGCACTCACTATTCTGCTGGTGCAGTCACTGTGTACATACATTACTCATCCTGTACTGATCCTGAGTTACATCCTGTATTATACTCCAGAGCTGCACTCACTATTCTGCTGGTGCAGTCACTGTGTACATACATTACTTATCCTGTACTGATCCTGAGTTACATCCTGTATTATACTCCAGAGCTGCACTCACTATTCTGCTGGTGCAGTCACTGTGTACATACATTACTTATCCTGTACTGATCCTGAGTTACATCCTGTATTATACTCCAGAGCTGCACTCACTATTCTGCTGCTGCAGCAATAAAGGTAGAAGACACAGCAGCATATCCGGTGCACACACACACAGAGTACGACGTTTCGTCTACGCTGTAGCCTTTGTCAAGTTTACAAATGGTAGAAACTAGCAAACATAAATAGATACATGTGACCTCTCCTATAGAACGTTAGAGCCAATCATTCGGAGGCTCAGCCCAATCAACAAATGTCATTAAGAGCAGCCTATTCATCAATCAGGCATCTGAAATACATTATGATATAGATTTGTATCTGATCCATATTATGTATCGTTTGACATCACCAAGTTAACTCAAGCTCATACTTTGGCGTCTGACCGATCGCAATGCACATGTCAGTGACGTCACCGCGCTGCATCATCTAGTCACCTGATGATCACATGACACGCGCCAGGTCCTTTGCACACATGTAACTCAAGCAGTATGGAAGGTCCTATAAACGGACATCACCGCTGGCCCCACATATGTCAATGGGGACAACACCGTGTCTCACACATAGACATAATCATAAGGACAAAGCGATTTATCCAATCGATATCAAATTGATATTCCATAGGGCTGGGTACATGTTGCGCAGTATCATCTATCTATTGGTAGACATGAAGGTAGAGCTTGATTTCATAAAGGTCGGATGAAACAATATGTCAGATCCACATCATATAAATATATATTGTGAATAAACATATGAGATTAGTGACCCCAAAAAAATAATGATATATTAAACCATAAAATACCATATAAAAACTATGTTTTATACTGAGTCAGACATAAATAACTGAAATATACTGTACTACCTATCTACACTGTTCACGTTAAATTCGATATTGAGTCCCTGGGGTTGTAACGATTGTAATGTAAAGATCCATTTAAGCTCTTTTTTTTCTTAACATGCGCTCGCTGTCACCCCCCCTCCCCCACCTGGGAATATCAACAGTCAATGACCCTAAATCTCAGTTGGCTGACAGTGTCCACAGTCATTAAAGGGCTTCGCCAGCGGCTTGTCCAACGTTTTTTCCCTAATGTTACCTTTGTGTTTGTTAATGCGCTCCCTAATTCCCATGGTGGTTTCTCCTACGTAGACCAAGCTGCAGGGACATTCATGTGAACTACAAACCTGGACCGACGTGTGTAATATCCTGCAATGTTAGATTTCTTTCCGCGGTATGGGTGCATACAGGTATTCACCTTCAGCATATTCCCACAGTTACAACAATCTCCCATCTTTCTGGGTTTGAGGTAAGTCTGACCCCCTTTAATAACATCTCCTATGTCAGTTTTAATCAGTTTGTCATGGAAATTAGTGCCCCGCTTATATGCCATCAATGGCGGATTATCAAATTCACAAACAGTGGGAAAACCCCTATGTAGAATATGCCAATCTCTCCTCAAAATATGTGCTATGTCAGCACTGTGGCTGCCATAGGTGGACACAAACGGAATGCGTCCAGTATCCCTACTTGTAGGGGAAGCCTGAAATGTGGACACTGTCAAGAAAAAAGAGACCCTGGTCCTAGACTTGTGTAGCAACCTACCCGGATACCTCCTGTCAGAAAATGTATTACACATCTCATTGATGTGGTTGGTGAACACATGATCATCTGATACAACTCGTCTAACACAGGGAATCTAGCATGCGGCGTGGGTGACAACTATCATATCTCAGGAGGTTAATCCTGTCCGTAGGCTTCTTATACAAGTCTGTTTTCAATTCACCCCCTTCAATGTAAACCTGTACTGATCCTGAGTTACATACAGTATTATACTCCAGAGCTGCACTCACTATTCTGCTGGAGCAGTCACTGTGCACATACATTACTTATCCTGTACTGATCCTGAGTTACATCCTGTATTATACTCCAGAGCTTCACTCACTATTCTGCTGGTGCAGTCACTGTGTACATACATTACTTATCCTGTACTGATCCTGAGTTACATCCTGTATTATACTCCAGAGCTGCACTCACTATTCTGCTGGTGCAGTCACTGTGTACATACATTACTTATCCTGTACTGATCCTGAGTTACATCCTGTATTATACTCCAGAGCTGCACTCACTATTCTGCTGGTGCAGTCACTGTGTACATACATTACTTATCCTGTACTGATCCTGAGTTACATCCTGTATTATACTCCAGAGCTGCACTCACTATTCTGCTGGTGCAGTCACTGTGTACATACATTACTTATCCTGTACTGATCCTGAGTTACATCCTGTATTATACTCCAGAGCTGCAGTTCTTTAGTCCTAGTTCACACTTTAGCGTTTGGGAGCCAAAACCAGGCATGGGTGAAAAAACAGAAGCGGTGCAGATCTTTCCCTTAGGGCTCTCTCAGACGGCACATGAACAGGTAGGACCCAGAGTCTTCCGGCCTCCACGCCGCTGAGATAGAACATGTTGTCTACCTTTTGCTGGATCTTACGGATCATTGAACTCAATGGGACTGTGCACAGCTGGTGCCCGTGTTTTGCACACACTTTGCAGTCTGTAGTAACAGCGGCCCCGCAGTCCCGTGCCTGACCTTATTGCAGTGTTCAGAGCTCTCCCAGCTTGTCCAGTGTCTGCACCGTGGTTCTGGGAGCTGCATTCAGGGAAGTCTTCCCTCCAGCCTGTGAACAGCCCCTCTGAATTACAGGAGCTCATAAAGCTGGTCACTTCTTAGAACAAGCAGCAGAATTGTGATTCCAGCTCCGGGGTGAATTATAAAGCCTTATTTGTGAGCCAAACCTTGTACCTAATCTCTGTAGCCGCCCCTTAAAATAACTGACTGTATGAAAGCTGGACTTGTGTTTGGCTTTGACTACCAGACATCGGATAGTGGGATCTGCAGCACCAGCGCGGCCCCGGTGCCCACTGACCGTCCTCTTCATCGGTGCACAGGACATCATCTACTGTCATACATAAAGTCGGTTCTTCCAGAGCGCACAACAAGGACGGGCAGCAAAGTGTGAACACAACCGGCAGAGCTGCCACCTGCTGGCCAATTCCTGACATTACAGCTGGTGCTTATATAGACAGATCACGGCTCAGACGCTGAACGGCAAAATCTGCACCAAAACCACCGATTTGCAGCATAAATTACAGCACAGGGCAGATAAAAAAACAACAACATGTTCTTCCCAACAATAAGACTGGGGCACATTCACACAGCCCTAAGTGTTTTACAGTCCGGCCCCGCAATTGTGCGCAATAGGACATGCTCTCTCTTATTTGGGGGCCGCAAAACAGAAGTACGGATACGGACAGCGCACGTTGTGCTGCCTGTATCTTTTGCAGCCCCATTGAAATGAACGGATGCAGACACGTAAATACAGCCATGTGAATGCACCCTTAGGGCTCATGCACAAAACCGTTGTTGTTTCGCAGTCCGTTTTTCACAGATCCATTGTTCCATATCTAAAGCTTTTTTTAATTTCTCAGATTTAAGTCCTCTTCCGTTATTCCACAAAACATATCCGTATGCGATCCGTTTTTTGCGGATCAGAAACGGGAACAGTAACTTATTAATCACCAAACGCATGATTAATGGGCTGGGCAGAGCATTTCTACACTATGGATCCGCAAACTACGGATGTTCATATGTTCCGTATATTTTGCAGACCCGTTTACTTAAATGAGGTCTCGGACCGTGATTTGCGGACAATAATAGGACATGCACTACTTTTTTTGCAGAACGGAAATACGTAAACAAAATGCACTTTCCGTTGTTGCATTAAAATGAATGGTTCTGCATACGGTCCGCAAAAAAAAACGGAAAGAAAACACATTCGTGTGCATGAGCCCTTAAGCTGCACTGTGCCGCAGCCCCACCCTCAGAGCAGCATGCATCCCTGATCAGATCTGCAGCTGGACACGCTGCAGCGTTTTCCACCATTGAATGTGGGGCAAGTTCTGCGAGATGCAGTCAGGGAAAACGGATCTTCAGTTGTGGAAAATTCTGCACGGATTGTATAGATGTTTCTGTAACATTCGCCGCTGAAGGGAGAGATTCTGCGCCACACGGCACAGCACATGTGAAGGCGCTGCTCGGGCACATGCACACGTCCAAACTGAAATCCGCGCAGTCAAGTCGCATCAATTGGTGCAGATTTTATTCTCCCCACTGAAAATGGAGAAAATCCGGTCAGGAAAATTAAATGGACATGCTGCAGATTTTAACCCCATAAGGACCCATGAGATACATGTACGTCATGGTGATCGGGTTGGTGCAGGAGCTGCGCCCGCCCAATTAGCAGCAGGGGTCCGGCAGTCACTGACAGCCAGACCCCTGCTGAATGCTCCAGCCTATATTAACCCTTGCACTGCCACGGCACATGCGATGTATGGGAAGGGAGGGCGCTGCCATCGGGTCCCCGCGATGCTGTGACGGGGACCTGATGCCTTCCGTGACAGCCTGTGAGATCCAGCCCCATATCTTACACTGGTAATACACCTACAGCCAATGCATCACAATACAGAAGTATCGTAATGCATTGTAAAGGGGGTCAGACCCCCAAAAGTCCCAAAGTGGGACTAAAAAAAAGAAAGTAAAAAAAAAAAAAGAAAGTTTCAAGTAAAAAAATAGGGGGGGGGGGGGGGGGGGGAGAGAAAGGTACACATATTAGGTATCGCCGCGTCCGTATCGACCGGCTCTATAAAAATATCACATGACCTAACCCCTCAGGTAAACACCAAAAAAAAAAAAATGCTAATTCTTTTTTTTTTGTCACCTTACATCACTAAAAGTACAACACCAAATGATCAAAAAGGAGTATGCACCCCAAAATAGTACCAATCTAACCATCACCTCAGCCCTAAAAAAAAAAAAGCTTCTGCATAAGACAATCGCCCAAAAAAGAAACTATGGCTCCGACTATGGGGACACTAAAACATGATTTTCTTTTTGTTTCATACCACATGACCTAACCCTTCAGGTGAACACTGTAAAAAATAGATAAAATAAAAAGTGTCAAAAAAGCAATTTTTTGTCACATTACTAAAAGTGTAATAGCAAGTGATCAAAAAAGGCGTATGCACCCCAAAATAGTACCAATCTAACCGCTATCTCGTCCCGCAAAAAATGAGCCCCAACCTAAGACAATCGCCCCCCAAAAATACTATGGCTTTCAGAATATGGAGACACTAAAAAAATAATTATTTTCAAAAATGCTTTATTAGGCCTCTTTCACCCGCACTGAATCCGGACCCATTCATTTCTATGGGGCTGTTCACATGGGCGGTGATTTTCACGCATCACTTGTGCGTTGCGTTAAAATCGCAGCCTGTTCTATATTTTGCCTTTTTCACGCAACGCAGGCCCCATAGAAGTGAATGGGGCTGCGTGAAAATCACAAGCATCCGCAAGCAAGTGCAGATACGGTGCGATTTTCACCCATGGTTCCTAGGAGATGATCGGGATGGAGACCCGATCATTATTATTTTCCCTTATAACATGGTTAATACAGAATGCTTAGTAAAATAGGGCTGGAGGGGTTAAAAAAAATAAAATTTAACTCACCTCATCCACTTGTTTGCTCAGCCCGGCTTTTCTTCTTTCTTCTTCTTTGCTGTGCGGGAGGAAAAGGACCTGTGGTGACGTCACTGCGCTCATTACATGGTCAGTCACATGTTCATTCACCATGGTGATGAATCATGTGATAAGTGCAGTGACGTCATCAAAGATCATATTCCTCAAAGAAGACAGACAGAAGAGATGCCGGCTGCGCGAACAAGTGGATTAAGGTGAGTTAAATTATTTATTTTTAACCCCTCCAGCGCTATTGTACTATGCATTCTGTATGAAGGATGCTATTATTTTCCCGTGTAACCATGTTATAAGGGGAAATAATACAATCTACAGAACACCGATCCCAAACCTGAACTTCTGTGAAGAAGTTCGGGTTTGGGTACCAGACATGCAGATTTTTCTCACACGCGTGCAAAACGCATTACAATGCTCTGCAACCGCGCAGAAAAATTGCGCATTTTCCCGCGACGCACACGCATCTTATCCGGCCCAAATCCATGACGCCCGTGTGAAAGAGGCCTTATGTAAAACTGAAACAAACAACCAAAAAAAAAGTTGTCATATTTGGTATTGTCGCCTCCGTAACAACCTGCTCTATAAAAATACCACATGATCTAACCTGTCAGATGAAAGTTGTAAATAAAAACGGTGCCAAAACAGCTATTTTTTTTTGTTACCTTGCCTCACAAAAAGTGTAATATAGAGCGACCAAAAGTCGTATGTACCCTAAACTAGCACCAACAAAACTGCCACCTTATCCCGTAGTTTCTACTCTAGGAATGCATCAGGGGGTCTTCAAATGTGACATGGCAAATTAATTATCCCAGTGAATTCTGCCTTCCAAAAACCATATGGCGTTCCTTTCCTTCTGCGCCCTGCCGTGTGCCCGTACAGCAGTTTACGACCACATATGGGGTGTTTCTGTAAACTACAGAATCAGGGCAATAGATATTGAGTTGTGTTACTGGAAAAAAATGATCAAAATGGAAAACCTGCCAAAAAAGTGAAATTCTGAAATTTCTACATTTTCCATTAATTCTTGTGCAACACCTAAAGGGTTAACAAAGTTTGTAAAATCAGTTTTGAATACCTTGAGGGGTGTAGTTTCTAAAATGGGGTCATTTTTGGGTGGTTTCTATTATGTAAGCCTCACAAAGTGACTTCAGACCTGAACTGGTCCTTAAAAAGTGGGTTTAGAAAATTCAGAAAAATTTCAAGATTTACTTCTAAGGCCCCCAAAAAAAGAAAATGTAATTTATAAAATGATCCAAACATGAAGTAGACATATGGGGAATGTAAAGTAATTACTATTTTAGGAGGAATTACTATCTGTTTTAAAAGCAGAGAAATTGAAATTTTTTAAATTATGATTTTTTTTCCAAAACCCACTTTTTAAAGACCAGTTCAGGTCTAAAGTCACTTTGTGAGGCTTACATAATAGAAACCACCCCATTCTAGAAACTACACCCCTCAAGGTATTCAAAACTGATTTTACAAACTTTGTTAACCCTTTAGTTGTTCCAGAAGAGTTAATGGCAAATGGAGATAAAATTTACGAATTTAGATTTTTGGGCAAATTTATTCATGTTAATCAATTTTCTCCAGTAACAAAGCAAGGGTTAACAGCCAGCAAAACTCAATATTTATTGCCCTGATTCTGTAGTTTGCAGAAACACCCCATATGTGGTCGTAAACTCCTGTACGGGCACACAGCAGGGCGTAGAGGGAAAGGAATGCTGGACTGTTTTTTTTGACACCATGTCCCATTTGAAGCCCCCCTGATGCACCCCTAGAGTAGAGACTCCATAAAACTGACCCCATTTTGGAAACTATGGGATAAGGTGGCAGTTTTGTTGGTACTATTTTTAGGGTACATATGATTTTTGGTTTCTCTTTATTACATTTTTGTGAGGCAAGGTTACCAAAAATTGAAATTCTGAAATTTCATCTCCATTTGCCATAAACTGTTGAGGAACACTTAAAGGGTTAATAAAGTTTGTAAAATCAGTTTTGAATACCTTGAGGGGTGTAGTTTCTCAGATGGGGTCACTTTTATGGAGTTTCTACTCTAGGGGTGCATCAGGGGTTCTTCAAATGGGACATGGTGTAAAAAAAAAAAATGGCCATCAAAATCTGCCTTCCAGAAACCGTATGGCATTCCTTTCCTTCTGCGCTCTGCCGTGTGCCCGTACAGCAGTTTATGACCACATATGGGGTGTTTCTGTAAACTGCAGAATCAGGGCCATAAATATTAAGTTTTGTTTAGCTGTTTATCCTTGCTTTGTTACTGGGGAAAAAAAAGATTAAAATTTGCAAAAAAATTGCTGTTGTGGCACCGTTTTAATTTTTTTGACCGTGTTCATCTGAGGGGTTACATCATGCCTGACACTGGGTTTTTTGACTAGGCTTATATGAAGCACGAGGCCCCAAAACATGCTCATCTCAGCTGCACTGACCGGAGTCCAGCCACCGGCCCTAGCCAAAAAGGAGCCCGGGTGTTGAGCAATGAACTGTTGGGCGTACAGGTTCGTTTGCTCCACCATCAGATTCACAAAGTGGTCACTAAAAAAAGACTAAAATAGCCGTATTCCGTGAAGTCCACTGTGGGAATCTGGATTCCTGCTTGGCCAACAAAATCAGGAATCACGGGCACAAAATGCTCTGGGAGTACACCATGCAAGTTCACCGGTAAGGGGTTTAGGTGGAGCGGAAAACTAGTACGAGCCCCAGAGCTGCTCGTCCTAATGTGGGCACAGGGTCCCTGGCGGTCCCCTTACTTCGCCACCTTGGGGGCTCATCATCGCTAGATGATGAGGACACAGGTGACAAGAGGAAAGTGGGGTCATTCTCATCGGGACTCTCGGCTTCAGAGGGAAGCAGGGTGTATGCCTCCTCGGCTGTGAACGTCCGGCGGGCCATTGGGGGAGTGAGTGTGGAAAACTTTATTCAGTGTGCGTGTGTGGGGGACGGGTGTTCGCGTACTTTGCCCTACACCTAACAGAAGACAAATAAATAAAATATTCAAACACGCTGATCAGCGGTGGGGTGGGAGATGCGCGGGGGGGGGGGCAAGATGCAGCACCCCTGGGGGGGGGTCACACAGCTGAGTGCTGTGGACCCGACACCCGATCCAGGTGCTAGACCACAATAAAAAATAAGTTTCCCCTAACTCTTCCTGCCTAATCTACCTCTCAAATGCACCGATTTGTGCCCGATGGCACAAAAAAAAAAAAAACTTACAGTACTCTCTTCCGCTCCATGGACCTGTATGAGCGGGGAGAGGAGCTCCTGCCACTGCGCCCCGCCCAATAAGAAGCGATCATTCACTCACTGCGCCGAATACAGAAGTGAACAGCGCGGGATTTCGCCAGCGATGCTGCAAACCGTGACATCAATCAAGAGCGGGTTGGGCAGAACGGAGGACCTGGGCGGGATAACAGCGAGTGGACGGAGCCTCTAGGTGCCAACTCTACGCCCACATAGCACCTAGAGACTCATTAGCATATTATAAAAGTGCTTATTTTATCAGAACGGCTGCAGGGAGAAAGGTAATAAACAGACTGTTATGTAGTGCAGACGTTAGCGCATCACTATATCAGTCAGCTACATAACGGTATTTCTGGTGGTAGAACGTTATCACCACATAAAGGGACGTCAGATTTGCTAAAAATGGCCTGGGCAGAAAGGTGAAAAATGGAAGGGCCTGAAGTGGTTAAAATCCATATCATGTGCATTAGAATTTCAAATTCTCATAGAACACAATGTACATGACCTAGGGTGCAGAAACAATCCTGATCGTGAGCATTTACCCCAAGGCCTCTTTCAGACGGGCGTTCTGGATTTGCGCCAGATGAGTTGCGTGTGCATTGCAGGGAAAACCGAGCGAGTGCGCACACAATTTCAGTCAGTTTGGTCTGCGATTGTGTTCCGATGTTCAGTTTTTTTTTCCGCAGGAGTGCAGTGAGTGGTGGCCAGACTTCTTCACTGAAGGTCAGGTGTTCTATTCATTTTATTATTTTCCCTTAGGGCTCTTTCACACTTGCGTTCTTGTCTTCCGGCATAGAGTTCCGTCGTCGGGGCTCTATGCCGGAAGAATCCTGATCAGGATTATCCTAATGCATTCTGAATGGAGAGAAATCCGTTCAGGATGCATCAGGATGTCTTCAGTTCCGGAATGGAATGTTTTTTGGCCGGAGAAAATACCGCAGCATGCTGCGCTTTTTCCTCCAGCCAAAAATCCTGAACACTTGCCGCAAGGCCGGATCCGGAATTAATGCCCATTGGAAGGCATTGATCCGGATCCGGCCTTAAGCTAAACATCGTTTCGACGCATTGCCGGATCCGACGTTTAGCTTTTTCTGAATGGTTACCATGGCTGCCAGGACTTTAGCGTCCCAGCAGCCATGGTAAGGTGTAGTGGGGAGCGGTATACTTACCGTCCGTGCGGCTCCCCGGGCGCTCCAGAGTGACGTCAGGGCGCCCCAAGGCGCATGGATCACGTCATCCATGCGCATGGGGCACTCTGACATCATTCTGGAGCACCCCGGGAGCCGCACGGACGGTAAGTACACTGCTCCCCCGCTCCTACTATGGCAACCAGGACTTTAATAGCGTCCTGGCTGCCATAGTAACACTGAACGCATTTTGAAGACGGCACCGTCTTCAAATGCTTTCAGTACACTTGCGTTTTTCCGGATCCGGCGGGCACCTCCGGCAAGTGGAGTACACGCCGGATTCGGACAACCCAAGTGTGAAAGAGGCCTTATATCATGGTTATAAAGGAAAATATCATTCTTAATACATAATGCTTAGTAAAATGTGCCTTGAGGGGTTAAAAAATAAATGATCTCGCCTCATTCTCTTGTTAGCACAGCCGGCATCTTTTCAGGACCTTTGAAGACGTAATCGCACTCAGCACGTGGTCCTGCTGAATAAAGATCCTTCTACGCTCATTCAGCAGGACCTGCGCTGACGTCACCACATGCTGAGTGCGATTACATCAAAGGTCCTGAAGGATAATGTCCGCTGTGCGAACAAGTAGGAGTTAATTTTTTAACCCCTCAATGGACATTTTACTAAGCATTCTGTATTCAGAATGCTATTATTTTCCTTTATAAGCATGCTATAAGGGAAAATACAGTAAATTGACTTTAACCAATTTACTATCATCTCCTAGCAACCATGCGTGAAATCGCACCACATCCGCACTTGCTTGCGATTTTCATGCAGCCCCATTTACTTCTATGGGGCCTGCATTGCATGATAAACACAAGATATAGAGCATGCTGCGATTTTCACACAACGCACAAGTGAAGTGAAAATCACTGCTCATGTGCACAGCCGCACTGAAGTGAATGGGTCCGGATTCAGTGCGGGTGCAATGCGTTCACCTTACACCCACATGGAATTCTCATGCATGTGAAAGGGGTCTTAGTGACAAACGTGGTCGGGGGTCTTAACCGCAGCTCTAACCCCTGCTGTTCCCCCAGATCTGAGACAGATATAACAGCGGAGCCACAAGCACAGCGCTAAGGCTCAGACCCGACAGCCCCCCCCCCCCCCCCCCATCCTGTACAGTGGGAGTCTTCCACACCCGTGACCGCCTGGTACAGGTACAAACCCCAGAACACCTTCAGGTGCCATAGAGCAGCACCCACCACATACAGATCTCAGCAGGGAATCTTGTACCCAACCTTCGGAATGAACGGGTCACGGGACGGCCCGGCCATTCTGCAGGAAGGGGTTAATCTGGCACTGAATAATGAGTCTCCGAGGTCATTAGAAGGGACCAGGAGACCCTCGGCAGTGCGGACTACAAATTATGACACTGAGCCAAAGCAAAGGGCAAAACAAAGCTTTATTGAAACCATACACAAATACAAAACCACAGGCTGTCCCACGGCGCCACGTCCTCAGTCACCAACTTCAACCTGCAGAGAAGACAAGGATTAGAGGGGAGATACGCGCATCATTACATCCTATCTGAAGGTCAGCGACCAGACACTGCCGACCTGATAACCGCTGACCCTCTGGATGCAGCTAGTCTCCCCCAGTGCTGCTCACGTAGCTGAAGGGTTGTTACAATGCATCAGCCCAGAGTCCAGCACTGGGGAGATTTAGCTCAGAATCCAGGGTACATTATACACTGGCTGCAAGTCCCTAGTCTCAGACATATAGCAGAGATCTTGAAGCCCCCTCCCCCAATATCTGGTCACTGCAGGGGCATCTGCTTCAGAATAGTCGATGTCATCGCTGACCGTCAGTAGCAGAACTGGACAAGGTTCTCATCACGAGTAGACGCCACCTGCAGAGATCCACAGACACAGCCGTCACTTACCGCGCTCTGCCGCCACAGATCCAGGCACGGCCGCCATGAACCCTGCAAATATATAAAAGTCATAAGGATGAAAATTTGGAAAACCCTGCAGCCAAATCCCAGCACCAAGTAATCCCCAGTCACTGGGCCCAGGAGCTGACGCTCTACATGGACCTGACCAATGCTTCCTCAGAAGTAGCAGTGTCATCACCAGTCATCAGCAGCAGAACTGACAAGGTTCTCATCACAGGAAGAAATACTGCCCCCCCCCCAACAGCACAGAAATGAGCACAAATACAATAAAATGGCTGCATCATTCTAAAAATAAAAAAAGCACAACTTCTGCCTTTGCTATGGAAAGACACAACCCCAACCGCCCCCTGTGATCATCCAGTCGGGACTCCCATAAATCCTAAATTGGTAATAAATATGGCGACTGGATGATCACAGGAGGCAGCTAGGGCTGTGTCATCCCATAGCAAAGGCAGATTCACAGACTACCACCCATACACTGCAGGGGGCAGACCGGGCATGATCCCCCGTAATGTAGGGGCACCCACCTATGTGACCCATACACTGCAGGGGGCAGACCGGGCATGATCCCACGTAATGTAGGGGCACCCACCTATGTGTCCCATACACTGCAGGGGCAGACAGGGCATGATCCACCATAATGTAGGGGCACCCACCTATGTGGCCCATACACTGCAGGGGGCAGACAGGGGATGATCCACCGTAATGTAGGGGCACCCACCTATGTGGCCCATACACTGCAGTGGGCACCCACCTATGTGGCCCATACACTGCAGGGGGCAGACAGGGCATTACAGCCACCACTCACCGGCTCAGGGCAGCAGGTAGATGAACACGAACAGGATCAGGTCAAACAGGAGGAAGACCCAGATGTGGAACCAGTAGGAGTGCTGGGACAGCGGCAGCCCCGAACCTCCCTCCTCCGCTCCGCCAGCTCGGCGGACACCGTCTCCTGCCCGCCTTCATCTTGCCGCTGTGCCCGCTGCCAAGTGTCCATGTCTCACGGGACGATGGAGAGTCTTGAGGTCTTTGACAGGGAAGGGGTCATGTGAGAGGAAGAGGTTACGTCGTCTCTATGGTGAGAACGGGGAGCGTCGCACGTACTGGGCGCCCCATTGCCAAGTGCCGCCCTAGGCAAATGCCTTGTTTGCCTCATGATAGCTACACCCCTGGTGCCCTGTATGCAGCCTGACCTATACAATGCGTATATGCCAATAGGCATAGCTCCCAGCAGTGGCTGCAGCCGGTATACAGTCTCCTCCATGTCCTCCCCATATAAACAGGACCCCAGACACTCACCGACCAGCGCAGCTCCTTCCCTTAGGTGAAAAGACAGCACGAGGCGGGAGGCGCTCTTATGTACCGGCCAAACCTCGCGAGATTTCCGGCCTCCGCGAGACAGCCGCGTCTTCCCGAAGAGCTGTGATTTCTGTCCCCGCCCTCGTCCCCTACGTCATGACCCACGTGTCCCTCTTATTACCTGATCTGGAGAAGCAGCGATGATTTGCTCCCCGGAGGACAATCCCCAGCAGCCGGCGGCACAACTACTCTCAGCCGCCCCTTTGTTATGTTCACATTAGCCGTTTTTCCATTGCGTCAGTTTGCAGTTCCTGACCGCACGTTTTGCGCCTCCTCTCAGCTGTTACAGGGCCTCACAGGAGTCGCAGCTTTGTGTGGCCCCCAGATAATGGCGCCATCAGCCGTCATGTGACTCCATGCGTTTCTCCATCGTGTCTCCAGTCTGCGATATGCGGTAGAAGAAAAGGAAAATGTTAGTAACACGATGGAGACCAGAAGAAATCATTAGGGGCTTATTAGCTGACAATTCTACCTGTCTGAACTCCTACCACAATCTCCACTGGGCCTCGTCACACCCGCATTCAGCATCAGATCCGGGTTTTAAGCCCCTGTTCACACGTTTGCAAGTTCCACTGTGTTCCATAGTCATAATCACATGAGAAATATAATTAGTGCAACGCACGGACGCCGCGGCTTCCGAACATATCCGCATTCATACTTATACACGGACGCCGCGGCTTCCGAACATATCCGCATTCATACTTATACACGGAAGCTGCGACTTCAGAACATATCCGCATTCATACTTATACACGGACACTGCGGCTTCAGAACATATCCGCACTGATACTTATACACGGACGCCGCGGCTTCCGAACATATCCGCACTGATACTTCCACACGGACGCTGAGACTTCAGAACATATCCGCACTGATACTTATACACGGACGCTGCGACTTCAGAACATATCCGCACTGATACTTATACACGGACGCTGCGACTTCAGAACATATCCGCACTGATACTTATACACGGACGCTGCGACTTCAGAACATATCCGCACTGATACTTATACACGGACACTGCGACTTCAGAACATATCCGTACTGATACTTATACACGGACGCTGCGACTTCAGAACATATCCGTACTGATACTTCTACACGGACGCTGCGACTTCAGAACATATCCGCACTGATACTTATACACGGACGCTGCGACTTCAGAACATATCCGCACTGATACTTATATACGGACGCCGCGGCTTCAGAACATATCCGCACTGATACTTATATACGGACACCGCGGCTTCAGAACATATCCGTACTGATACTTATACACGGACACTGCGGCTTCAGAACATATCCGTACTGATACTTATACACGGACGCTGCGGCTTCAGAACATATCCGCACTGATACTTATACACGGACGCTGCGACTTCAGAACATATCCGTACTGATACTTATACACGGACGCTGCAGCTTCAGAACATATCCGTACTGATACTTATACACGTACACTGCGACTTCAGAACATATCCGTACTGATACTTATACACGTACACTGCGACTTCAGAACATATCCGCACTGATACTTCTACACGGACACTGCGGCTTCAGAACATATCCGTACTGATACTTATACACGGACGCTGCGACTTCAGAACATATCCGCACTGATACTTATACACGGACGCTGCGACTTCAGAACATATCCGTACTGATACTTATACACGGACGCTGCGACTTCAGAACATATCCGCACTGATACTTCTACACGGACGCTGCGACTTCAGAACATATCCGTACTGATACTTATACACGGACGCTGCGACTTCAGAACATATCCGCACTGATACTTATACACGGACGCTGCGACTTCAGAACATATCCGCACTGATACTTATACACGGACGCTGCGACTTCAGAACATATCCGCACTGATACTTATACACGGACGCTGCGACTTCAGAACATATCCGTACTGATACTTCTACACGGACGCTGCGACTTCAGAACATATCCTCACTGATACTTATACACGGACACTGCGACTTCAGAACATATCCGTACTGATACTTATATACGGACACCGCGGCTTCAGAACATATCCGTACTGATACTTATACACGGACGCTGCGACTTCAGAACATATCCGCACTGATACTTATACACGGACACTGCGGCTTCAGAACATATCCGTACTGATACTTATACACGGACGCTGCGGCTTCAGAACATATCCGCACTGATACTTATACACGGACGCTGCGACTTCAGAACATATCCGCACTGATACTTCTACACGGACACTGCGGCTTCAGAACATATCCGTACTGATACTTATACACGGACGCTGCGACTTCAGAACATATCCGTACTGATACTTATACACGGACGCTGCGACTTCAGAACATATCCGCACTGATACTTATACACGGACGCTGCGACTTCAGAACATATCCGCACTGATACTTATACACGGACGCTGCGACTTCAGAACATATCCGTACTGATACTTATACACGGACGCTGCGACTTCAGAACATATCCGCACTGATACTTCTACACGGACGCTGCGACTTCAGAACATATCCGCACTGATACTTATACACGGACGCTGCGACTTCAGAACATATCCGTACTGATACTTATATACGGACGCTGCGACTTCAGAACATATCCGTACTGATACTTGTACACGGACGCTGCGACTTCAGAACATATCCGCACTGATACTTCTACACGGACACTGCGGCTTCAGAACATATCCGCACTGATACTTATACACGGACACTGCGGCTTCAGAACATATCCGTACTGATACTTATACACGGACGCTGCGACTTCAGAACATATCCGCACTGATACTTGTACACGGACGCTGCGACTTCAGAACATATCCTCACTGATACTTATACACGGACGCTGCAGCTTCAGAACATATCCGCACTGATACTTATACACGGACGCTGCGACTTCAGAACATATCCGCACTGATACTTATACACGGACACTGCGACTTCAGAACATATCCGCACTGATACTTATACACGGACGCTGCGACTTCAGAACATATCCTCACTGATACTTATACACGGACGCTGCGACTTCAGAACATATCCGCACTGATACTTCTACACGGACACTGCGGCTTCAGAACATATCCGCACTAATACTTATACACGGACGCTGCGGCTTCAGAACATATCCGTACTGATACTTATACACGGACGCTGCAGCTTCAGAACATATCCGCACTGATACTTCTACACGGACGCTGCGACTTCAGAACATATCCGCACTGATACTTATACACGGACGCTGAGACTTCAGAACATATCCGCACTGATACTTATACACGGACGCCGCGGCTTCCGAACATATTCGCATTCATACTTATACACGGACGCTGAGACTTCAGAACATATCCGCACTGATACTTGTACACGGACGCTGCGACTTCAGAACATATCCTGATACTTATACACGGACGCTGCAGCTTCAGAACATATCCGCACTGATACTTATACACGGACGCTGCGACTTCAGAACATATCCGCACTGATACTTATACACGGACGCTGAGACTTCAGAACATATCCGCACTGATACTTCTACACGGACGCTGCAGCTTCAGAACATATCCGCACTGATACTTATACACGGACACTGCGGCTTCAGAACATATCCGCACTGATACTTATACACGGACACTGCGGCTTCAGAACATATCCGCACTGATACTTATACACGGACACTGCGGCTTCAGAACATATCCGCACTGATACTTATACACGGACGCTGCGACTTCAGAACATATCCGCACTGATACTTATACACGGACACTGCGGCTTCAGAACATATCCGTACTGATACTTATACACGGACACTGCGGCTTCAGAACATATCCGTACTGATACTTCTACACGGACGCTGCAGCTTCAGAACATATCCGCACTGATACTTATACACGGACGCTGCGACTTCAGAACATATCCGCACTGATACTTATACACGGACGCTGCGACTTCAGAACATATCCGCACTGATACTTATACACGGCGCTGCGACTTCAGAACATATCCGTACTGATACTTATACACGGACACTGCGGCTTCAGAACATATCCGCACTGATACTTATACACGGACACTGTGACTTCAGAACATATCCGCGCTGATACTTATACACGGACGCTGCAGCTTCAGAACATATCCGCACTGATACTTGTACACGGACGCTGCGACTTCAGAACATATCCGCACTGATACTTATACACGGACGCTGCAGCTTCAGAACATATCCGCACTGATACTTGTACACGGACGCTGCAGCTTCAGAACATATCCGTACTGATACTTATACACGGACACTGCGGCTTCAGAACATATCCGCACTGATACTTATACACGGACACTGTGACTTCAGAACATATCCGCGCTGATACTTATACACGGACGCTGCGGCTTCAGAACATATCCGCACTGATACTTGTACACGGACGCTGCGACTTCAGAACATATCCGCACTGATACTTCTACACGGACACTGCGGCTTCAGAACATATCCGTACTGATACTTCTACACGGACACTGCGGCTTCAGAACATATCCGTACTGATACTTCTACACGGACGCTGCGACTTCAGAACATATCCGCACTGATACTTATATACGGACACCGCGGCTTCAGAACATATCCGTACTGATACTTATACACGGACACTGCGGCTTCAGAACATATCCGTACTGATACTTATACACGGACGCTGCGGCTTCAGAACATATCCGCACTGATACTTATACACGGACGCTGCGACTTCAGAACATATCCGTACTGATACTTATACACGGACGCTGCAGCTTCAGAACATATCCGTACTGATACTTATACACGTACACTGCGACTTCAGAACATATCCGCACTGATACTTATACACGGACACTGCGGCTTCAGAACATATCCGCACTGATACTTCTACACGGACACTGCGGCTTCAGAACATATCCGTACTGATACTTATACACGGACGCTGCGACTTCAGAACATATCCGCACTGATACTTCTACACGGACGCTGCGACTTCAGAACATATCCGTACTGATACTTATACACGGACGCTGCGACTTCAGAACATATCCGCACTGATACTTATACACGGACGCTGCGACTTCAGAACATATCCGCACTGATACTTATACACGGACGCTGCGACTTCAGAACATATCCGCACTGATACTTATACACGGACGCTGCGACTTCAGAACATATCCGTACTGATACTTATACACGGACGCTGCGACTTCAGAACATATCCTCACTGATACTTATACACGGACACTGCGACTTCAGAACATATCCGTACTGATACTTATATACGGACACCGCGGCTTCAGAACATATCCGTACTGATACTTATACACGGACGCTGCGACTTCAGAACATATCCGCACTGATACTTATACACGGACACTGCGGCTTCAGAACATATCCGTACTGATACTTATACACGGACGCTGTGGCTTCAGAACATATCCGCACTGATACTTATACACGGACGCTGCGACTTCAGAACATATCCGCACTGATACTTCTACACGGACACTGCGGCTTCAGAACATATCCGTACTGATACTTATACACGGACGCTGCGACTTCAGAACATATCCGTACTGATACTTATACACGGACGCTGCGACTTCAGAACATATCCGCACTGATACTTATACACGGACGCTGCGACTTCAGAACATATCCGCACTGATACTTATACACGGACGCTGCGACTTCAGAACATATCCGTACTGATACTTATACACGGACGCTGCGACTTCAGAACATATCCGCACTGATACTTCTACACGGACGCTGCGACTTCAGAACATATCCGCACTGATACTTATACACGGACGCTGCGACTTCAGAACATATCCGTACTGATACTTATATACGGACGCTGCGACTTCAGAACATATCCGTACTGATACTTGTACACGGACGCTGCGACTTCAGAACATATCCGCACTGATACTTCTACACGGACACTGCGGCTTCAGAACATATCCGCACTGATACTTGTACACGGACGCTGCGACTTCAGAACATATCCTCACTGATACTTATACACGGACGCTGCAGCTTCAGAACATATCCGCACTGATACTTATACACGGACGCTGCGACTTCAGAACATATCCGCACTGATACTTATACACGGACACTGCGACTTCAGAACATATCCGCACTGATACTTATACACGGACGCTGCGACTTCAGAACATATCCGCACTGATACTTCTACACGGACACTGCGGCTTCAGAACATATCCGCACTAATACTTATACACGGACGCTGCGGCTTCAGAACATATCCGTACTGATACTTATACACGGACGCTGCAGCTTCAGAACATATCCGCACTGATACTTCTACACGGACGCTGCGACTTCAGAACATATCCGCACTGATACTTATACACGGACGCTGAGACTTCAGAACATATCCGCACTGATACTTATACACGGACGCCGCGGCTTCCGAACATATTCGCATTCATACTTATACACGGACGCTGAGACTTCAGAACATATCCGCACTGATACTTGTACACGGACGCTGCGACTTCAGAACATATCCTGATACTTATACACGGACGCTGCAGCTTCAGAACATATCCGCACTGATACTTATACACGGACGCTGCGACTTCAGAACATATCCGCACTGATACTTATACACGGACGCTGAGACTTCAGAACATATCCGCACTGATACTTCTACACGGACGCTGCAGCTTCAGAACATATCCGCACTGATACTTATACACGGACACTGCGGCTTCAGAACATATCCGCACTGATACTTATACACGGACACTGCGGCTTCAGAACATATCCGCACTGATACTTATACACGGACACTGCGGCTTCAGAACATATCCGCACTGATACTTATACACGGACGCTGCGACTTCAGAACATATCCGCACTGATACTTCTACACGGACGCTGCAGCTTCAGAACATATCCGCACTGATACTTATACACGGACGCTGCGACTTCAGAACATATCCGCACTGATACTTATACACGGACGCTGCGACTTCAGAACATATCCGCACTGATACTTATACACGGACGCTGCGACTTCAGAACATATCCGTACTGATACTTCTACACGGACGCTGCAGCTTCAGAACATATCCGCACTGATACTTATACACGGACACTGTGACTTCAGAACATATCCGCGCTGATACTTATACACGGACGCTGCAGCTTCAGAACATATCCGTACTGATACTTATACACGGACACTGCGGCTTCAGAACATATCCGCACTGATACTTATACACGGACACTGTGACTTCAGAACATATCCGCGCTGATACTTATACACGGACGCTGCAGCTTCAGAACATATCCGCACTGATACTTGTACACGGACGCTGCGACTTCAGAACATATCCGCACTGATACTTATACACGGACGCTGCAGCTTCAGAACATATCCGCACTGATACTTGTACACGGACGCTGCAGCTTCAGAACATATCCGTACTGATACTTATACACGGACACTGCGGCTTCAGAACATATCCGCACTGATACTTATACACGGACACTGTGACTTCAGAACATATCCGCGCTGATACTTATACACGGACGCTGCGGCTTCAGAACATATCCGCACTGATACTTGTACACGGACGCTGCGACTTCAGAACATATCCGCACTGATACTTCTACACGGACACTGCGGCTTCAGAACATATCCGTACTGATACTTCTACACGGACGCTGCGACTTCAGAACATATCCGCACTGATACTTCTACACGGACACTGCGGCTTCAGAACATATCCGTACTGATACTTCTACACGGACGCTGCGACTTCAGAACATATCCGCACTGATACTTCTACACGGACGCTGCGACTTCAGAACATATCCGCACTGATACTTATACACGGACACTGCGGCTTCAGAACATATCCGTACTGATACTTCTACACGGACGCTGCGACTTCAGAACATATCCGCACTGATACTTATACACGGACGCTGCGACTTCAGAACATATTCGCACTGATACTTATACACGGACGCCGCGACTTCAGAACATATCCGCACTGATACTTATACACGGACACAAGGCTCTCACTGTCTGTGACGTACTTTTTATCGATTGTATATACAGACGCTGATTATCTCCCTGTGTAGAGAGCTGGATCATGAGGAAACCTGCGTGGAATGGACACGAGGATTCCAAGTCCACGTTGCTTATCTTCACTCTTTGCAACGTGTAACATGCGCACTTTTTCCTGGATGTTCGATATCCTGTGGACAAACCCTTCCGTGTGGAAAACCGCAGGGTAGTACAGTACCAGCAAAGCGTATGACATTATACAAATCTCGTGAACACTTTGCAGACATTTTCTGTGCGGAAATTGACCTGCCGTGCATATTTTTTTTAATCCGCAGCGTGTCATTTATGGTCACGTGAGTGAGATCTGTGGCCAAACAAAATCCATTATTAGAAATTGTGGACACGATGCAGAAAACCGGTGACGTAATACAGCGGCAGAATGTATAATGGGAGAAATCTCATGTATCATTTGATTCTTTCTTACACGCGGATACGGAGATCTGCAGCATGTCTGTCTGTGTGATGTGTGGAGGGAGAGATCTGCAGCATGTCTGTCTGTCTGTGTGATGTGTGGAGGGAGAGATCTGCAGCATGTCTGTCTGTGTGATGTGTGGAGGGAGAGATCTGCAGCATGTCTGTCTGTCTGATGTGTGGAGGGAGAGATCTGCAGCGTGTCTGTCTGTGTGATGTGTGGAGGGAGAGATCTGCAGCATGTCTGTCTGTCTGATGTGTGGAGGGAGAGATCTGCAGCGTGTCTGTCTGTCTGTGTGATGTGTGGAGGGAGAGATCTGCAGCATGTCTGTCTGTCTGTGTGTGGAGGGAGAGATCTGCAGCATGTCTGTCTGTCTGTGTGATGTGTGGAGGGAGAGATCTGCAGCATGTCTGTCTGTCTGTGTGATGTGTGGAGGGAGAGATCTGCAGCATGTCTGTCTGTGTGATGTGTGGAGGGAGAGATCTGCAGCATGTCTGTCTGTCTGTGGAGGGAGAGATCTGCAGCGTGTCTGTCTGTCTGTGTGATGTGTGGAGGGAGAGATCGGCAGCGTGTCTGTCTGTCTGTGTGATGTGTGGAGGGAGAGATCTGCAGCGTGTCTGTCTGTCTGTGTGATGTGTGGAGGGAGAGATCTGCAGCGTGTCTGTCTGTCTGTGTGATGTGTGGAGGGAGAGATCTGCAGCATGTCTGTCTGTCTGTCTGATGTGTGGAGGGAGAGATCTGCAGCGTGTCTGTCTGTCTGTGTGATGTGTGGAGGGAGAGATCTGCAGTGTGTGTGTGATGTGTGGAGGGAGAGATCTGCAGCGTGTCTGTCTGTCTGTGTGATGTGTGGAGGGAGAGATCTGCAGTGTGTGTGTGATGTGTGGAGGGAGAGATCTGCAGCGTGTCTGTCTGTCTGTGTGATGTGTGGAGGGAGAGATCTGCAGCGTGTCTGTCTGTCTGTGTGATGTGTGGAGGGAGAGATCTGCAGCATGTCTGTCTGTCTGTGTGATGTGTGGAGGGAGAGATCTGCAGCATGTCTGTCTGATGTGTGAAGGGAGAGATCTGCAGCATGTCTGTCTGTCTGTGTGATGTGTGGAGGGAGAGATCTGCAGCATGTCTGTCTGTCTGTGTGATGTGTGGAGGGAGAGATCTGCAGCATGTCTGTCTGATGTGTGGAGGGAGAGATCGGCAGCGTGTCTGTCTGTGTGTGTGATGTGTGGAGGGAGAGATCTGCAGCATGTCTGTCTGTCTGTGTGATGTGTGGAGGGAGAGATCTGCAGTGTGTGTGTGATGTGTTGAGGGAGAGATCTGCAGCATGTCTGTCTGTGTGATGTGTGGAGGGAGAGATCTGCAGCATGTCTGTCTGTCTGTGTGTGTGATGTGTGGAGGGAGAGATCTGCAGCATGTCTGTCTGTCTGATGTGTGGAGGGAGAGATCTGCAGCAAAGTCCAGAAGGAATGTTGTCATCCATACAAAGAACCGTGAGGATTTTCTGTTTTAAAACCATCATTTGATCCCGGAGATCTAGCGAATGACTTCATTTAGTAATTAGAGAAGATATTCGGATTTACAGTTGATTCTATTTAAAGGGATTCGGTCCTGACATTTGAGGCCTATAACCTAAACGTATGGCCAGGTCCGTACTAATAACCTGAATCCGAAACGGTCCTTATTAAATCTGCCTGTGGCTCTATTAGCCCATAAAACTGGTTTTTATAACCTGTTATTCACCTACCTAGGGTGCCCAAGGGGACGTCTCTTCATACAGGGTGCCCGGCTGCACCCATCTCCGTCTGGTGCCCAGCGCCGCCTCCGCAATCATCCGGTCCCTCAGGTTATTCCTAGTGCGCACGCGCAGGATCTGGCAGAGGGACCGGACGATTGCGGAGGCGGGGCTGAGGAAGGCGGCACTGGGCACCAAACGGAGATGGGTGCAGCCGGGCACCCTGTATGAAGAGACGTCCCCTTGGGCACCCTAGGTAGGTGAATAACAGGTTATAAAAACCAGTTTTATGTGCTAATAGAGCCACAGGCAGATTTAATAAGGACCGTTTCGGATTCAGGTTATTAGTACGGACCTGGCCATACGTTTAGGTTATAGGCCTCAAATGTCACAACCGAATCCCTTTAATCCTAGTCATATAATTCAGTCCGGATCAGAAGCCGCACCGAGTCTGCGAATGGCGTCTCATAGTACGGGAATGGATTATGGAATGATATTACAGCATCGGGGGAGGGGGATATTAGGGAACAACAAATGTGTATAAATGTCTTCGCTCATTTATTTAATGACAAAAATCCGTTTTCTCTGTATACGCAATGTGATATATGCTGAACTCTGAGTATTGAAATGTCAAATACATGGAAAACTGAATAAAAAATTATGTTTAAAATAAACCCCCCATCATTTGTGTGCAGGTTATCAGCGCGCCCACAGCAGTGACGTCACGTACAATCATCACAGGACCTCGGCCGGCCCTGAATGGAAGAGACCTGAGGATGACTTAGGCCCCTTTCACACGGGCGAGTATTCCACGCGGATGCGTGAGTTGAGCGCATTGCACCCGCTCTGAAATCCGAACTATTCATTTCTATGGGGCTGTTCACATGAGCGGTGATTTTCACGCATCACTTTTGCGTTGTGTGAAAATCGCAGCATGCTCTATATTCTGCATTTTTCACGCAAACACAGGCCCCATAGAAGTGAATGGGGTTGCGTGAAAATCGCAAGCAAGTGCAGATGCGGTGCGATTTTCACGCACAGTTGCTAGGAGACGATCGGGATGGAGACCCAATCTTTATTATTTCTCCTTATAACATGGTTATAAGGGAAAATAATAGCATTCTGAATACAGACTGCATAGTACAATGGCGCTGGAGGGGTTAAAATAAAAATTATTTAACTCCCCTTAATCCACTTGCTGGCACTGCCGGCTTCTTGTCTGTCTCCTTTGCTGAACAGGACCTGTGGTGACGTCACTCCGGTCATCACATGATCTTTTACCATGGTGATGGGTCATGTGATGACCGGAGTGATGTCACCACAGGTCCTGGAATAAATGCTCACCACAGGTCCTGTTCAGCAAAGGACAGACGAGATGCCGGCAGCGCCAGCAAGTGGATTAAGGAGAGTTAAATTATTATTATTATTTATAACCCCTCCAGCGCCATTGTACTATGCAGTCTGTATTCAGAATGCTATTATTTCCCCCTATAACCATGTTATAAGGGAAAATAATACAATCTACATAACACCGATCCCAAGCCCAAACTTCTGTGAAGAAGTTCGGGTACCAAACATGCACGATTTTTTCTCACGCGAGTGCAAAACGCATTACAATGTTTTGCACTCGCGCAGAAAAATCGCAGATGTTCCCGTAATGCACCCACACATTTTCCCGCAACGCCCGTGTGAAAGAGGCCTTAATGGTGGGGGTGGAGAAAGGCATCTACCCAACAGCACCATGGGCCACCTATATAAAATGACTCGGTACCAGCTCCTGCGTAAACCAGGCGAACAAAAAAAAAAACGGAGCGCACAGTACAGTTATAAAAATAACTTTATTGTAACATGATTGAAACATATAAAGTAAGCCGTTAAAAAGTAAGAGGGTGACCGCGTGCCATCCTGGTGCTGATACCAAGCGTATCCAAAATGTAATATAATTACCAAATATTTAAATATAGTGAATATACAAGAGGAGTCGCGGTAACGTTGGTTGCGTGGCTAAGGGATCAGGAAACACATGCAAGTCCATAAACTGGAATAGGTTCGCAGTAATAAAGTATAAAGAGTCGCCTATATCCAATGCCAGTATGACCAAAAAACAGACTCCCCTAATAATGACGGCGTGCTGTACCAACATCCCCAGGCGACCATGCATCAGGGTAGCGCCATCCTGGTTGGTACAGCACGCCGTCATTATTAGGGGAGTCTGTTTTTTGGTCATACTGGCATTGGATATAGGCGACTCTTTATACTTTATTACTGCGAACCTATTCCAGTTTATGGACTTGCATGTGTTTCCTAATCCCTTAGCCACGCAACCAACGTTACCGAGACTCCTCTTGTATATTCACTATATTTAAATATTTGGTAATTATATTACATTTTGGATACACTTGGTATCAGCACCAGGATGGCACGCAGTCATCCTCTTAATTTTTAACGAATATATATAATATATTTTAATCAGGTCACAAAAAAATATATATTTTTATAACGGTTCTGCGAGCTCCGTTTTTTCTTTATTCACCAGGCCCTTAATGGAGCAGAGACGGGACATTTAAAAGGTGAGTAAGGTTGTGTCTTATGTTTTACGGCTCCGACCACAAGGCATTTAGCAGATTTTTATATCTAATTTTTATTTTTCCTCCTAAAATGAGGACAACTGGCTCCTACCTCATGAGGGTTTTGCTTTCCTCTGGATCGACTTTGGAGAACCAGATGGACGGACATACATCTCTGTTCCTGCCTTACATACAATTGGGGTCCTTTATCAAACTGATGTAAAGTAGAACTGGCTTTGTTGCCCATAGCAACCAACCAGATCACTCCTTTCATTTTCAAAAGGAGCCTTCAAAAATGAAAGATGTAATCTGAATGGTTGTTATGTGCAACTCTGCCAGTTCCACTTTCCACCAGTTTGATGAATGGCCCCGTATGTTAGTCTTACAGTGGCCCACCCTTTCAGACTCCGCTGCTAGACTGCGAGCTCTTCCGGGTCTCCTGAAGCCCCCTGTGATCATGCACAGAATATACATGGCAGCTGTTAATCCCACACTTCCCATGACAAACCAATATAGAGGGGAAAGAGTTGAGACAAAACCACAATCTGGCATTTATTGTGCGTCATCCACAGGGACAGTAAAGCCTCACAGATCCACGTTACTGACGGTCACAGCGTTTGTACCCAACTCTCAGAAAGAACAGGTCAGCGCGGGGCCCGGCCTTTCTGCTAGAAGGGATTTGTTCTTGCACCGGAATGAGACCCCAGAGCCAAGGAGAAGACTAAGGAGACACTTAACAGTGCGGAGTCACCGCCACGATCCCTCAGCGGACAAGTCACCGAGGACGGCAGGAAATGAAGCAGACGGAGCAGACTGGTATAATACATTTTTTTTTATTTGGAGCGAACAGTTGGAGAGAAGTTTATTTGCCTTTTTTGGCCTTGATCTTCCTCAGGTAGAACTCCAATTCCTTGCCCTCGAGGACATATCCATCAGCTCTGCCGCACTGGCCTGGTCTGGAGGCTATACAGGCTGTGAAGAGAGCGCAACAGGTTACACATTGTAAAACAGACACGAGCGGTGACCAACTGCTGCGGAACTACAACTCCCACCAGGACAACTACATTGGTTCAGTTCATGCATGAACCAATCTGAACGTCACAAAGACAAAAAGGACTCCACAAGGCAGAGCAGCAGCAGAGGCTTCACACTCCTGCTGGTCACCAGTGTCTTCATGTGGTCAGCAGAACATCAGGAACCTGCTCAAGGAAGAAGAGAAGCCCCTGCCCAGATGAAGATAAACATGGGTGGTCCCGAGAGTCACCGGCACAGACAGGCTACTTTCACACCTAAGTTAGCTATAAATGCAAACGCTGGGATCCGTTCAGTACGGAGCCGTCTGCATAACTGTTAAAAAAACAAAAAAAACTAAGTGTAAGTCAAACGGATCAGTCCTGACTTCATTGAAAGTCAATGGGGGACGGATCAGTTTACAATTGCACCATATTGTGTCAATGTAAACGGATCCGTCCCCATTGACTAACATTGTAAGTCAGGAGGGATCCGTTTGGCTCCGCACCGCCAGATGGACGCCAAAACGCTGCAAGCAGCCTCCAGAGCAGAATGGAGGTGGAACGGAGCCAAACTGACGCATTCTGAACAGATCCTTACCCATTCAGAATGCATTGGGGCTGAACTGATCCGTTTGGGGCCGCTTGCGAGAGCCTTGAAACTGATCTCACGGGCTGACCCAGAAACGGCAGCGTGAAAGTAGCCTAAGCAAGACCCTCTGAAGACCATCGTTAATGCAGCTTCTAATATCTCTGAGAAAAAGCTCAGGTGGTTTTAGATTTTCACAGTAAGGATAAGATCTACCTCAGCGAGAAACCTCCCGTCAATTATAAGGCCACTTTAACACTTGCGGCAAGGTGATCCGGCAAGCAGTTCTGTCGCTGGAACTGCCTGCCGGATCCAGCAAAACATATGGCAACTGATGGCATTTGTAAGAATAATCAGGATCCTGATCAGTCAGAAAAATGCATTGGAATGCCGGATCAGTCTTTGGGGGGCAGCAGTTATAAGCGCAGCAAACACGTGACGGCCGCGCTGACCGCTCAGGACGGGACAGAGTGCTCAGCTCTCCAAGGAGTTTTCCACATTGCAATTTCAGAAATTCGCAGCATGAAATGAAGTCATCACATGCACTCTGCCCGCAGGCGGAAACCAGGGCGCAACAGTGCCAGGGGCCACAACTCAGAGGGCAGGCCTCAGCACATGGAACAGATGCCAGGCTCCTATGCTATAAAATAAGAGGGGCACAGGGCAGGATAGTGACAGGACACTGCACCCCTCTACAGAGGCCACAATGGCAGGGGCCCGCCTATTATAACTCGGAGCGGGGGTCACATAACAGGCACTTATACTCTATCCACGACCGCGGGCGCAGACCATGCAGTATGGCGGCGTCCGTCAGGCCCGGAGCCCCAGACTTCACCAATACCTCGGATCCCACATTCGGCCAGTAGGACCCGCACCTATGTGAACTTTAGCCAAACAGAATGGCCCTTTAAAGACCTCCACTACCTGCTCATGGTTTAAAGTCACCGCTCATCACTCACCGAGCAGTTTGCCCTGTTGGAACTGCTCCTCCAGCAGAGTGCCGATCTTTGCCAACTTTTTGCGCTCGTCATACTTCTTTTGGGTTTTCTTGGATCTTTTCTTGTTCAGAATTTCTTCCTCTTCTGGAGTCTGTGGGGAAGAAGTGAGAAGTTTAACAGAGACATGTGCAGCAGAACCAACCTCCCTCATCCACAGATTCTACTCCCAAACTTCACTAACTCAGGGGTTTATTTACTAGAATCCTCAGACTTTATTTCAGATCATCTTGCGGTTACAGGGGAAAGTCTCACAGGCTTTGCTAGGAGTGGTCACATCACTCGGCATCCAGCAACTATGCGACACATGCACATTACTGGAGGAAACCTGCAGCCGCCGGACACCACGTGGCTTCACAACACCACGGCTAAGAGAAAAAGCAACAAGCCCCCCATCAGGTCTCCCATCATTCTTCCCACTGACTATTCCACATTCCATCCATTTACAGGAAGTGCATTTTACAAAAAAGCAAATCACTCAATATCCTGTTTAACAAGGGAACATGGCAGAGACTGATCAGTTCCTTCACCTGCAATCTGGAGTGTGATGTGCATGGGGAGCAGCTGTCGTCACATCGCACAGATGACGTCACATGACGCCACTTTACCATAGAGACCCTGCACTTTGTCATCAGCATCTGCAGTAGGGTTGTTTCAGGTATCCCAATCGATACTTTTGCCTGGTATCGACCTCGATGCCGGGATTTGCCCATTGGTGGCGCAGTGGCAGTTCTGATCGGAGCCCCAGCAGTGTAATCCTGGGGCTCCGATCAGTTACCATGGCAGCCAGGACGCTACTGAAGCCCTGGCTGCCATAGTCAGCTCCCTGCTGCTGTGTACACAAAGCACAGGACAGCAGGGAGAGTGTGAGGTCCTATTCACCTAACACCCAAGTATAAATCACCCCCTTTCCCAATTTCACATATGAAATATATAAACAATAAATAAACATATTACATATCGCCACCTCCAAACTATTAAAATTATGGAAAATGGGAGGTTATGATCAGATTTATTTTTTTTAAGCCCCCCTAGGGAACCTTATGTCCTTATTTTATGCACTTCTATAGCGCTGCTATATTCCGCGGCGCTTTAGCATCAACCTGTCCCCAATGGGGCTCACAATACAAGTTCCCCGCCTGTATAGATGGATTGATTCTCCTGTATACTACTGTGATTTAATACAGCGGTATATGGTAAATTCTGTATATTTCAGTGCAGCACGGGGTAAATACTTCTACATTTTAATAGCCTTGATATTTTTGGCTGTGGTGATGCTAATTATTTTTATTTGGAAAATGGGAAAGGATCTGAATTTTTGCTTTTTTATTTTTAAGGGAATTAAACATTTAATTGATAGATTGCAGTGTATGGTAGAAGCAATGATTCCTGCCTGAGGCAGGGCTTAATAGGAGCTTGGCTATGGCAGGCCCAGGAGCATTCAGAAGTCTCCCAACTGCCCACAATCTCCTTTTTGAGGGGGGCAGCTCCTGGTAAATGACCACTCAGGCCGGTCACAACTAGTTAACTTTACAGGTTGGTAAGAGTGTGCTGACAAAATATGTAAAGGGGGTTTCTTTTTCAGATTTTTGCACAGTAAAAACATGTTTTACGGTAAGTAATTTTTGTCGCACTTATTTCCGACTGAGTTGTGCGCTGCCTAGGGCCACGAGGCACAGACCCGACACTTCTGTGCTCGTCAGCCTCTGACGCCATGTTCACACATTGGACGTGATCCTCAACAGGACCCGAGCAATGCTGAGGCCGCCAAGAGGACCAGGGGCTCAGCCTGCAGCATTCCCAAGGGGGGACCTCACCAACTGACTTATAGGTGGGTCTCGGTGCAGCCATGTTTGTCCCACTTTAAATCAAAATAAGAAATAAACCAATTATTGAGGTAGAAATCCACTTTACATAGGACCGGCTCTGGTTCCTGCTTCCGCACTGCTTTACGGTAGACACGCCGTCTGAAGCACGTGAACAGGATTTATAGTTTATACACCGGCCTAGTCGACCAGTAACCCTGGAGCTGGTCCCACTTGGGCTCATACTTTCCCCAGTTTCAAGGTTACTTTGTCAGTGAATGGGGGAAGCTGACAGACCTCACGGCAAAAGGCCCTCTGCCCTGGAATCCAGACTGGATACCATCACAACAAAACCCTCCTCGGAATTGGGATGAATAATGAATGTTTCAAGTCACTGACCAAAAGCAGAGATCTTGAAAACATGGAAAAGTATAACGTTCAGAACTTTCCATTACAGATCTGGGTGAGCCGTTCAGGAGGCACAAGGCTCAGCCTTACATCAAGGCGGCGGCACAGAGCAGAGGACCGAGGCCCAGCACGAGCGGCTCAGTCTTCCTCAGATATACCATGATCATCTCTTTCCATTCAGTAGCAGAACTGGACAAGGTTATCATCACCGGAAGACACTGGCGTGCGATGGAGCCATGTCACATGACTTACCAGCTTGGCTCCCTTCTTGCGTCCAAGTGGAGTGGCGTAGTGCGCTTCATACCACTGTCTGTAGGGGGTGCTGTCGACCAGGACAATGCAGTTCTTCACCAGGGTCTTGGTTCTAACCAGCTCGTTGTTGGAAGCGTTGTAGACGACGTCAATGATTCTGGACTTGCGGGTACAACCTGACGGGGAGGCAAAGGTTCCGTTAATGGAAGAAGGGGCACAGCCACAAGGAGCAGGGCGCAGAACAGAGCGGCGCAGTCAGTGTAACTATGACTGATCCTAGCATGGTGAGGTCCACATGTCAGAATGACAGTACGACCATCACATAAGGTCAGAGTTCTCATCACTCGCACCACCGGACTAATAAGGCCTCCGCCGAAGCATGGAGACCTCCCTCATCGTACCGCTGGCCGCAGATCACTTCTGCGCAGTCACATGACATCTTCCCTGGCTCAGCGGCAATAAGGGGCCGAAAAGTAAGATGGGCAAAAGCCACCAGGGCTATCCCTCCAGAAAACCCCTACAGGGTGACACTTACACTCTGAGCCCCAGGAGAAGTTGCCAGCGTCCAACCTCAGAGCGCGGTATTTCTTGTTTCCGCCGCGGACTCTCACGGTATGGATACGGCGCGGACCAATCTGCAGCAAGAGAAAAACTTTTATAAACTCTTAAAGCAATTAACTAAACGCTTTCATTATAATAAAAGTAACGTGTCAGTGTAACTATGACGAGCCCAACATCGGACGGCAGCAGAAACAGGCCAAAACGGCTGCCACTGCCGCCCTAAGGACAACACTTCATCACACACGCCGCCGCCGCACAGAACAGGACGCCCTGGGTGGTAACTTGGAGACCCGAAGGCCGACAACCTGACAACTCTTTTCTCATGCACCTTTGTGTTGGCGGCTGGACGGCCCAGTTCATACTTCCTCTTCTTGTGGTAGGGCTTCCTTTTGCCTCCGGTCTTGCGGCGCTTGTGCCAGTTGTCCCTTGAGATACCTGTGGGATTGGGGGGCAGCAGTTATAAGCACAGCAAACACACGTGACCGCCGCGCTGACCGCTCAGGACGGGACAGAGTGCTCAGCTCTCCAAGGAGTTTTCCACATTGCAATTTCAGAAATTCGCAGCATGAAATAAAGTCATCACATGCACTCTGCCCGCAGGCGGGCACCAGGGCGCAACAGTGCCCAGAGCTGCAAGGCGCAAGCACAGCGCCAGGGGCCACAACTGGAACAGATGCCAGGCTCTTATGCTATAAAATAAGAGGGGCACAGGGCAGGATAGTGACAGGACATGGCACCCCTCTACAGAGGCCACAGTGGCAGGGGCCGCCTATCATAACATGCACGGACTGTACCAACATCATGGGCGAAGGGGGGTGAACGGGGGTTATTACTCGGAGCGGGGGTCACATAACAGGCACTTATACTCTATCCACGACCGCGGGCTCAGACCGTGCAGTATGGCGGCGTCCGTCAGGCCCGGAGCCCCGGACTTCACCAATACCTCGAATCCCACACTCGGCGACCAAACGTCTCCCCGATACCGCCCGGTCCAGAGAGCCCAGACGCTACCCGAGCACCCCAGCTGGTAAACGGGCGCCTGAGGACCCGGAGCGGGCAGATGGACAAGGATTGCGGGTCAGTCCCCTACACACAGCAGAGCAGCCATGACATACCCATTCTCAGGCGCTGGCAGGAAAGAGGAAACGCAAAGGATCCTGGGTAAGTTTGTTAGCTTCGAAACCTCGCGAGAATAGAGATGGCGTGACGTCACACATAGCAACAGAGACGCTGTTAGCCGGGAGAACGAAGCACGTGATGGTCGGGATCGTCCATACGGCGAGGGGGGGAGGGCGTGATGCTGAGGACCCCCTCACAAAACCAGTGCAGGGGGGGGGGGGGAAGTGGACCCATAGCAACCAATCAGGCTGAGGCTTCTGGAAAATAAGCTGGAATCCGGTTGCTATGGGTGACTTCTCTATTTCTGCAGACTTTCGTTCAGATAAGCCCTCCTGCACATGGCGGTGTCCGCGAGAACGCCGCCTTCCACGTCGTCTAGAGAAAAGTCTTACTCATGTTCTGTTTTTATTGTGCGGCTGCGGAACGGACATACGGATGCGGACAGCACGCGGTGTTTGGTGGCCCCATTGAGATGAATGGATCCACATCAAATTCGCAAAAAACACGGATCGGGTGCAAAACGAAACTATGGCCATGGGCATGAGGCCTAAATCTGTCATCAGGAGTCCCCGCGACAGCGCCCTGTGGAGCCGGCTGAATGGAAGGACGCCCGTTAAGTGCACCAAGGGCGGGGCCAAGCCACTGTGCACCCGTGCCCCTCCCCTTCTCTGCTAGCCCCTGGCTGGAAGAGGGAGGGGCATGGGTGCACAGAGCGGCTTGGCCCTGCCCTCAGTGCACTTAAAGGGGTTTTCCCATCTCAAACAATGGGGGCATATCGATAGGACCCAATGAGAACGGAGCGGGGAAATGAACGGCGGGCGCACTGCGCATGCGCAGCCGCCCTCCATTCATTTCTATGGGGCCGCCGAAAATAGCCGAGCGCTGGCTCGGCTATTGCCGTCTGCCCTATAGAAATGAATGGGAGCATGGGCCGCGCATGCGCAGTGCGTTCCCATTCACTTCTATAGGAGCAGCCCTTGGTGGTGGACGGACCCCGGGAAATCCATGGTCCTCCAGCCACAGCGCTCCCCGCTTTGTTCTCGTTGTAGGTGCGGGTCCTAGCGGTGGGACCCGCACCTATCAGACAATGGGGACATATCCTAGTGATATGCCCCCATTGTCTGAGATGGGAATACCCCTTTAACCCTCTCTAATCTATTAATGCAACAGCCAGGGTCACCTATCTGACCAACCGCTACTCCGATGCCTCCACCCTGTGTAAGTCATTGCACTGGTTGCCCATACAGTATAGAATCCAAATCAAACTGCTCGTCCTCACCCACAAAGCTCTCCACAGTGCTGCACCCCCTACATCTCCTCCTCATCTCTGTCTACCATCCTACCCGTGCTCTCCACAGTGCTGCACCCCCTACATCTCCTCCTCATCTCTGTCTACCATCCTACCTGTGCTCTCCACAGTGCTGCACCCCCTACATCTCCTCCTCATCTCTATCTACCATCCTACCTGTACTCTCCATAGTGCTGCACCCCCTACATCTCCTCCTCATCTCTGTCCACCCTCCTACCTGTACTCTCCACAGTGCTGCACCTCCTACATCTCCTCCTCATCTCTGTCTACCATCCTACCTGTGCTCTCCACAGTGCTGCACCCCATACATCTCCTCCTCATCTCTGTCTACCATCCTACCTGTGCTCTCCACAGTGCTGCACCCCCTACATCTCCTCCTCATCTCTGTCTACCATCCTACCTGTACTCTCCACAGTGCTACACCTCCTACATCTCCTCCTCATCTCTGTCTACCATCCTACCTGTGCTCTCCACAGTGCTGCACTCCTGCATCTCCTCCTCATCTCTGTCTACCATCCTACCTGTGCTCTCCACAGTGCTGCACCCCCTACATCTCCTTCTCATCTCTGTCTACCATCCTACCTGTACTCTCCACAGTGCTGCACCCCCTACATCTCCTCCTCATCTCTGTCTACCATCCTACCCGTGCTCTCCACAGTGCTGCACCCCCTACATCTCCTCCTCATCTCTGTCTACCATCCTACCTGTGCTCTCCACAGTGCTGCACCCCCTACATCTCCTCCTCATCTCTATCTACCATCCTACCTGTACTCTCCATAGTGCTGCACCCCCTACATCTCCTCCTCATCTCTGTCCACCCTCCTACCTGTACTCTCCACAGTGCTGCACCTCCTACATCTCCTCCTCATCTCTGTCTACCATCCTACCTGTGCTCTCCACAGTGCTGCACCCCATACATCTCCTCCTCATCTCTGTCTACCATCCTACCTGTGCTCTCCACAGTGCTGCACCCCCTACATCTCCTCCTCATCTCTGTCTACCACCCTACCTGTACTCTCCACAGTGCTGCACTCCTGCATCTCCTCCTCATCTCTGTCTACCATCCTACCTGTGCTCTCCACAGTGCTGCACCCCCTACATCTCCTCCTCATCTCTGTCTACCATCCTACCTGTACTCTCCACAGTGCTGCACTCCTGCATCTCCTCCTCATCTCTGTCTACCATCCTACCTGTGCTCTCCACAGTGCTGCACCCCCTACATCTCCTTCTCATCTCTGTCTACCATCCTACCTGTACTCTCCACAGTGCTGCACCCCCTACATCTCCTCCTCATCTCTGTCTACCATCCTACCTGTGCTCTCCACAGTGCTGCACTCCTGCATCTCCTCCTCATCTCTGTCTACCATCCTACCTGTACTCTCCACAGTGCTGCACCTCCTACATCTCCTCCTCATCTCTGTCTACCATCCTACCTGTACTCTCCACAGTGCTGCACCCCCTACATCTCCTCCTCATCTGTCTACCATCCTACCTGTACTCTCCACAGTGCTGCACCTCCTACATCTCCTCCTCATCTCTGTCTACCATCCTACCTGTACTCTCCACAGTGCTGCACCCCCTACATCTCCTCATCTCTGTCTACCATCCTACCTGTGCTCTCCACAGTGCTGCACTCCTACATCTCCTCCTCATCTCTGTCTACCATCCTACCCGTGCTCTCCACAGTGCTGCACCTTCTATATCTCCTCCTCATCTCTGTCTACCATCCTACCCGTGCTCTCCACAGTGCTGCACCTCCTACATCTCCTCCTCATCTGTCTACCATCCTACCTGTACTCTCCACAGTGCTGCACCTCCTACATCTCCTCCTCATCTCTGTCTACCATCCTACCTGTACTCTCCACAGTGCTGCACCCCCTACATCTCCTCATCTCTGTCTACCATCCTACCTGTGCTCTCCACAGTGCTGCACTCCTACATCTCCTCCTCATCTCTGTCTACCATCCTACCCGTGCTCTCCACTGTGCTGCACCTCCTACATTTCCTCCTCATCTCTGTCTACCATCCTACCCGTGCTCTCCACAGTGCTGAACCCCCTACATCTCCTCCTCATCTCTGTCTACCATCCTACCTATGCTCTCCACAGTGCTGCACCCCCTACATCTCTTCCTCATCTCTGTCTACCATCCTACCCGTGCTCTCCACAGTGCTGCACCCCCTACATCTCCTCATCTATGTCTATCATCCTACCCGTGCTCTCCACAGTGCTGCACCCCCTACATCTCCTCCTCATCTCTGTCTACCATCGTACCTGTACTCTCCACAGTGCTGCACCTCCTACATCTTCTCCTTATCTTTGTCTACCACCCTACATGTGCTCTCCACAGTGCTGCACCTCCTACATCTCCTCCTCATCTCTGTCTGCCATCCTACCTGTGCTCTCCACAGTGCTGCACCTCCTACATCTCCTCCTCATCTCTGTCTGCCATCCTACCTGTACTCTCCACAGTGCTGCACTCCCTACATCTCCTCCTCATCTCTGTCTACCATCCTACCCGTGTTCTCCACAGTGCTGCACCCCCTACATCTCCTCCTCATCTCTGTCTACCATCCTACCTGTGCTCTCCACAGTGCTGCACCCCCTACATCTCCTCCTCATCTCTGTCTGCCATCCTACCTGTGCTCTCCACAGTGCTGCACCTCCTACATCTCCTCCTCATCTCTGTCTGCCATCCTACCTGTACTCTCCACAGTGCTGCACCCCCTACATCTCCTCCTCATCTCCGTCTACCATCCTACCCGTGTTCTCCACAGTGCTGCACCCCCTACATCTCCTCCTCATCTCTGTCTACCATCCTACCTGTGCTCTCCACAGTGCTGCACCCCCTACATCTCCTCCTCATCTCTGTCTACCATCCTACCAGTGCTCTCCACAGTACTGCACCCCTACATCTCCTCCTCATCTCTGTATACCATCCTACCTGTGCTCTCCACAGTGCTGCACCTCCTACATCTCCTCCTCATCTCTGTCTACCATCCTACCTGTGCTCTCCACAGTGCTGCACCCCCTACATCTCCTCCTCATCTCTGTCTACCATCCTACCTGTGCTCTCCACAGTGCTGCACCCCCTACATCTCCTCCTCATCTCCGTCTACCATCCTACCCGTGCTCTCCACAGTGCTGCACCCCTACATCTCCTCCTTATCTCTGTCTACCACCCTACCAGTACTCTCCACAGTGCTGCACCTCCTACATCTCCTCCCTCATCTTTGTCTGCCATCCTACCCGTCCTCTCCACAGTGCTGCACCCCCTGCATCTCCTCCTCATCTCTGTCTACCATCCTACCTGTGTTATCCACAGTGCTGCACCCCCTACATCTCCTCCTCATCTCTGTCTACCATCCTACCCATTCTCTCCACAGTGCTGCACCCCCTACATCTCCTCCTCATCTCTGTCTACCACCCTACCTGTATACCACCCTACCACTGTGTGCTCTCCACAGTGCTGCACCCCCTACATCTCCTCCTCATCTCTGTCTACCATCCTACCTGTGCTCTCCACAGTGCTGCACCTCCTACATCTCCTCCTCATCTCTGTCTACCATCCTACCTGTGCTCTCCACAGTGCTGCACCTCCTACATCTTCTCCTTATCTCTGTCTACCATCCTACCTGTGCTCTCCACAGTGCTGCACCCCCTGCATCTCCTCCTCATCTCTGTCTACCATCCTACCTGTGTTATCCACAGTGCTGCACCCCCTACATCTCCTCCTTATCTCTGTATACCACCCTACCTGTGCTCTCCACAGTGCTGCACCCCCTACATCTCCTCCTCATCTTTGTCTGCCATCCTACCCGTCCTCTCCACAGTGCTGCACCCCCTGCATCTCCTCCTCATCTCTGTCTACCATCCTACCTGTGTTATCCACAGTGATGCACCCCCTACATCTCCTCCTCATCTCTGTCTACCATCCTACCCATTCTCTCCACAGTGCTGCACCCCCTACATCTCCTCCTCATCTCTGTCTACCACCCTACCTGTATACCACCCTACCACTGTGTGCTCTCCACAGTGCTGCACCCCCTACATCTCCTCCTCATCTCTGTCTGCCATCCTACCTGTGCTCTCCACAGTGCTGCACCCCCTACATCTCCTCTTCATCTCTGTCTGCCATCCTACCTGTGCTCTCCACAGTGCTGCACCCTTACATCTCCTCCTCATCTCTGTCTGCCATCCTACCTGTGATCTCCACAGTGCTGCACCCCCTACATCTCCTCCTCATCTCTGTCTACCACCCTACCTGTGCTCTCCACAGTGCTGCACCTCCTACATCTCCTCCTCATCTCTGTGTACCATCCTACTTGTGCTCTCCACAGTGCTGCACCCCCTACATCTTCTCCTCATCTTTGTCTGCCATCCTACCTGTACTCTCCACAGTGCTGCACCTCCTACATCTCCTCCTCATCTCTGTCTACCATCCTACCTGTGCTCTCCACAGTGCTGCACCTCCTACATCTCCTCCTCATCTCTGTCTACCATCCTACCTGTGCTCTCCACAGTGCTGCACCTCCTACATCTCCTCCTCATCTCTGTCTACCATCCTACCTGTGCTCTCCACAGTGCTGCACCCCCTACATCTCCTCCTCATCTCTGTCTACCATCCTACCCGTGCTCTCCACAGTGCTGCACCTCCTACATCTCCTCCTCATCTCTGTCTACCATCCTACCTGTACTCTCCACAGTGCTGCACCCCCTACATCTCCTCCTCATCTCTGTCTACCATCCTACCTGTACTCTCCACAGTGCTGCACCTCCTACATCTCCTCCCTCATCTCTGTCTACAATCCTACCTGTACTCTCCACAGTGCTGCACCTCCTACATCTCCTCCTCATCTCTGTCTACCATCCTACCTGTGCTCTCCACAGTGCTGCACCTCCTACATCTCCTCCTCATCTCTGTCTACCATCCTACCTGTGCTCTCCACAGTGCTGCACCTCCTACATCTCCTCCTCATCTCTGTCTACCATCCTACCTGTGCTCTCCACAGTGCTGCACCTCCTAGATCTTCTCCTTATCTCTGTCTACCATCCTACCTGTGCTCTCCACAGTGCTGCACCCCCTGCATCTCCTCCTCATCTCTGTCTACCATCCTACCTGTGTTATCCACAGTGCTGCACCCCCTACATCTCCTCCTTATCTCTGTATACCACCCTACCTGTGCTCTCCACAGTGCTGCACCCCCTACATCTCCTCCTCATCTTTGTCTGCCATCCTACCCGTCCTCTCCACAGTGCTGCACCCCTACATCTCCTCCTCATCTCTGTCTACCATCCTACCCATTCTCTCCACAGTGCTGCACCCCCTACATCTCCTCCTCATCTCTGTCTACCACCCTACCTGTATACCACCCTACCACTGTGTGCTCTCCACAGTGCTGCACCCCCTACATCTCCTCCTCATCTCTGTCTGCCATCCTACCTGTGCTCTCCACAGTGCTGCACCCCCTACATCTCCTCCTCATCTCTGTCTGCCATCCTACCTGTGCTCTCCACAGTGCTGCACCCCCTACATCTCCTCCTCATCTCTGTCTACCACCCTACCTGTGCTCTCCACAGTGCTGCACCTCCTACATCTCCTCCTCATCTCTGTGTACCATCCTACCTGTGCTCTCCACAGTGCTGCACCCCCTACATCTTCTCCTCATCTTTGTCTGCCATCCTACCTGTACTCTCCACAGTGCTGCACCCCCTACATCTCCTCCTCATCTCTGTCTGCCATCCTACCCGTGCTCTCCACAGTGCTGCCATCCTGCATCTCCTCCTTATCTCTGTCTGCTATCCTATCCGTGCTCTCCACAGTGCTGCCATCCTGCATCTCCTCCTTATCTCTGTCTACCATCCTACCTGTGCTCTCCACAGTGCTGCACCCCCTACATCTCCTCCTTATCTCTGTCTACCATCCTACCTGTGCTCTCCACAGTGCTGCACCTACATCTCCTCCTCATATCTGTCTACCATCCTACCTGTGCTCTCCACAGTGCTGCACCCCTACATCTCCTCCTCATCTCTGTCTACCATCCTACCAGTACTCTCCACAATGCTGCATCCCCTACATCTCCTCCTCATCTCTGTCTACCATCCTACCTGTGCTCTCCACAGTGCTGCACCCCCTACATCTCCTCCTCATCTCTGTCTACCATCCTACCCGTGCTCTCCACAGTGCTGCACCCCCTACATCTCCTCCTCATCTCTGTCTACCATTCTACCTGTACTCTCCACAGTTCTGCACCCCCAACATCTCCTCCTCATCTCTGTCTACCATCCTACCTGTACTCTCCACAGTGCTGCACCCCTACATCTCCTCCTCATCTCTGTCTACCATCCTACCTGTGCTCTCCACAGTGCTGCACCCCTACATCTCCTCCTCATCTCTGTCTACCATCCTACCTGTGCTCTCCACAGTGCTGCACCTCCTACATCTCCTCCTCATCTCTGTCTACCATCCTACCTGTGCTCTCCACAGTGCTGCACCTACATCTCCTCCTCATCTCTGTCTACCATCCTACCTGTGCTTTCCACAGTGCTGCACCCTTACATCTCCTCCTCATCTCTGTCTACCATCCTACCTGTGCTCTCCACAATGCTGCATCCCCTACATCTCCTCCTCATCTCTGTCTACCATCCTACCTGTACTCTCCACAGTGCTGCACCTCCTACATCTCCTCATCTCTGTCTACCATCCTACCTGTACTCTCCACAGTGCTGCACCCCCTACATCTCCTCCTCATCTCTGTCTACCATCCTACCTGTGCTCTCCAAAGTGCTGCACCTCCTACATCTCCTCCTCATCTCTGTCTACCATCCTACCTGTGCTCTCCACAGTGCTGCACCTCCTACATCTCCTCCTCATCTCTGTCTACCATCCTACCTGTACTCTCCACAGTGCTGCACCCCCTACATCTCCTCCTCATCTGTCTACCATCCTACCTGTACTCTCCACAGTGCTGCACCTCCTACATCTCCTCCTCATCTCTGTCTACCATCCTACCTGTACTCTCCACAGTGCTGCACCCCCTACATCTCCTCATCTCTGTCTACCATCCTACCTGTACTCTCCACAGTGCTGCACCTCCTACATCTCCTCCTCATCTCTGTCTACCATCCTACCTGTACTCTCCACAGTGCTGCACCCCCTACATCTCCTCATCTCTGTCTACCATCCTACCTGTGCTCTCCACAGTGCTGCACTCCTACATCTCCTCCTCATCTCTGTCTACCATCCTATCTGTGCTCTCCACAGTGCTGCACCTCCTATATCTCCTCCTCATCTCTGTCTACCATCCTACCCGTGCTCTCCACAGTGCTGCACCTCCTACATCTCCTCCTCATCTGTCTACCATCCTACCTGTACTCTCCACAGTGCTGCACCTCCTACATCTCCTCCTCATCTCTGTCTACCATCCTACCTGTACTCTCCACAGTGCTGCACCCCCTACATCTCCTCATCTCTGTCTACCATCCTACCTGTGCTCTCCACAGTGCTGCACTCCTACATCTCCTCCTCATCTCTGTCTACCATCCTACCCGTGCTCTCCACTGTGCTGCACCTCCTACATTTCCTCCTCATCTCTGTCTACCATCCTACCCGTGCTCTCCACAGTGCTGCACCCCCTACATCTCCTCCTCATCTCTGTCTACCATCCTACCATGCTCTCCACAGTGCTGCACCCCCTACATCTCTTCCTCATCTCTGTCTACCATCCTACCCGTGCTCTCCACAGTGCTGCACCCCCTACATCTCCTCCTCATCTATGTCTATCATCCTACCCGTGCTCTCCACAGTGCTGCACCCCCTACATCTCCTCCTCATCTCTGTCTACCATCGTACCTGTACTCTCCACAGTGCTGCACCTCCTACATCTTCTCCTCATCTTTGTCTACCACCCTACATGTGCTCTCCACAGTGCTGCACCTCCTATATCTCCTCCTCATCTCTGTCTACCATCCTACCTGTACTCTCCACAGTGCTGCACCCCCTACATCTCCTCCTCATCTGTCTACCATCCTACCTGTACTCTCCACAGTGCTGCACCTCCTACATCTCCTCCTCATCTCTGTCTACCATCCTACCTGTACTCTCCACAGTGCTGCACCCCCTACATCTCCTCATCTCTGTCTACCATCCTACCTTTGCTCTCCACAGTGCTGCACTCCTACATCTCCTCCTCATCTCTGTCTACCATCCTACCCGTGCTCTCCACAGTGCTGCACCTCCTATATCTCCTCCTCATCTCTGTCTACCATCCTACCCGTGCTCTCCACAGTGCTGCACCTCCTACATCTCCTCCTCATCTGTCTACCATCCTACCTGTACTCTCCACAGTGCTGCACCTCCTACATCTCCTCCTCATCTCTGTCTACCATCCTACCTGTACTCTCCACAGTGCTGCACCCCCTACATCTCCTCATCTCTGTCTACCATCCTACCTGTGCTCTCCACAGTGCTGCACTCCTACATCTCCTCCTCATCTCTGTGTACCATCCTACCCGTGCTCTCCACTGTGCTGCACCTCCTACATTTCCTCCTCATCTCTGTCTACCATCCTACCCGTGCTCTCCACAGTGCTGAACCCCCTACATCTCCTCCTCATCTCTGTCTACCATCCTACCCATGCTCTCCACAGTGCTGCACCCCCTACATCTCTTCCTCATCTCTGTCTACCATCCTACCCGTGCTCTCCACAGTGCTGCACCCCCTACATCTCCTCATCTATGTCTATCATCCTACCCGTGCTCTCCACAGTGCTGCACCCCCTACATCTCCTCCTCATCTCTGTCTACCATCGTACCTGTACTCTCCACAGTGCTGCACCTCCTACATCTTCTCCTCATCTTTGTCTACCACCCTACATGTGCTCTCCACAGTGCTGCACCTCCTACATCTCCTCCTCATCTCTGTCTGCCATCCTACCTGTGCTCTCCACAGTGCTGCACCTCCTACATCTCCTCCTCATCTCTGTCTGCCATCCTACCTGTACTCTCCACAGTGCTGCACTCCCTACATCTCCTCCTCATCTCTGTCTACCATCCTACCCGTGTTCTCCACAGTGCTGCACCCCCTACATCTCCTCCTCATCTCTGTCTACCATCCTACCTGTGCTCTCCACAGTGCTGCACCCCCTACATCTCCTCCTCATCTCTGTCTGCCATCCTACCTGTGCTCTCCACAGTGCTGCACCTCCTACATCTCCTCCTCATCTCTGTCTGCCATCCTACCTGTACTCTCCACAGTGCTGCACCCCCCTACATCTCCTCCTCATCTCTGTCTACCATCCTACCCGTGTTCTCCACAGTGCTGCACCCTCTACATCTCCTCCTCATCTCTGTCTACCATCCTACCTGTGCTCTCCACAGTGCTGCAACCCCTACATCTCCTCCTCATCTCTGTCTACCATCCTACCTGTGCTCTCCACAGTACTGCACCCCTACATCTCCTCCTCATCTCTGTCTACCATCCTACCTGTGCTCTCCACAGTGCTGCACCCCCTACATCTCCTCCTCATCTCTGTCTACCATCCTACCTGTACTCTCCACAGTGCTGCACCTCCTACATCTGCTCCTCATCTCTGTCTACCATCCTACCTGTACTCTCCACAGTGCTGCACCCCCTACATCTCCTCCTCATCTCTGTCTACCATCCTACCTGTACTCTCCATAGTGCTGCACCTCCTACATCTCCTCCTCATCTCTGTCTACCATCCTACCTGTGCTCTCCACAGTGCTGCACCCCCTACATCTCCTCCTCATCTGTCTACCATCCTACCCGTGCTCTCCACAGTGCTGCACCCACTACATCTCCTCCTCATCTCTGTATACCATCCTACCTGTGCTCTCCACAGTGCTGCACCTCCTACATCTCCTCCTCATCTCTGTCTACCATCCTACCTGTGCTCTCCACAGTGCTGCACCCCCTACATCTCTCCTCATCTCTGTCTACCATCCCACCTGTACTCTCCACAGTGCTGCACCCCCTACATCTCCTCCTCATCTCTGTCTACCATCCTAACTGTACTCTCCACAGTGCTGTCCCTCCTACATCTCCTCCTCCATCTCTGTCTACCATCCTACCCGTGCTCTCCACAGTGCTGCACCCCTACATCTCCTCCTCATCTCTGTCTACCATCCTACCTGTGCTCTCCACAGTGCTGCACCCCCTACATCTCCTCCTCATCTCTGTCTACCATCCTACCCTGTACTCTCCACAGTGCTGCACCCCCTACATCTCCTCCTCATCTCTGTATACCATCCTACCTGTGCTCTCCACAGTGCTGCACCCCTACATCTCCTCCTCATCTCTGTCTACCATCCTACCTGTGCTCTCCACAGTGCTGCACCACCTACATCTCCTCCTCATCTCTGTCTACCATCCTACCTGTGCTCTCCACAGTGCTGCACCTCCTACATCTCCTCCTCATCTCTGTCTACCATCCTACCTGTGCTCTCCACAGTGCTGCACCCCCTACATCTCCTCCTCATCTCTGTCTACCATCCTACCTGTGCTCTCCACAGTGCTGCACCCCTACATCTCCTCCTCATCTCTGTCTACCATCCTACCTGTGCTCTCCACAGTGCTGCACCCCCTACATCTCCTCCTCATCTCTGTCTACCATCCTACCTGTGCTCTCCCACAGTGCTGCACCCCCTACATCTCCTCCTCATCTCTGTCTACCATCCTACCTGTGCTCTCCACAGTGCTGCACCCCCTACATCTCCTCCTCTATCTCTGTCTACCATCCTACCTGTGCTCTCCACAGTGCTGCACCCCTACATCTCCTCCTCATCTCTGTCTGCCATCCTACCCGTCCTCTCCACAGTGCTGCACCCCCTACATCTCCTCCTCATCTCTGTCTACCATCCTACCTGTGCTCTCCACAGTGCTGCACCTCCTACATCTCCTCCTCATCTCTGTCTACCATCCTACCTGTGCTCTCCACAGTGCTGCACCCCCCTACATCTCCTCCTCATCTCTGTCTACCATCCTACCTGTGCTCTCCACAGTGCTGCACCTCCTACATCTCCTCCTCATCTCTGTCTACCACCCTACCTGTACTCTCCACAGTGCTGCCCCCCCTACATCTCCTCCTCATCTCTGTCTACCATCCTACCTGTGCTCTCCACAGTGCTGCACTCCTACATCTCCTCCTCATCTCTGTCTACCATCCTACCCGTGCTCTCCACTGTGCTGCACCTCCTACATTTCCTCCTCATCTCTGTCTACCATCCTACCCGTGCTCTCCACAGTGCTGAACCCCCTACATCTCCTCCTCATCTCTGTCTACCATCCTACCTATGCTCTCCACAGTGCTGCACCCCCTACATCTCTTCCTCATCTCTGTCTACCATCCTACCCGTGCTCTCCACAGTGCTGCACCCCCTACATCTCCTCATCTATGTCTATCATCCTACCCGTGCTCTCCACAGTGCTGCACCCCCTACATCTCCTCCTCATCTCTGTCTACCATCGTACCTGTACTCTCCACAGTGCTGCACCTCCTACATCTTCTCCTCATCTTTGTCTACCACCCTACATGTGCTCTCCACAGTGCTGCACCTCCTACATCTCCTCCTCATCTCTGTCTGCCATCCTACCTGTGCTCTCCACAGTGCTGCACCTCCTACATCTCCTCCTCATCTCTGTCTACCATCCTACCTGTACTCTCCACAGTGCTGCACCTCCTACATCTCCTCCTCATCTCTGTCTACCATCCTACCTGTACTCTCCACAGTGCTGCACCCCTACATCTCCTCCTCATCTCTGTCTACCATCCTACCTGTACTCTACACAGTGCTGCACTCCTACATCTCCTCCTCATCTCTGTCTACCATCCTACCTGTGCTCTCCACAGTGCTGCACCTCCTACATCTCCTCCTCATCTCTGTCTACCATCCTACCTGTACTCTCCACAGTGCTGCACCCCCTACATCTCCTCCTCATCTCTGTCTACCATCCTTCCTGTACTCTCCACAGTGCTGCACCCCTACATCTCCTCCTCATCTCTGTCTACCATCCCTACCTGTACTCTCCACAGTGCTGCACCCCTACATCTCCTCCTCATCTCTGTCCACATCCTACCTGTGCTCTCCACAGTGCTGCACCCCTACATCTCCTCCTCATCTCTGTCTACCATCCTACCTGTACTCTCCACAGTGCTGCACCCCCTACATCTCCTCCTCATCTCTGTCTACCATCCTACCTGTACTCTCCACAGTGCTGCACCCCCTACATCTCCTCCCTCATCTCTGTCTACCATCCTACCTGTACTCTCCACAGTGCTGCACCCCTACATCTCCTCCTCATCTCTGTCTACCATCCTACCTGTGCTCTCCACAGTGCTGCACCCCTACATCTCCTCCTCATCTCTGTCTACCATCTACCCTGTGCTCTCCACAGTGCTGCACCCCTACATCTCCTCCTCATCTCTGTCTACCATCCTACCTGTACTCTCCACAGTGCTGCACCTCTACATCTCCTCCTCATCTCTGTCTACCATCCTACTGTGCTCTTCCACAGTGCTGCACCCCCTACATCTCCTCCTCATCTCTGTCTACCATCCTACCTGTGCTCTCCACAGTGCTGCACCCCCTACATCTCCTCCTCATCTCTGTCTACCATCCATTCCTGCCTGTACTCTCCACAGTGCTGCACCTCCTACATCTCCTCCTCATCTCTGTCTACCATCCTACCTGTGCTTCTCACAGTGCTGCACCCCTACATCTCCTCCTCATCTCTGTCTACCATCCTACCTGTACTCTCCACAGTTCTGCACCCCCAACATCTCCTCCTACATCTCTGTCTACCCCATTCTACCTGTACCTCTCCACAGTGCTGCCCCCCCTACATCTCCTCCTCATCTCTGTCTACCACCTACCTGTGCTCTCCACAGTGCTGCACCTCCTACATCTCCTCCTCATCTCTGTCTACCATCCTACCTGTGCTCTCCACAGTGCTGCACCTACATCTCCTCCTCATCTCTGTCTACCATCCTACCTGTGCTCTCCACAGTGCTGCCCCCTTACATCTCCTCCTCATCTCTGTCTACCATCCTAGCCTGTGCTCTCCACAGTGCTGCACCTCCTACATCTCCTCCTCATCTCTGTCTACCATCCTACCTGATGCTCTCCACAGTGCTGCACCCCCTACATCTCCTCCTCATCTCTGTCTACCATCCTACCTGTGCTCTCCACAGTGCTGCACCCCCTACATCTCCTCCTCATCTCTGTCTACCATCCTACCTGTGCTCTCCACAGTGCTGCACCCTACATCTCCTCCTCATCTCTGTCTACCATCCTACCTGTGCTCTCCACAGTGCTGCACCCCTACATCTCCTCCTCATCTCTGTCTACCATCCTACCTGTACTCTCCACAGTGCTGCACCCCCTACATCTCCTCCTATCTCTGTCTACCATCCTACCTGTACTCTCCACAGTGCTGCACCCCCTACATCTCCTCCTCATCTCTGTCTACCATCCTACCTGTGCTCTCCACAGTGCTGCACCCCTACATCTCCTCCTCATCTCTGTCTACCATCCTACCTGTGCTCTCCACAGTGCTGCACCTCCCTACATCTCCTCCTCATCTCTGTCTACCATCCTACCTGTGCTCTCCACAGTGCTGCACCCCTACATCTCCTCCTCATCTCTGTCTACCATCCTACCTGTGCTCTCCACAGTGCTGCACCCCTACATCTCCTCCTCATCTCTGTCTACCATCCTACCTGTACTCTCCACAGTGCTGCACCCCCTAATCTCCTCCTCATCTCTGTCTACCATCCTACCTGTACTCTCCACAGTGCTGCACCTCCTACATCTCCTCCTCATCTCTGTCTACCATCCTACCTGTACTCTCCACAGTGCTGCACCCCCTACATCTCCTCCTCATCTCTGTCTACCATCCTACCTGTGCTCTCCACGTGCTGCACCTCCTACATCTCCTCCTCATCTCTGTCTACCATCCTACCTGTGCTCTCCACAGTGCTGCACCTCCTACATCTCCTCCTCATCTCTGTCTACCATCCTACCTGTGCTCTCCACAGTGCTGCACCCCCTACATCTCCTCCTCATCTGTCTACCATCCTACCTGTACTCTCCACAGTGCTGCACCCTCCCTACATCTCCTCCTCATCTCCTGTCTACCCCCATCCTACTGTACTCTCCACTGTGCTGCACCCCCTACATCTCCTCATCTCTGTCTACCATCCTCCTGTACTCTCCACAGTGCTGCACCTCCTAACATCTCCTCCTCATCTCTGTCTACCATCCTACCTGTACTCTCCACAGTGCTGCACCCCCTACATCCTCCTCATCTCTGTCTAACATCCTACCTGTGCTCTCCACAGTGCTGCACTCCCTACATCTCCTCCTCATCTCTGTCTACCATCCTCTCCTGTGCTTCCACAGTGCTGCACCTCCTATATCTCCTCCTCATCTCTGTCTACCATCCTACCCGTGCTCTCCACAGTGCTGCACCCTCCTACATCCTCCTCCTCATCTGTCTACCATCCTACCTGTACTCTCCACAGTGCTGCACCTCCTACATCTCCTCCTCCTTCTCTGTCTACCATCCTACTGTGCTCTCCACAGTGCTGCACCCCCTACATCTCCTCCTCATCTCTGTTACCATCCTACCTGTGCTCTCCACAGTGCTGCACCCCTACATTCTCCTCATCTCTGTGCCATCCTACCTGTGCTCTCCACAGTGCTGCACCCCCTACATCTCTCCTCATCTTCTGTCTGCCATCCTACTGTGCTCTCCACAGTGCTGCACCCCCTACATCTCCTCCTCATCTCTGTCTACCATCCTACCGTGCTCTCCACAGTGCTGCATCCTGCATCTTCCTCCTATCTCTGTCTACCATCTACCTGTGCTCTCCACAGTGCTGCACCTACATCTCCTCCTTATCTCTGTCTACCATCCTACCCTGTGCTCTCCACAGTGCTGCACCCCCTACATCTCCTCCTATCTCTGTTACCATCTACCTGTGCTCTCCACAGTGCTGCACCCTACATCTCCTCCTCATCTCTGTCTACCATCCTACCTGTGCTCTCCACAGTGTGCACCCCTACATCTCCTCCTCATCTCTGTCTACCATCCTACCCTGTACCTCTCCACAGTGCTGCACCCCCTACATCTCCTCCTCATCTCTGTCTACCATCCTACCTGTACTCTCCACAGTGCTGCACCCCCCTACATCTCCTCCTCATCTCTGTCTACCATCCTACCCGTGCTCTCCACAGTGCTGCACCCCTACATCACTCCTCATCTCTGTCTACCATCCTACCCGTGCTCTCCACAGTGCTGCACCCCCTACATCTCCTCCTCATCTCTGTCTACCATCCTACCCGTGCTCTCCACAGTGCTGCTGCACCTCCTACAATCTCCTCCTCCATCTCTGTCTACCATCCTACCCTGTGCTCTCCACAGTGCTGCATCCTCCTACATCTCCTCATCTCTGTCTACCATCCTACCAGTACTCTCCACAGTGCTGCACCCCCTACATCTCCTCCTCATCTCTGTCTACCATCCTACCTGTACTCTCCACAGTGCTGCACCTCCTACATCTCTTCCTCATCTCTGTCTACCATCCTACCTGTGCTCTCCACAGTGCTGCACACTCCTACATCTCCTCCTCATCTCTGTCTACCATCCTACCTGTGCTCTCCACAATGCTGCATCCCCTACATCTCCTCCTCATCTCTGTCTACCATCCTACCTGTACTCTCCACAGTGCTGCACCTCCTACATCTCCTCATCTCTGTCTACCATCCTACCTGTACTCTCCACAGTGCTGCACCCCCTACATCTCCTCCTCATCTCTGTC